>NC_141006.1:4286481-4886481 GCF_052327205.1 Somniosus microcephalus | reverse complement strand
TCTGTCCGACACACTGGGCCCTAACCCTGTCCTACACACTGGGCCCTAACCCTGTCCGACACTCTGGGCCCTTACCCTGTCCGACACACTGGGCCCTAACCTTGTCCGACACACTGGGCCCTAACCCTGTCCTACACACTGGGCCCTAACCCTGTCCGACACACTGGGCCCTAACCCTGTCCAACACACTGGGCTCTAGCCCTGCCCGACACACTGGGACCTAACCCTGTCCTACACTCTGGGCCCTAACCCTGTCCTACACACTGGGCCCTAAACCTGTCCTACACACTGGGCCCTAACGCTGTCCCACACTCTGGGCCCTAACCCTGTCCAACACACTGGGCCTTAACCCTGTCTGACACACTGGGCCATAACCCTGTCCGACACACTGGGCCCTAACCCTGTCCGACACACTGGGCCCTAACCCTGTCCTACACACTGGGCCCTAACCCTGTGCAACACACTGGGCCTTAACCCTGTCTGACACACTGGGCCCTAACCCTGTCCTACACTCTGGGCCCTAACCCTGTCCTACACACTGGGCCCTAACCCTGTCCGACACACTGGGCCATAACCCTGTCCTACACTCTGGGCCCTAACCCTGTCTGACACACTGGGCCCTAACCCTGTCCTACACTCTGGGCCCTAACCATGTCCGACACACTGGGCTCTAACCCTGTCCGACACACTGGGCCCTAACGCTGTCCGACACACTGGGCCCTAACCCTGTCCGACACACTGGGCCCTTACACTGTCCTAAACACTGGGCCCTAACCCTGTCCTACACACTGGGCCCTAACCTTGTCCTACACACTGGGCCCTAACCCTGTCATACACACTGGGCCCTAACCCTGTCCTACACACTGGGCCCTAACCCTGTCCTACACACTGGGCCCTAACCTTGTCCTAAACACTGGGCCCTAACCCTGTCCTACACACTGGGCCCTAACCCTGTCCTACACTCTGGGCCCTAACCCTGTCCGACACACTGGGCCCTAACCCTGTCCTACACACTGGGACCTAACCCTGTCCTACACTCTGGGCCCTAACCCTGTCCGACACACTGGGCCCTAACCCTGTCCTACACACTGGGCCCTAACCATGTCCTACACACTGGGCCCTAACCCTGTCCTACACTCTGGGCCCTAACCCTGTCCTACACACTGGGCCCTAACCCTGTCCGACACACTGGGCCCTAACCCTGTCCTACACACTGGGCCCTAACCCTTTCCGACACACTGGGCCCTAACCCTGTCTGACACATTGGGCCCTAACCCTTTCCGACACACTGGGCCCTCACCCTGTCCGACACACTGGGCCCTAGCCCTGTCCGACACACTAGGCCCTAACCCTGCCCTACACACTGGGCCCTAACCCTGTCCTACACACTGGGCCCTAACCCTGTCCGACACACTGGGCCCTAACCCTGTCCGACACACTGGGCCCTAACCCTGTCCGACACACTGGGCCCTAACCCTGTCCTACACACTGGGCCCTAACCCTGTCCGACACACTGGGCCCTAACCCTGTCCGACACACTGGGCCCAACCCTGACCGACACTCTGGGCCCTAACCCTGTCCTACACTCTGGGCCCTAACCCTGTCCTAACACTCTGGGCCCTAACCCTGTCCTACACTCTGGGCCCTAACCCTGTCCTACACACTGGGCCCTAACCCTGTCCTACATGCTGGGCCCTAACCCTGTCCTACACACTGGGCCCTAACCCTGTCCGACACACTGGGCCCTAACCCTGTCCTACACTCTGGGCCCTAACCCTGTCCTACACTCTGGGCCCTAACCCTGTCCTACACTTTGGGTCCTAACCCTGTCCTAACACTCTGGGCCCTAACCCTGTCCTACACTCTGGGCCCTAACCCTGTCCTACACTCTGGGCCCTAACCCTGTCCTACACACTGGGCCCTAACCCTGTCCTACATACTGGGCCCTAACCCTGTCCTACACACTGGGCCCTAACCCTGTCCGACACACTGGGCCCTAACCCTGTCCTGCACTCTGGGCCCTAACTCTGTCCGACACACTGGGCCCTAACCCTGTCCTACACTCTGGGCCCTAACCCTGTCCTACACTCTGGGCCCTAACCCTGTCCTACACACTGGGCCCTAACCCTGTCCTACACACTGGGTCCTAACCCTGTCCTACACACTGGGCCCTAACCCTGTCCTACACACTGGGTCCTAACCCTGTCCTACACACTGGGCCCTAACCCTGTCCTACACACTGGGCCCTAACCCTGTCTGACACACTGGGCTCTAACTCTGTCCTACACACTGTGCCCTAACCCTGTCCGACACACTGGGCCCTAACCCTGTCCGACAAACTTGGCCCTAACCCTGTCCTACACACTGGGCCCTAACACAGTCCTACACATTGGGCCCTAACCCTGTCCGACACACTGGGCCCTAACCCTGTCCGACACACTGGGCCCTAACCCTGTCCTACACACTGGGCCCTAACCCTGTCCTACACACTGGGCCCTAACCCTGTCATACACAGTGGGCCCTAACCCTGTCCGACACACTGGGCCCTAACCCTGTCCTACACACTGGGCCCTAACCCTGTCCTACACACTGGGCCCTAACCCTGTCCGACACACTGGGCCCTAACCCTGTCCTACACACTGGGTCCTAACCCTGTCCTACACACTGGGCCCTAACCCTGTCCGACACACTGGGCCCTAACACTGTCCGACACACTGGGCCCTAACCCTGTCCGACACACTGGGCTCTAACCCGTTCCTACACACTGGGCCCTAACCCTGTCCGACACACTGGGGTCTAACCCTGCCCTACACACTGGGCCCTAACCCTGTCCTTCACACTGGGCCCTAATCCTGTCCGACACACTGGGCCCTAACCCTGTCCGATACACTGGGCCCTAAACCTGTCCGACACACTGGGCTCTAACCCTGTCCTACACTCTGGGCCCTAACCCTGTCCGACACACTGGGCCCTAACCCTGTCCGACACACTGGGCCCTAACCCTGTCCTACACACTGGGCCCTAAACCTGTCCGACAAACTGGGCCCAAACCCTGTCCTACACACTGGGGCCTAACCCTGTCCTACACGCTGGGCCCTAACTCTGTCCTACACTGGGCCCTAACCCTGTCCTACACACTGGGCCCTAACCCTGTCCGACACACTGGGCCCTAACCCTGTCCTACACACTGGGCCCAAACCCTGTCCGACACACTGGGCCCTAACCCTGCCCTACACTCTGGGCCCTAACCCTGTCCTACATTCTAGCCCCTAACGCTGTCCGACACACTGGGCCCTAACCCTGTCCTACACACTGGGCCCTAACCCTGTCCTAAACACTGGGCCCTAACCCTGTCCGACACACTGGGCCCAACCCTGTCCTACACTCTGGGCCCTAACGCTGTCCTACACACTGGGCCCTAACGCTGTCCTACACACTGGGCCCTAACCCTGTCCTACACACTGGGCCCTAACCCTGTCCTACACACTGGGCCCTAAACCTGCCCTCCACACTGGGCCCTAACCCTGTCCTACACTCTGGGCCCTAACCCTGTCCTGCACTCTGGGCCCTAACCCTGTCCGACACACTGGGCTCTAAGCCTGTCCTACACACTGGGCCCTAACCCAGTCCGACACACTGGGCCCTAACTCTGTCCGACACACTGGGCCCTAACCCTGTCCTACACACTGGGCCCTAACCCTGTCCGACACTCTGGGCCCTTACCCTGTCCGACACACTGGGCCCTAACCTTGTCCGACACACTGGGCCCTAACCCTGTCCTACACACTGGGCCCTAACCCTGTCCGACACACTGGGCCCTAACCCTGTCCAACACACTGGGCTCTAGCCCTGCCCGACACACTGGGACCTAACCCTGTCCTACACTCTGGGCCCTAACCCTGTCCTACACACTGGGCCCTAAACCTGTCCTACACACTGGGCCCTAACGCTGTCCCACACTCTGGGCCCTAACCCTGTCCAACACACTGGGCCTTAACCCTGTCTGACACACTGGGCCATAACCCTGTCCGACACACTGGGCCCTAACCCTGTCCGACACACTGGGCCCTAACCCTGTCCTACACACTGGGCCCTAACCCTGTGCAACACACTGGGCCTTAACCCTGTCTGACACACTGGGCCCTAACCCTGTCCTACACTCTGGGCCCTAACCCTGTCCTACACACTGGGCCCTAACCCTGTCCGACACACTGGGCCATAACCCTGTCCTACACTCTGGGCCCTAACCCTGTCTGACACACTGGGCCCTAACCCTGTCCTACACTCTGGGCCCTAACCATGTCCGACACACTGGGCTCTAACCCTGTCCGACACACTGGGCCCTAACGCTGTCCGACACACTGGGCCCTAACCCTGTCCGACACACTGGGCCCTTACACTGTCCTAAACACTGGGCCCTAACCCTGTCCTACACACTGGGCCCTAACCTTGTCCTACACACTGGGCCCTAACCCTGTCATACACACTGGGCCCTAACCCTGTCCTACACACTGGGCCCTAACCCTGTCCTACACACTGGGCCCTAACCTTGTCCTAAACACTGGGCCCTAACCCTGTCCTACACACTGGGCCCTAACCCTGTCCTACACTCTGGGCCCTAACCCTGTCCGACACACTGGGCCCTAACCCTGTCCTACACACTGGGACCTAACCCTGTCCTACACTCTGGGCCCTAACCCTGTCCGACACACTGGGCCCTAACCCTGTCCTACACACTGGGCCCTAACCATGTCCTACACACTGGGCCCTAACCCTGTCCTACACTCTGGGCCCTAACCCTGTCCTACACACTGGGCCCTAACCCTGTCCGACACACTGGGCCCTAACCCTGTCCTACACACTGGGCCCTAACCCTTTCCGACACACTGGGCCCTAACCCTGTCTGACACATTGGGCCCTAACCCTTTCCGACACACTGGGCCCTCACCCTGTCCGACACACTGGGCCCTAGCCCTGTCCGACACACTAGGCCCTAACCCTGCCCTACACACTGGGCCCTAACCCTGTCCTACACACTGGGCCCTAACCCTGTCCGACACACTGGGCCCTAACCCTGTCCGACACACTGGGCCCTAACCCTGTCCGACACACTGGGCCCTAACCCTGTCCTACACACTGGGCCCTAACCCTGTCCGACACACTGGGCCCTAACCCTGTCCGACACACTGGGCCCAACCCTGACCGACACTCTGGGCCCTAACCCTGTCCTACACTCTGGGCCCTAACCCTGTCCTAACACTCTGGGCCCTAACCCTGTCCTACACTCTGGGCCCTAACCCTGTCCTACACACTGGGCCCTAACCCTGTCCTACATACTGGGCCCTAACCCTGTCCTACACACTGGGCCCTAACCCTGTCCGACACACTGGGCCCTAACCCTGTCCTACACTCTGGGCCCTAACCCTGTCCTACACTCTGGGCCCTAACCCTGTCCTACACTTTGGGTCCTAACCCTGTCCTAACACTCTGGGCCCTAACCCTGTCCTACACTCTGGGCCCTAACCCTGTCCTACACTCTGGGCCCTAACCCTGTCCTACACACTGGGCCCTAACCCTGTCCTACATACTGGGCCCTAACCCTGTCCTACACACTGGGCCCTAACCCTGTCCGACACACTGGGCCCTAACCCTGTCCTGCACTCTGGGCCCTAACTCTGTCCGACACACTGGGCCCTAACCCTGTCCTACACTCTGGGCCCTAACCCTGTCCTACACTCTGGGCCCTAACCCTGTCCTACACACTGGGCCCTAACCCTGTCCTACACACTGGGTCCTAACCCTGTCCTACACACTGGGCCCTAACCCTGTCCTACACACTGGGCCCTAACCCTGTCCGACACACTGGGCCCTAACCCTGTCCTGCACTCTGGGCCCTAACCCTTTCCGACACACTGGGCCCTAACCCTGTCCTACACACTGGGCCCTAACCCTGTCCTACACACTGGGCCCTAACCCTGTCCGACACACTGGGCCCTAACCCTGTCCTGCACTCTGGGCCCTAACCCTTTCCGACACACTGGGCCCTAACCCTGTCCTACACTCTGGGCCCTTACCCTGTCCTACACACTGGGCCCTAACCCTGTCCGACACACTGGGCCCTAACCCTGTCCGACACACTGGGCCCTAACCCTGTCCGACACACTGGGCCCTAACCCTGTCCGACACACTGGGCCCTAACCCTGTCCGACACACTGGGCCCTAACCCTGTCCTACACACTGGGCCCTAACCCTGTCCTACACTCTGGGCCGTAACCCTGTCCTACACACTTGGCCCTAACCCTGTCCTACACACTGGGCCCTAACCCTGTCCGACACACTGGGCCCTAACCCTGTCCTACACTTTGGGCCCTAACCCTGTCCTACACAATGGACCCTAACTCTGTCCGACACACTGGGCCCTAACTCTTTCCTACACACTGTGCCCTAACCCTGTCCTACACACTGGGCCCTAACCCTGTCCGACACACTGGGCCCTAACCCTGTCCTACACTCTGGGCCCTAACCCTGTCTGACACACTGGGCCCTAACTCTTTCCTACACTGTGAACCTCCAGAAATTTAAAATTGAATTCCAATTCTCAAACGGCCATGGTGGGTTTTAAACTCACCTTCCCTGGATTACTATTGCGGTAACATAACCACTCTAGTACCGTACCCATGGGTACAGGGAAGGTAAAAGGAAGTCAAGAAATTTGTTGGGTGATGAATTAGAAAATTAGGTTGGATAGTATGGAAATACGAAAAAAGGCAACAGTTCTACATAATCACAGCAAGCAAGTGGAAGAGGAAATATCACAAAGGTGACAAGACATCAAGTGACCGAGGGACAGCAAATGACCATAATAATTCACTTGTATGGTCACGGAGAAACCCCCGGGGTGTGAGGGTCCCTTCCCATCACGGGACACCGAATTCCAGTGGGCGCAGGAAGTACTGAAAGGATCTGAAATTTCACATCAGGTGCTCACTGATGGGCTGAGGAAGTGAAAGGAGGACGAGGCCCAGGTGGACATGACACGAGGTATTGAAATAACCAGCGTGTGAAATCGGCCACAGAATTGCCACTATCTTTAGAGAATCATCAACAACAGGAGCTGTGCCCAATGATAGGGAGACCTGGGAGAGCAGCAATCCTTAAAAAGGGGCAAAGGGACAACCCAGGAACCTACAGGCCCGAGTCAGTTGTGGGGAAATCATTAGAAGGCAGGCCTGAAAGAGGGAGAAATGAAACATGTGATGGGTGTGGGATGGGAAGAGGGAGCCAGTGTGGATTTCTGGGAGGGCAGATTTAGCCAACTAATTTAATGCGGCTCAGGAAAATGACAGACCTTGTTGACAACAGGAATTGTGTGGCTGGGGTATATTTAGATCTCAGCAAGCCTTTTGTAACTGTGCCGCACAAGCAATGAATCCACAGGGTAGGAAGGAAATAAGAGGCTGGTTCTGAGGCGGATTGAGAATTGGCTAAAGCAGAGAAAGCAAAGGGTGGTTGTTAATAGAGGGACATCAACACAGCAAGGGGTCACCAGTGAGGGTGGCCCCGGGCTCAGTACTGGTGCTGCTGCTTTTCACAGTGGCAAGGGGTCACCACCAAGGGTGGCACAGGGCTCAGTACTGGTGCTGCTGCTTTTCTCGGTGGCAAGGGGTCACCAGTGAGGGTGTCCCCGGGCTCAGTACTGGTGATGCTGCTTTTCACAGTGTAGAAAATCCATTTGGAGCTCAGGACAGAAGCAGCGTTTTCTCAGTTTGCAGATGACATCAATTGGGGAGAGACAATCCAAATATAAATGGACCTGGATTTAGAAAGGTGGGCTGATGCATGGGAAAAGGCATTCAATGTGGACAATGCAAGGTAAGTGGACTAGGAAAGGGAAATAAACAGCGGGAACTTACTCTGGCCTACAGGACACAACATAAGAGGGGACCTGGGAATACTGGTGTGTATCTCACTGAAACCAAGAGTGCAGTGTCAGGAGGCAGAACACTCACTGGATCTTGGGATGTATAGCCAGTGGGATAGAGTGCAGATCCCAGGATGTGATTATGGTGTGGAATTTAACCATTGACTTTTGACTGTTGTGATTTGTAAAACGGGCAGTAGCGAGTCAGCAGCCTGTTTTACATCGCTCCCCATTTTTATTGCCATTGACTTCATTGGGGAGAGTTGTAAAACGAGCTGCCGATTCACTATCGCCCATTTTACACTGTCGTACTAAGTCAAGTTCTAGATCAATGAGTCTGTACAAGGTCCTGGTATGGCCACACCTGGAGTACACCTGGGCACCACTGGGCAAGCAGATTCAGCAAGGAAGTAATGTTTAAAAGGACAACCAAACTCATCCGTGCTTCAGACACCTGGGCAATACCGGCGCTGACCCGATGGGCCGAATGGCCTCCCTCTGTGCTGTACTATGATTCTAAGCCATAAAATCAGTTCACACCCATTGCCTGAGTGTACAGGTCCCAAGTACTGTTGCATTATTGTAAGGCACACCACTGGCCTAGAAATTCAGTAAGGCCCCGCCAGGTCTTTAGCGCCCGAAATTTAGCGCTCGCCCGGATTCCCGTAGCGCCCGCCTGAAATTCAGTTGCGACGGGCCAAGACGGAGGCGGGCGCTATTGCAGGGTTTGGCCGCCTCGCTTGGGGCGATGAAAGTCTATTTCAGGCGTCCAGCTGCCGCTGCGCCACCCGATGCGGTGCGGCAGGCTGGGGTACTGCAGGCCTCCTCCTTCTCTTAAGGAGGAGCTGCCTGCAGCCGTGAGATCGCCGCTGGATTCCCCCGGCAAATGAGCCCGGCACCACGGAGAAGTGCCGGGCTTGCGGGAGTCAGACAGCAGGGGTGATGCAGGAGTCCGGGGAGGGAGGTGCGGCCATGCGGCCGCCGGGAAAGCGGCCGGCCGCCCCTCCACCTTTATGCGCCGGCCTCTCGGAGCTGCAAGGCCCCGTTTTTCAAACGTTGTTTGCGGCCGCTGCGGGCGAGGCAGCCGCAACTGAATTTGGCCTTCGGCACGGAATCGCGTTGGAACCGGGGCGCTGCGCACACCGATGACGTCATCGGTGCCGGCGCAGCGCTACCGGCTAACGCCGCTGTTAGGAACCAACTTAATTTCGGGCACTAAAAAACTTCCGGCGCAACCCACTCTTTCGCCCCTAAGTGGGCGCAAACACGACTGAATTTCTAGGCCAAAGCGCATGTGATGAGTTCCAGATCCCTAGTTCTGTAGATGTCAGATTATCACCATGATGTTCAGTTAGCTTTAGGGTCAGGGTCAGGGGTAGTGTTAGGGTCATGACTCTGAACGATTATTAATGATGACATATCAGGATAATTTTCACCTTCACCACCTGAGTGGTAATCTATGGAGCAGATTGCCGCCCCATGTAGAATTTTTGATTTCAGGAGGATGCCACAGCAGGCGGGTGTTCAGCTCCGTTAGATTACACTGCCAGAGGTGTCGATGGGAATGACACCCCATAATTTCACTCCATCCCCACTGATTGCTCGGATGGTTAAGGCAGTGATTGTCTGTAACAGGGTGGTGCTGTGGCCAAGCCCCAGGCTCTGCTGGCTGAGCAGGAGGAGCAGCATTGCTCCAATTAGCCGCAGTGTCCCTGGGCTAGATTGGGCTAAAGTAACAGTCAGGTCTCCTGCTGCCATCACAAATACTGCAGATGCTGGAAATCTGAAATATTCTGTTGCCATCATTGTTTAGTCTCCCCGGCTAGAATGTGAACGTGTGCGGGTGGCGTCTGGTCAGGCCTGTCTGCAAATGTTCCGCCAAAGCTACCAGTCGGGGCTAGACATTCATCCAGGGCAGTAGCACATCGGCCTCCCGTTACAGGCCCGGGCCAATATCCAAGGCAATGGAAGTGAACACAGGGCGGGGCCTAGAACTGGCGGCCGGAGCTATCGCGCCCAAGCTGAATATTTAGCCCCTGGTTGTGTGGCCAGAGAATGCCCAGTTGAGGGAGGGAGCAGAGGTTGGCCGCCACCTGTGGAACTGGACCCCAGCAAGGCAGCGCCTCGGGTGCCAGGGCATTGGAGTCAGTAAACACTCGGCACATTCCCCCTGCCTGCTATCGCAACACTAATCCACGACAGCCCATCGGGAAGTGGCACAGCCAATGTGGATGCAACTGATCATTAATTGTTCAGGCTATATAATTATTCCGCATTTTACAGTATTCTAGACCAATCCGAAAAAAACTAACAGCTAAGGGGAGGGGTGTGGGGGGGGGGGGTTAATTTATTCCTTGCAATAAATAGAGAAGCAATTAGAGAGACATTTTTAGTCCATTTTTGTTTCTTGAGCAGCTCCTGCATTTGAATGATTGCTCCTGTTCTTGGGCAGCCTGCTGGTTGCTGAGGCTGGCGGGCGGCCGGTTAGATCGCTGTGGTGTGATGTTATTGTTAAACCAGCAATGTTGTGCAGTCCTGGAGGTTTGAGGTTCTGGTGCGGCTGACAGTTTGGATTAGTGGGTCAGGTAGGTTACCATGGTGACGTTAGGGTCGCTTTCAGCTGTGAGCGTCTCCACTTAGATAGCAAGAAGGCAGAGGATAAGCCGTGGCTTCATTTCTGCACTCGCGTTAGAGACAATGGCCAAGAGTGAAAGAGATTTATACAGGTGAAATATAACCAGAATCTCGGCAGAAAGGAAAGGCGTTTTCCTGTCGGTGAGTATGTTTCTAGTTTTCCACAATGAATCTTAAAACAGAATTGTGGAAGAAATGATCAATAATGTTGTATCTGTTGCTGTCTGCCTTGAATGATCCTGAAACCACAGCTGATCGTGTGTCGGAAAAGAGAAGTAGCATATCCATATTGTTGGCTTTGCTTTGTTGATACCAGTGATGAGAGGGGCTGATGGGGAGGGAGGGGGAAGGTGGGAGGGGGGGTCTTATGATTCCCACAGTGGTCGCACTGTGTCTCAGCCCATTCCTTGAGCACTTGCTGTATTCTGAGACTGGGTCTGTTGCTGCATTGCTGGCAAATTGCTTTATAAATAAAATTATGATATAAATATATTTTGTTTTATTTGGTAACCAGGTGGCGATTTGGTCGGCTTCCAGCCTTTGCATTTACACCGCTCATTAGCAGCTTGCCTTGTAATCCAAGTGTCAAGTTTGCTCTACAAAGATGGGTTAACCCTTCACAGCCTTGGTTGTGATGGTTAATCTCGGTACTGAGTCCCTGTCTGAATGGTGATTGTGTGTCAGTTCACACAGAGCAGTCAATGTGTGCGATACTCCCAGCGTGTTCTGTACAATTACTCTCGCACTCTGTGTGTGCAGGCGCATACTTATTTCTAAGATACATCTTGTGGCTGATTGCTGTTTTCATTGTATTTGGGCTGTAAGCTTGCTAAACAAAGAGTACCGTAAATCCTGGTGTCTAAGTGCCAGTTTACTGCCTGTTTTAAGGTGCTCTATATGTGACTAATGCAACTTTTACTTTTAGTGGACTGAGGAAGGCTGTAAATGGGGCGGCGGCTTATAGCGAGTGTGAGCTATAACGCTGGTTTTATGGTAGCATGACGGGAACGATGCAGAGCGAGATGCGGGTTGGGACTGGAAACGAGGTGGAGTGTGCAATGCAGGATTACGTTTAACAGGAATTTGCAACCGAGTTTCCTCACAGTTTGTTTAACGAGAATGCCAGCAAACTGGAAGCAATAGGTACCTGTCATCAGTTTGTGCGCTTTTTAAAGAGGTCACCGGCCATTCATTCCCACTGAGTATTTCCCTCCTTATTTTCTCCTGGGTCTTGACCTGTTCCTGAAGGTATACTGGGATACCATTTCACAGGAGCCTGGTGCCCCTGTTCCTGAAGGTATACTGGAATATCATTTCACAGGAGCCTGGTGCCCCCTGTTCCTGAAGGTACCCTGGGATACCATTTCACAGGAGCCTGGTGCCCCCTGTTCCTGAAGGTACCCTGGGATACCATTTCACAGGAGCCTGGTGCCCCCCTGTTCCTGAAGGTACCCTGGGATACCATTTCACAGGAGCCTGGTGCCCCCTGTTCCTGAAGGTACCCTGGAATACCATTTCACAGGAGCCTGGTGCCCCCTGTTCCTGAAGGTACCCTGGGATACCATTTCACAGGAGCCTGGTGCCCCCTGTTCCTGAAGGTATACTGGGATACCATTTCACAGGAGCCTGGTGCCCCCTGTTCCTGAAGGTATACTGGGATACCATTTCACAGGAGCCTGGTGCCCCCTGTTCCTGAAGGTACCCTGGGATACCATTTCACAGGAGCCTGGTGCCCCCTGTTCCTGAAGGTACCCTGGGATACCATTTCACAGGAGCCTGGTGCCCCCTGTTCCTGAAGGTATACTGGGATACCATTTCACAGGAGCCTGGTGCCCCCTGTTCCTGAAGGTACCCTGGGATACCATTTCACAGGAGCCTGGTGCCCCCTGTTCCTGAAGGTATACTGGGATACCATTTCACAGGAGCCTGGTGCCCCTGTTCCTGAAGGTACCCTGGGATACCATTTCACAGGAGCCTGGTGCCCCTGTTCCTGAAGGTATACTGGGATACCATTTCACAGGAGCCTGGTGCCCCCTGTTCCTGAAGGTATACTGGGATACCATTTCACAGGAGCCTGGTGCCCCCTGTTCCTGAAGGTATACTGGGATACCATTTCACAGGAGCCTGGTGCCCCCTGTTCCTGAAGGTACCCTGGGATACCATTTCACAGGAGCCTGGTGCCCCCTGTTCCTGAAGGTATACTGGGATACCATTTCACAGGAGCCTGGTGCCCCTGTTCCTGAAGGTACCCTGGGATACCATTTCACAGGAGCCTGGTGCCCCTGTTCCTGAAGGTATACTGGGATACCATTTCACAGGAGCCTGGTGCCCCTGTTCCTGAAGGTATACTGGGATACCATTTCACAGGAGCCTGGTGCCCCCTGTTCCTGAAGGTATACTGGGATACCATTTCACAGGAGCCTGGTGCCCCCTGTTCCTGAAGGTACCCTGGGATACCATTTCACAGGAGCCTGGTGCCCCAGTCACATCTCACTAAAGGGTCCACCTTTGTCTGAGTCCAGACAATGAGTGCTGGCAAGCTATTTGACTATGGGGTGCCTGATCCTATTCTCACCCAATGACCACATGCGCACGGTCTCCAATAACAGTCACTGGCTTGTGATCAGGAGCAGGATGTCTGGCTGAATTGGTGTCTCCCTAGCCTGGAGATGCTAAGGCCACCTGTGGCCCCCTGTAACTGGCGAGTGACTGGCAGAGCTCAGACAACTCATGTGCAGGCCCTGAGACCTTGCTTTCTCAGACTGGCCCTCAAAGCACGGGCACCTTACTCCTATTTGCCCCTCTATTTCGAACTCGCCGGTTGGTCCTGTTCTGGGATTTGGGATAGGCTGTTATTAGCGTTGTTGCCCCTTTTGTGGCTAAATCCCAAATCAGAGCACCAAGATCTGCTAGTGTCTGCAACTGGAGATAGCTGGGAATTAACGGGAATATGGATCACATGATCAGTATGGATGAGGAACCATCGTAACTCATCCACCGGGAGAGATCCCAGTCTCCCCATTGCTGGATTTAAATGGCAGACTTGGTTACTGAAGCTCCATGATAAACAACTGTGCAGCCTATGAAGATAAAAATCTCGGGCACCCCAAGCTGGCAGGGAGAAGCCCGCCTCCTCCTGGTCTGACTGGCTCAATGCCACGCTACATCACCACACTGACCTACCAAGTCAGGGAGAGAGCCCTGGGAGTTCCTAAATAACTGTCGCAGTTACAAAGATATTCGAAAACTGGAGCGATTGTAGGCTCACAACCGGATCAGATAGGAAGTCAGCTTAGATGTTTGAGGTAGAGATTCAAGTTGGGTTTTAAAGCTGTTCTCACTCAGGTGTCGGAGCATCAGTCGCTTTGACTTAACCTGTCTCTCTGTTCTGGTGTCCCAGGGGCTGGAGCGTGCAGCTTTACACCAATCACACACAGCACATAGGTTTTTACAGCATTGTTTGTGTAACAGAAATGCTGTGTGCTCGAGGCAAGGAGGCCATTCAGTGAGATTGTGATTTTCAAGGCCTCTCCAGAAGGTTGAATGGCAGCCAGCTTTCCCCAGTCTCAAACAGGCTGGGAGGGACGGGGGAGGGACAGAGGAGGGACTGGGGAGGGACAGGGGAGAGACTGAGGAGGGACGGGGGAGGGACAGGGGAGAGACTGAGGAGGGACAGAGGAGGGACGGGGGAGGGACAGAGAAGTGACGGGGGAGGGACAGAGGAGGGGGGAGTAGGGACGGGAGGAGGGAGGGAGGAGAGATAGGGAGGGACTAAGGAGGGACGAGGAGGGATGGGGAGGGATGGAGGAGAGACGGGGGAGGGACTGAGGAGGGACGAGGAGGGATGGGGGGGAGGGAGGAGAGACGGGGAGGGACGGAGGAGGGACTGAGGTGGGACGGAGGTGGGACTGAGGTGGGACGCTGGTCAGAGGCCAGGTTATTCTAAAATAAAACTGTGCATGCAGACGTGATTGAGAGCGGTGAAACAGGGTCACTAACATAGATTTTAGTGTGAAACGAAGCACTAAGATATGTGGTAGTGTGAAATAGGGCTCTAATGTATGTGCGAGTGTGAAACGGGCCACTAACATATCGGGGAATGTGAACCAGTGGTGTTAATGTGTATGTGAGTGCCGTTATTTACAGGATGTAATGTAATGTTACCAGAGCAATGCGTAATATGGACACATCCCAGAGCAGGATCTAGGATGTCCCCACTTGCTCTAATTGTCACTGCATTCGAGCAGCCAGCTGGACTTGGGCAGCTTCTCGATGCATTTGACAGTGCACAGATGTGCATTTGACAGTGCACAGATGTGCATTTGACAGTGCACAGATGTGCATTTGACAGTGCACAGATGGGACGGCGAGCTGTAGATCAGGCATTCCTCGTGAGCCTTCACAAGGAAGCTGTGGCAGGAATGAAGTGGGAGAAGCTGACAAATCGAAGCGAGAGAGTCAGGAGGGGCAGGCAGGCAGGGAGGGAGGGAGCTGAAACAAGCCAACTCCTGTGAGCAGTCGGTGGAGGCTGTTCACAAAGGAACCGAGAGGGTTGGTGAATAGAATGTGGCCCACAGCCTGCCTGGTGGTACCAGGAGGTCAGGGCGCCACAGAGGAGACAGACGTTAGTGAGAAAGTCAATGATTGGGGGATGGATAGGTAGCTTGTGAACCCAACTTGAATAGTAGGGGGTGATATTGATCTGCCTACCATGCTACAAAATCGTAGGTAGACAAAATGTCCGCCCGAGACCACCTGACTCAATTTTCGAGCAGTCCTTGAAATGGCCACCTAGTGCTCCCGGCTAAGGCAGGCCTTATTAACAAATTTCAATAGGGGTCCTCTGCTGTTTGTAGGAGCAAGAAGCGATTTTAAGGTACCAGTGGGTGGATGGCGAGCCAGTGATACTGGACGTAGAGCAGCTTAACCACTGGTCTTTAAAAGATGCTCTGAAAATGGCCACACAGAACTGTGGCCAGTCCCATGGCTCAGTTGGTAGCACTCTTGTCATGAGTCAGAAGGTTGTGAGTCTAAAGTCCCAGTCCAGAGCCTAGAGCACAAAATCCAGGCTGACACTTCAGTGCAGTGCTGAGGGAGTGCTGCGGTGTCGCGATGCTGTCTTTCAGTTGTGATGTTAAACCGAGGCCCCATCTCGGGTGTTTGTAAATGATCCCACGGCACTATTTGAAGAAGAGCAGGGGAGCAGGTGACCTGCCTTTTTATCCCTCAACCAACATCACTAAAACAGGTTATCTGGTCATTATCACATTGCTGTGTGTGGGAGCTTTCTGTGTGTGAACTGATTGGCACGTTTCGCACATTACAGCAGTGACTACACTTCAAAAGTACTTCATTGGCTGTAAAGCGCTCTCGGTTGTTAAAGGCGCTGTAGAAATGTAAGTTCTTTCTTTTTTCTTTTTAATATTAAACCTTGATTTGTGTTTTCACGGGTGCACCTTAAGGTTTGCTCCAATTGCCACAAGATCTAATGTAGACCGGAAGAAGGCAGAAGTTGATGGTGAAAATGGACTGTGTCCAGGGACTGTTTCCTGAAGCAGTGTGTCGTAGATCCAATGTGGAAGAACGGGAAGCTTCAGCAGTTATGCTGTCAGCTCACTGACTGAATTTACAGAGCAACCTCATATCTCCAGCTAATACTAGAATATTAAGATAACTTACCTCAGAACAATTTATATTTCCAAAGCATAACACACTTTATATCGATTCCCCTTATGTGCTACGAAACTAATCTTTATAAAGAACTCAAATGGGAATCTATAAGGAAGAACGCTCGCATTTATATGGTGCCTCATCACATCTCTCTTGGAGCTCGAGCAGAGCGCACTGCAGAGTGAGCGGGGACAGAGTGAGCAGGGATTGGAGTGAGCGGGGACTGGAGTGAGCTGGGACTGGAGCGAGCGGGGACGGAGTGAGCGGGGAATGGAGTGAGCTGGGACTGGAGTGAGCGGGGATTGGAGTGAGCTGGGACTGGAGTGAGCGGGGACTGGAGTGAGCGGGGACTGGAGCGAGCGGGGAATGGAGTGAGCTGGGACTGGAGCGAGCGGGGAATGGAGTGAGCGGGGAATGGAGTGAGAGGGGATTGGAGTGAGCTGGGACTGGAGCGAGCGGGGAATGGAGTGAGCTGGGACTGGAGTGAGCAGGGACTGGAGTGAGCGGGGACTGGAGTGAGCGGGGACTGGAGCGAGCGGGGAATGGAGTGAGCTGGGACTGGAGTGAGCTGAGCAGGGATTGGAGTGAGCGGGGAATGGAGTGAGCGGGGACTGGAGTGAGCGGGACTGGAGCGAGCGGGGACTGGAGTGAGCTGGGACTGGAGTGAGCGGGGATTGGAGTGAGCGGGGAATGGAGTGAGCGGGGATTGGAGTGAGCGGGGACGGAGTGAACGGGGAATGGAGTGAGCGGGGACTGGAGTGAGCGGGGATTGGAGTGAGCGGGGACGGAGTGAGCGGGGAATGGAGTGAGCGGGGAATGGAGTGAGCGGGGACTGGAGTGAGCGGGGACTGGAGCGAGCTGGGACTGGAGGGAGCGGGGAATGGAGCGAGCTGGGACTGGAGTGAGCTGGGATTGGAGTGAGCGGGGACGGAGTGAGCAGGGAATGGAGTGAGCGGGGAATGGAGTGAGCGGGGAATGGAGTGAGCGGGGACTGGAGTGAGCGGGGACTGGAGTGAGCTGGGACTGGAGTGAGCGGGGATTGGAGTGAGCGGGGAATGGAGTGAGCGGGGATTGGAGTGAGCGGGGACTGGAGTGAGCGGGGACTGGAGTGAGCTGGGAATGGAGTGAGCGGGGATTGGAGTGAGCGGGGACTGGAGTGAGCGGGGACTGGAGTGAGCAGGGAATGGAGTGAGCGGGGAATGGAGTGAGCGGGGAATGGAGTGAGCGGGGAATGGAATGAGCGGGGATTGGAGTGAGCGGGGAATGGAGTGAGCGGGGAATGGAGTGAGCGGGGATTGGAGTGAGCGGGGATTGGAGTGAGCGGGGATTGGAGTGAGCGGGGACTGGAGTGAGCGGGGACTGGAGTGAGCGGGGACTGGAGTGAGCGGGGACTGGAGTGAGCGGGGATTGGAGTGAGCGGGGATTGGAATGAGTGGGGACTGGAGTGAGCGGGGACTGGAGTGAGCGGGGATTGGAGTGAGTGGGGATTGGAGTGAGCGGGGACTGGAGTGAGCGGGGACTGGAGTGAGCGGGGAATGGAGTGAGCGGGGACGGAGTGAGCGGGGACGGAGTGAGCGGGGAATGGAGTGAGCGGGGACTGGAGTGAGTGGGGAATGGAGTGAGTGGGGATTGATGTGAGCAGGGATGGAGCGAGCGGGGACTGCAGTGTGCTGGGACTGGAGTGAGCTGGGACTGGAGTGAGCGGGGAATGGAGTGAGCGGGGAATGGAGTGAGAGGGGAATGGAGTGAGTGGGGAATGGAGTGAGCGGGGAACGGAGTGAGCTGGGACTGGAGTGAGCGGGGAATGGAGTGAGCGGGGATTGGAGTGAGTGGGGGACGGAGTGAGCGGGGAATGGAGTGAGCGGGGAATGGAGTGAGCTGGGACTGGAGTGAGCGGGGAATGGAGTGAGCGGGGAATGGAGTGAGCGGGGATTGGAGTGAGCGGGGAATGGAGTGAGCGGGGAATGGAGTGAGCGGGGATTGGAGTGAGCGGGGATTGGAGTGAGCGGGGACTGGAGTGAACAGGGATTGGAGTGAACAGGGATTGGAATGAACAGGGATTGGAGTGAACAGGGATTGGAGTGAGCAGGGACGAAGTGAGAGGGGATGGAGTGAGCGGGGACTGGAGTGAGCTGGGACTGGAGTGAGCGGGGAATGGAGTGAGCGGGGAATGGAGTGAGCTGGGACTGGAGTGAGCGGGGAATGGAGTGAGCAGGGAATGGAGTGAGCTGGGACGGAGTGAGCGGGGAACGGAGTGAGCGGGGACGGAGTGAGCTGGGACGGAGTGAGCGGGTATTGAAGTGAGCTGGGACTGGAGTGAGCGGGGAATGGAGTGAGCGGGGGACAGAGTGAGCGGGGACGGAGTGAGCGGGTATTGAAGTGAGCGGGGAATGGAGTGAGCGGGGACGGAGTGAGCTGGGACGGAGTGAGCGGGTATTGAAGTGAGCTGGGGCTGGAGTGAGCGGGGACGGAGTGAGCTGGGACGGAGTGAGTGGGGACAAAGTGAGCTGGAAACAGAGTGAGCTGGGACCGGAGTGAGCTGGGACTGGAACGAGCTGGGACCGGAGTGAGCTGGGACGGGAACGAGCTGGGAACGGAATGAGATAGAAACAGAGTGAGGACTTTTTAAAAGGGCCTTTGGTGAGAGTGCGAATCAGGCTCTGAGGTAGAAGTAGATGCCAAGTAAATTAACTGAGGGAAAAAAATAATTAAAAAACAGGGACAGGGAGAATTCAAGTAATTTAATTGAAGGGGGTTTGTCATTCTCTTTTTTTCCCTTACTGACATTTATTTTAACTCAAACAACCCGCACATATTAAAGTTGCACGGGGATGGAATACTTGGTGCGCTGTGGAAGTTGTGAGATGTTTGTCTTGCTGGCCCAGATTCTGGAGTGTTTCCTCTACAACAACTGCGAGTTGGTCGATGCACTCAAGGCTGAAGTTGTTAACCTTAGCGAGCGACTGGCCAGCCATCAACATATCAGGGAGGGAAAAGTTTTTATAGATGAGGTATTGGAGAAGACCACCCTGGGGGTCGGAGTAGGAGATGAGACCCCGGTACCTAGAGGAGAGGGTGGGTCTCAACTAAAAATTGTGGTCAGGTAGTGGGGCAGAAACAGTCAACCCTGGTGCTCTCCAACAGGTTCTCTCCTCTGGAAAGAGATGATGTGGAGACTCAAGGGATGTCAGCCTCAGATGAGGATGTGCCATGCACTGGGGCAGTACAGCAGCCTCAGACGAGGATGTGGCATGCACTGGGGCAGTACAGCAGCATCAGACGAGGATGTGGCATGCACTGGGGCAGTACAGCAGCCTCAGACGAGGATGTGGCATGCACTGGGGCAGTACAGCAGCCTCAGACGAGGATGTGGCATACACTGGGGCAGTACAGCAGCCTCAGACGAGGATGTGGCATGCACTGGGGCAGTACAGCAGCATCAGACGAGGATGTACCATGCACTGGGGCAATACAGCAGCCTGACAGGGAAGGAGGGAAAAACAGAAAGACTAACAGACAAGTTGTGGTGTATGAAAATTTGATTATGTGGTTTACGAATAGAATTCTATGCAAATCAGACCCAGAGAAATGAATGGTGTGTTGCCTCTCGGGGCACAGGTTGAGGATCTGACATCCCAGGCTGACAGAATGCGAGAAGGAGCAGGTGAGGAATCAATTCTTGTCATCCATGTGGGATTGAATGACAGAGGTAGAAGTAGACCAGAGATCCAACATGCTAAATTTTGGGCATTAGGAAGGAAGCTTAAAGGAAGGACATCAAGTGTAGTATTTTCTGAAATGCTACCCACGCCACATGCTAGTGAGAAGAGATAGAAGGTTATTCCGCACCAATGTGTGGCTAAGGCTTTGGTGGAGGGAATCAGGTCTTTGGTGCCTCAAACAATGGGACACCTTTGGAATAGGGAGAGCCTATACAGACCGGATGGACTCCATTAAACAAAAGAGGGTGGAGGTGTTGGCAGGTGGTGAAAACACAAATCAAAGTTCAATATGTCCAATTCCAATAGTGAGAGAAAAACAAAGTAAAAATTGTTACGTCCGTGTAATAATAAGAAAAGGACTGCAGAGAACGGTACAACAGGTGTTTACTCAACGTGGTTCAAACTGCAACTGAAACAACAGATTACTACTCAGCGTTATATACAGGTGTGGTCACTGCCGGTACTACAGTATACATGAGCTGCAGAAAGTAGTTCCCCCCTTAAAGGTACATACATTACAATTCCTCCCCTTTTAGATTAACAGTACCATAACACTCATTTAACAATTAAATATCAAACTAATTACAATTAACACTTTTAACATGCAACATTAGCTGAAAATAGTCTATTTATAAATTCAGTCTTTGGGGAGGCTTCCTGATCCTTTCTGGATAGCGCCTTTCCCGAGTGTCTTGCTCTTGGTGCGGAGGTGATTCTGGCCCCCTGTCGTCGGTTGGTTCATCAGCTTCTGATGCGACTGTTTCTGGGGTAGATGCTACCTGTACGTCGGTTTCATCACCAGGTACGTATGAGCGAGGCATGGGGTTGACTCATTCCTGTGACTCTAGGATCTGGTCAGCATGGCGTCTCACGATGCTCTCCCCAATGTCCACTGTGTACATTACTGGCCCCTGCCGTGTGCATATCGTTCCTGGTTGCCATTTCTCTGTTCAGTAGTCGCGGGCCAAGACTGGTTGCCCTACATTGAAGCTCCTTGTCGGCTTCTCATTGATGTGCTGGAATTGCTTACTCTCAACATCTCTTCGTACATTTGGTCTGAGCAAATCCAGACGAGATCTCAACCTTCGGTTAAAGAACATCATGGCCGGGGCCTGGTTGGTGACTGCATGTGTCGCATTTCTGTAGGCTAACAGGTAATTGTCCACCTTATGCTGCAGTGGAATGTTGTCATCGCACATGGCATTTACTGCTTTTTTAAAGGTTTGTACGAACCTCTCAGCCAATCCATTTGTGGCTGGATGATACGGGGCGGATGTGTAATGCCTTGGAATACACAATGAATGGTAAGACCCTAGGCAAGACGGAGGTGCAGAGGGATCTGGGTGTGCAAGTACACAGATCCCTGAAGGCGGCGGAACAGGTGGATAAGGTGGTAAAAAAGGCATATGGGATACTTGCCTTCATTAGCCGAGGCATAGAATATAAGAGCAAGGAGGTTATGATGGAGCTGTATAAAACACTGGTTAGGCCACAGCTGGAATACTGTGTGCAGTTCTGGTCACCACACTACAGGAAGGATGTGATCGCTTTGGAGAGGGTGCAGAGGAGATTCAGCAGGATGTTACCAGGGCTGGAGCGCTTCAGCTATGAAGAAAGACTGGGCAGATTGGGTTTGTTTTCCTTGGAGCAGAGGAGGCTGAGGGGGGACATGATTGAGGTGTACAAAATTATGAGGGGCATAGATAGGATGGATACTGAGGAGCTTTTTCCCTTAGTAGAAGGGTCAATAACTAGGGGGCATAGATTCAAGGTAAAGGGCGGGAGGTTTAGAGGGGATTTGAGAAAGAACTTTTTCACCCAGAGGGTGGTTGGAGTCTGGAACTCACTGCCTGAAAGGGTGGTAGAGGCAGGAATCCTCACAACTTTGAAGAAGCATTTGAATGAGCACTTGAAATGCCATAACATACAAGGCTACGGACCAAATGCTGGAATATGGGATTAGATTAGACAGGGCTTGATGGCCGGCATGGACACGATGGGCCGAAGGGCCTCTATCCGTGCTGTATAACTCTATGACTCTATGACTCACCCCATTCCTTTTCATAAATCTTCGAAACTCTTCGGACACAAACTGTGGTCCGTTATCAGAGCAAATCTGCTCTGGCAAGCCGTTCCTGGCAAAAATGGTCCGTAGGACTGCAATAGTTTTCTCCATGGTGGTGGAGGACATTTTGATCACCTCAGGCCATTTCGAGTGCGCATCCATGGCTATTAAAAACATTGAGTCCATGAATGGCCCAGCAAAATCAATATGCACCCGTTGCCATGGAGATGAGGGCCACTCCCATGGGTGTAGAAGGGCATGTGGTGGTGCATTTTGGACCTTCTGGCATCCTGAGCAGCTCTTTGTCAGGTCCTCGATTTGCTGATCGATCCCCAGCCACCACACATAAGCCCTAGCAAGGCTTTTCATTTTCACCCCTCCCAGATGACCTTCGTGAAGCTCATTGAGCACTCTCTCCCTTAACTTGGGTGGAATTACCACTCGGGATCCACACATCAAGGTCCCCTGGCATACTGACAACTGTTCTCTTCTGGATGAGAATGCTGGCAACAGTGAGTCGCCATGTGCTGGCCATCCCTTCAGCATCAAATCATATACGCGAGACAGTGTCGGGTCATTTCGGGTCTCCTTCTCTATACCAGCGTTAGTTACTGGCAAGCATTCAATTATAGTCGAATGAAATATTTCGACAGGATCCACTGCTGGTGCTTCCTCCGCAGTAGGCAGTGGCAGGCGTGATAGCCCATCAGCATTTCCATGCTGTTTCGTGCCCTTATACTCGATTTCATATTGGTGCGCCCCTAGAAAAAGGGACCATCTTTGTAGCCGTTGCACAGTCATCACCGGAACGCCCTTCTTTGGATTAAAGATGGAGACAAGTGGTTCGTGGTCAGTCAGCAAGGTGAACTTCTGCCCGTGCAGATAGTGATTGAACTTTTTCACTCCCCACACTAGGCTGAGGGCCTCCCTGTCAATCTGGGCGTAGTTACGCTCAGCTGAGGTTAGTGACCGAGACGTAAAGGCTACTGGCCTCTCCGAGCCGTCCGGGAATTTGTGCGACAGCACCGCTCCAATGCCATAGGGTGATGCATCACACGCCAACCGAATTGGTAGTGCTGGGTTGAAATGAGCCAACACCTCTTTTGATGTGATCAATGCTTTGCTCTTCTGGAAAGCTCGTTTACATTCGTCACTCCACTTCCATGGTACCCCCGTTTGCAGTAGGGTGTTCAGTGGGTGTGGTACGGTAGACAAATTCGGCAAGAACTTATGGTAGTAGTTCACCAGCCTGAGGAACGACCTCAGTTGTGACACATTTTCCGGTGCTGGAGCCTTGACTACTGCCTCAATCTTTTCAGGGGACTTATGTAACCCCTCTTTATCAATAACGTGGCCACAATACGAGATCTGCTTCTGGAAAAACTCGCATTTGTGGCGATTAGCTTGGAGCCCATATTCCTTCAATCTAGTGAGCACCTGCTCCAGGTTGGCGAGGTGATCACTGTCATTTTCGCCCGTGACCAAGATGTCGTCCAAATAACACTGGGTCTCTGAAATCCCTTGCAGGACTTGTCCCATTGCCCTTTGCCAAATAGCCGGAGCTGATGCTACCCCGAACACCAGCCGGTTGTATTGGTAGAGACCTTTATGAGTGTTGATCGTGAGGTACTGTTTCGAGGCTTCTTCTACCTCCATTTGCAGGTACGCCTGGGCCAGATCAATCTTAGTGAAGCGTTTCCCTCCAGATAGCGAGGCGAAAATATCTTCAATCTGCGGAAGCGGATATTGTAGAGTGTGAAGGACTGGGTTCACTGTCACCTTAAAGTCCCCACAGATGCGAACCTTCTTTGGTTCCCCAGGCGTATTACTCAACGACCTCTTCATTACAGGAACGATGGGTGTAGCCCACTCGCTCCAGTCCACTTTGGACAGTACTCCTGAATGTTCCAAACCTTCCAGCTCTGCTTCGACGGCTGGGCGGATCGCATAAGGTACCGGTCTGGCCTTAAAAAACTTTGGGCTTGCATTTTCCTCTATTTTGATCGTCACTTTTATGCCTTTTAGTGTTCCGAGTCCCTGCTGGAACACTTCTTGTGCGTCAGTTAGCATTTTTGACAGTCGTCCAGGTGTGACGTCGTCATCCTTTTTGGCATCTACAGTCAGTGCTTGTATGGAATGCCAATCTAGCTGTATCTTCCGGATCCATTCTCGTCCTAGTAGTGGTGGTCCTCCATCTGGCAATACATATAGGTCCATTTTTGGTGTTTCCTTGCCGTTATATATAACGTTCACCCTTATTTTTCCTTTGGGGTAGACTTTTTGCCCTGTGAACGTCTTCAAGACAATCTTTGTATCTCTCAAGGGTATATGTGAATGTAATGAAATCTGTTTGTCTTGCCTGTATTCGTTTTGCACTCATGTATATTACCCTCCCCCACACGGTGTATAGTTTCACTTCCTCTTTCCTGACTAACCTGGAAGGTTCCAGGTCTTGGCTCTTGGCTCCGCCCCTGACTTCACTTACTTAAAGATCTCAGGATCTGTATGACTCATTCCTGTGAACCAGTCAGTGTGTTGAGATGTTAGCTCTGATCTTAGTGATTAAAAGCCAACTTGTTAAAGTCTATAACTTCTAGTTTTGTGGTTATTGAAGGCACATCAATGTGAGAATAGCCGCTTGTAGTCCCTTCGGTTTATGACTGTTAGGGCTGATCCTCTGTCCAATTCCATTTTCACTTGGACTCCTGCTATCTTGAGCGTGACCCAGATAGTTTGGTGATCCTCCATTTTGATCACATTATGTAGTTTCAGACAACCCAGCTCCTTGCTTCCGGAGTCTGTATCACTCTTCTGTTCGTCTGAACTACTCTCCGTCACCTTATGTACCTTCTTGTACTTCTCCTGTGGAGATTTCTTGCTGCTGGTTTTCTTTCCCGACCTGCAGACTCTTGCTATGTGTTCTACTTTTCCACACTGTCTGCACACTTTGTCCTTGAACCAGCAATCATTATGGTCGTGTGTTGTTCTGCCGCAGCAATAGCACGTCACTGTTCCGTATGACATTTTATTTGTGCCATATTCTTGCAGTCTCCGTTGTATCTCTGCAGCGCCCCGTGCTGCTGATTCATGTGATACTGCAATGCTGAAAGCCTTGTCCAGCGTAAGATCCTTTTCTGATAGGAGCTGTTTCTGGGTTCCTTCACTTTGAAGCCCACACACAAACTTGTCCCTTAAAGTATCTGCTAGTCCCGTTCCAAACTGGCAGTGTTTCAATAGCTTGCGCAGTTCCGTTAAATACTCAGCATTACTTTCATCTTTATGCTGGTTCCTTTTGTGAAACTTAAATCTTTCTGCTATCAGCAGCGGTGTGGGGTTTAAGTGGTCCTGTAGGATTGACACTATGTTTTCAAAATTCTTTTGTACTGGCTTCTCTGGGGTTACTAGGTGTCGCAGTAAGCCATACGTTTTTGCACCCATTGAATTCAACAATACCAGCGCTTTCTTGTCATCTGGCACTTCATTCGCCTTGCAGTATACTTCTATGCGTTCGACGTATGTCGTCCAATCTTCGACTTCATTGTCGAACGCTGTGATACTGCCACTCTTCGGCATTTTTGGGTGTGGTTAGACTGGCTTAAAATGGCGTCTCCCACACTTTCCTTTCTTCCCCGCTGCGGCTTAAAATGGCGTCTCCCGCGCTGCTGCCAACGCCGCTCTCGGCAGTCCTCGTGGCAAATGGCGACGCCCTGTGGGTTTTGTGCGCTGCTCCTGCACTGCTGCCAATGCCGCTCACTGTGGTCCTCATGGCAATGGCAGCACCTCGCGTTTTCCTGCGCGCCTCTCTCCCCCGTTGACGCTGCTCGGCCCTTGAACACCGGCTGCGCTCTGCTCTCTCTCGTCTCTCTCCCCGTTGACGCCGCTCGGTCCTGAACACCGGCTGCGCCCTGTGCGCTCTGCCCCCTCTCTCCCCCATCGACACTGCTCGGCCTTTTTCTGTGCCGCTCGGTCGGCTCTAGCCGCCGCTGTCCGGGAAGGGTCTGCGCAGTACCTGTTGCCAGCCCGTTTCGCTGGACCACCGTGACTGGAAAGCCAAGCCTGGCTCTTGACAGCCTCCCCTGCAATGCTCAAATCTCCGCTGGATGACTGGGCGGTTGCCCGTGGTCGACGCCCGTGCTTCTGGACTCGACCTCCTTCCACTGTTCTCCAGGAGCAAATCCCTGGGAGGTGATGCAGAGTTGCAGGTAGGTTCGAATCTGCGTCGTCGCCACTGTTACGTCCGTGTAATAATAAGAAAAGGACTGCAGAGAATGGTACAACAGGTGTTTACTCAACATGGTTCAAACTGCAACTGAAACAACAGATTACTACTCAGCATTATATACAGGTGTGGTCACTGCCGGTACTACAGTAAACATGAGCTGTAGAAAGTAGTTCCCCCCTTAAAGGTACATACATTACAAAAATGTTAATAAAGTGAATGGGAAAGATAAAAAGCATTGGAGCTGCGTGGCCTGGAAGGTCTTGCCGAGCTTGATAGATTGGACATCATCAGTATCACAGAGACATGGCGGAATGATTCCAATCAGTGGGATACATATCTGGAAGGATATAAATTGTTTAAAAGAGACCGTATCGGGAGAATAGAAGGTGGTGTGACAGTATATATAAACTCCAGTATTGAGGAATAAGAGAGACGGCAGACACAGAATCACTTTGGGTAGAATGAATAGCTGGTGACAGAGGTGGGCTATTACTGGGAGATTGTTACAGAGCCCCAGGCCAGAGTGAAAGGCTTGAGCAGAAACTATGGGATGAGATGAGGATTGTGATTAGTAACGGACCAACAATAGTAGTTGGAGATTTGAACTTAGAAGAAATTGACTGGGACAATAATGTCTCTACTGGTGAGACCAGAAGGGATTTCTAGAGTTAATGGAAGACTATTTTATGACTCAGTTTTCAAAAGAGCCAACATGGGGGAAAACATCCTGGATTTGATTGAGTAATGGGGACGAGCAGATCTCCGACACAGAGGAGGGTGAGGCTTTGAGTACCAGTGATCAGAATGGAATCACACTTGACATTACAAGAATCGGAGAGATTACTAAAACCCAAACACAATTGCCAAATTTTATGCTATCTTTATGCACGTGAGAAGTCTTGTCAGAGTGGGCCTGGAAAGTTTAAATCTGGCTAGGGGAGTAGAGTTCCTTCAAGGAGGTGACACCGAATGCAATGGGCCAATGTGTACCCATGCAAAGCAAAGGTAGCAAGCCTAAAGGCACTCCTGCCTGGTTCAACGGGACTGCCAAGGAACTCACAAAGAAGGGGTAAAAAAACATTTAAAGCCATGAAGGCATTTGGCATAGAATTAAGATCTAGCCAATACCAAAAGGCATGCCTGGAGTGTAAACAATGGCTTAGAATGGCAACAAAAAAATTCGAATTGAATAAGGCAACAGAAGTGAAGTTTTCCAGTTATATTAAGAGAAAAAGAAAAATGAGGGACAGAGTGGGACCACTGAGAGTGGGATCAGGCAGGACAACCGATGCCACACACTGCAAAAGTGCAAAGTAGGTTTTTTGCCTCCGTTTTTACCAAGGAGGAGACGGGTAAGTTATTTGATCTGGAAAGGGAACTAGAGGGTGTTGCAGAGGTCGGATGTGACGCGATTCACATTACTACTAGCATGGTTGCCAAACAGCGGTGCAACCTTAAGGTAAATCTCAGGAGCCGGATAAGATGCACCTGAATATCCTTAAGGAAATAAGGGAGGAAATTGCAGGAATTCTGGCACAAATCTTCCAGAAATCACTGAATACTGGAGAGGTGCCTGGGGACTGGGGAAAGGAAAATGTTACTCCTATTATTAAAAAAGTTAGCAAAAGTGACCCGGAACCGTTGGGTTTGACCTCCATTGTGGGTAAAGTTATGGAAACTCTTACTAAAGATAAGATCATGGGTAGAACTAAAATCATAAAAGATAGCCAAAGTGGGATTATGAAGGGGAAATCTTGCCAATGTAACTTACTGGTTTTGTTTAAGGGTGTGACAAAGGAGCTGGATAGGGATAAGGCAGTGGGTGTGGTGTACTTGGATTTCAGCAAGGCCTTTGATATAGCGCCTCTGGAAAGGCAGCAACTGAAAATAAAGAAAGCGGGAATCGGTGGAAATATTTTACAATGGATACTAATTGGTTGCCCGGTAGACACCAGAGGGTGGTGGTACAGAGAATGGCATTAGCCTGGGTGGTCCCACAGGGGTCAATTTTGGGACCTCTTTTGTTTAATATCTTCATAAATGATCTGGGGCTAGGAGTTACAAGCACAGTGGCTAAATTTGCAGATGATACTAAAGCTAATGATGGTGGTAGACTCCAGAGCTGAACAGGATAAGCTACAGGAGGATTTGAATATACTCGGGAATTGGGCAGACAGGTGGCAGGTGAAATTCAATGTAGAGAAATACAAAGTGCTTCATATGGGACAAAAAATCCAGGAAGGGACTAGTACTTAAATGGAAAGAGAATAATGAGCATGGAAAATGAGAGATCTGGGATCCTGATTAACAATAAATTGCAGCTATCACAATAATGCTCAGTGGCAGTGAGTAAAGCAAATGAGACGTTGAAGTGGTCAATATTCTGTCAAAGCAGTGAGGTAATCCTGCCACTTTATAAATCATTGGTGCGACCGCACTTAGAACACTGTGTGCAGTTCTGGTCGGTACAACACAAACAGAATATCACAGCTGTTGAAAGGATACAGAAGCGAGCAACCAGAATGATTGAGGGATGGAGGGATTAGATTATGAGGAGTGATTATGTAAATTGAGCATGTTCTGATGTTGCGATAAGATCGCTGTTTATATGACTCTAAAAGGGCCAGATAATGTAGACAATGACGAACTGCTTCACCCTGTCCAGAACAGCAGAACCAGAGGACACGGCCTGCGCTTGATAGGGGTTGGCGGGGGGAGTTCTAAACTAGTCTGCGGCAACAGTACTGTATTTAGGTGAGCGACTGGTCAATCTGTAGACCAGGCTCCCTGGGGAGACGGTGGAAACAGTTAGTGTTGATTCATTCAAATGTAAATGTGATAGATTTCTTTCAGGAAATAACATTTTAGGATCCAGTATCTGAGTTATTTGAGACATGAGGTGTGGTGAGTGTAGCGAGCTCGGGAGGAACAGGTGATTTTGGACCTCTGGTTCCCAAAGCTCTCCACCACTGGGGGTTTCCTCGCCTCGTGTCTGGGTCTGTTGGAGACTAATTGACAGAGATTGATCGCTGTGATTAGTCAACAACACTCCATTATCGTTGGATCATGGGACTCCCAGGATGGTCGAAGGTGAACTCGATGGACCGTGGTCTTTCTCCGTCCAGCAATTCCTATGTTCCTATGTCTCGAAGTGTTTTGTGTACAGAAGTAATTTCTTGGCCTGCGCAGTCGCCGTACAGAACTTTACTGTGAGTGCATCTCGGGAAATTGCGCGCAGTTTATCGTCCACACATCTTAGCGGAGAGAAGATTACAGGCTGCGGGAATTACATTTCCTGAAATGTGTTCCAGACATGCAAAGCTCCAGGCCAGGAGCACGGAAAGAGAAAAGTTACCTGCAGTGAATGACTTTGAAGTGCAATAACCGTTATTAGATAGGAAGATAAGGCAGCCATTTTACAAACAGCAAAGTCTTTTTGAAATAGTACTGTGGGATCTTGCACATCCACCTGAATCACTGGAACAGGCAGATTGGGCTTTGGTTTAAAGTGTTATCTAAAAAGCAATGCTTTTAGCCAGGAAGAACTCCCTCAGTGCTGTACTGCAATGTCCTTTTAGATTGGGAGAACTGGATAAGGGCGTGAAACCCTCAACCTTCTGACGAAGGGTCATCGACCTGAATCGTTAACTCTGTTTCTCTCTCCACAGATGCTGCCTGACCTGCTGAGTATTTCTGGAATTTTCTGTTTTTATTTCAGATTTCCAGCATCCGCAGTATTTTGCTTTTCTCTGAGTTAGAAGGTTGTGGGTTCAAGTCCCACTCCAGGGACTTGAGCAAATAAAGCTAGGCCGACACTCTAGTGCAATACTGAGGGAGTGCTGCACTGTCGGAGGTGCCGTTTTTCAGATGAGACATTAAACCGAGGCCCGGTCTGGTCTCTCAGGTGGACGTAAAAGATCCCAGGACACTATTTCGAAGAAGAGCAGGGGAGTTCTCCCCGGTGTCCTGGCCAGTATTTATCCCTCAAATCAACATAACATAATCAGATTATCTGGTCATTATCACATTGCTGTTTGTGGGAGCTTGCTGTGCACAAATTAGCTGCTGCGTTTCCCACATTACAACAGTGACTACACTCCAAAAGTACTTCATTGGCTGTAAAGCTCTTTGAGACGTCCGGTGGTCGTGAAAGGCGCTATAGAAATGCAAGTCTTTTCTTTCTTTCTCAAACCTCCTAATGAAACAGATACACAAAACAGAGAGGCCTGTTTTTGGACTTCGTGGCTAATTAACTCTACTCTGAGCTCCTGTTGCATGGGCTGGATATTCCGATCCCTACGGGTGGGTACTCGCTGTGCACCCGCCTGTCGGGACATTGGAAAGGCCGGTTTCAGGCATGCACAGCGCATGCGCTGGAAACCGGCATTTCCGACCTGTCAAGAAAGCTCTCGACAGATCCTCCGGCTGGCCGGGAGCAGGGCCTCTGCGGGCGGATAGCTCCGCTTTTTGGAGCCCCTCCGCCCGCAGAAAACACGTACAATTCTTGTGCCTGGTAAAAGCAGGCGTAAGGTTTGCTTTTACCAAGATAAGAGTTGAAAAAAGTACAACTAATTTTTTTCCCACTGATTGATCATTTAAAAATACTTTAAAGAAAGTTAAGTTTATTTTTAGCCCCGTTAAAAACTTTATTTATTTTTTTCAAAAATTTTAATTTTTGTTTAAAACAGTTAATTTATGTAATTTCAAGTCATTTTAAAAATGTGGTGTTTTAAAAAAAATGTATTTAAAGTTTTACTATGTTTTGGGGGTGATCTCTATTCCTATATTTGACAGGTCTTCCTGTCAAATGTATGAAGGGAGATTCCCTTCTCTGATTGGCTCCCCATGGCCCACGTGATCCCAGGGACGCTGCGAACCGCCTGCGCCTCTGGGATACGCGGGCCCTGCGCACCAGCAGTCTGGAGAGGCCCAGCAACGGAACTCTGCGCCTCCCGGGAGCCCTCCGGTCTTGGCACAGAGTTTTCCAGATCGCAACCCTCTGCCCGCAGGAGGCCTCCGCCCGGAATATCTGGGCCCGATTGTTTCCTTGTTACCATGGGTGACGTCTGACTTTTATATTTCCTGTACATTTTAGGCTCGGTCGTTGAGTATATTCAAGACTGGGACCGATAGATTTTTGGGCTCTGGGGGAATCAAGGGATATGGGGATCGGGCAGGACAGTGGAGATGAGGTCGATGGTCAGCCATGATCTTATTGACTGGCAGAGCAGGCTCGAGGGGCCGTATGGCCGACTCCTGCTCTTAATTCTTATGTACTTATGTTCTTATGAGGAAAAGAAGATCCCGATGTGATCCAATGTTAATGTAGCCCTGCTTTGTGGCTGGAAGCCTTGTGCCTGTGTGGTGGCTGAGGGACAGACTTCAGCCATTTTTCTTTTAGAAACATCATGCAGCAAAGTACAATTTTTAACATTTGAATTAACTGAGATCATGCAGCTTTGTGTCATTTTACAAGGACTTTCAGACACATGGGGGTAGATTTTAATCCCCAGTGGGTTTGGGACTGACGATGGGGCAGGGCGAGTGGATTTAACCACCAGGCTTTATCTGCCCCCCGCCAGTCAGTTGCCCGCCAGCAACCAGTGGGCGGTGGGCATGAGTGGATGTTTGTGCGACTGGAGGGACCAAAGGCAGGCTCGATGGTGAGCAGGTAGGTGGTGGGAAGGTCTTGCGGGAGAGAAGGGAATATTGTGCGGAATGGGAGGCCACAACATTCCTTGAGCTCCTGCTCCTCCTGGCCCCACAAAGGAAAGGTTTTAACTTACCTCGGAGGGCCTCGTTGTCCTCCCGACTAAGTTCTACCTGGCGTGAAAGGCAATGCAATCTCCCAGCTCCGGCTCAGGGGAAAATTCAGCCGGGCTCCGGTTGATGTCTTAGGACCCTAATTTCCATTCAGTAGTGAGGCTCCAGCCTGAGTCGAGCAGCCAAACCAATGGCTTAAAATCAGCAATGGGCGGGAAACAGATGCTCCATTTTAATTGATTAGCGTTCCATTTCCCCGGAGAGGGGAAGAGTTAAAATCCCCCACCACTCCAGCTAGGGCATGAGTGCACGAGAGAGGCCCACTTAAAACAGGACCGTGAGGCCTTGGCCCAGAGTGGTCATATGGTGCAGAGAAATGAGCTCCACAACTGCGCAAAGATCCCCAGAAACTCCGAGCCCATTTCAGAATATGTATTTCCCCCTTTCTCCCCTCCTTAGACTTCCCATGTGACCCATACCACTACTCACACACCCATACCACTACTCTCACACCCAAACCACTACTCTCACACCCCTACCACTACTCTCACACCCATACCACTACTCTCACACCCATACCACTACTCTCACACCCATACCACTACTCACACACCCATACCACTACTCACAAACCCATACCACTACTCTCACACCCATACCACTACTCTCACACCCATACCACTACTCACACTCCCATACCACGACTCACACACCCATACCACTACTCACACACCCATACCACTACTCTCACACCCATACCACTACTCACACACCCATACCACTACTCACACTCCCATACCACTACTCTCACACCCATACCACTACTCTCACACCCATACCACTACTCACACACCCATACCACTACTCACACACCCATACCACTACTCACACACCCATACCACTACTCTCACACCCATACCACTACTCTCACACCCATACCACTACTCACACACCCATACCACTACTCTCACACGCATACCACTACTCTCACACCCATACCACTACTCACACACCCATACCACTACTCTCACACCCATACCACTACTCTCACACCCATACCACTACTCGCACTCCCATGCAACTACTCTCACACCCATACCACTACTCTCACACCCATACCACTACTCTCACACCCATACCACTACTCACACACCCATACCACTACTCACACACCCATACCACTACTCTCACACCCATACCACTACTCTCACACCCATACCACTACTCTCACACCCGTACCACTACTCTCACACCCTTACCACTACTCTCACACCCATACCACTACTCTCACACCCATACCACTACTCTCACACCCATACCACTACTCACACACCCATACCACTACTCTCACACCCATACCACTACTCACACACCCATACCACTACTCTCACACCCATACCACTACTCTCACACCCATACCACTACTCTCACACTCCCATACCACTACTCACACACCCATACCACTACTCACACACCCATACCACTACTCTCACACCCATACCACTACTCCATACCACTACTCTCACACCCATACCACTACTCACACACCCATACCACTACTCTCACACCCATACCACTACTCTCACACCCATACCACTACTCACACACCCATACCACTACTCACACACCCATACCACTACTCACACACCCATACCACTACTCTCACACCCATACCACTATTCTCACACCCATGCCACCAGTCACACACCCATACCACTATTCTCACACCCATACCACTATTCTCACACCCATGCCACTACTCACACACCCATACCACTATTCTCACACCCATGCCACTACTCACACACCCATACCACTACTCTCACACCCATACCACTATTCTCACACCCATGCCACCAGTCACACACCCATACCACTACTCACACACCCATACCACTATTCTCACACCTATGCCACTATTCTCACACCCATACCACTATTCTCACACCCATGCCACTACTCACACACCCATACCACTACTCTCACACCCATACCACTACTCTCACACCCATACCACTACTCTCACACCCATACCACTACTCTCACACCCATACTACTACTCTCACACCCATACCACTACTCTCACACCCATACCACTACTCTCACACCCATACCACTACTCTCACACCCATACCACTACTCTCACACCCATACCACTACTCACACACCCATACCACTACTCTCACACCCATACCACTACTCCATACCACTACTCTCACACCCATACCACTACTCACACACCCATACCACTACTCTCACACCCATACCACTACTCTCACACCCATACCACTACTCACACACCCATACCACTACTCACACACCCATACCACTACTCACACACCCATACCACTACTCACACACCCATACCACTACTCACACACCCATACCACTACTCTCACACCCATACCACTATTCTCACACCCATGCCACCAGTCACACACCCATACCACTATTCTCACACCCATACCACTATTCTCACACCCATGCCACTACTCACACACCCATACCACTATTCTCACACCCATGCCACTACTCACACACCCATACCACTACTCTCACACCCATACCACTATTCTCACACCCATGCCACCAGTCACACACCCATACCACTACTCACACACCCATACCACTATTCTCACACCCATGCCACTATTCTCACACCCATACCACTATTCTCACACCCATGCCACTACTCACACACCCATACCACTACTCTCACACCCATACCACTACTCTCACACCCATACCACTACTCTGACACCCATACCACTACTCTCACACCCATACCACTACTCTGACACCCATACCACTACTCTCACACCCATACCACTATTCTCACACCCATGCCACTATTCTCACACCCATACCACTATTCTCACACCCATGCCACTACTCACACACCCATACCACTACTCTCACACCCATACCACTACTCTGACACCCATACCACTACTCTCACACCCATACCACTACTCTCACACCCATACCACTACTCTCACACCCATACCACTACTCTCACACCCATACTACTACTCTCACACCCATACCACTACTCTCACACCCATACCACTACTCTCACACCCATACCACTACTCTCACACCCATACCACTACTCTCACACCCATACCACTACTCTCACACCCATACCACTACTCTCACCCCCATTTCCACTACTCTCACACCCATACCACTACTCTCACACCCATACCACTACTCTCACCCCCATTTCCACTACTCTCACACCCATACCACTACTCTCACACCCGTTTCCACTACTCTCATCCCCATTTCCACTACTCTCACCCCCATTTCCACTACTCTCACCCCCATTTCCACTACTCTCACCCCCATTTCCACTACTCTCACCCCCATTTCCACTACTCTCACACCCGTTTCCACTACTCTCACACCCATACCACTACTCTCACCCCCATTTCCACTACTCTCACCCCCATTTCCACTACTCTCACCCCCGTTACCACTACTCTCACCCCCGTTTCCACTACTCTCACCCCCGTTTCCACTACTCTCACCCCCATTTCCACTACTCTCACCCCCGTTTCCACTACTCTCATCCCCGTTACCACTACTCTCTCCCACGTTACCACTACTCTGACACCCAATAACACAACAAGGCAGGGAAAATGCAACTCTTGAGCTATCGATTCTGTTGTTGGAACCGTTGGTAGCACTCTTATCTTGACGTCAGAAAGTCATGGGTTCAATCCCACTCCAGAGATTATGCACAAAATCTAGGCTGACATTACAGTACAGTGCTGAGGGAGTGCAGCACTGTCAGAGGTGCCGTCTCTCAGATGAGACTTTAAACCAAGGCCCCATCTGCCCTCTCAGGTGGATGTAAATGATCCCATGGCACTGTTCAAAGACGAGATGGGGAATTCACCCCAGTGTCCTGGGCCAATATTTGTTCTTCAACCAACATTACTAAAGCAGATGATCTGATTACCTCATCACTGTGGGAGCTTGCTGTGTACAAATTGGCTGCCATGTTTCTTACATTACAACAGTGATCACAGTTCACAAGTACGTCATTGGCCGTGAAGTGCTTTGTGATGTCCTGAGGTCTTTCATTCCTTTTATATAACACTAACCAATGGTAAAGAAACATGTAACTTGCTCCTCCAGTTGGAGGGGGAAAATTTAAACTTCAACTCAATGTCTCCCCTGATTGCAGGGATCAAATTAAGAACTTGGCTTTGAGGGCATCAAGGGCATGAACCTGCACCCAACTCTTCAGTGAATCAGCTCTTCCGATAACCATTGATAAGCTGCTGATAAAGTCTGCATTTGTTTCAAGGCAAGGATTTCTTTCCTAAAATACAGATGTTGTCACCTCTCTCCCTTTCTTGGGGGTCTTGCATCCTTCACAGTGACGACAATGTACAGGTGACCCTTTCTACAGCCTCACTAATGCTGATGTGAATCCAACCACAAAGAGATACACTGAAGCCATAACACAGAAACAGGCCATTCGGCCCATCCAGTCCATGTCGGAGCTTACCCTCCACATGAGCAAATAATTATAATCACATATACCCACCCTGTTCCCATGTCCCGTCAACACCTTTTCCTTCATCCACCATCCAATCTAATGATCCAAAGATGCCCCACTTCCCACCCCCCGGCCCGCTCTTCTCATGGTGCGGTACAACCCTGAGGAGCCTCTGTACCTCACCTAGATGGCCACTTCAGTCGTCAGCCCAGACAGTGAGTGGCACCAGGCTACTTGGCGATGGAGGGCATCGCAGTCGGGTGTGATACAGTCATCACCTGAAAATGCAAGAGTTCCCTGGAACAGGAACCCTGGCTGGATTTTCCCTTCTCTATCACTCGACCATTGGTGGCCGTGCTGTCAGCTGCCTAGGCCCCAAGCTCTGGAATTCCCTCCCTAAATCTGTCCGCCTCACAACCTCGCTCTCCTTTTAGATGCTCCTTAAAACCTACCTCTTTGACCAAGCCTTTGCTCACCTGTCCTAATAGCCCCTTATGTGGCTCGGTGTCAAATTGTGTTTGATAACACTCCTGTGAAGCGCCTTGGGATGTTTTACTATGTTATATAAATACATACATACATTAATACAGGTGGTATATAAATAGAAGTTGTTGTTATTGTTATCCCAGTGGCACTGAGGCTAATTTAAATGACGCAATCACAGGCGGAGATGGGATAACTTAGCTTAGACTGGGGTTCACAGCTGGGGCTTTCCTGGTCTCCATAGCTCAGTGCCACACTCAGCGGTCTCCTTCAAGGCCAAACCACTGGGGTCCTGCACCACTGTTAGATGTTCACCCAAATGTCATGGGGCTGCTTTGACATTGAATCACAAAACAATGAATGTAATTTTGACAATCTAATTTCTATTCAGCAAAATGAGCTGTCTGTGTGTTGTAAACATATTCCAGGTGATGACTGTCAAAAAGATATTAAGGGGTAAAAATTCGGTTGATTAGTGCCTCCTGTTAGCGCCTCCGGGGGCGCAAACGGGGTGCTAGGAACGTGACGCCTGAGCGCGGCGATTTTAGCGTCGCTCGCGAAATTGACCAGTCGTTTTGCGGCGGTGTTAAACACTACCGCCATGATCTCCTGCACCCGCAGATCGTGACGTCAGTCAAGTGTGCAACGCCCCGGTAGCGTCCCAGACCGGATACTGAGTCGCGCCCCCTGCCTTAGCGCCTGCCACTAGGAACGACAGGTAGAGTGGAATGTCTTCAAGTCGGGAAGGGGCTGGGGGAGCGCTATTTAAAGGCGGGTGCTTCCAGCCTTCTTTCCTTGGCAACATTTTTAGTTTTAACGCTGTCCTAAGGAGTTTTGGCCCTCAGCACCACTTTTGAGGTTGCTAAGCGTCGAGCTCTTTCCCTGGGCCAATCCATTAGTGCTTCCACATAATTGCTTCAGAGGTCTCTCCAGGCCGAAATTCAAGGTTGCAATGAGCAGGGTGTGGCTGGCCAGCAAGATGGCCCCTCCCCTTTAAGAACTGGATGGCACCAGTGTGTCTGGCTTCCATGGTAACGGACATCGCCTGAGCTTCGGTAGCGTTCTGAGGTCGCGCCTCGCTCCCTGACGCTTGCGCCTTAAGAGAGTTGTGTAGCGCCTGATTTAGCGCTCAAATCACCTCCAAGGGCGATAGAAGCGAATTTTGCAGTCAGAGGTGATAATTAGTGCCAGGTGCTAAACTTTGCACCCGGCTGACATTTGCGCCCCAAAATGGGTGATACAGAATTTTTCCCCCTAAACAACTTCACAGTTATTCACTTAGTGTCAGGATCAAACAATCCCAGGGCAGGTACAGCACGGGTTAGATGCAGAGTAAAGCTCCCTCTACACTGTCCCATCAAACACTCCCGGGGCAGGTACAGCATGGGTTAGATACAGAGCAACGCTCCCTCTACGCTGTCCCATCAAGCACTCCCGGGGCAGGTACAGCATGGGTTAGATACAGAGTAAAGCTCCCTCTACACTGTCCCATCAAACACTCCCGGGGCAGGTACAGCACGGGTTAGATAAAGAGTAAAGCTCCCTCTGCACTGTCCCATCAAACAAACCCAGGGCAGGTAAGCACAGGTTAGATACAGAGTAAAGCACCCTCTCCACTGTCCCATCAAACACTCCCAGGGCAAGTACAGCTCGGTGTAGATACAGAGTAAAGCTCCCTCCACACTGTCCCATCAAACACTCCCAGGGCAGGTAAAGCAAGGGTTAGATACAGAGTGAAGCTCCCTCTACACTGTCCCATCAAACACTCCCAGGGCAGGTACATCACGGGTTAGATACAGAGTGAAGCTCCCTCTACACTGCCCCATCAAACACTCCCAAGCCAGGTACAGCACGAGTTAGATACAGTGTAAATCTCCCTCCACACTGTCCCAACAAACACTCCCAGGGCAGGTAAAGCCAGGGTTAGATACAGAGTAAAGCACCCTCTCCACTGTCCCATCAAACACTCCCAGGGCAAGTACAGCTCGGTGTAGATACAGAGTAAAGCTCCCTCCACACTGTCCCATCAAACACTCCCAGGGCAGGTAAAGCAAGGGTTGGATACAGAGTGAAGCTCCCTCTACACTGCCCCATCAAACACTCCCAGGGCAGGTACAGCATGAGTTAGATACAGAGTAAAGCTCCCTCCACACTGTCCCATCAAACACTCCCAGGGCAGGTACAGCACGGGTTAGATACAGCGTAAAGCTCCCTCTACACTGTCCCATCAAACGTTCCCAGGGCAGGTACAGCACGAGTTAGATACAGAGTAAAACTCCCTCCACACTGTCCCATCAAACACTCCCACGGCAGTTAAAGCAAGGGTTAGATACAGAGTGCAGCTCCCTCTACACGGTCCCATCAAACACTCCCAGGGCAGGTACAGCACGAGTTAGGTACAGAGTAAAGCTCACTCTACACTGTCCCATCAAACGCTCCAGGGCAGGTAAAGCATGGAAAGGGTAGGGCCCATTAGGGACCAAAGTGGCAATCTGTGTGTAGAGCCAGATGATGTAGGCGGGGTTTTAAATGAATTTTTTGCATCTGTGTTCACTATGGAGAGAGACGATGCAGACATAGAAATCGGGCAAGGGGACTGTGACATACTTGAACATATTAGCATCGAGAGGGAGGAGGTGCTAGCGGTTTTAGCAGGCCAAAAAGTGGATAAATCCCCAGGCCCGGACGAGATGTATCCCAGGCTGCTGTGGGAGGCAAAGGAAGAGATTGCAGGGGCTCTGACACAAATTTTCAGAACCTCTCTGGCCACAGGGGATGTACCAGAGGACTGGAGAACAGCTAATGTAGTACCATTATACAAGAAGGGTAGCAGGGATAAACCAGGGAATTACAGGCCAGTGAGCCTAACATCTGTGGTAGGGAAATTATTGGAAAAAATTCTGAGGGACAAAATTAGTCTCCACTTGGAGAGGCAAGGATTAATCGGGGATAGTCAGCATGGCTTTGTCAAGGGTAAATCATGTCTGACAAATCTGATTGAATTTTTCGAGGGGGTGACTAGGGGGGTGGATGAGGGAAATGCTGTGGATGTGGTTTACATGGACTTCAGTAAAGCTTTTGACAAAGTCCCGCATAGGAGACTGGTCAAGAAGGTAAGAGCCCATGTGATCCAGGGTGCCTTGGCGCGTTGGATCCTAAACTGGCTGAGTGGCAGGAGGCAGAGGGTGATGGTCGAAGGTTGCTTTTGTGACTGGAAGCCTGTGTCCAGTGGGGTACCTCAGGGATCGGTGCTGGGTCCCTTGTTGTTTGTGATCTACATAAATGATTTGGATGAGAATGTAAAAGGTATGATCAGTAAGTTCGCAGATGACACGAAAATTGGTGGGGTGGTAAATTGCGAGGAGGAAAGCCTCAGGCTACAGGACGATGTAAACGGGTTGGTCAGATGGGCGGAAAAGTGGCAAATGGAATTTAACCCTGAAAAGTGCGAGGTGATGCATTTTGGACGGACAAATAAGGCAAGGGAATACACAATGAGTGGTAGGACCCTAGGAAGTACAGAGGGTCAGAGGGACCTTGGTGTACATGTACATAGATCCCTGAAGGCAGCGGAACAGGTAGAGAAGGTGGTTAAAAAGTCATATGGGATACTTGCCTTCATTAGCCGAGGCATAGAATATAATAGCAGGGAGGTTATGATGGAGCTGTACAAAACGCTGGTGAGGCCACAGCTGGAGTACTGTGTGCAGTTCTGGTCGCCTCACTATAGGAAGGATGTGATTGCTTTGGAGAGGGTGCAGAGAAGATTCACCAGGATGTTACCTGGGATGGAGCGCCTCAGCTATGAAGAAAGACTAAACAGGCTGGGGTTGTTTTCCTTGGAGCAAAGAAGGCTGAGGGGGGACCTGATTGAGGTGTACAAAATGATGAGGGGCATAGATAGGGTAGATAAAGAGGAACTTTTCCCCTTAGTAGGGGGTCAATAACAAGGGGGCATAGATTCAGGGTAAGGGGCAGGAGATTTAGAGGGGATTTGAGGAGGAACTTTTTCACCCAGAGGGTGGTTGGAATCTGGAACTCACTGCCTGAAAGGGTGGTAGAGGCAGGAACCCTCACAACATTCAAGAAGCATTTGGATGAGCACTTGAAATGCCATTGCATACAAGGCTATGGACCAAATGCTGGAAAATGGGATTAGACTGGACAGGGATGGATGGGCAGCGCAGACACGATGGGCCAAAGGGCCTCTTTCTGTGCTGTAAAACTCTATGACTCTATGAGATACAGAGTAACGATCCCTCTACACTGTCCCATCAAACACTCCTGGGGCATGTAGAGCACGGGTTAGATACAGAGTAAAGCTCACTCTACACTGTCCCATCAAACGCTCCCAGGGCAGGTAAAGCATGGTTAGATACAGAGTAATGATCCCTCTACACTGTCCCATCAAACACTCCTGGGGCAGGTACTGTTACGTCCGTGTATAAGAAGACACAGACTGCGGAGAACGGTACAATAGATGTTTACTCAACGTGGCTCAGATGGCAACTGATCTGTACAGATTACTACTCAGCGTTATATACAGGTGTGGTCACTGCCGGTACTACAGTATACATGAGCTGTAAAAAGTAGTTCCCCCCTTAAAGGTATATACATTACAATTCCTCCCCTTTTAGATTAACAGTACCATAACACTCATTTAACAATTAAATATCAAACTAATTACAATTAACACTTTTAACATGCAACATTCGCTGAAAATAGTCTATTTATAAATTCAGTCTTTGGGGAGGCTTCCTGATCCTTTCTGGATAGCGCCATTCCCGAGTGTCTTGCTCTTGGTGCGGAGGCGATTCTGGCCCCCTGTCGTTGGTTGGTTCATCAGCTTCCGATGCTACTGTTTCTGGGGTAGATGATACCTGTACGTCGGGTACATCACCAGGTACGTATGGGCGAGGCATGGGGTTGACTTGTTCCTGTGACTCTAGGATCTGGTCAGCATGGCATCTCACGATGCTCTCCCAAACATCCACTGTGTACATTAGTGGGCCCTGCCGTGTGCATATCATTCCTGGCTGCCATTTTTCTGTTCGGTAGTCGCGGGCCAAGGCTGGTTGCCCTACATTGAAGCTCCTTGTTGGCTTCTCATGGATGTGCTGGAATTGCTTACTCTCAACATATCTTCGTACGTTTGGTCTGAGCAAATCCAGGCGAGATCTTAACCTTCGGTTAAAGAACATCATGGCTGGGGCCTGGTTGGTGACTGCATGTGTCGCATTCCGGTAGGCGAACAGGAAATTGTCCACCTTGTGCTGCAGCGGAATGTTGTCATTGTACATAGCCTTTATTGCCTTCTTAAAGGTTTGTACGAACCTCTCAGCCAATCCATTTGTGGCTGGATGATACGGGGCAGATGTGTAATGCCTTACCCCATTCTTTTTCAAGAACCTCCGGAACTCTTCGGACACAAACTGTGGTCCGTTGTCGGAGCAAATCTGTTCTGGCAAGCCATTCCTGGCAAAAATGGTCCATAGGACTGCAATAGTTTTCTCCGTGGTGGTGGAGGACATTTTGATGACCTCAGGCCATTTCGAGTGCGCATCCACGGCTATTAAAAACATTGAGTCCATGAATGGACCAGCAAAATCAATATGCACCCGTTGCCATGGAGATGAGGGCCACTCCCATGGGTGTAGAGGGGCCTGTGGTGGTGCATTTTGGACTTTCTGGCATCCTGAGCAGCTCTTGGTCAGGTCCTCGATTTGTTTATCGATTCCCGGCCACCACACATAAGCCCTGGCTAGGCTTTTCATTTTTACCCCTCCCACATGACCCTCATGAAGCTCATTTAGCACTCTATCCCTTAACTTGGGTGGAATTACCACTCAGGATCCACACATCAAGGTCCCCCGGCACACTGACAGCTGTTCTCTCCTTGTCGAGAATGCTGGCAACAGTGAGTCGCCATGTGCTGGCCATCCCTTCACCGTTAAATCATATACCCGAGACAGTGTCGGGTCATTTCGGGTTTCCTTTTTGATACAAGCGTTAGTTACCGGTAGGTATTCAACTATAGTCGAATGGAATATTTCAACAGGATCCACTGCTGGTGCTTCCTCCGCAGTAGGCAGTGGCAGGCGTGATAGCCCATCAGCATTTCCATGCTGTTTCGTGCCCTTTATATTCAATCTCATAGTGGTGCGCCCCTAGAAAAAGTGACCATCTTTGTAGTCGTTGCGCAGTCATCACCGGAACGCCCTTCTTCGGATTAAAAATGGAGACAAGAGGCTGGTGATCAGTCAGCAAGGTGAATTTCTGCCCGTGCAGAAAGTGATTGAACTTTTTCACTCCCCACACTAGGCTGAGGGCCTCCCTGTCAATCTGGGTGTAGTTGCGCTCGGCTGAGGTTAGTGATCGTGACGCAAAGGCTATTGGCCTGTCTGAGCCGTCCGAGAATTTGTGCGACAGCACCGCTCCAATGCCGTAGGGTGACGCATCACATGCCAACCGAATTGGTAACGCTGGGTTGTAATGGGCCAATACCTCTTTCGATGTGATTAGTGTTTTGCTCTTCTGGAAAGCTCGTCTACATTCGTCACTCCACTTCCATGGCGCCCCAGTTTGCAGTAGGGTGTTCAGTGGGTGTAGTATTGTAGACAAATTTGGCAAGAACTTATGGTAGTAGTTTACCAGCCCGAGGAATGACCTCAGTTGTGACACATTTTCCGGTGCTGGAGCCTTGACTACTGCCTCAATTTTCTCTGGGGACTTATGTAACCCCTCTTTATCGATAACGTGGCCACAATACGAGATCTGTTTTCTAAAAAACTCGCATTTGGGGCGGTTAGCTCGGAGCCCATATTCCTGCAATCTAGTGAGCACCTGCTCCAGGTTGGCAAGGTGATCACTGTCATTTTCGCCCGTGACCAGGATGTCGTCCAAATAACACTGGGTTCCTGGGATCCCTTGCAAGACTTGCTCCATTGCCCTCTGCCAAATAGCCGGAGCTGATGCTACCCCGAATACCAGCCGGTTGTATTGGTAGAGACCTTTATGGGTGTTGATTGTGAGGTATTTTTTTGATGCTTCTTCTACCTCCATTTGCAGATACGCCTGGGCCAGATCAATCTTAGTGAAGCATTTCCCTCCAGATAGCGAGGCGAAAATATCTTCAATCCGTGGAAGTGGATATTGTACGGTGTGAAGGATCGGGTTCACTGTTACCTTAAAGTCCCCACAGATGCGAACCTTCCTTGGTTCCCCAGGCGTGCTGCTCAACGACTTTTTCATCACAGGGATGATGGGTGTAGCCCACTCGCTCCAGTCTACCTTGGACAGTACACCTGAACGTTCCAAACTCTCCAGCTCTGCTTCGACGGCTGGAAGGATCGCATAAGGTACAGGTCTGGCCTTAAAAAATGTTGGGCTTGCGTTTTCTTCAATTTTAATCGTCGCTGTCATGCCTTTTAGTGTTCCGAGTCCTTGCTGGAACACTTCTTTTGCGTAAGTTAGGATCTTTGACAGTCGCCCAGGTGTGACGTCGTCATCCTTTTTGTCAGCCACAGTCAGTGCCTGTATGGAATGCCAATCCAGTTGGATTTTCCGGATCCATTCACGTCCCAGTAATGGTGGTCCTCCATCTTGCAATACATACAGGTCTAGTTTTGGTGTTTCCTTACCGTTATATATAACGGTCACCCTTATTTTTCCTTTGGAGTAGACTTTTTGCCCCGTGTACGTCTTCAAAATAATTTTTGTGTCTCTCAAGGGTATGTGTGAGAATAGCCGCTCATAGTCCCGTCGGTTTATGACTGTTAGAGCTGATCCTGTGTCCGATTCCATCTTTACCTGGACTCCTGCTATCTTGAGAGTGACCCAAATGGTTCAGTGGTCCTCCGTTGTGATCACATTATGTAGTTTCGGACAACTCAGTTCCCTGCTTTCGGAGTTGTTATCACTCTTTTGTTCATCTGAACTATTCTCCGTCATCTTATGTACCTTCTGGTACTTTCCTTTGGTCGGTTTCTTATTGCTGGTTTTCTTTCCCGACCTGCAGACTCGTGCTATGTGTCCTACTTTTCCACACTGTCTGCACACTTTGTCTTTGAACCAGCAATCATTCTGGTCATGTGTTGTTCTGCCGCAGCGATAGCACTTCTCTGTTCCATATGACATTTCGTTTGTGCCATATTCTTGCGGTCTCTGTTGTATCTCTGCAGCGCCCCGTGCTGCTGCTTTATATGATACCGCAATGCTGAAAGCCTTTTCTAGCGTAAGGTCCTTTTCAGATAAAAGCCGTTTCTGGGTTCCTTCACTTTGAAGCCCACACACAAACTTGTCCCTTAAGGCATCTGTCAGTCCCGCTCCAAACTGGCAGTGTTTCGATAGTTTGCGCATTCTGTTAAATAATCAGCATTGCTTTCATCCTTATGCTGGTTCCGTTTGTGAAACTTGAATCTTTCTGCTATCAGCAGCGATGTGGGGTTTAAATGTTCCTTTAGTATCGTTACTATGTCTTCAAAACTCTTTTCCATTGGCTTCGTTGGGGTTACTAGATTTCGTAATAAACCATACGTCTTTGCACCCATTAAATTTAACAATACTGACGCTTTCTTGTCATCTGACACCCCATTTGCCTTGCAGTACACCTCTATTCGTTCGACATATGTAGTCCAATCTTCGACTTCATTGTCAAATGCGGTGATACTGCCACTCTTCGGCATTTTGGGTGTGGTTTAAAATGGTGTCTCCCAATGGCTTAAAATGGCGTCTCCCGTGTTCTCCTTCCTCCCCCGCTGCTGCCGACGCCGCTCCCAGCGGTTCTCGTGGCAATGGCGGCGCCTCGCGGGTTTCTGCGCGTCTCTCTCTCCCTCTCTCCGACGCTGCTCGGCCCCTGAACACCGGCTGCACTCTGTGCGCTCTGCCCTCTCTCTCTCTCCCCCGTCGATGCTGCTCAGCCCTTTGCTGTGCCGCTCGGTCAGGCTCTAGCCCACCGTTGTCCGGGAAGGGTCTGTGCACTACCTGTTGCCAGCCCGTTTCGCTGGACCACCTCGACTGGAAAGCCAAGCCTGGCTCTCGACAGCCTCCCCCGCAATTCTCGAGTCTCTGCTGGATGACTGGGCGGTTGCCCGTGGTCGACGCCCGAGTCTCTGGCCTTGACCTCCAATCCACTGATCTCCAGGAACGAATCCCCGGGAGGTGATGCAGAGTTGCAGGTAGGTTCGAACCTGCCTCGTCGCCAATGTTACGTCCGTGTATAAGAAGACACAGACTGCGGAGAACGGTACAATAGGTGTTTACTCAACGTGGCTCAGACTGCAACTGATCTGTACAGATTACTACTCAGCGTTATATACAGGTGTGGTCACTGCCGGTACTACAGTATACATGAGCTGTAAAAAGTAGTTCCCCCCTTAAAGGTACATACATTACAATTACAGCACGGGTTAGATACAGAGTAACGATCCCTCTACACGGTCCCATCAAACACTCCCAGGGCAGGTACAGCACGAGTTAGATACAGAGTAAAGCTCACTCTACACTGTCCAATCAAACGCTCCCAGGGCAGGTAAAGCAAGGGTTAGATACAGAGTAAAGCTCCCACTACACTATCCCATCAAACGCTCCCAGGGCAGGTAAAGCAAGGGTTAGATACAGAGTAAAGCTCCCTCTGCACTGTCCCATCAAACACTACCAAGGCAGGTACAGCCCAGGTTAGATACAGAGTAAAGCTCCCTCTACACTGTCCCATCAAACGCTCCCAGGGCAGGTAAAGCAGGGTTAGATACAGAGTAAAGCTCCCTCTACATTGTCCCATCAAACACTCCCAGGGCAGGTAAAGCAGGGTTAGATACAGAGTAAAGCTCCCTATACATTGTCCCATCAAACACTCCCAGGGCAAGTACAGCACGGGTTAGATACAGAGTAAAGCTCCCTCTGCACTGTCCCATCAAACACTCCCAGGGCAGGTAAAGCAGGGTTAGATACAGACAATGAGCAGAATTTGGGAACTATTGTTATCAGTCTCCTCGATGGGAGAGCAGATGGAAGAGATGAAGATAAATACCGAGATAGAGGAGAGAGACGGATTGAACCGCCTTACTGGTTAAAACACCATGGCTGCCAATTTCCTGGTAGCTGCTGCAATTCTGCTGCTGTAACTTAGCCAGAAGTGCAGGGGAAGCCCGGCTTTGCGCGGGTACGTGGGGTTTATACCGTGCTTCCAGCTACGTTACGATGGCACTGAGAATATTCCCAGCCTAGCTTGGTTTGGCCTCTGAAGCCGAGCCGAGGTTCAAGTCCCCTGTCACTCATTGCTCGATGGATCTCGCTTGAAATACATCTGTGGCAGTTCCTTAAATAGCTGCGAGTTCACAACACAAAACCATCAATTATATAGTCATATAAAAGGCACTAAATCTACTCTCACTCAGAGAGGACTCATGCAGCTCTGGAGCAACTGGAAAGGGCAACAGGAACCTGCTGACGCGCAGCTGAAAAATAATTTCTGGTGCAGAATAGTGGAATAGGTTCAGATGGTTTATATATAAAATAACAGATACACTGCTTGACCTGGGAGTGCTTGATGAAGTATCACGTTAAAATCGAGCAGAAAAATATCCCAAAACCAGTTCCACAAATGTAGCAAGAGAGCGACCTCCTGTGACTGCTGATAACACTGCTGATTATTGTAGCCACTGCCCGCAATTATCCTCCCATTCCCCAAACAATTACAGCTCAATTCTCCACCAGGGCATTGTGACAGTCCAACAACACACACAAAGCACCAAATATACACAAGACTCAGCCAGAGACAACCAGTGACCAACACAAAGGGCCTCTAGACACACACACTGCCCTCCAGCACAAGGGAGTCCAGATACAAGCAATCAGGGGCAGCGATGCGCACTCAGTCTCGCTGATTAGACTTCAATTAAGTAAATTAGACAATCAATCTTCACATCGAGCAACATTGACTTTTCTTCACAGGCACATGAAGCCATTAGCAAAACACGGCTTTCTGTTGTGTTACCTACCGACACCATCCAATGTGTAGTTCAGTCCCAGGTATCCATTATACGATCTATTAACCATAAAACATCCTCGATTTGATTCCAGCCTGTAACTCACTCCCGGGTATCTGTTATTCTATATACAAACCCCGCCAACCCCTCGATTTGATTCCAGCCTGTAACTCACTTTCGGGTATCTGTTATTCTACATATAAACCCACCCCCCCGAATCCCTCGATTAGATTCATAAAAACATAGAAGATAGGAGCAGGAGTAGGCCATTCGGCCCCTCGAGCCTGCTCCGCCATTCAATGAGATCATGGCTGATCATCCAAATTCAGTACCCTGTCCCTGCCATCTCCCCATATCCCTTGATCCCTTTAGTCTTAAGAAATATAGCTAACTCTTTCTTGAATATATTTAATGAACTGGCCTCCACTGCCTTCTGTGGTAGAGAATTCCACAGGTTCACCACTCTTTGGGTGAAGAAATTCCTCCTCATTTCTGTCCTAAATGGCTTACCCCTTATCCTTAGACTGTGACCCCTCGTTCTGGACTCCCCAGCCATCGGGAACATCCTTCCTGCATCTAGTCTGTCTAGTCCTGTTAGAATTTTATAAGTTTCAATGAGATCCCCTTTCATTCTTCGAAACTCCAGCGAGTATAAGCCCAATCGACCCAATCTCTCCTCATATGTCATTCCTGCCATCCCAGGTATCAGCCTGATGAATCTTTGCTGCACTCCCTCCACGGCAAGAACATCCTTCCTCAGATAAGGCGACCAAAACTGCACACAATACTCAAGATGTGGTCTTACCAAGGCCCTGTACAACTGCAGCAAGACATCCTTGTTCCTGTACTTGAACCCTCTCGCTACGAAGGCCAACATACCAATTGCCTTCTTAACCGCCTGCTGCACCTGCATGCTTACCTTCAGCGACTGGTGCACAAGGACACCCAGGTCTCGTTGCATTTCCCCTTCTCCCAATCTATTGCCATTCAGATAATAATCTGCCTTCCTGTTTTTGACACCAAAGTGGATAACCTCGCATTTATCCACATTATATTGCATCTGCCATGCTTCTGCCCAATCACCCAAATCATGCTTCTGCCCTGTCCAAATCATACTGGACTTTCTCAGCATCCTCCTCACAGCACACACGCCCACCCAGCTTTGTGTCGTCTGCAAACTTGGAAATATTACATCTAGTTCCCTCGTCTAGATCATTAATATATATTGTGAATAGCTGGGGTCCTAGGACCGATCCCTGTGTTACCCCACTAGTCACTGCCTGCACTTGGAAAAAGACCCATTTATTCCAACTCTTTGCTTTCTGTCTGCCAACCAGTTCTCTATCCAAGTCAATACCTTGCCCCCAATCCCATGTGCCATAACTTTACATACTAATCTCTTATGCGGGACCTTATCAAAAGCCTTCTGAAAGTCCAAATACACCACATCCACTGGTTATCCCTTATCTATTTTATCAGTTACATCCTCAAAAAATTCCAGTAGATTAGTCAAGCATGATTTACCTTTTGTAAATCCATGTTGACTTTGTCCGATCCTGCCACTGTTTTCCAAGTGTTCTGTTATTACATCTTTTATAATGGACTCTAGCATTTGCCCCACTACCGATGTCAGGCTTACTGGTCTATAATTCCCCGTTTTCTCTCTACCACCTTTTTTGAATATTGGGGTAACATTAGCTAACCTCCAATCCATGGGTACTGTTCCAGATTCCATCGAATGCTGGAAGATGATCAGCAAAGCATCAACTATTTCTAGGGCCACTTCCTTAAGTACCAAAGGATGTAGATTATCAGGCCCTGGGGATTTATTAGCCTTCAATCCCGTCAATTTCCTCAACACCATTTCCCTACAAATTCTGATTTCTTTCAGTTCCTCCCTTTCATCAGACCCTTTGTTCCTCGACATCTCTGGGAGGTTATTTGTGTCCTCCTTTGTGAAGACAGAACCAAAATATGTATATAATTGGTCAGCCATTTCTTTGTTCCCCATTATAAATTCCCCTGATTCTGACTGCAAGGGACCTACGCTTGACTTCACCAATCTTTTTCTCTTCACATATCTATAAAAGCTTTTACAGTCAGTTTTTATGTTCCCTGAAAGCTTACTCTCATACTCTATTTTCCCCTTCTTAATTAATCCCTTTGTCCTCCTTTGTCGAATCCTAAACAGCTCCCAATCCTCAGGTTTACTGCTTTTTCTGGCCAATTTATATGTCCTCTCCTTGGATCCTTGGACTGTACATGGGGATTCCAACCCTGGGACTGTACATGGGGATTCTAACCCTGGGACTGTACATGGGGATTCTAACCCCGGGAGTGTACCATTGTGTAACTCACTCCTGGGTATCTGTTATTCAATATATAAACCCCCTGAACCCCTCGATTAGATTCCAGCCTGTAACTCACTCCCAGGAATCTGTTATTCTATATATAAACCCCCCCAAACCCCTCAATTAGATTCCAGCCTGTAACTCACTCCTGGGTATCTGATATTCCATATAAAAACTCCCCGATCCCCTCGATTTGATTCCAGCCTGTAACTCACTCCCGGGTATCTGTTATTCGATATATAAACCCCCCAAACCCTTCGATTTGATTCCAGCCTGTAACTCACTCCCGGGTATCTGTTATTCTATATATAAACCCCCCGAATCCCTCGATTAGATTCCAGTGTGTAACTCACTCCTGGGTATCTGTTATTCTGGATATAATACTCCCGAACCCCTTGATTAGATTCCAGCCTGTAACTCACTCCCAGGTATCTGTTATTCTATATATAAACCCCTGAACCCCTTGATTAGATTCCAGCCTGTAACTCACTCCTGGCTATCTGTTATTCTAGATATAAACCCCCGAACCTATCGATTAGGTTCCAGCCTGTAACTCACTCCCAGGTATCTGTTATTCTATATATAAACCCCCGAACCCCTTGATTAGATTCCAGCCTGTAACTCACTCCCGGGTATCTGTTATTCTATATATAAACCCCCCGAACCCCTCGATTAGATTCCAGCCTGTAACTCACTCCTGGCTATCTGTTATTCTAGATATAAACCCCCGAACCTATCGATTAGGTTCCAGCCTGTAACTCACTCCCAGGTATCTGTTATTCTATATATAAACCCCCGAACCCCTTGATTAGATTCCAGCCTGTAACTCACTCCCAGGTATCTGTTATTCTATATATAAACCCCCCGAACCCCTCGATTAGATTCCAGCCTGTAACTCACTCCTGGGTATCTGTTATTCTATATATAAACCCCCTGAACCCCTCGATTAGATTCCAGCCTGTAACTCACTCCATTGCCGGTTTGGGAGCTCTGAGGCCGAGGTTAGCCCTTCCCACAGTATGGTTTGTCAGTGCCAAGGTGCCATGCAGGAGCGGCTTGATTATGTGTGTGAAATCTTGCACACAGATCACAAACACACAAAGTTGAATTTCATGCACTGGTGAACGAGGTCTATGGTGCAGTTTTTCAGGAGTGATTATCTTTTGGACACTGTGTTTGGGAGCCCTCCTTGTTGCATCGCAATGACTGATTTACTCGGGCCTGTTTGTACATCTGGCAGTGTCTGAAGCTGTAATCCAATGATTCATTTGACAGATATTTTTAGCCTGAGACACAAAATTTGTTACAATTTCCAGGAAAAGTGCAGGAGTTGAAACGTCGCCCCACAGACAGACTATTGAAGCCACGTGATGAGATGTGTCTGCTGGTTTATCAGCAGAGACCGCTAACCTGCAATGGAATAGTGAGGAGTGTCAGCTGTGATTGTTGCCCGCTGTGCTTTAGGAATGTAGAGATCAGGAAAAGACCATTTTGGTCCTGATGCCTGAAGCCAGAGTCTAGGAAAAACCTACCACTCTGCCTCTCACTCTCTGTCAAACTTTTCTCCAGGTACCTAGCCAATTCTTTCTTGAATTTTCTGATACAATCAGGCCTCAGTGCAACCCGAACAGGCTATTCCATACATTCACCACCGTCTGTGTAAAACACTTAAGTTTCTTTGCACTGCCTCTTCTAAGTTTCAGGCCGTGCCCTGTTGTAGAATCTGCAACTACCTTAAACATATTGCTATCCTATCGATTCCCCTCAGACCTTGAATACGATAAGAATCTCATGTTGCCTTCTTGCTCTTGCTCCGAACACCTGGAACATTCCGTCAAACCTCAAAGGCTCAGCTGTGACCTGTTGAAAACACCATGGAACCCCGAGGAGACACATGGAACCCCGAGGAATCACATGGAACCCCAGGGAATCACATGGAACCCTGGGGAGTCACATGGAACCCCGAGGTGTCACATGGAACCCTGGGGAGTCACATGGAACCCCGAGGAATCACATGGAACCCCGAAGAGTCACATGGAACCCCGAGGTGTCACATGGAACCCCGAGGTGTCACATGGAACCCCGAGGTGTCACATGGAACCCCGGGGAGTCACATGGAACCCCGAGGTGTCACATGGAGCCCCGGGGAGTCACATGGAACCCTGAGGTGTCACATGGAACCCCGGGGAGTCACATGGAGCCCCGGGAAGTCACATGGAACCCTGGGGAATCACATGGAACCCCAAGGTGTCACATGGAACCCCGGGGAGTCACATGGAGCCCCGGGAAGTCACATGGAACCCCGGGGAATCACATGGAACCCCAAGGTGTCACATGGAACCCCGAGGTGTCACATGGAACCCCGGGGAATCACATGGAACCCCAAGGTGTCACATGGAACCCCGGGGAGTCACATGGAACCCCGAGGTGTCACATGGAGCCCCGGGGAGTCACATGGAACCCCGAGGTGTCACATGGAGCCCCGGGGAGTCACATGGAACCCCGGGGAATCACATGGAACCCCAAGGTGTCACATGGAACCCCGGGGAGTCACATGGAACCCCGAGGAATCACATGGAACCCCAAGGTGTCACATGGAACCCCGGGGAGTCACATGGAACCCCAAGGTGTCACATGGAACCCCGGGGAGTCACATGGAACCCCAAGGTGTTACATGGAACCCCGAGGAGTCACATGGAACCCAGAGGAGACACATGGAACCCCAAGGTGTCACATGGAACTCCGAGGTGTCACATGGAATCCCGGGGAGTCACATGGAACCCCGAGGAGTCACATGGAACCCCGAGGTGTCACATGGAACACCGAGGTGTCACATGGAACCCCGGGGGGTCACATGGAACCCTGGGGAGTCACATGGAACCCCGAGGAACCACAAGGAACCCCGAAGAGTCACATGGAACCCCGAGGCGTCACATGGAACCCCGAGGTGTCGCATGGAACCCCGGGGAGTCACATGGAACCCCAAGGTGTCACATGGAACCCCGGGGAGTCACATGGAACCCCAAGGTGTCACATGGAACCCCGGGGAGTCACATGGAACCCCGAGGTGTCACATGGAACCCTGGGGAGTCACATGGAACCCCAAGGAATCACATGGAACCCCGAAGAGTCACATGGAACCCCGAGGTGTCACATGGAACCCCGAGGTGTCACATGGAACCCCGAGGAGTCACATGGAGCCCCGGGGTGTAACATGGAACCCTGGGGAGTCACATGGAACCCCAAGGAGTCACATGGAACCCCGGGGAATCACATGGAACCCCGAGGAGTCACATGGAACACCGAGGAGTCACATGGAACCCCGAGGAGTCACATGGAACCCTGGGGAGTCACATGGAACCCCGAGGAGTCACATGGAACCCCGAGGTGTCACATGGAGCCCTGGGGAGTCACATGGAACCCCGAGGAGTCACATGGAACCCGGAGGAGTCACATGGAACCCCGGGGAATCACATGGAACCCCGAGGAGTCACATGGAACCCCGGGGAATCACATGGAACCCCGAGGAGTCACATGGAACACCGAGGAGTCACATGGAACCCCGAGGAGTCACATGGAACCCGGAGGAGTCACATGGAACCCCGAGGAGTCACATGGAACCCCAAGGTGTCACATGGAACCCCGAGGTGTCACATGGAACCCCGAGGAGTCACATGGAACCCCGAGGAGTCACATGGAACCCCGAGGAGTCACATGGAACCCAGAGGAGTCACATGGAACTCCGAGGAGTCACATGGAATCCCGGGGAGTCACATGGAACCCCAAGGTGTCACATAGAACCCCGAGGAATCACATTGAACCCCGAGGAATCACATAGAACCCCGAGGAATCACATTGAATCGTGAGGAATCACATGGAACCCTGGGGAGTCACATGGAATCCTGGGGAGTCACATGGAACCCCGAGGAGTGACATGGAACCCCGAGGAGCCACATGGAACCCCGAGGAGTCACATGGAACCCCGAGGAGTCACATGGAACCCCGAGGATTCACATGGAACCCCGAGGTGTCACATGGAACCCCGAGGAGTCACATGGAACCCCGGGGCATCACATGGAACCCTGGGGAGTCACATGGAACCCCGAGGAATCACATTGAACCCCGAGGAATCACATGGAACCCTGAGGAATCACATGGAACTCTGGGGTGTCACATGGAACCCCGAAGAATCACATGGAACCCTGGGGAGTCACATGGAACCCCGAGGAGTTACACGGAACACCGAGGAGTCACATGGAACCCCGAGGAGTCACATGGAACCCCGAGGTGTCACATGGAAACCCGAGGAGTCACATGGAACCCCGAGGAGTCACATGGAACCCGGAGGAGCCACATGGAACCCCGAGGAGTCACATGGAACCCCGAGGAGTCACATGGAATCCCGAGGAGTCACATGGAACCCCGAGGTGTCACATGGAATCCCGAGGAGTCACATGGAACCCCGAGGAGTCACATGGAACCCCGGGGAATCACATGGAACCACAAGGAGTCACATGGAACCCCAAGGTGTCACATGGAACCCCGAGGAGTCACATGGTACCCTGGGGAATCAGATGGAACCCCGAGGAGTCACATGGAACCCCGAGGTGTCACATGGAACCCCGAGGAGTTACATGGAACCCCGAGGTGTCACATGGAACCCCGAGGAGTCACATGGAACCCCGAGGAGTCACATGGAATCCCGGGGTGTTACATGGAACCCCGAGGAGTCACATGGAACCCCGAGGAGTCACATGGAATCCCGGGGAGTCACATGGAACCCCGAGGAGTCACATAGAACCCCGAGGTGTCACATGGAACCCCGAGGAGTCACATGGAACCCTGGGGAGTCACATGGAACCCCGAGGAGTCACATGGAACCCCGAGGAGTCACATGGAACCCCGAGGTGTCACATGGAACCCCGAGGAGTCACATGGAACCCTGGGGAGTCACATGGAACCCCAGGGAATCACATGGAACCCCGAGGAGTCACATGGAACCCCGAGGAGTCACATGGAACCCCGAGGTGTCACATGGAACCCCGAGGTGTCACATGGAACCCCGAGGAGTCACATGGAACCCTGGGGAGTCACATGGAACCCTGGGGAATCACATGGAACCCCGAGGAGTCACATGGAACCCTGGGGTGTCACATGGAACCCTGGGGTGTCACATGGAACATCGAGGTGTGACATGGAACCCCGAGGAGTTACATGGAACCCCGAGGTGTCACATGGAATCCCGAGGAGTCACATGGAACCCCGAGGAGTCACATGGTACCCCGAGGTGTCACATGGAACCCCGAGGAGTCACATGGAACCCCGAGGTGTCACATGGAATCCCGAGGAGTCACATGGAACCCCGAGGAGTCGCATGGAACCCCGAGGAGTCACATGGAGCACCGGGGTGTCACATGGAACCCCAAGGAGTTACATGGAACCCTGGGGTGTCACATGGAATCCCGAGGAATGACATGGAACCCCGAGGAGTCACATGGAACCCTGAGGAGTCACATGGAGCCCCGGGGTGTCATATGGAATCCCGAGGAATGACATGGAACCCCGAGGAGTCACATGGAACACCGAGGAGTCACATGGAGCCCCGGGGTGTCACATGAAACCCCAAGGAGTTACATGGAACCCTGTGGTGTCACATGGAATCCTGAGGAATGACATGGAACCCCGAGGAGTCACATGGAACCCCGGGGAATCACATGGAACCTTGGGGTGTCACATGGAACCCCAAGGAGTTACATGAAACCCTGGGGTATCACATGGAACCCCGAGGAGTCACATGGAACCCTAGGGTGTCACATGGAACCCCGGGGAATCACATGGAACCCCGAGGAGTCACTTGGAACCCTGGGGTGTCACATGGAACCCTGGGGTATCACATGGAACATCAAGGTGTCACATGGAACCCTGAGGAGTCACATGGAACCCCGAGGAGTCACATGGAACCCCGAGGAGTCACATGGAACCCCAGGGTGTCACATGGAACCCCGGGGAGTCACATGGAACCCCGAGGAATCACATGGAACCCCGAAGAGTCACATGGAACCCCGAGGTGTCACATGGAACCCCGAGGTGTCACATGGAACCCCGAGGAGTCACATGGAACCCTGGGGAGTCACATGGAACCCCGAGGAGTCACATGGAGCCCCGGGGTGACACATGGAACCCCGAGGTGTCACATGGAACCCTGGGGAGTCACATGGAACCCCGAGGAGTCACATGGAGCCCCGGGGTGTAACATGGAACCCCGAGGAGTCACATGGAACCCTGGGGCGTCACATGGAACCCCGAGGAGTCACATGGAACCCCGAGGTGTCACATGGAACCCTGGGGAGTCACATGGAACCCCGAGGAGTCACATGGAACCCAGAGGAGTCACATGGAACCCCGGGGAATCACATGGAACCCCGAGGAGTCACATGGAACCCCGGGGAATCACATGGAACCCCGAGGAGTCACATGGAACCCCGAGGAGTCACATGGAACCCGGAGGAGTCACATGGAACCCCGAGGAGTCACATGGAACCCCAAGGTGTCACATGGAACCCCGAGGTGTCACATGGAACCCCGAGGAGTCACATGGAACCCCGAGGAGTCACATGGAACCCCGAGGAGTCACATGGAACCCAGAGGAGTCACATGGAACTCCGAGGAGTCACATGGAATCCAGGGGAGTCACATGGAACCCCGAGGTGTCACATAGAACCCCGAGGAATCACATTGAACCCCGAGGAATCACATAGAACCCCGAGGAATCACATTGAACCGTGAGGAATCACATGGAACCCTGGGGAGTCACATGGAATCCTGGGGAGTCACATGGAACCCCGAGGAGCGACATGGAACCCCGAGGAGCCACATGGAACCCCGAGTAGTCACATGGAACCCCGAGGAGTCACATGGAACCCCGAGGATTCACATGGAACCCCGAGGTGTCACATGGACCCCCGAGGAGTCACATGGAACCCCGGGGCATCACATGGAACCCTGGGGAGTCACATGGAACCCCGAGGAATCACATTGAACCCCGAGGAATCACATGGAACCCTGAGGAATCACATGGAACCCTGGGGTGTCACATGGAACCCCGAAGAATCACATGGAACCCTGGGGAGTCACATGGAACCCCGAGGAGTTACACAGAACACCGAGGAGTCACATGGAACCCCGAGGAGTCACATGGAACCCCGAAGTGTCACATGGAACCCCGAGGAGTCACATGGAACCCCGAGGAGTCACATGGAACCCGGAGGAGTCACATGGAACCCGGAGGAGTCACATGGAACCCAGAGGAGTCACATGGAACCCCGAGGAGTCACATGGAACCCCGAGGAGTCACATGGAATCCCGAGGAGTCACATGGAACCCCGAGGTGTCACATGGAACCCCGAGGAGTCACATGGAACCCCGAGGAGTCACATGGAACCCCAAGGTGTCACATGGAACCCCGAGGAGTCACATGGTACCCTGGGGAATCAGATGGAACCCCGAGGAGTCACATGGAACCCCGAGGTGTCACATGGAACCCCGAGGAGTTACATGGAACCCCGAGGTGTCACATGGAACCCCGAGGAGTCACATGGAACCCCGAGGAGTCACATGGAACCCCGAGGTGTCACATGGAATCCCGGGGTGTTACATGGAACCCCGAGGAGTCACATGGAACCCCGAGGAGTCACATGGAATCCCGGGGAGTCACATAGAACCCCGAGGAGTCACATAGAACCCCGAGGTGTCACATGGAACCCCGAGGAGTCACATGGAACCCCGAGGAGTCACATGGAACCCCGAGGAGTCACATGGAACCCCGAGGTGCCACATGGAACCCCGAGGAGTCACATGGAACCCCGGGGAGTCACATGGAACCCCAGGGAATCACATGGAACCCTGGGGAATCACATGGAACCCCGAGGAGTCACATGGAACCCTGGGGTGTCACATGGAACCCTGGGGTGTCACATGGAACATCGAGGTGTGACATGGAACCCCGAGGAGTCACATGGAACCCCGAGGTGTCACATGGAATCCCGAGGAGTCACATGGAACCCCGAGGAGTCACATGGAACCCCGAGGTGTCACATGGAACCCCGAGGAGTCACATGGAACCCCGAGGTGTCACATGGAATCCCGAGGAGTCACATGGAACCCCGAGGAGTCGCATGGAACCCCGAGGAGTCACATGGAGCACCGGGGTGTCACATGGAACCCCAAGGAGTTACATGGAACCCTGGGGTGTCACATGGAATCCCGAGGAATGACATGGAACCCCGAGGAGTCACATGGAACCCTGAGGAGTCACATGGAGCCCCGGGGTGTCACATGGAATCCCGAGGAATGACATGGAACCCCGAGGAGTCACATGGAACCCCGAGGAGTCACATGGAGCCCCGGGGTGTCACATGGAACCCCAAGGAGTTACATGGAACCCTGTGGTGTCACATGGAATCCCGAAGAATGACATGGAACCCTGAGGAGTCACATGGAACCCCGGGGAATCACATGGAACCTTGGGGTGTCACATGGAACCCCAAGGAGTTACATGGAACCCTGGGGTATCACATGGAACCCCGAGGAGTCACATGGAACCCTAGGGTGTCACATGGAACCCTGGGGAATCACATGGAACCCCGAGGAGTCACTTGGAACCCTGGGGTGTCACATGGAACATCAAGGTGTCACATGGAACCCTGAGGAGTCACTTGGAACCCTGGGGTGTCACATGGAACCCTGGGGTGTCACATGGAACATCAAGGTGTCACATGGAACCCTGAGGAGTCACATGGAACCCCGAGGAGTCACATGGAACCCCGCGGAGTCACATGGAACCCCAGGGTGTCACATGGAACACCGGGGAGTCACATGGAACCCCGAGGAGTCACATGGAGCCCCGGGGTGTCACATGGAACCCCGAGGAATGACATGGAACCCCGAGGAGTCACATGGAACCCCGAGGTGTCACATGGGACCCGAGGAATGACATGGAACCCCGAGGAATGACATGGAACCCCGAGGAGTCACATGGAACCCCGAGGTGTCACATGGAACATATAGTACAGTTTTGAAATGGAAGTGTCTCCCAGCACACTGTAGAACAGGGAGGGCTTATGTGAACTGTGAATAAAGGGCAGTGTTGAGATGTCCTTGAGTTTTTCAACTAATTAATTGTTTTTTCAATTTATATGCAATTAAGTTGCGATGCCATAATTACTGGCCTTCATGCGTAATTTGTTATTGATTAAAAATAAATGACATTAATCAAATAAGACTACACAAGAACGTCCAAGCAAGAAAAGGTAATTGGGCCGATCTAGCCCACTCACTCTGGAGTCCATGTCTGACCATTCTATCATGGGCTTCCACCCTCCCCTGTTCAATCTCCACTTAAAGAAATGCTGGCCTCAAAACTTGGTCATGCACTGTTCATTTTCAGGCAACAAGCGGGCGCCAAATGCCCAATATGGTGTGTGGTGTACACGCACTCATTCCGTGCCAGCTATGCACCACACACTATAATAGTTAGGAGGCGTTAGGCCCATTGCCTATGGACATCAGGGGTTTAATGCCTAGTTCAGGCCCATTTCCCATATTGGATCGCCATGCACGGTGTGGTCAGTTTCCTCAGACCACTGGAGGCCGACATCAAAAAGGGAAGTGCTAAAGCTTTACTTACCTGAATGTGCAGCTCGAAGGAGCAGGAGGAAACATAGAAACATAACATAGAAACATAGAAACATAGAAGATAGGAGCAGGAGTCGGCCATTCGGCCCCTCGAGCCTGCTCCGCCATTCAATGTGATCATGGCTGATCATCCAAATTCAGTACCCGGTCCCTGCCATCTCCCCATATCCCTTGATCCCTTTAGCCTTAAGAAATATATCCAACTCTTTCTTGAATATATTTAATGAACTGGCCTCCACCGCCCTCTGTGGCAGAGAATTCCACAGGTTCACCACTCTCTGGGTGAAGAAATTCCTCCTCATTTCAGTCCTAAATGTCTTACCCCTTATCCTTAGATTATGACCCCTGGTTCTGGACTCCCCGGCCTTCGGAAACATCCTTCCTGCATCTAGTCTGTCCAGACCTGACAGAATTTTATAGGTTTCGATGAGATCCCCTCTCAATCTTCTAAACTCCAGTGAGTATAAGCCCAATCGACACAATCTTTCCTCGTACGTCATTCCTGCCATCCCAGGCATCAGCCTGGTGAATCTTCGCTGCACTCCCTCCATGGCAAGAACGTCCTTCCTCAGGAAAGGTGACCAAAACTGCACACAATACTCAAGGTGTGGTCTCACCAAGGCCCTGTACAACTGTAGCAAGACATCCTTGTTCCTGTACTCGAACCCTCTTACTACGAAGGCCAACATACCATTTGCCTTCTTAACCGCCTGCTGCACCTGCATGCTTGCCTTCAGCGACTGGTGCACAAGGACACCCAGGTCTCTTTGCACTTCCCCCTTCTCCCAATCTATTGCCATTCAGATAATAATCTGCCTTCCTGTTTTTGCCACCAAAGTGGATAACCTCACATTTATCCACATTATAGTGCATTTGCCATGTTTCTGCCCAATCACCCAACCTGTCCAAATCGTACTGGAGTTTCCCGACATCCTCCTCGCAGCTTACCCTCCCACCCAGCTTTGTGTCGTCTGCAAATTTGGAGATATTACATCCAATTCCCTCGTCCAGATCATTAATATATATTGTGAACAGCTGGGGTCCTAGGACCGATCCTTACGGTACCCCACTAGTCACTGCCTGCCACTCGGAAAACGACCCGTTTATTCCAACTCTTTGCTTTCTGTCCGCCAACCAGTTCTCTATCAAAGTCCCATCCCATCTCTGCATTCTAATCGTGGGCCACTGCCGGCCATCACTCGCCCCCGTCCACCCACCTTCCCCAATCTCCTCCCCCTGCCCCAATCACCTCCTCCTCACCACAATCTCCTCTCCCCACCCAGATCTTCCCCCAGCTCCGATCTCCCCCCCGCTCTGATCTCCGATAGATTGTCAATTTTGGCATGGCGGTTGGTGGTTGCCATTTCTAGGCCACTAAGTTTCTTCCCCTCCCTTTTCTGAGCAAGATCATGCAGGTCTGTTAATACCTCCACAACCCTCAACTCCCATCCCCTCCTTCTCAACAGGTCCAGGTGATTAACAAATGTGGCTTCACCTTTTGATTCACTGGAGTTCAGCCCCATCCCACAACATTCTACCCCCGCCTTCCCGAAGGTGCCACCTCACAATGGGACACGAGCACTTCCTCCCCCCGCCCTCCCACTACCCCCCCTCATCAGATGGCCAGTCCTAGTGTGAGCAAACGGTCAGCTATTCAACCGTGCCTGCCGTCGCAGGTGAGCTGCTCCCGTCCTCGGCCAACACTCACACGGTCGAAACCCTGGTTGGTTTTTTTTCTCGAGCCCGGGGTGGGTGGTATGTTGAAGCTAACTGCAGCTCACCTACCACCAGCTGAGACCATTGGATCCGCAGAATGTGAGGCCAAAGCTGAAAGGGCCAATCAGAACGGTGACGGTAAACAGTCAAATTTGAATTGAGGTGAATGTGGTAGATTCCAGCCCACAAACCAGGCTGCCCCCTGAATTATCTCCAGAAACACATTCCACACTGAGGAGAGACTGTTGATTAATGGGATGGGAAAAAAACAATGGCTCAAACAGCAAATGGAGGCGGTGTTATTATGGGCTGTCACAGAACGGCTGCACAAAGGTTATTGTCAGGCTGTCAAGCCACAAACTGTTGCTCTGTGCGATATCTCTGGGAACATAAGCATTTCAAGGAGTGGGATCTCAGGGATACTTACACAGTAAATATTCCCTGGTGTGACACGGGCTTCTCATTATATACAGGTTAATGGAGCGGCGATTTGTTGATGCTGAAGCAACAACAACAACTTGCATTTATATAGCGCCTTTAACAGAGTAAAATGTCCAAAAGCGCTTCACTGGAGCGTTATCAGACAAAATTTGTCACGGAGCCACACAAAGCGTTGTTAGGACAGGTGACGGTAGGTTTTCAGGAGCGTCTTAAAGGAGGAAAGAGAGGTAGCGAGACGGAGAGGTTTAGGCAGGGAATTCCAGAGCTTAGGGCCCAGGCAACAGAAGGCACGGCCACCAATGGTTGAGCGATTATAATCAGGGATGCTCAAGAGGGCAGAATTAGAGGAGCGCAGATATCTCGGAGGGCTGGAGGAGATTACAGAGATTATGAGGGGTGAGGCCATGGAGGGATTTAAACATGAGGATTGTTATGTTCATTAATAACTAGTCGTTTTTATTAAGAACAGCTAGCTTTTGCTAGACACTTTATTGAGCACATGTGGACTAGGTACAGTATCTGTAGAGGCCTCCATCTTGACTGCTGCCTTGTGGGTAGCCTAGTGCATCCTGGGTAGCCCACTCTTGTATACATACAGCACCACCTAGTGTACCATTCCAGAATGACAGGTTACTGATCATTACAAGGATGATAATTTTAAAATTGAGGCGTTGCTGGACTGGGAGCCAGTGTACGTCAGCGAGCACAGGGGAGATGGGTGACCGGGACTTGGTGAGGGAACTGTCTGTGGCTCCTGAGATGTTTCGAAGCCATTACGGATCATGTTTAAAGGGACCTACACAGAGTGATCCCACACATCTGTACAATGCATCGCCTTTGGGGGTCTGTGGAAGTGGGTGTAGTGTTTAAAACACTAGCCCTTCTCTTCTCAAAGCTGGGTTTGGATTCGGCCCAGCCCACGCCCTACCATTTCCTGTGGGAATCCGGGTGACAGCTGTTATAGGAGCTGCACACAACCCTGCCACTCCAGTGGGGCCTGGACAGGGCCAACACTTCATAACGTCACTGGGATGTTTCACAGTTATTCCCCTTCCTGTTGACAGTTAGACAACACCCTGTAACACTGCAGACACTGGCCTAGGTTTTCTGAGCATAATGCTGATAGGACTCGATTCACATTAAACAGATTACCATCAGAGTTCCAACCAGAAAACCCAGGCCATTAAATTGAGAGGTGTTCTCTCGATAACACTCAGGTCAGGAGCCACCAGCGAGCATTCCACATGACCAGAAAAGTGAACTAATCCTTTAAAAGGAGAGTCTGCCCACGACAGTGCCCTCTCCAAAATGGTGCTGAGTGATACAGTGAGTTACTTTTTGAGGTGTAGTCACTGTTGTAATGTAGGAAATGTGGCAGCCAATTTGCGCACAGCAAGCTCCCACAAACAGCAATGAGATGATGACCGGATAATCTGTTCTTGATGATTGATCGAGGAATGTTGGCCAGGACACCGGGATAACTCCCTGCTCTTCAGATAGGACCATGGCATCTTCAACATCCACCTGAGCCACCAGATAAGGGATCTCCAACAATGCAGACTCCCTCAGTACTGAGGGTTAGTGGAGTCAAGGCCTAGGACTGGCTTACCTGTCCTCTTGGGCAGGGGGTGGAGAATGTAAGAGGGATGGAAATATTAGGGGTGAAATAAGAAAATAAACAAAGATATGAGTGGTTCACAGATATCATGTGACATGGATAATACAGGGACACTTCCAGTCATATCTGTGCCTCACCCATTCTGTCCTGTTCTAGCTGGGCGGACTGTCACTCCAGATACAGGTAAGGTTTATGGAAGAGGCTGGTTCTGCATTAAGCTCTCCCTCCAATTGATTCATAAGGCATGCAGTCACAGCCGTGAACATTAGTGACACTGGCACACCCAACACTGCATCAACACTGAATCTCCTCCCGTCTCCTCACACACAGCAACATGATCAGGGTGAGTGCATTATGTTGCCAACATATTCACTGCACAACACTGGCCCATTACTCCGAGTAGCCTCCTTCCTACAGCAAGCAACTCCCTTGGTGACATTGCCCAACAGCTCATTAACTTTCATCCTGCTCCCTTCTCCCTTTAAGTTGGAAGCAGGCACATTATTTTGCCCGGCAGTTTTGTTCCCTCCTCTTCTGAAGGAGGGGGTAAAGTTCCGCCTCCTCACTACACTCCAATGCCTCACTCACATCGGCATACATCTTCATGTGTGAATCGAGATGTTGAAAGGTGGTCAGCTATCCAACCATGAAGCAACACAGCCAAGCTCAATGCTTAGGGACAGTCTGTATTCCGTGCAGTGCCAGCTCTCTCTCAGTCTGTATTCCATGCAGTGCCAGCTCTCTCTCAGTCTGTATTCCGTGCAGTGCCAGCTCTCTCTCACACTCTCTATTCCGTGCAGTGCCAGCTCTCTCTCTCAGTCTCTATTCCGTGCAGTGCCAGCTCTCTCTCAGTCTGTATTCCATGCAGTGCCAGCTCTCTCTCTCAGTCTCTATTCCGTGCAGTGCCAGCTCTCCCTCAGTCTCTATTCCATGCAGTGCCAGCTCTCCCTCAGTCTCTATTCCGTGCGGTGCCAGCTCTCTCTCTCAGTCTCTATTCCGTGCAGTGTCAGCTCTCTCTCAGTCTCTATTCCGTGCAGTGCCAGCTCTCTCTCTCAGTCTCTATTCCGTGCAGTGCCAGCTCTCTCTCAGTCTCTATTCCGTGCAGTGCCAGCTCTCTCTCAGTCTGTATTCCATGCAGTGCCAGCTCTCTCTCTCAGTCTCTATTCCGTGCAGTGCCAGCTCTCCCTCAGTCTCTATTCCATGCAGTGCCAGCTCTCCCTCAGTCTCTATTCCGTGCGGTGCCAGCTCTCTCTCTCAGTCTCTATTCCGTGCAGTGTCAGCTCTCTCTCAGTCTCTATTCCGTGCAGTGCCAGCTCTCTCTCTCAGTCTCTATTCCGTGCAGTGCCAGCTCTCTCTCACAGTCCCTATTCCGTGCAGTGCCAGCTCTCTCTCACACTCTCTATTCCGCACAGTGTCAGCTCTCTCTCACACTCTCTATTCCGCACAGTGCCAGCTCTCTCTCAGTCTCTATTCCGTGCAGTGCCAGCTCTCTCTCAGTCTGTATTCCATGCAGTGCCAGCTCTCTCTCTCAGTCTCTATTCCGTGCAGTGCCAGCTCTCCCTCAGTCTCTATTCCATGCAGTGCCAGCTCTCCCTCAGTCTCTATTCCGTGCGGTGCCAGCTCTCTCTCTCAGTCTCTATTCCGTGCAGTGTCAGCTCTCTCTCAGTCTCTATTCCGTGCAGTGCCAGCTCTCTCTCTCAGTCTCTATTCTGTGCAGTGCCAGCTCTCTCTCACAGTCCCTATTCCGTGCAGTGCCAGCTCTCTCTCACACTCTCTATTACGCACAGTGTCAGCTCTCTCTCACGGACTCTATTCCGTGCAGTGCCAGCTCTCTCTCCCAGTCTCTATTCCGCGCAGTGTCAGCTCTCTCTAACAGACTCTATTCCGTGCAGTGCCAGCTCTCTCTCTCAGTCTCTATTCCGTGCAGTGCCAGCTCTCTCTCGCAGTCCCTATTCCGTGCAGTGCCAGCTCTCTCTCACGGACTCTATTCCGTGCAGTGCCAGCTCTCTCTCACAGTCCCTATTCCGTGCAGTGCCAGCTCTCTCAGTCTCTATTCCGTGCAGTGCCAGCTCTCTCTCTCAGTCTCTATTCCGTGCAGTGCCAGCTCTCTCTCACACTCTCTATTCCGTGCAGTGCCAGCTCTCTCTCACACTCTCTATTCCACGCAGTGCCAGCTCTCTCTCACACTCTCTATTCCGTGCAGTGCCAGCTCTCTCTCTCAGTCTCTATTCCGTGCAGTGTCAGCTCTCTCTCACACTCTCTATTCCGTGCAGTGCCAGCTCTCTCTCACAGTCTCTATTCCGTGCAGTGCCAGCTCTCTCTCTCAGTCTCTATTCCGTGCAGTGCCAGCTCTCTCTCTCAGTCTCTATTCCGTGCAGTGCCAGCTCTCTCTCACGGACTCTATTCCGTGCAGTGCCAGCTCTCTCTCACAGTCTCTATTCCGTGCAGTGCCAGCTCTCTCTCACACTCTCTATTCCGTGCAGTGCCAGCTCTCTCTCACACTCTCTATTCTGTGCAGTGCCAGCTCTCTCTCATGCTCTCTATTCCATGCAGTGCCAGCTCTCTCTCTCAGTCTCTATTCCGTGCAGTGCCAGCTCTCTCTCACACTCTCTATTCCGTGCAGTGCCAGCTCTCTCTCTCAGTCTCTATTCCGTGCAGTGCCAGCTCTCTCTCAGTCTCTATTCCGTGCAGTGCCAGCTCTCTCTCTCAGTCTCTATTCTGTGCAATGCCAGCTCTCTCTCACAGTCTCTATTCCGTGCAGTGCCAGCTCTCTCTCTCAGTCTCTATTCCGTGCAGTGCCAGCTCTCTCTCTCAGTCTTTATTCCGTACAGTGCCAGCTCTCTCTCACAGTCTCTATTCCGCGCAGTGCCAGCTCTCTCTCACAGTCTCTATTCCGTGCAGTGCCAGCTCTCTCAGTCTCTATTCCATGCAATGCCTGCTCTCTCAGTTTCTATTCCATGCAGTGCCAGCTCTCACTCACACTCTCTATTCCTTGCAGTGCCAGCTCTCTCAGACTCTCTATTCCGTGCAATGCCTGCTCTCTCACACTCTCTATTCCATGCAGTGTCAGCTCTCTCTCACACTCTCTATTCCATGCAGTGCCAGCTCTCTCTCTCAGTCTCTATTCCATGCAGTGCCAGCTCTCTCTCTCACGGTCTCTATTCCTTGCAGTGCCAGCTCTCTCAGACTCTCTATTCCGTGCAATGCCTGCTCTCTCACACTCTCTATTCCATGCAGTGTCAGCTCTCTCTCACACTCTCTATTCCGTGCAGTGCCAGCTCTCTCTCACAGTCTCTATTGCGCGCAGTGCCAGCTCTCTCTCACAGTCTCTATTCCGTGCAGTGCCAGCTCTCTCACACTCTCTATTCCGTGCAGTGCCAGCTCTCTCTCACACAGTCTCTATTCCGTGCAGTGCCAGCTCTCTCTCACACAGTCTCTATTCCGTGCAGTGCCAGCTCTCTCACACGCTCTATTCCGCGCAGTGCCAGCTCTCTCTCACACAGTCTCTATTCCGTGCAGTGCCAGCTCTCTCACACTCTCTATTCCATGCAGTGCCAGCTCTCTCTCACAGACCAATATGTCAAGGAACCAACCAGAGAACAGGCCATCTTAGACTGGGTATTATGTAAAGAGAAAGGATTAATTGGCAATCTTGTTGTACGAGGCCCCTTGGGTCGGAGCGATCATAATATGATCAAATTCTTCATTAAGATGGAGAATGAAGTAGTTGACTCAGAGACCAGGGTCCTGAATTTAAATAAAGGAAACTACGATGGTCTGAGGTGCAAATTGGGCAGGATTGACTGGGGAATGTCACTCAAAGGGTTAACGGTGGATAGGCAATGGCAAACATTCAAAGACCGCATGGATGAACTACAGAATTTGTTCATCCCAGTTTGGCATAAATATAAAACAAAAAAGGTGACTCAACCGTGGCTAAGGAGGGAAATTAGGGATAGCATAAGATCCAAGGAGAGGACATATAAATTGGCCAGAAAAAGCAGTAATCCAGAGGATTGGGAGCAGTTTAGGATTCAACAAAGGAGGACAAAGAGATTAATTAAGAAAGGGAAAATACAATATGAGAGTAAGCTTGCAGGGAACATAAAAATTGACTGTAAAAGCTTTTATAGATATGTAAACAGAAAAAGATTGGTGAAGTCAAGCGTAGGTCCCTTGCAGTCAGAATCAGGGGAATTTATAATGGGGAACAAAGAAATGGCTGACCAATTAAATACATATTTTGGTTCTGTCTTCACAAAGGAGGACACAAATAACCTCCCAGAGATGTCGGGGTACATAGGATCTGATGAAAGGGAGGAACTGAAAGAAATCAGTATTTGTAGGGAAATGGTGTTAGGGAAATTGATGGGATTGAAGGCCGATAAATCCCCAGAGCCTGATAATCTACATCCTAGGGTACTTAAGGAAGTGGCCCTAGAAATAGTAGATGCATTGCTGATCATCTTCCAACATTCGATGGAATCTGGAACAGTACCCATGGATTGGAGGGTAGCTAATGTTACCCCACTATTCAAAAACGGTGGTAGAGAGAAAATGGGGAATTACAGACCAGTAAGCCTGACATCGGTAGTGGGGAAAATGCTAGAGTCCATTATAAAAGATGTAATAGCAGAGCACTTGGAAAACAGTGACAGGATCAGACAAAGTCAACATGGATTTACAAAAGGTAAATCGTGCTTGACTAATTTACTGGAATTTTTTGAGGATGTAACTGGAAAAATAGATAAGGGAGAACCAGTGGATGTGGTGTATTTGGACTTTCAGAAGGCTTTCGATAAGGTCCCACATAAGAGATTAGCATGTAAAGTTAAGGCACATGGGATTGGGGGCAAGGTATTGACTTGGATAAAGAACTGGTTAGCAGGTAGAAAGCAAAGAGTGGGAATAAACGGGTCTTTTTCAGAGTGGCAGGCAGTGACTAGTGGGGTACTGCAGGGATCGGTCCTTGGACCCCAGCTATTCACAATATATATTAATGATCTAGACAAGGGAACTAGATATAATATCTCCAGATTTGCAGATGACACAAAGCTGGCTGGGCGTGTGTGCTGTGAGGAGGATGCCGAGAAACTACAGGATGATTTGGACAGGTTGGGTGATTGGGCAGAAGCATGGCAGATGCAATATAACGTGGATAAATGTGAGGTTATCCACTTTGGTGTCAAAAATAGGAAGGCAGATTATTATCTGAATGGCAATAGATTGGGAGAAGGGGAAGTGCAACGAGACCTGGGTGTCCTTGTGCACCAGTCGCTGAAGGTAAGCATGCAGGTGCAGCAGGCGGTTAAGAAGGCAAATGGTATGTTGGCCTTCATAGCGAGAGGGTTTGAGTACAGGAACAAGGATTGCTTGCTGCAGTTGTACAGGGCCTTGGTGAGACCACATCTTGAGTATTCTGTGCAGTTTTGGTCGCCTTATCTGAGGAAGGATATTCTTGCCATGGAAGGAGTTCAGATAAGATTCACCAGGCTGATACCTGGGATGGCAGGAATGACGTATGAGGAGAGATTGGGTCAATTGGGCTTATACTCGCTGGAGTTTAGAAGAATGAGAGGGGATCTCATTGAAACTTATAAAATACTGGCAGGACTGGACAGACTAGATGCAGGGAGGATGTTCCCGATGGTCGGGGAATCCAGAACCAGGGGTCACAGTCTAAGGATAAGGGGTAGGCCATTTAGGACAGAAATGAGGAGGAATTTCTTCACCCAGAGAGTGGTGAACCTGTGGAATTCTCTACCACAGAAGGCAGTTGAGGCCAATTCATTAAATATATTCAAGAAGGAGTTGGATATATTTCTTAAGGCTAAAGGGATCAAGGGGTATGGGGAGAAAGCAGGAACCGGTTACTGAACTTGGATGATCAGCCATGATCGCATTGAATGGCGAAGCAGGCTCGAAGGGCTGAATGGCCTACTCCTGCTCCTATCTTCTATGTTTCTATGTCTCTATTCCGTGCAGTGCCAGCTCTCTCTCACAGTCTCTATTCCGTGCAGTGCCAGCTCTCTCTCACACTCTCTATTCCGTGCAGTGCCAGCTCTCTCAGTCTCTATTCCATGCAGTGCCAGCTCTCTCTCACAATCTCTATTCCGTGCGGTGCCAGCTCTCTCTCTCAGTCTCTATTCCGTGCAGTGTCAGCTCTCTCTCTCAGTCTCTATTCCGTGCAGTGCCAGCTCTCTCAGTCTCTATTCCGTGCAGTGCCAGCTCTCTCTCACAGTCTCTATTCCGTGCTGTGCCAGCTCTCTCTCACGGTCTCTATTCCATGCAGTGCCAGCTCTCTCTCACAGGCTCTGTTCTGTGCAGTGCCAGCTCTCTCACACTCTCTATTCCGTGCAGTGCCAGCTCTCTCTCACAGTCTCCATTCCGTGCAGTGCCAGCTCTCTCAGTCTCTATTCCGTGCAGTGCCAGCTCTCACACTCCCTATTCCGTGCAGTGCCAGCTCTCTCAGTCTCTATTCCGTGCAGTGCCAGCTCTCTCTCACAGTCTCTATTCCATGCAGTGCCAGCTCTCTCAGTCTCTATTCCATGCAGTGCCAGCTCTCTCTCACAATCTCTATTCCGTGCGGTGCCAGCTCTCTCTCTCAGTCTCTATTCCGTGCAGTGTCAGCTCTCTCTCTCAGTCTCTATTCCGTGCAGTGCCAGCTCTCTCTCACAGTCTCTATTCCGTGCTGTGCCAGCTCTCTCTCACGGTCTCTATTCCATGCAGTGCCAGCTCTCTCTCACAGGCTCTGTTCCGTGCAGTGCCAGCTCTCTCACACTCTCTATTCCGTGCAGTGCCAGCTCTCTCTCACAGTCTCCATTCCGTGCAGTGCCAGCTCTCTCAGTCTCTATTCCGTGCAGTGCCAGCTCTCACACTCTCTATTCCGTGCAGTGCCAGCTCTCTCAGTCTCTATTCCGTGCAGTGCCAGCTCTCTCTCACAGTCTCTATTCCATGCAGTGCCAGCTCTCTCTCACAGTCTCTATTCCGTGCAGTGCCAGCTCTCTCTCTCTCTCTCTATTCCGTGCAGTGCCAGCTCTCTCAGTCTCTATTCCATGCAGTGCCAGCTCTCTCTCACAGTCTCTATTCCGTGCGGTGCCAGCTCTCTCTCTCAGTCTCTATTCCGTGCAGTGTCAGCTCTCTCTCTCAGTCTCTATTCCGTGCAGTGCCAGCTCTCTCTCACAGGCTCTGTTCCGTGCAGTGCCAGCTCTCTCACACTCTCTATTCCGTGCAGTGCCAGCTCTCTCAGTCTCTATTCCGTGTAGTGCCAGCTCTCTCTCACAGTCTCTATTCCGTGCAGTGCCAGCTCTCTCAGTCTCTATTCCGTGTAGTGCCAGCTCTCTCTCACAGTCTCTATTCCATGCAGTGCCAGCTCTCTCTCACAGTCTCTATTCCGTGCAGTGCCAGCTCTCTCAGTCTCTATTCCGTGTAGTGCCAGCTCTCTCTCACAGTCTCTATTCCATGCAGTGCCAGCTCTCTCTCTCAGTCTCTATTCCGTGCAGTGTCAGCTCTCTCTCACAGTCTCTATTCCATGCAGTGCCAGGTCTCTCTCTCAGTCTCTATTCCGTGTAGTGCCAGCTCTCTCTCACAGTCTCTATTCCATGCAGTGCCAGCTCTCTTTCTCTGTCTCTATTCCGTGCAGTGCCAGCTCTCTCTCTCTGTCTCTATTCCGTGCAGTGCCAGCTCTCTCAGTCTCTATTCCGTGTAGTGCCAGCTCTCTCTCACAGTCTCTATTCCATGCAGTGCCAGCTCTCTCTCACAGTCTCTATTCCGTGCAGTGCCAGCTCTCTCTCTCAGTCTCTATTCTGTGCAGTGCCAGCTCTCTCAGTCTCTATTCCATGCAGTGCCAGCTCTCTCTTACAGTCTCTATTCCATGCAGTGCCAGCTCTCTCTCACAGTCTCTATTCCGTGCAGTGCCAGCTCGCTCAGTCTCTATTCCGTGCAGTGCCAGCTCTCTCTCACAGTCTCTATTCCATGCAGTGCCAGCTTTCTCTCACAGTCTCTATTCCGTGCAGTGCCAGCTTTCTCTCACAGTCTCTATTCCATGCAGTGCCAGCTCTCTCTCACAGTCTCTATTCCATGCAGTGCCAGCTCTCTCGCACAGTCTCTATTCCATGCAGTGCCAGCTCTCTCTTACAGTCACTATTCCATGCAGTGCCAGCTCTCTCTCACAGTCTCTATTCCATGCAGTGCCAGCTCTCTCTCACAGTCTCTATTCCATGCAGTGCCAGCTCTCTCTCACACTCTCTATTCCGTGCAGTGCCAGCTCTCTCTCTCAGTCTCTATTCCGTGCAGTGCCAGCTCTCTCAGTCTCTATTCCGTGCAGTGCCAGCTCTCTCTCTCAGTCTCTATTCCGTGCAGTGCCAGCTCTCTCAGTCTCTATTCCGTGCAGTGCCAGCTCTCTCTCTCAGTCTCTATTCCGTGCAGTGCCAGCTCTCTCTCACAGTCTCTATTCCATGCAGTGCCAGCTCTCTCTCACACTCTCTATTCCGTGCAGTGCCAGCTCTCTCTCACACTCTCTATTCCATGCAGTGCCAGCTCTCTCTCACACTCTCTATTCCGTGCAGTGCCAGCTCTCTCTAACGCTCTCTAGTCTGTGCAGTGCCTGCTCCCACAATCTCTATTCCGCACAGTCTGAAATCTCTGTGCATCTGAGAGACACATTCTGTCCTAAATCATGCATTGTCAATAATTGTATCGGTCTGTAAAATACATATCTGCTGAATGTCATTCATTCGGAGGGGAAATCACTAAATCTGACGTTGCTGCGATATATTATAGATCCAGCTTCTATGTTTAATTGCAGTCAGCAGTTTAAAATATCACTCTTGACATAGGAACATAGGAACAGGAGTAGAGCATTCAGCTCCTCGAGCCTGGACCTCAACCCATTTACTCGCCTATGCTCCATATATCCCTTGATAACCTTACCTAACAAAAATCTATCGAGCTCAGTCTTGAAATTTTCAATTGACCCGGGCACCCACAGTTTTTTGGGAAAGAGAGTTCCAGATTTCCACTGTCCTTTGTATGAAGAAGTGGTTCCTGACTTCACTTCTAAACGGCCTGGCTCTAATTTTAAATGATGCCCCCTTGTTCTGGGCTGCCCCGCCAAAGGGAATAGATTCTCTCTATCTACCCTATCTGTAATGTATATACCTTTAAGGGGGGAACTACTTTTTACAGCTCATGTATACTGTAGTACCGGCAGTGACCACACCTGTATATAGCACTGAGTAGTAATCTGTACAGTCAGTTCCAGAGTGAGCCACGTTGAGTAAACACCTGTTGTACCGTTCTCCTGCAGTCTGTGTCTTACTACTGACGGATACAACATTGGTGACGAGGCAAATTCGATCCTACCTGCAACTCTGCATCACCTCCCAGGGATTCGTTCCTGGAGACCAGTAGATTGGAGGTCAAGGCCAGAGACACGGGCGTCGACCACGGGCAACCACCCAGTCATCCAGCAGAGACTCGAGAATTGCGGGGGAGGCTGTTGAAAGCCAGGCTTGGCTTTCCAGTCGCGGTGGTCCAGCAAAACGGGTTGGCAACAGGTAGTGCGCACACCCTTCCCGGACAGCGGTGGGTTAGAGCCCGACCGAGCGGCACAGCAAAGGGCCGAGCAGCGTCGACGGGAGAGAGAGAGAGAGGGCAGAGTGCACAGGGTGCAGCCGGTGTTCAGGGGCCGAGCAGCGTCGAGGAGAGGGAGAGAGATGCGCAGAAACCCGCGAGGCGCCGCCATTGCCACGAGGACCGCCGAGAGCGGCGTTGGCAGCAGCGCAGGAGAAGCGCGCGAAACCTACAGGGCGCCGCCATTGCCACGAGGACCATCGAGAGCGGCGTTGGCAGCAGTGGGGGGAGGAAGGAAAGCGCGGGAGATGCCATTTTAAGCCTTTGAAAACCACACCCAAAATGCCGAAGCGTGGCAGTATCACCGCATTTAATGGGTGCAAAGACGTATGGTTTATTACGAAATCTAGTAACCCCAGCGAAGCCAGTGGAAAAGTGTTTTGGAGACATAGTGACGATACGACAGGAACATTTAAACCCCACACCGCTGCTGATAGCAGAAAGATTCAAATTTCACAAACGGAACCAGCATAAGGATGAAAGCAATGCTGAATATTTAACAGAACTGCGCAAACTATCGAAACACTGCCAGTTTGGAACGGGACTGGCAGATACCTTAAGGGACAAGTTTGTGTGTGGGCTTCAAAGTGAAGGGGCCCAGAAACGGCTTTTATCTGAAAAGGACCTTACGCTGGACAAGGCTTTCAGCATTGCGGTATATGAAGCAGCAGCATGGGGCGCTGCAGAGATACAACAGAGACCGCAAGAATATGGCACAAACAAAATGTCATACGGAACAGAGAAGTGCTATCGCTGTGGCAGGACAACACACGACCACAAGGATTGCTGGTTCAAAGACAAAGTGTGCAGACAGTGTGGAAAAGTAGGACACATAGCACGAGTCTGCAGGTCGGGAAAGAAAACCAGCAACAAGAAATCTCCAAAAGAAAAGTACAAGAAGGTACATAAGGTGATGGAGAATAGTTCAGATGAACAAAAGAGTGATACCGACTCTGAAAACAGGGAGCTGAGTTGTCTGAAACTACATAATGTGATCAAAACGGAGGATCACCGAACCATTTGGGTCACTCGCAAGACAGCAGGAGTCCAGGTAAAAATGGAATTGGACACAGGATCAGCCCTAACAGTCATAAACCGACGGGACTACGAGCGGCTATTCTCACACATACACTTGAGAGACACAAAAATTATTTTGAAGACGTACACGGGGCAAAAAGTCTACCCCAAAGGAAAAATAAGGGTGACCGTTATATACAACGGTAAGGAAACACCAAAACTAGACCTGTATGTATTGCAAGATGGAGGACCACCATTACTGGGACGCGAATGGATCTGGAAAATACAGCTGGATTGGCATTCCATACAAGCACTGACTGTGGCTGCCAAAAAGGATGACGACGTCACACCTGGGCGACTGTCAAAGATCCTAACCGACGTGCAAGACGTGTTCCAGCAAGGACTCGGAACACTAAAAGGCATGACAGCAACAATTAAAATCGAAGAAAACGCAAGCCCGAAATTTTTTGAGGCCAGACCGGTACCTTAGGCGATCCGCCCAGCCGTCGAAGCAGAGCTGGAGAGTTTGGAACGTTCAGGAGTACTGTCCAAGGTAGACTGGAGCGAGTGGGCTACACCCATTGCCCCTGTGATGAAAAAGTCGTTGAGCAGCACACCTGGGGAACCAAGGAAGGTTCGCATCTGTGGAGACTTTAAGGTAACAGTAAACCCAGTCCTTCACACCGTGCAATATCCACTTCCGCGGATTGAAGATATTTTCGCCTCGCTATCTGGAGGGAAACGCTTCACTGAGATTGATCTGGCCCAGGCGTATCTGCAAATGGAGGTAGAAGAAGCATCAAAAAAATACCTCACAATCAACACCCATAAAGGTCTCTACCAATACAACCGGCTGGTATTCGGGGTAGCATCAGCTCCGGCTATTTGGCAAAGGGCAATGGAACAAGTCCTGCAAGGGATCCCAGGGACCCAGTGTTATTTGGACGACATCCTGGTCACGGGCGAAAATGACAGTGATCACCTCGCCAACCTGGAGCAGGTGCTCACTAGATTGAAGGAATATGGGCTCCGAGCTAACCGCCCCAAATGCGAGTTTTTAAAAAAACAGATCTCGTATTGTGGCCACGTTATCGATAAAGAGGGGTTACATAAGTCCCCAGAAAAGATTGAGGCAGTAGTCAAGGCTCCAGCACCGGAAAACATGTCACAACTGAGGTCGTTCCTCGGGCTGGTAAACTACTACCATAAGTTCTTGCCAAATTTGTCTACAATACTACACCCACTGAACACCCTACTGCAAACTGGAGTGCCATGGAAGTGGAGTGACGAATGTAAACGAGCTTTCCAGAAGAGCAAAACACTAATCACATCGAAAGAGGCATTAGCCCATTTCAACCCAGCACTACCAATTCGGTTGGCGTGTGATGCGTCACCCTACGGCATTGGAGCGGTGCTGTCGCACAAATTCTCGGACGGCCCAGAGAGGCCAATAGCCTTTGCATCACGATCACTAGCCTCAGCCGAGCGTAACTACGCCCAGATTGACAGGGAGGCCCTCCGCCTAGTGTGGGGAGAGAAAAAGTTCAATCACTATCTGCACGGGCAGAAATTCACCTTGCTGACTGACCACCAGCCTCTTGTCTCCATTTTTAATCCGAAGAAGGGCATTCCGGTGATGACTGCGCAACGACTACAAAGATGGTCACCCTTTCTAAGGGCACACCACTATGAGATTGAATATAAGGGCACGAAAACAGCATGGAAATGCTGATGGGCTATCACGCCTGCCACTGCCTACTGCGGAGGAAGCACCAGCAGTGGATCCTGTCGAAATATTTCATGCGACTATAGTTGAATACCTACCGGTAACTAACGCTCGTATAGAAAAGGAGACCCGAAATGACCCGACACTGTCTCGGGTATATGATTTGACGGTGAAGCGATGGCCAGCACATGGCGACTCACTGTTGCCAGCATTCTCGACAAGAAGAGAACAGCCGTGGAACCTTGATGTGTGGATCCCGAGTGGTAATTCCACCCAAGTTAAGGGATAGAGTGCTCAATGAGCTTCATGAGGGTCATCTGGGAGGGGTAAAAATGAAAAGACTTGCCAGGGCTTATGTGTGGTGGCCGGGAATCGATAAACAAATCGAGGACCTGACCAAGAGCGGCTCAGGATGCCAGAAAGTCCAAAATGCATCACCACATGCCCCTCTACACCCATGGGAGTGGCCCTCATCTCCATGGCAACGGGTGCATATTGATTTTGCTGGTCCATTCATGGACTCAATGTTTTTAATCGCCGTGGATGCGCACTCGAAATGGCCTGAGGTCATCAAAATGTCCTCCACCACCACGGAGAAAACTATTGCAGTCCTACGGACCATTTTTGCCAGGAACGGCTTGCCAGAACAGATTTGCTCCGATAACGGACCACAGTTTGTGTCCGAAGAGTTCCGGAGGTTTATGCAGAAGAATGGGGTAAGGCATTACACATCCGCCCCGTATCATCCAGCCACAAATGGATTGGCTGAGAGGTTCGTACAAACCTTTAAGAAGGCAATAAAGGCTACGTACAATGACAACATTCCGCTGCAGCATAAGGTGGACAATTACCTGTTCGCCTACCGGAATGCGACACATGCAGTCACCAACCAGGCCCCAGCCATGATGTTCTTTAACCGAAGGTTAAGATCTCGCCTGGCTTTGCTCAGACCAAACGTACGAAGAGATGTTGAGTGTAAGCAATTCCAGCACATCCATGAGAAGCCAACAAGGAGCTTCAATGTAGGGCAACCAGTCTTGGCCCGCGACTACCGAACAGAAAAATGGCAGCCAGGAACGATATGCACACGGCAGGGCCCACTAATGTACACAGTGGACGTTGGGGAGACGCCATGCTGACCAGATCCTAGAGTCACAGGAACAAGTCAACCCCATGCCTCGCCCATACGTACCTGGTGAGGAACCCGACGTACAGGTCGCATCTACCCCAGAAACAGTAGCATCGGAAGCTGATGACACAACCGACGACAGGGTGCCAGAATCGCCTCCGCACCAAGAGCAAGACACTCGGGAAAGGCGCTATCCAGAAAGGATCAGGAAGCCTCCCCAAAGACTGAATATATAAATGGACTATTTTCAGCTAATGTCGTATGTTAAAAGTGTTAATTGTAATTAGTTTGATATTTAATTGTTAAATGAGTGTTATGGTACTGTTAATCTAAAAGGGGAGGAATTGTAATGTATATACCTTTAAGGGGGGAACTACTTTTTACAGCTCATGTATACTGTAGTACCGGCAGTGACCACACCTGTATATAGCACTGAGTAGTAATCTGTACAGTCAGTTCCAGAGTGAGCCACGTTGAGTAAACACCTGTTGTACCGTTCTCCTGGAGTCTGTGTCTTACTACTGATGGACACAACACTATCGAATCCTTTTAGCATTTTAAACACCCCTCAATCTGCTAAACTCAAGGGAATACAAACCTCGTCCATGCAGCCTGTCCTCACAATTTAACCCTTTTGTCTCCAGTATCATTCTGGTGAATCTGTGCTGCTCCCGCTCCGAGGCCAATCTATCCTTCCTGAGGTGCGGGGCCCGGAACTGAACACAGTGACTCCAGATGGGGTCTAAACATAGCTCTAGCTGTAGCATCACTTCCACCCTTTATATTCCTGCCAATGTTCCCTGTAAGCCACGCTTCGTTCTGCATGGCCTGTTTCTTTTAGAGCGCGGTCCCGTTAGATTTCTGCACCTGCGCGGTGTTTGTGATGGAGAAGCTGGTGAGCAGCCGCGCGGGACCCTTCCCTTTACTGAGCGGCCGCACAGCTTCGAGGGAACATTGATTCCAGCACCTTGAGATCAAGGCCAGCAATCCATTAGCCTTTTTGATTGCCTTTTGTATCCATCCACTAACTTTTAGAAGACATTTCTCCAGTTCTGGAAAGATAAACTGTTATTTTCAATTACTAATAAGTTGCAAGTATAGATTTTTTTAAATGAATTAATAACTAATTTCCTGCGTGTTGCTTCCTTTTTGAAACCAGAGCCCAATTAACTGAAAGAAAAAATTGCAAATGCTGGAAGAGCTGGAAATCCGCATCTGCTCAGGCAGTGTCGGCAGAGAGTAAAGCCTGGTTAATGTTTCAGGGGACCATCCCGTGCTGATCTCTATATCAGAGACCATCCCGTGCTGATCTCTGTATCAGGGACCATCCCGTGCTGATCTCTATATCAGAGACCATCCCGTGCTGATCTCTATCAGGGGACCATCCCGTGCTGATCTCTATATCAGGGACCATCCCGTGCTGATCTCTATATCAGGGACCATCCCGTGCTGATCTCTATATCAGGGACCATCCCGTGCTGATCTCTATATCAGTGACCATCCCGCGCTGATCTCTATATCAGGGACCATCCCGTGCTGATCTCGAAATCAGAGACCATCCCGTGCTGATCTCTATATCAGGGGACCATCCCGTGCCGACCTCTATATCAGGGGACCATCCCGTGCTGACCTCTATATCAGGGGACCATCCCGTGCTGATCTCTATATCAGGGGACCATCCCGTGCTGATCTCTATATCAGGGACCATCCCGTGCTGATCTCTATATCAGGGACCATCCCGTGCTGATTTCTATATCAGGGACCATCCCATGCCGATCTCTATATCAGGGACCATCCCGTGCTGATCTCTATATCAGGGACCATCCCGTGCTGATCTCTATATCAGGGACCATCCCGTGGTGATCTCTATATCAGGAACCATCCCGTGCTGACCTCTATATCAGGGACCATCCCGTGCTGATCTCGAAATCAGAGACCATCCCGTGCTGATCTCTATATCAGGGACCATCCCGTGCTGATCTCTATATCAGGGACCATCCCGTGCTGATCTCTATATCAGGGACCATCCCGTGCTGATCTCAATATCAGGGGACCATCCCGTGCTGATCTCTATATCAGGGACCATCCTGTGCTGATCTCTATATCAGGGGACCATCCCGTGCTGATCTCGATATCAGGGACCATCCCGTGCTGATCTCTATATCACGGACCATCCCGTGCTGATCTCTATATCAGGGGACCATCCCGTGCTGATCTCTATATCAGGGACCATCCCGTGCTGATCTCTATATCAGGGGACCATCCCGTGCTGATCTCTATATCAGGGACCATCCTGTGCTGATCTCTATATCAGGGGACCATCCCGTGCTGATCTCTATATCAGGGGGCCATCCCGTGCTGATCTCTATATCAGGGACCATCCCGTGCTGATCTCTATATCAGGGACCATCCCGTGCTGATCTCTATATCAGGGGACCATCCCGTGCCGATCTCTATATCAGGGGACTATCCCGTGCTGATCTCGATATCAGGGACCATCCCGTGCTGACCTCTATATCAGGGACCATCCCGTGGTGATCTCTATATCAGGGACCATCCCGTGCTGACCTCTATATCAGGGACCATCCCGCGCTGATCTCTACATCAGGGACCTTCCCGTGCTGATCTCTATATCAGGGACCATCCCGTGCTGATCTCTATATCAGGGACCATCCCGTGCTGATCTCTACATCAGGGACCTTCCCGTCCTGATCTCTATATCAGGGGACCATCCCGTGCTGATCTCTATATCAGGGACCATCCCGTGCTGATCTCTATATCAGGGACCATCCCGTGCCGATCTCTGTATCAGGGACCATCCCGTGCTGATCTCTATATCAGGGACCATCCCGTGCTGATCTCTATATCAGGGACCATCCCGTGCTGATCTCTATATCAGGGACCATCCCGTGCTGATCTCTATATCAGGGGGCCATCCCGTGCTGATCCCTATATCAGGGACCATCCCGTGCTGATCTCTATATCAGGGACCATCCTGTGCTGATCTCGAAATCAGAGACCATCCCGTGCTGATCTCTATATCAGGGGACCATCCCGTGCCGACCTCTATATCAGGGACCATCCCGCGCTGATCTCTACATCAGGGACCTTCCCGTGCTGATCTCTATATCAGGGACCATCCCGTGCTGATCTCTATATCAGGGACCATCCCGTGCTGATCTCAAAATCAGGGACCATCCCGTGCTGATCTCTATATCAGGGGACCATCCCGTGCCGACCTCTATATCAGGGGACCATCCCGTGCTGACCTCTATATCAGGGGACCATCCCGTGCTGATCTCTATATCAGGCGACCATCCCGTGCTGATCTCTATATCAGGGACCATCCCGTGCTGATCTCTATATCAGGGGACCATCCCGTGCCGATCTCTATATCAGGGGACCATCCCGTGCTGATCTCTATATCAGGGGGCCATCCCGTGCTGATCTCTATATCAGGGGGCCATCCCATGCTGATCTCTATATCAGGGACCATCCCGTGCTGATCTCTATATCAGGGGACCATCCCGTGCCGATCTCTATATCAGGGGACCATCCCGTGCTGATCTCTATATCAGGGGGCCATCCCGTGCTGATCTCTATATCAGGGACCATCCCGTGCTGATCTCTATATCAGGGACCATCCCGTGCTGATTTCTATATCAGGGAACATCCCATGCCGATCTCTATATCAGGGACCATCCCGTGCTGATCTCTATATCAGGGACCATCCCGTGCTGATCTCTATATCAGGGACCATCCCGTGGTGATCTCTATATCAGGGACCATCCCGTGCTGATCTCTATATCAGGGACCATCCCGTGCTGATCTCGATATCAGGGACCATCCCGTGGTGATCTCTATATCAGGGACCATCCCATGCTGATCTCAATATCAGGGACCATCCCGTGCTGATCTCTATATCAGGGACCATCCCGTGCTGATCTCTATATCAGGGGACCATCCAAGGCTGATATCTATATCAGGGACCATCCCGTGCTGATCTCTATATCCGGGACCATCCCGTGCTGATCTCTTTATCAGAGACCACCCCGTGCTGATCTCAATATCAGGGACCATCCCGTGCTGATCTCGATATCAGGGACCACCCCGTGCTGATCTCTATATCAGGGGCCATCCTGTGCTGATCTCTATATCAGGGACCATCCCTTGCTGATCTCTATATCAGGGGATCATCCCGTGCTGATCTCTATATCAGGGACCATCCTGTGTTGATCTCTATATCAGGGGACCATCCCGTGCTGATCTCGAAATCAGAGACCATCCCGTGCTGATCTCTATATCAGGGGACCATCCCGTGCTGATCTCTATATCAGGGGACCATCCCGTGCTGATCTCTATATCAGGGACCATCCTGTGCTGATCTCTATATCAGGGGACCATCCCGTGCTGATCTCTATATCAGGGGGCCATCCCGTGCTGATCTCTATATCAGGGACCATCCCGTGCTGATCTCTATATCAGGGACCATCCCATGCTAATCTCTATATCAGGGGACCATCCCGTGCCGATCTCTATATCAGGGACCATCCCGTGCTGATCTCTATATCAGGGACCATCCCGTGCTGATCTCTATATCAGGGGACCATCCCGTGCCGATCTCGATATCAGGGACCATCCTGTGCTGATCTCTATATCGCGGACCATCCCGTGCTGATCTCTATATCAGGGGACCATCCCGTGCTGATCTCTATATCAGGGACCATCCCGTGCTGATCTCTATATCAGGGGACCATCCCGTGCTGATCTCTATATCAGGGACCATCCTGTGCTGATCTCTATATCAGGGGACCATCCCGTGCTGATCTCGATATCAGGGACCATCCCGTGCTGATCTCTATATCACGGACCATCCCGTGCTGATCTCTATATCAGGGGACCATCTCGTGCTGATCTCTATATCAGGGACCATCCCGTGCTGATCTCTATATCAGGGGACCATCCCATGCTGATCTCTATATCAGGGACCATCCTGTGCTGATCTCTATATCAGGGGACCATCCCATGCTGATCTCTATATCAGGGGGCCATCCCGTGCTGATCACTATATCAGGGACCATCCCGTGCTGATCTCTATATCAGGGACCATCCCGTGCTGATCTCTATATCAGGGGACCATCCCGTGCCGATCTCTATATCAGGGGACTATCCCGTGCTGATCTCGATGTCAGGGACCATCCCGTGCTGACCTCTATATCAGGGACCATCCCGTGGTGATCTCTATATCAGGGACCATCCCGTGCTGACCTCTATATCAGGGACCATCCCGTGGTGATCTCTATATCAGGGACCATCCCGTGCTGACCTCTATATCAGGGACCATCCCGCGCTGATCTCTACATCAGGGACCTTCCCGTGCTGATCTCTATATCAGGGACCATCCCGTGCTGATCTCTATATCAGGGACCATCCCGTGCTGATCTCTACATCAGGGACCTTCCCGTGCTGATCTCTATATCAGGGGACCATCCCGTGCTGATCTCTATATCAGGGACCATCCCATGCTGATCTCTATATCAGGGACCATCCCGTGCCGATCTCTGTATCAGGGACCATCCCGTGCTGATCTCTATATCAGGGACCATCCCATGCTGATCTCTATATCAGGGAGCATCCCGTGCTGATCTCTATATCAGGGACCATCCCGTGCTGATCTCTATATCAGGGACTATCCCGTGCTGATCTCTATATCAGGGACCATCCCGTGCTGATCTCTATATCAGGGAGCATCCCGTGCTGATCTCTATATCAGGGACCATCCCGTGCTGATCTCTATATCAGGGACTATCCCGTGCTGATCTCTATATCAGGGACCATCCCGTGCTGATCTCTATATCAGGGAGCATCCCGTGCTGATCTCTATATCAGGGACTATCCCGTGCTGATCTCTATATCAGGGACCATGCCGTGCTGATCTCTATATCAGGGACCATCCCGTGCTGATCTCTATATCAGGGACCATCCCGTGCTGATCTCTATATCAGGGACTATCCCGTGCTGATCTCTATATCAGGGACCATCCCGTGCTGATCTCTATATCAGGGACCATCCCGTGCTGATCTCTATATCAGGGACCATCCCGTGCTGATCTCTATATCAGGGACCATCCCGTGCTGATCTCTATTTCAGGGACCATACCGTGCTGATCTCTATATCAGGGACCATCCCGTGCTGACCTCTATATCAGGGACCATCCCGTGCTGATCTCTATATCAGGGACCATCCCGTGCTGATCTCTATTTCAGGGACCATCCTGTGCTGATCTCTATATCAGGGACCATCCCGTGCTGATCTCTATATCTGAAGCACTGGTCTGCTTCTATACAATACACAAGTTCTGACCCTGCTGTACGTTTCTGTATCTAGCAGGTAGAAGTGCCCCACAGAATGAACGGAAAGCCCACAGATAGTCTTATTTTTGTTGATGGCTTTCAATGGTGCCAGTTATTTTTGGAAAACATACCTTTGAACTCAATTTTCCCCAAGTGCGACCTCAGAATCAAAGGCTGCTGGCTGGAGCCCCACCTGGGGCAGGACATTGCCTTTTGAAGGTGTGCAGGTTGCTTTCCATCAATTCCATTTCAAACCCTGACCTTCCACGGCCTACATTAATATTGCACAGTGCACAGTCAGGAGCGATCCATTGTTGCTCAAAAGGTAAAGAAACTGTGGGTTTGAAGTGGTGTCCACAGGATCCGATTCTGTCTGTTAGATCCGTGGTTCAGTGGATAAATAATTACACGGAAGCTGTACATAAACAAATAACAGGTCTTTACTGGAGGAGGGCAATCTCCAGACTGGAGTACAGAGGCATGCGCACAGCTTATATACCGGTGTGGTTACTGCCGGTACTACAGTATACAGGAGCTGTAAAAAGTAGTTCTGACTTAAAGCACATACACGACAATTCCTCCCTTTTTAGATTAATAATACCCCCTTAATATTCAAATAACAAGTACATTTTTACATGTACATTCAATAACAAAAGTCCATTTATAGATTCAGTCTTTGGGGCGGCTTCCTGACCCTTTCGGGATAGCGCCTTTCCGGAGGTTCTTGTTCTTGGTGCAGAGGCGATTCTGACCCCCTTTCATCGGGTAGTTCGTCGGGCTCCACTGCTACTGGGTCTGAAGTAGATACTACCGGTATGTCGGGTTCATCCCCAGGTACTCGAGACATGGGGTTGATGCATTCCTGTGATGCTAAGATCCGATCGACGTGGCGTCTCACAATGTTCTCCCCGACATCCACTGTGTACATTAATGGCCCCTGCCTTGTACATATTGTTCCGGGTTGCCACTTCTCTGTTCGATAGTCCCGGGCCAAGACTGGTTGCCCTACATTGAAGCTCCTTGTCGGCTTCTTGTTGATGTGCTGGAATTGTTTGTCCTCAACATTTCTTCGCACATTTGGTCTGAGCATGTCCAGACGAGATCTCAACCTTCGGTTAAAGAACATCATGGCCGGGGTCTGGTTGGTAACTGCATGTGTCGCGTTTCGGTAGGCTAATAAGAAATTGTCCATCTTATGCTGTAGTGGAATTTCCTCGTCGCACATGGCCTTTATCGCCTTCTTAAAGGTTTGTACGAACCTCTCAGCCAATCCATTGGTGGCTGGATGATACGGGGTGGATGTGTAATGCCTTACCCTATTCCTTTTCATGAATTTTTGGAACTCGTCGGACACAAACTGTGGTCCATTATCAGAGCAGATCTGCTCTGGCAACCCGTTTCTGGCAAATATGGTCCGTAGGACTGCAATCGTTTTCTCTGTACTGGTTGAAGACATCTTTATCACCTCAGGCCACTTTGAATGAGCATCCACTGCTATTAAGAACATTGAGTCCATGAATGGACCAGCAAAATCAATGTGCACCCATTGCCATGGAGAGGAGGGCCACTCCCATGGGTGTAGAGGGGCATGTGGTGGTGCATTTTGGACCTTCTGGCATCCTAAGCAGCTCTTAGTTAGGTCTTCGATTTGTTGATCGATTCCCGGCCACCACACATAAGCCCTAGCTAGGCTTTTCATTTTCACTCCCCCCAGATGACCTTCATGTAGCTCATTTAGCACTCTCTCCCTTAACTTGGGTGGAATCACCACTCTGGATCCACACATCACTGTCCCCTGGCATACTGACAGCTGTTCTCTTCTGGATGAGAATGCTGGCAACAGTGAGTCGCCATGTGTTGGCCATCCCCTCACCGTCAAATCATATACCCGTGACAGCGTCGGATCATTGCGGGTCTCCTTCTCTATATCCGCGTTTGTTACTGGCAATCGTTCAATTATCGACAAATAAAATATCTCGATAGGGTCCACTGCTGGTGCTTCCTCCACAGTAGGCAGTGGCAGGCGTGATAGCCCATCAGCGTTCCCATGCTGTCTCGTGCCTTTATATTCTATTTCATATTGATTCGCCCCTAGAAACAGGGACCATCTTTGTAACCGCTGTGCAGTCATTACTGGCACGCCCTTCTTAGGATTAAAGATGGAGACAAGTGGTTGGTGGTCAGTCAGCAAGGTGAACTTCTGTCCATGCAGATAGTGGTTGAATTTTTTTACTCCCCATACTAGGCTGAGGGCCTCCCTGTCAATCTGGGCGTAGTTGCGCTCGGCTGAGGTTAGTGACCGAGACGCAAAGGCTACTGGCCTCTCCAAACCGTCCGGGAATTTGTGCGACAGCACCGCTCCAATGCCGTAGGGTGATGCATCACATGCCAAACGAATTGGTAGTGCTGGGTTGAAATGGGCCAACACCTCTTTTGATGTGATCAATTCTTTACACTTCTGGAAAGCTCGTCTACGTTCGTCATCCCACTTCCATGGTACCCCTGTTTGCAGTAGGGTGTTCAGCGGGTGTAATACCGTAGACAAATTTGGTAAGAACTTGTGGTAATAGTTTACCAGCCTGAGGAACGACCTCAGTTGTGACACATTTTCCGGTGCTGGAGCCTTGACTACTGCCTCTATCTTGTCAGGGGACTTATGTAACCCCTCTTCATCGATGCCGTGGCTGCAATACGAGATCTGTTTCTGGAAAAACTCGCACTTGTGGCGATTAGCTCGTAGCCCATATTCCTTTAATCTGGCGAGCACCTTCTCCAAGTTAGCGAGGTGATCACCGTCATTTTCGCCCGTGACCAAGATGTCGTCCAAATAACACTGGGTCCCTGGAATCCCTTGCAGGACCTGATCCATCGCCCTTTGCCAGATAGCCGGAGCCGAGGCTACTACAAACACCAGCCGGTTGTATTGATAGAGACCTTTATGGGTGTTGATCGTAAGGTAATGTTTCAAAGCTTCTTCTACCTCCATTTGCAAGTACGCCTGGGCTAGATCAATTTTTGTGAAGTGTTTACCACCAGATAGCGAGGCGAAAATATCTTCAATTCGTGGAAGCGGATATTGCACCGTGTGAAGGACTGGGTTCACTGTCACCTTAAAATCCCCACAGATGCGGACCTTCTTTGGTTCCCCAGGCGTATTACTCAACGACCTCTTCATTACAGGAACGATGGGTGTAGCCCACTCGCTCCAGTCCACTTTGGACAGTACTCCTGAATGTTCCAACCCTTCCAGCTCTGCTTCAACCGCTGGTCTGATCGCATAAGGCACTGGTCTGGCCTTCAGAAACTTTGGGCTTGCATTATCCTCTATTTTAATTGTTGCTGTTATTCCTTTTAGTGTTCCTAGTCCCTCCTGGAACACTTCTTTTGCGTCAGTTAGCATTTTTGACAGTCGTCCAGGTGTGACATCATCATCCTTTTTGGCCTCCACCTTCAGTGCCTGTATGGAATGCCAATCTAAATGTATCTTCCGGATCCATTCACGTCCTTGCAGTGGTGGTCCTCCATTTGGCAATACATATATATCCATTTTAGGTATTTCCTGACTTTATATGTCACTTTCACCCTTATTTTTCCTTTGGGGTAGACTTTTTGCCCCGTATACGTCTTCAAGACAATCTCTGTAGCTTTCAAGGGTATGTGTGAAAATAGCCGCTTGTAGTCTCTTTGATTTATGACTGTTAGAGCTGACCCTGTGTCCAATTCCATTTCCACTTGGACTCCGTCTATCTTGAGTGTAACCCAGATAGTCTGGTGATCCTCCATTTTGGTTATATTATGTAGTTTCAGACAACCCAGCTCCTTGCTTCCGGAATCTGTGTCACTTTTCTGTTCATCTGAACCACTGTCCATCACCTGGTGTACCTTTTTGTACTTCTCCTGTGGAGATTTCTTACTGTTGGTTTTCTTCCCAGACCTGCAGACTCTTGCTATGTGTCCTGCTTTCCCACACTGTCTGCACACTTGGTCCTTGAACCAACAATCTTTCTGGTCATGTGTTGTTCTGCCACAGCGATAGCACTTCCCTGTTCCATAGGTCATTTCGTTGGTGCCATATTCTTGCGGTCTCCGTTGTATCTCTGCAGCGCCCCTTGCGGCTGCTCCGTGTGATACTGCCATACTGAAAGCTTTGTCCAGCGTAAGGTCCTTTTCTGATAGAAGCCGTTTCTGGGTTCCTTCACTTTGTAGCCCACACACAAACTTGTCCCTTAACGTGTCTGCTAGTCCCGCTCCAAACTGGCAGTATTTCAATAGCTTGCGCAGTTCCGTTAGGTACTCAGCATTGCTTTCATCTTTGTGTTGGTTCCTTTTATGGAACTTAAATTGTTCTGCTATCAGCAGCGGTGTGGGGTTTAAGTGGTCCTGTAGGATTTCTACTATGCTTTCAAAATTCTTGTTTACCGGCTTCTCTGGGGTTATTAGATTTCGCAGTAACCCATAAGTTTTTGCACCCATGGAATTTAACAGAACCAGTGCTTTATTAGCATCTGGCACTTCATTCGCCCTGCAGTACACCTCAATACGTTCCACATATGTCGCCCAATCTTCGACTTCATTGTCGAACGTAGAGATACTGCCACTCTTCGGCATCCTTGGTTGTGTGTTAACTATCACCAATGGCGCCTCCCGCGCTTCCCCTTCTTCTCCGCTGGCACAAAATGGCGTCTCCCGCGCTTTCCTTCCTTCCCGCGCTCACCCGTCTTCTCCGCTGCGGCTTCACAAAATGGCGTCTCCCGCGCTCTTCCTTCTTCTCCGCAGCTCAATGGCACCTCCTGCGCTCTCCCTGCTTCTCCGTGGCTCAATGACGTCTCCCGCGCTCTCCCTGCTTCTCCGCAGCTCAATGGCGTCTCCCCTTGCTTCGCCCCGTGGATCCTGATCAGCCCGTGATTCCTGGCTGTGCTCTGCGCGTTCTTCTCTTGATATTTGTCGACGCCGCTCAGTCTAGAACCCGGCTGTTTCTTACCCTCTCTCCGGTTTTGCAGTATTTTTCCTCGATGCCGCTCGGTGATCAACCCCCGGCTGCGCCCTGCTCTCTTCACCCTTTTCTTACCCCGTCGACGCTGCCCGGCTCTCTCTCTCTGCTGTCGGTCGGCTCCAGCTGCCGCTGCTCGGGAAGGGTCTGCTCTGGACCTGTCGTCGGTCTCTTACTGCTCGTTGTGGCTGGGGAACCAAGCCCGGCTCTCCACAGCCTCCCCAGTGAAGTTGGATCTCTGCCTGACTGCTGGGGGGTTGCTAGCGGTCGACGCCCGTGTTCCTGGACTCGACTATTTTTTTGTTTTGTTTAATGTTGCAGGTAGATTCGCATCAACACTCGTCGCCACTGTTAGATCCATGGTTCAGTGGATAAATAATTACACGGATGCTGTACATAAACAAATAACAGGTCTTTACTGGAGGAGGGCAATCTCTAGACTGGAGTACAGAGGCATGCGCACTGCCGGTACTACAGTATACAGGAGCTGTAAAAAGTAGTTCTGACTTAAAGCACATACACTACACTGTCAAGTGAAAGTTCTCCCCATGCTGTATTCAGGAGAGGCCGCCCCGTCTGTTGGGACTACACCAGTCCCACAGGCTGGTCGTTGTGTCTCAGCTGACTTTGGGGCAGGACTCCCGCCTCAGACTTATATTCAGGCCACAGAAAGAGAAATCACTTTGCACTGGCAGTATCTGCCAAGACTAAAAGTTAAACCAAAAGGAATTAAGTTGCCAATGCCTGGGCATGTATGCAGATGGGGTCACACTGTGGGGTTAGGACTAGGAGAGGGTAGATGGAACTTTACACAGTAATGTTCTGTACCTGCCCTGGGAGTGTTTGATGGGACAGTGTAGAGGGAGCATTACTCTGTATCTAACCTGTGGTGTACCTGCCCTGGGAGTGGTTGATGAGACAGTGTAGAGGGAGCTTTACTCTGTATCTAACCCGTGCTGTACCTGCCCTGGGAGTGTTTGATGGGACAGTGTAGAGGGAGCTTTACTCTGTATCTAACCCGTGCTGTACCTGCCCTGGGAGTGTTTGATGGGACAGTGTAGAGGGAGCTTTACTCTGTATCTAACCCGTGCTGTACCTGCCCTGGGAGTGTTTGATGGGACAGTGTAGAGGGAGCTTTACTCTGTATCTAACCTGTGCTGTACCTGCCCTGGGAATGTTTGATGGGAGAGTGTAGAGGGAGCTTTACTCTGTATCTAACCCGTGCTGTACCTGCCCTGGGAGTGTTTGATGGGACAGTGTAGAGGGAGCATTACTCTGTATCTAACCCGTGCTGTACCTGCCCTGGGAGTGTTTGATGGGACAGTGTAGAGGGAGCTTTACTCTGTATCTAACCCGTGCTGTACCTGCCCTGGGAGTGTTTGATGGGGCAGTGTAGAGGGAGCTTTACTCTGTATCTAACCCGTGCTGTACCTGCCCTGAGAGTGTTTGATGGGGCAGTGTAGAGGGAGCTTTACTCTGTATCTAACCCGTGCTGTACCTGCCCTGGGAGTGTTTGATGGGACAGTGTAGAGGGAGCTTTACTCTGTATCTAACCCGTGCTGTACCTGCCCTGGGAGTGTTTGATGGGGCAGTGTAGAGGGAGCTTTACTCTGTATCTAACCCGTGCTGTACCTGCCCTGGGAGTGTTTGATGGGACAGTGTAGAGGGAGCTTTACTCTGTATCTAACCGGTGCTGTACCTGCCCTGGGAGTGTTTGATGGGGCAGTGTAGAGGGAGCTTTACTCTGTATCTAACCCCTGCTGTACCTGCCCTGGGAGTGTTTGATGGGACAGTGTAGAGGGAGCTTTACTCTGTATCTAACCCGTGCTGTACCTGCCCTGGGAGTGTTTGATGGGGCAGTGTAGAGGGAGCTTTACTCTGTATCTAACCGGTGCTGTACCTGCCCTGGGAGTGTTTGATGGGGCAGTGTAGAGGGAGCTTTACTCTGTATCTAACCCCTGCTGTACCTGCCCTGGGAGTGTTTGATGGGACAGTGTAGAGGGAGATTTACTCTGTATCTAACCCGTGCTGTACCTGCCCTGGGAGTGTTTGTTGGGACAGTGTAGAGGGAGCTTTACTCTGTATCTAAACGTGCTGTACCTACCCTGGGAGTGTTTGATGGGACAGTGTAGAGGGAGCTTTACTCTGTATCTAACACGTGCTGTACCTGACCTGGGAGTGTTTGATGGGACAGTGTGGAGGGAGCTTTACTCTGTATCTAAACGTGCTGTACCTGTCCAGATGTTGGCACTGGATGCTTAAAATGGAAATTGTTCCTTTTCTCAACCCTCTCACAGCCCTCAGCTTCATTTCCCCAAAAAGAAAGCAGAATTTTTTAAAAAGGCAAATGGTTTTTAAATAATGACAAACCCAGCCCTATGTCCTGCTCGTGTACAATGGAGAAGTGGAACCCCGAATATTGCCTGAGTTCCCCAGTGGACTGCACCGCCCACCCTGCTCCTCCATTCAGTGCATTGCAAGGACGGTCTTCTTGTAGCCGGCCTGTGCTCTGTAACTCTACCATGAAACCTCTTTGATATTGTACAATAACAATCCATTTTATTGCAGTCAAAATTAACTGGAAACTTTTTGAATACTAGCCAATTCCTCCCATGATGCACCACAGCATGGTGAGCCAATGGCATCTGTTCATGGCCGCTCATTACCGTCGTCCAATCGAAACCATGACCACTGCCGCACGTAACCCAGACATCTCAGGATAGGAGAATATTTGTGTGTAAACTATTGGATTTTACTGCATGTTTTAAACAGGTAGCCTGTTGCTATAAATATTTGATAGCACAAGTTCTGCATTGGGGATATAACAGCGCAGTTGCTGCTGCAGTCAGGCTGTGGTATGTGTTCTGTGTATTAGCCAGGGGAGGGAGTTATTTTAAAGAACTGTGCTGCATACCATTGTGTGTATTAACATTTCATTCACCCTGGGTGGACAGGACATCCCTTATTTATTCTGGCTTTCTCCCCTCTGCTGATTGTGCTGATTCTTGCTGAGATATAGGTTCCACTGGTACCTCACCCAACTGCTGATACTTTACATAGCATTACATCGAATGTACAGCACAGAAACAGGCCATTCGGCCCAACTGGTCTATGCCGGTGTTTATACTCCACATGAGCCTCCTCCCACCCTACTTCATCTCACCCTGTCAAGATATTCTTCTATTCCCTTCTCCCTCATGTGCTTATCTAGCTTCCCCTTAAATACATCTATACTGTTCGCCTCAACTACTTCCTGTGGTAGCGAGTTCCACATTCTCACCACTCTCTGGGGAAAGTTTCTCCAGAAGTCCCTATTGGATTTATTAGTGACTATCTTATATTTATGGCCCCTGGTTCTGGTCTCCCCCACAAGTGGAAACATCTTCTCTATGTCTACATTATATGTGAGCATAGACCAAGAGTTTCAGCAGGGTGTTCAAACAGGTGGCATCACTGGACTGCAACGAGAAACAGGAACACGGGCTGATATTATTTTCCCTCCCTCACCCAGGAGCAAGGAGGCCGGGTTTAGAAATCTAGTGTCTGTCTCGTCAAGGATCGGCAAACTCAACTCAGATCAGCAACCTGATCAGGGCCTTGTGACTCAGTCCCACATTTGTTGTGCAATTTCCCACACGAAGACATCTGGTAACTCCGCAGGAATCAGACCATGTCCTGAGTCGGGAGCAGCTCGTAAAGTTAACCAGACTCATCGGCTGTGTAGCATTGCTAGTTCAGGAGTCGATGTTTTTATTTAAATATATAAATGGTTCATTGATTCACTGCAGTCTGTAGAGAGGCTCATTATCATACCACAGGTGGATGCTGGGATTTCTTTTTAATTGGTTGAATTACTCAATCTTAATTGACACAGTTTGTTGTAGATTCTACAGTTTCCATATTTTCACTTAAATATGTGCTCAGGAAAACTGTACAATCCACAGGAGAAGCCTGATCATGACCTGGAGCCACTAAAGCTTTGCCGTCTTCCAATCCGATAATGTCCAGCTGGGAATATCGAGACTGCTAACAAGGGCTCCTCTCACTCTTTACCTGAGGCACGAACCGAGGCCGACTGTTCCAGCCCGGAAAGAACAAAAGAAAGATCTTGCATTTCTCCAGCGCCTTTCATCACCTCAGGACATTCCAAAACGCTTTACAGCCAATGAAGTATTTTTGAAGTGTAGTCACTGTTTTAATATAGGAAAAACAGTAGCGAATATGCGCACAGCAATATCCCACAACCAGCAATGTGATAATGAAAAGAATCTGTTTTAGTAATGTTGGTTGAAGGATAAATATTGGCCAGGACACTGTTGAGAACTCCTCTGCTCTGCTTCCAATAGTGCCGTGGGATCTTATACGTCCATCTGAGAGAGCAGGTGGGGCCACGGTTTAAGGTCTCATCTAAAAGACGGCACCTCTGCCAGTACAGCACTCCCTCAGTACTGCCCATCCGACAGTGCAACGCTCCCTCAGTATTGACCCTCCGACGGTGCGGCACTCCCTCAGTACTGACCCTCCGACAGTGCAGAGCTCCCTTAGTACTGCCCCTCCGATAGTGCAGCGCTCCATCAGTACTGACCCTCTGACAGTGCGGCGCTCCATCAGTACTGACCCTCCGACGGTGCGGCACTCCCTCAGTACTGACCCTCCGACAGTGCAGAGCTCCCTTAGTACTGCCCCTCCGATAGTGCAGCGCTCCATCAGTACTGACCCTCTGACAGTGCGGCGCTCCATCAGTACTGCCCCTCCGACAGTGCGGTGCTCCCTCAGTACCGCCCCTCCGACAGTGCGGCGCTCCCTCAGTACTGCCCCTCCGACAGTGCGGCGCTCACTCAGTACTGCCCCTCTGACAGTGCAGCAGAATTCCCTCAGTACTGACCCTCTGACAGTGCGGCGCTCCCTCAGTACCGCCCCTCCGACAGTGCAGCACTCCCTCAGTACTGCCCCTCCGACAGTGCAGCACTCCCTCAGCACTGCCCCTCCGACAGTGCGGTGCTCCCTCAGTACTGCCCCTCCGATAGTGCAGCGCTCCCTCAGTACTGACCCTCGGACACTGCAGCGCTCCCTCAGTACTGCCCCTCGGACAGTGCAGCGCTCCCTCAGTACTGTCCCTCCGACAGTGCAGCACTCCCTCAGTACTGACCCTCCGACATTGCAGCGCTCCCTCAGTACTGTCCCTCCGACAGTGCAGCACTCCCTCAGTACTGACCCTCCGATAGTGCAGCGCTCCCTCAGTACTGACCCTCGGACACTGCAGCGCTCCCTCAGTACTGACCCTCGGGCACTGCAGCGCTCCCTCAGTACTGCCCCTCCGACAGTGCAGCACTCCCTCAGTACTGCCCCTCCGACAGTGCAGCACTCCCTCAGTACTGCCCCTCCGACAGTGCAGCAGTCCCTCAGTACTGCCTCGGACACCGGCCACGGGACTCAAGAGAGTCGGTGTGGTGGGGGGGCGGGGGGGTGGTGGAGGGGGATTACAATTAACGTGGCCTGCTGGTTTGGCTGCTGAGTTCCTGAAGACACTGATGGCAACATGCATGGTGTGAGCTATGGTCATTCGCAGATCAATTTGGCAAAGGCCCCCGATTTGCGTATGCCATGGGCCGAACCCCAGATTCAGACACGCACTCTGGATGACTACTCAGCAACCAATATGGCGGGCAGGGCGATTGCGCTGGTGGAATGGCATGACCACCTTCATTCTTGGCTCTTCTCTCATGTTCTTACCCTGGTTTATTTCAGCTCTCAATCGTCAATCCTTCTCGTGGGTGAGTCCCGACTCCGCATATCTCCAGAGTGTCTGTCCCAGCCTTGTTAATTGGGTAAACTTTCAGTCATGTGCCTGGGGCAAAGAACAGCAAATCTGTCTGGTAATTCATCTTAAGGTGCTGGAATTTCTCAGATACTTTACAAAAAGAAGCACATTTAATGAAAAAGCAAATAGTCCAACAGTTATATTACAATTAGATATTTACAGTCGAAAATCCACAATCTAACTCCTCGAGTGGGAAAATGCAATAACAGGGGTGCACTATAACGCTAAACTATTCTTTTAGTTTAAATAAAACTCACGGTCATATTCTTTCCATTGTCAGTGAGTAAGTGGAAAATGGTTTGCACTTATTAGCTGATTAAACGATTGCTCGATTTAAGAGTGTGCAGTTCAAGTGTTGGGGACTGTATATTAATATTCTTCCTGGCATTGTTTGTCAATAACCTTGGGCTTGGAGCACGGCTGTGATCTTTAGCTTCTAACCCGGCCTGTTCCTTTAAGGCCATGGTGCTAGGTCCAGTAATTGCCTCTCTTGACCAACAGCTGAGGTCGCAAAGGGCAGTGATAACTGTAAACGTCATGCTCCAGGTCAACTGTCTTCTGTCTCTTTTAACCTTGTTTTGCATCATTAAGTGTGACATCTGGAATGTGACTTTTACATATGTTAATGGCTGGTCTAATGGCCCTGCATTGACCATGGCATTGTTTTATAAGCTAGGAGTGTTACATCATGAGTGTAATGCATTCTGCTGCTATGGTGAAGCTACGTCACTTTGCAACCAAAATGTCTAATTGTTCAGTCAGAGGTTAATTAAGAGGCTACAGGCATTCTGGTTTTGATATGATGTATTCCTGGAGCGTTCCTTTCTTTCCTTATACTTTTGTTTTGAAGTGTTACACAGAAAGTTATCTGTGACACGTGAAGTGTGAGGGAGAAATAACTAAAGAATTTGCATTTATATATCGCTATTCACAATGTCGCAAAGCTCTTTACAGCCAATGAAGTGCTTTTACAGTGCAGTCATTGTGTTAATGTAGGAAACTCGACAGTCAATTTGTGCACAGCAAGCTCCCGCAAACAACAATGAGATAATCACAGAAACCCCACAGTGCAGATAGAGGCCATTTCGGCCCATCGAGCCTGCACCGACACATATCCCACCCGATCCCCGTAACCCCTACACCAACACATATCCCACCCTATCCCTGTAACCCCACGTATTTAATCCCCCTAACACTAAGTGTCAATTTATCATAGCCAATCAACCTAACCCGCACATCTTTGGACTGTGGGAGGAAACCGGAGCACCCGGAGAAAACCCACGCAAGCACGGGGAGAATGTGCGAACTCCACACAGACAGTCACCCGAGGTCGGATTTGAACCCGGGTCCCTGGCGCTGTGAGGCAACAGTGCTAACCACTATGCCACCATGCTGATAATGACCTGATAATCTGTTTTAGAGATGTTAGCTTGAGGAATAAATATTGGCCAGGTCACTGGGGATAACTCCCCTACTCTTCTTCAAATAGTGGGATCTTTTACAACCTCCTGAGAGGGTAGATGGGGCCTCGGTTTAATGTTTCATCTTCATAGAGGGCAGTATTCCCTCAATACTGGCATTGAGGGATCAGCCTAGATTTTATGTTGAAGTCTCTGGCGTGGGATTATGAACCCACCACCTTCTGACTCAGAGGCAAGAGTGCGACTCACTGAGCTAAGGCTGACACCTACTGTGACTGAAAAGAAATGAGCTGTAAATATGCCACCTTATAGAAAGAACAGAAAACCTCCAACGGCATTGGTCTCGCTAAGTCAGAGGGTGTGCTGTCTTATCAGGGCAAGGCCATTAGACCATGTAAAACACAATGGGCCCGAACTTCCTGGATTGGGGGAGGACATCCCAGGAGTGGCTTGGCCAGAGTCTGGTCACGTTCATATAGTAACCTAGGAATTCCACTCAGCACAACATTCTTGGGCCCAGCAGATCCCATGTCTGCTGAGACCAGGCATCCAGATGTTGTCTGCTGGGACTAGATTATTTATTGGTCAATTGACTCTTCAGCTTGGCTGGGGTTTGGGTTTCCCACCCCGGCCAGCAGGTTGCCACTCTGACTTTCCAGTACCTCATTGAGGTGATCATCTCTGTTGCATCTCTACAGATGTGTAGCCCTCTGCCCTGCATATTAAATTGATCCCGTCCCCGGGATTTGGGACAGGGTTACCAGCATTTCCAAATGGCAGACAGAAGCCCTGCCCTTCTTGCACTGTCAGTGAGCGAGGACAAAATTTCAGGCCCAATGTCTTTATGTGCTGCTAATGTATAGGTGTGTGGCCCCTTTAAGGCCACATAGTCCAATTGATGCTAAGCAAACACTGGGTGAGTTCACACACAGATCAATTACAAGGCTGCAGACGTTGTGGCTCCAGGATCTCCTGTTCCTCTTTGGTTCTTGGCACAGGTAGGATGTGTGCGTAAGACTTTTCCAGAGAAATAGGTAGATTGATTTAATTTTTTGGAGAAAAGCAAACACCTAGGATGCATGTCTTGCAGACATACAATCGCTTATATCAGACTCATAGGTGTTAACGTAGTTTGCCCATTATATGAGCCGGGCAGTAAAATGAATAGTGCTTCTCAAAGGCTAGCCTGACATGGTGTCTGCCATGGCTCAGTTAGTAGCACTCTCACATCCCGGTCAGAAGGTTGCGGGTTCATAGTCCTGCTCCTGAGACTGGAGCACATGCCCACTCAGGTGGATGTAAAAGATCCCATGGCGTTAGTTAAAATGGAAATGGGGAGTTCTCCCTGGTTGCCTGGCCTATATTTATCCCTCAACCAACATCACTAAAAAACAGATTATCTGGTCATTTATCTCATTGCTGTTTGTGGGATCTTGTTGTGCACCAATTGGCTGCTGTGTTTCCTACATTACAACAGGTGACCGCTCTTCACAATAGTACTTCATTGGCTGTAAAGAGCTCTGGGATGTCCTGAGGTCATGAATGGTGCTATATAAATGCAAGATCTTTCTTTCAAATCACCAGTAAACAAAGTAAACCAGTGTATATGGGGGTTCACAGACTTTATAGATACACTTGCTAATAAAAGTCATACAGTGAGTCTGTTCAATAGCTGGGGTGTTTAACATGGTGTTAGCGGTGAGCTTGTCATTGACATCTCTGAGAATGGCTGACGTCAGTTGTTGGGTGTAACTGGGGACAGAAACTTTGCCTTCTTCTTCAACTTACAGCTTACAAAAATCCTGCCTGAACAAAGCAGTTAACAGCACACCAGTGCATTTATCAAGACTTGACAGTGGAGCTGAGGGAGCGGGTGGGCCGTGAGAGGTCAAACCAGCTCTGCGGCATTTCTCTGTGCCCCTATTCTATCATCTTCCGAAGTCCTGATTAACAGTGTTCTGTTAATGCCATGTGTTCTTCTTGTGCTGCGGACTCTTGCCCACAGGGAACTTGACTGCGGAACTTGAAATTAATTGAAACGGAATCTCCGGACTTCAGGCACAGCAGCCATCTCCATTCCAGCCAACTGAACTGGTTTCCAACCCAGGTCCTGGCACTAAAAAGCCAGAGTCCCTGAAGTAGCTGTGACTCTCCATGCCCCCCACCAACCGTGCCACCTCGCCCCTACCCCCCATCCCCACCCCTCACCCCTACCCCCCGCCCCTACCCCCCACCCCTACCCCCGCCCCTAACCCCAATACCCACCCCTCACCCCTACCCCCCGTCCCTACCCCCGTCCCTAACCCCCGCCCCTACCCCCGTCCCTACCCCTGCCCCTAGCCCCCATCCCCACCCCTCACCCCTACCCCCCATCCCCACCCCCGTCCCTACCCCCCGCCCCTACCCCCCATCCCCACCCCTCACCCCTACCCCCCGCCCCTACCACCCGCCCCTACCCCTGCCCCTAGCCCCCATCCCCACCCCTCGCCCCTACCCCCCGTCCCTACCCCCCGCCCCTACCCCCGTCCCTACCCCCCATCCCCACCCCTCACCCCTACCCCCCGCCCCTACCCCCGCACCTAACCCCCATCCCCACCCCTCACCCCTACCCCCCGCCCCTACCCCCGCCCCTAACCCCCATCCCCACCCCTCACCCCTACCCCCCGTCCCTACCCCCCGCCCCTACCCCCGCCCCTAACCCCCATCCCCACCCCTCACCCCTACCCCCCGCCCCTACCCCCGCCCCTAACCCCCATCCACACCCCCCGCCCCTACCCACCCCCCATCCCTACCCCCACTCCTAACCCCGCCCCTACACCCCGCCCCTACCCCCCGCCCCTACCCCCCGCCCTTACCCCAGCCCCTACCCCCCGCCCCTACCCCCCGCCCCTACCCCCCACCCCTACCACCGTCTCTACCCCCCATCCCTACCCCCACTCCTAACCCCGCCCCTACCCCCCGCCCCTACTCCCGCCCTTACCCCAGCCCCTACCCCCCGCCCCTACCCCACGCCCCTAACCTCGTCCCTACCCCCCGCCCCTAACCACGCCCCTACCCCCGTCTCTACCCCCGGCCCCTACCCCCGTCCCTACCCCCGTCCCTACCCACCGTCCCTACCCCCATCCCTACCCCCTGCCCCTACCCCGTCCCTAACCCCCGTTCCTACCCCCATCCCTACCCCCCGCCCCTACCCCCCGTCCCTACCCCCATCCCTACCCCCCGCCCCTACCTCCCGTCCCTACCCCGTTCCTACACCCCGCCCCTACCCCCCGCCCCTACCCCCGTCCCTACCCCCCCGTCCCTACCCCCCGCCCCTACCCCCCGTCCCTAACCCCCGTACCTACCCCCCGCCCCTACCCTCCGTCCCTACCCCCGTCCCTACCCCCGTCCCTAACCCCGCCCCTACCCTCCGTCCCTACCCCCCGCCCCTACTCCCGTCCCTACCCCCTGACCCTACCCCCCGACCCTACCCCCTGCCCCCCTACCCCCTGCCCGTACCCCCCTACTCCCCTGCCCTCATAACCCCTACCCCCCCGCCCCTGCCCCCCGCCCCTACCCCCCGACCCCTACCCACTAAACCATGACCCTGCCCTGCCCCCTAACCCCCGCCCCAACCCCCTGCCCCTTTTACTACGTTAAAGGCGCTATATAAATGCAAGTTGTTGTTGTTTACAGTCAAGGTGCTAAAGTAGTAGCAGGATATTTAGAAAATCATAATACAGTCAACCAGAGTCAGCATGGTTTTATGAAAGGGAAATCATGTTTGACAAATTTGCTAGAGTTCTTTGAGGATGTAATGAGCAGGGTGGATAAAGGGGAACCAGTAGACGTAGTGTATGTGGATTTCCAGAAGGCATTCGATTAGGTGCCACATAAAAGGTTACTGCATAAGATAAGACCTCACGGGGTTGGGGGTAATATATTAGCATGAATAGAGGATTGGCTAACTAACAGAAAACAGAGAGTCGGGATAAATGGGTCATTTTCAGGTTGGCAAACTGTAACTAGTGGGGTGCCACAGGGATCAGTGCCGGGGCCTCAACTATTTACAATCTATATTAATGACTTGGATGAAGGGACCGAGTGTACTGTAGCCAAATTTGCTGATGATATAAAGATAGGTGGGAAAGTAAGTTGTGAAGAGGACACAAAGAATCTGCAAAGGGATATACAGGAAACTTTTTTTTATCCGGCACGGACGGGACCAACATGGTGCCGGTTCATCAAAAATTCCGGATAACCGAACGCTATAGTAAAAGATACGGAGCTGAGAGCTCCATATAAAGCAACAAACCCTGTTGCTTAGCAACAAGTTCAGAACAATGGCCACAAGTTGCAAGCGTCTCTGTAGCTTAGCAACAGCTGCAGCCACACGCTTGAACTTGCGTTCCTCCATCTGTTGCTGTGCAATATGAAATAAAACCTACTCCTGAATTTTGCCGGTTAACCGAGATTTCTGATTATTTAGGTGCTGGTAAATCGAAAGTTTCCTGTAGATAGGTTGGGCAAAAATTTGACAGATGGAGTTTAATGTGGGAAAATGTGAGGTTATCCACTTTGGTAGGAAAAATAAAAAAAGCAAATTATTATTTAAATGGAGGGAGATTACAAAATGCTGCAGTACAAAGGGATCTGGGGGTCCTTGTACATGAAACACAAAAAGTTAGCATGCAGGTACAGCAAGTAATTAGGAAGGCAAATGGAGTGTTGGCCTTTATTGCGAGGGGTATGGAGTATAAAAGTAGGGAAGTCCCGCTACAACTGTACAGGGCGTTGGTGAGACCACACCTGGAGTACTGCGTACAGTTTTGATCTCCTTTATTTAAGGAAGGATATACTTACATTGGAGGCAGTTCAGAGAAGGTTCACGAGGTTAATTCCTGAGATGAAGGGGTTGACTTATGAAGAAAGGTTGAGCAGGTTGGGCCGATACTCACTGGAGTTTAGAAGAATGAGAGGTGATCTTATTGAAACATAAGATACTGAGGGGGTTCGACAAGGTAGATGCAGAGAGGATGTTTCCCCTCGTGGGGGAATCGAGAACTCGGGGGCACAGTTTCAGATTAAAGGGTCGCCCTTTTAAAACGGAGATGAGGAGGAATTTCTTCTCTGAGGGTCGTAAATCTTTGGAATTCTCTGCCCCAGAGAGCTGTGGAGGCGGAGTCAGTGAATATATTTAAGGTGGAGACAGACAGATTTTTGAAAGGTAAGGGAGTCGAGGGTTATGGGGAGCAGGCAGGGAAGTGGAGCTGAGGCCAAGATCAGATCAGCCATGATCTCATTGAATGGCGGAGCAGGCTCGAGGGGCCGAATGGCCTACTCCTGCTCCTATTTCTGATGTTCTTATGTACTACATGGAATAGAACAAGTTAATCTGCGGTGATATTTCAAATTAAGCTACCTGTTCAGGGACCAGTACAAGCTGGTAATGGGGAAGTTCAGGACTGAAGTCAGACAATTAGAGCCTGTGATGGAGGGGTTGCAGCTTTCTATGAAATGGCCTCGCTCACCTGTATCGATCTTTGGGATTTACAGGTTGTTAAAACCCAAGCCTCGTATTATCTACGCCCTATCAGCTCATTTATCCTGCGTCCTGCCCCAGTCTGTTCAACCCGGGGAGGTCCTGTCAGACTCAGTGTAATGCAGGGTGGTGCTCTCGCCTGCTGCCTCGCTAAAGATCACTGGTACAGCAAGTCGTACTGGGAGTGGACACAACTCACAGTCCAACACTCCAAACATGGAGATTCAGTTTAAAATTCAGGCCGAAATTGTTGGGCAGATACAGTCACAAAGAAACAGACATAGATGAATATACTGTACTCCTGTTTATCAGTGAATGGATATTTTTTAAACACTAACACAGATGGGCCGAATGTCTCTGTACCTGTAAACACCCCATGATTTTGGAAACTTTTAATCACAGGGACTGTGTGCCCAAAGCACAGCCTGCAAATAATGTAGTGAAATATGGCCATGAATTGGGAATCTTATTCAGAGCGACCATCAGGATAGGGATGTGGAAAATGCAAGTACTGTAAAGGTAAGCCTTTAGGTACAGTGTTTGAGCAGTGTGGAGGAAGCTTTACACTTGATCAAACCTTGCTGCATCTGACCAGGGAGTGCCTCATATAACAATGTATGGTTCCAGTTAGATACAGAGTAAAGCTCTACACTACACTGTTCCATCAAACACTCCCAGGGCAGCTACAGCACGGGTTAGATACAGAGTAAAGCTCTACACTACACTGTTCCATCAAACACTCCCAGGGCAGCTACAGCACGGGTTAGATACAGAGTAAAGCTCCCTCTACACTGTCCCATCAAACACTCCCAGGGCAGGTACAGCACGGGTTAGATACAGAGTAAAGCTCCGTCTGCATAATGACTCAGGCCTAACCATGGAAAAGTCCCCCAATACCCCTAGCCAAGCTGTGGCCTCTCTGAGTGAGATTTCCAATCAGGAGATATATTATTGGCAATATGGTTCTCTGTAAACTTTCATGCCAATAAAGCATTTAAAAAATTTTTTTTTTAATATATTAAGCTTGGTGTCCACTTGCAGTTGTGTCTGAGTTGAGTCTGCTCCGAGCTCAGTCTTTGTCTGACCCTGACAGCCAACAGCAGAGGGAACTATCATTATATTCTGGCTCAATCTGAACCCAGACATCTGAGGTGAAAGGTCAGTGTCTAACCCAATGCACCACCCGGTCCTGCAAACATGACTTTCATAGAATTTTACAGCACAGAAGGAAGCCATTTGGTGCATTGTGCCTGTTCCAGCTCTCTGAAAGAGTTAACCCCTTAGTCCCATTCCCCTGTCCTTTCTCATTTTACTGTTTCTAACTATCTACGAAAGGCGGTGTAACTAACCATCCCTCGGTTGCTCCTGTGCACTCGGAATTTTTAACATGTTCAATTTTTGTTGGAAACGCACAAATTGAAACAATATGTTGTTCTTTATCCGAACAGTTACTCCATAAAAGTCCCGGAGAGAATTCACACGGCCGAAAGACCAGAGACCTCAGAAAAAAACAAAAATGTACAACGGGGCCACGAGTAAAGCAGCGAGGAGCGTGCTGCGGAGTTCGAGTATAAGCGGGGAGATGTACGACATGGAGAAGGGCAGCGGCAGCCGGCAGGAACCGGTGGCAGATTCCGCCATTAAGAAGAGGCGGTCCAGTCTCGGTGCCAAAATGGTCGCCATCGTTGGACTGTCGCAGTGGAGCAAAAGTACAACTCAACTCAACCAGACCGGTAAGTGGCAAATTAAACTGATTTGCTTTACGCAGGTGATTGGGAAGGATGTACAGGCTAGTTAAAGATTACTACACTCTGAACTACCGTAAAATCCATGTACAAAGCACGCCCATGTATAAACCAGCTCCTGGGGCTGACGAGTTGAATGACACAGCGGTTTGTACAATAAGTAGGTAAGATTATAGAGTATACTAGTTCCTCTGACACTGCCTGGCGTAGCCTATGGGCCAGAGGCCCCACCTTCAATTCCCAGCTTGTGATGAGTTCGCTGATCTCAGCTGGGATGGCAATATGAGCACGCCAGTTGGATCCTGCATCTCGTAGCGGGAAAGAAAAAATCACCCTGGGTTCCCAATCCGGGATCATTATCCTGCTGGCAAGTGCACATGTGCGGGTGTCAGGTGAGGGCAATATCAGGCTCAGTAGTGATACCTGCCACAGTTAAATATAGACTGCAGCACTCATTTTAGAGACTAAGAGAGAGTTACCAGACCTATGGTGGGAAAGTGAATCAAGACAGAAAAGGCATGAAAACCACTGTAGAGATGAGTTTTAGTAATTGCATCAACAAAGTACTTCATTCGTTGAAAGTATTTCCACAGCTTCAGAAGATTAAATCCATGAAGGACGGTTTGTGAATGGATCAATTGTGCACGGCCTGTTGAAAGGAATGCGCTAATGGCATTTTTATGGTTCCATCCCCCGTCCCCCTCCCATTGCACCTTCTATTCTTACCCTAAAGGGGTCAGCTGTGGCTCAGTGGCAGCACCCTCACCTCCGAGTACAGAAGATTATGGGTTCAAGTCCCACTCCAAAGACTTGAGCACATAATCCAGGCCAACACTTCAAGTACTGAGGGCGTGCTGTATTGTCGTAGGTGCCGTCTTATGGATGAGACATTAAACTGAGGAACTGTCTGCCCTCTTAGGTGGATGTAAAAGATCCCTAATTAAAGAAGAGCAGGAGCGTTCTCCCCGGTGTCCTGGCCAATATTGATCCCTCAACCGAAATCACTAAAAACAGATTATCTTATCTGGTCATTATCATATTGCTGTTTGTGGGAGTTTGCTGCGCACAAATTGGCGGCTGCATTCCCTACATTAGAACAGTGGCTACACTTCAACCGTACCTCATTGGTTGTAAAGCACTTTGGGATGATGTCCTGAAGTTGCGAAAGGTGCTATCTAAACGGAAGTTCTTCCTTCCTTCCTTCCTTCCTTCCTTCCTTCCTTCCTTCCTTCCTTCCTTCCTTTCTCTCTTTCTTTCTTTCTTTCCCTCTTTCTTTCCCTCTTTCTTTCTCTCTTTCTTTCTCTCTTTCTTCTTATGTTCATTAATAAATAGACATTCTTATTATGAACACAGCTAGATTTTGCTAGACACTTTTATTGAGCACATGTGGACTAGGTACAGTGTCTGTAGAGGTATCCATCTTGACTGCTGCCTTGTGGGTAGCCTAGTGCCTCATGGGTAATGTAGTCTTAATATACATACAGCTGGGTAGTGTAGTCTTATATATTTACAGCTCTACACAGCTCTACGGCTCCACCTAGTGTCCACTATAGAATGACATGTTATTGATCATTACATCCCCCTTTCTTTGAGGTTTAACAAAATCAATATCAATCAACTTTCAAGAAAACAATAAAGATAATATCAGTAACACTTTTGTTAGTGCTCTATAAACATAAACATTTTCAAAACAGTCAACACATTTTCAAAGCTTTACATTGTACTCAAAGATTAAGTCTATCAGGCTTTTTTACTTCACGTGTGGATCTTCTCAACACGGGGAAGTCTGATGTGTCTTCATGAGATTGTTCTGGCGGTGAATGACAAGATGCAGTTGCGGCATTGTCATCAATCTGGTCTTGAATAGTCTCTTGTGTTCTTAGGAGGGAACGGCAGTTCCTCCTGAGAATCTGTCCTTCCTCAGTTCTAACAGTGTATGACCTTGGTCCTACTTCCTCAAGAACTGTAGCTTTCCTGTTCCATGGTGGTATTGGTATGTCAGCTACTATCATTGGTTCCTTTGCTTGTTTGTTTTGGTGTTTCTGACATGTCTCACATTTGCCTATCATGTTCTCAATGTCCTTATTTATGCCAGGCCAATACACAGTGTCTCTTGCTCTCCTTTTGCATTTTTCAATTCCGAGGTGTCCCTCATGAATCCTTTTGAGCATGTCTTGACGTAGAGCCTGTGGAATGACTATTCTGTTCTGTTTTAGTAATAGTCCACTTGCAACACTCAATTCTGACCTTATGTGAAAATATTTTGGACAGGAACCTTTTGGCCAACCACGATGAATGTTCTCTATTACTGTTTGTAATACTGTATCTTTTACTGTTTCTTCTGCTATTTGCTTTGATTTTGTGTCTGACACGGGCAGCGCAGCAGTGACCATACTCACATGAACATCCACGTCTTCTTCAGTAGAGCTCACATGACTCATTGTGGGTGCTCGGGATAGTGCATCTGCTAACACAATGTATTTGCCTGGTGTGTAGATCAGTTCAAAGTCATATCTTTGCAGCTTCATCATGAGTCGTTGAATCCTTGGAGACATCTCATTCAGGTTCTTTTTTATGATGGCAACCAGAGGGCTGTGGTCTGTCTCAACTGTGAAGGTGGGAAGTCCATATATGTAGCCATGAAACTTTTCTAGTCCAACTACCAAGCCTAGACATTCCTTTTCAATCTGGGCGTATCGACACTCAGTATCAGTCATAGACCTGGAGGCATAGGCAACAGGCTTCCAATCTTCACCCTCTGCTTGTAGCAAGACCACACCTAGGCCATCTTTTGATGCATCCGTTGACACTTTGATTCTTTTTGTTGGGTCAAAGAAGGTGAGTACAGGTGTGGTTGTCAGCACTGTTTTGAGGTTTATCCACTCTTGTTCATGTCTTTCTGTCCATGTGAACTCATTTGTTTTATGTAGCAGGTCTCGCAGACAGGCTCTCTTGGCTGACAAGTTAGGAATGAACTTTCCAATGAAGTTTATCATCCCCATGATGCGTAGCACTCCTTTTTTGTCAGTGGGTCGGGGCATTTTGAGTATGGCGTTTACTTTTTCCATATCTGGCTCTATTCCTTTACCAGATAGATTATCTCCTAGGAAAGTGACTTCCTGGACGCCAAACTGACACTTGGCTTTGTTGAGCTTCAATCCATTCCGGCGTATTCTCTGTAGCACTTTAGTCAGTCTCTCATTGTGTTCTTTCAGTGTGGAGCCCCAGATGATGATGTCATCAACATAGACCCGAACTCCTTCCAAACCTTCAATTATGTGTTCCATCGCTCTATGAAAGATTTCAGATGCAGATATTATCCCGAAAGGCATTCTGAGGAAACAATACCTGCCAAATGGTGTGTTGAAGGTACAGTATTTGGTGCTCTCTTCATCCAGTTTTAGTTGCCAAAATCCTCGTGAGGCGTCGAGCTTTGTAAAGTATCTGGCACCTGACATTTCACTGGTGATTTCTTCTCGCTTGGGAATCTGGTAGTGTTCACGTTTTATGTTTGCATTTAAGTCCTTTGGATCCATGCATATTCTTAGATCATTGTTCTTTTTCTTTACACATACCATGGAGTTAACTCAGTCTGTTGGCTCTTCGACTTTCCTGATGACTCCAAGTGTGGTCATTCTGTCCAGTTCATTCTTGAGCCGGTCACGCAGGGGTGCTGGAACTCTTCGTGGAGCATGTACCACTGGCTGAGCATCCTCCTTTAGCTGGATCTTGTAAGTGAATGGTAGAACTCCAAATCCTTTGAACACATCCTGGAAATTATTCACTACAGAATCCATCGAGTCATCTGGTCTGCTTATGGCACAGTTTATACGGTAGACTCTCTTTTCCAGTTCTAAGTCCTCACAAGCTTTGTCACCTAGCAGTGAATCAAGTCCTTCAGCCACAACAGAAAACATGAGATGATGCACTTTGTCTTTGACTGTCACTTTAAGTCTGCATACACCTAAGCTATCTATTTTCTGTCCATTATAGTTCTTCAGTAGTACTGACTTTTTCTGTATTTTGGGCTTTTCTTTCATGTTTTTAATGTCACTCATACTGATTAAGTTTGCTTTTGCCCCAGTGTCCAGTTTCAATGTAACTAATGCTCCATTTACCTGCAGTGGGATCATCCATTTGTCCACTTTTACTGCATTAACTTTATGTTCAGCATTGTCCATTTCTGAGGGCTGCACATTTTCTGTATCCTTTTTGATATCGTCACATGACACCATTCGTACAAAAAATGTCTCACTTAAATCAGTGTCCTCAATTACATTAACTCGTTGCCCTTTCTTAGTTTTTACTTTTGAAAAGCATTGTTTGGCAAAGTGATTCTTTCCATTACACTTTGTGCACATTTTTCCAAACGCTGGGCATTGTCTTAACTGGTGTTTGTAACCACAGCGTTTACAATTAAAAATTTCATCCTCCGATTGCTTTTCATTTCTGTTCTGCCCATGTTTCTTCCCCTTGTAGGACACAGCACCAACAGCAGCATTATCACTCATTACAATCGCATCATTATTGATTTCACTGAAAGTCTTCGCGTGCTTTCGCTAGCTCACTGGTTTGGCATATTTTCACCGCATTTTCCAAATTTAGTTCGGTTTCTCTCAACAGACGTTCCCTGACTTTTTTGTCATAAATACCAAACACAATCTGGTCACGAATCATGGATGATTTCAGCTCAGAGAAATTACATGTCTGTGCTTTCAGTTTCCGATCAGTTATAAAGGTATCAAAAGTCTCATTTTGCTGCTGTGTCCTTGAACAGAACATGTATCTTTCATAGGTCTCATTTTTTTTGGGAGAGCAATGTGCATCAAATTTTTTTAGCACATCTTCTAATTTTTCTCTGTTCTCCTCTGGATTAAATACAAATGTATTAAATACCTCTATCGGCTGTGGGTCTGCAACCGTAAGCAGCAACGCTATCTTCCTTGCATCTGGCTTTGTACCAAATCCGATGGCTGCAATGTAGAGTTCGAATTGTTGTTAAAAAGTCTGCCAATTGTAGTTGATTTTTCCTGTGAGTTTCAAATGCTCTGGTGGCTTCAAATTCTCCATGTCGCTTTTCACAATTTTCAGCAGATATTCACCATTCTGGTACCATCTTATGTTCATTAATAAATAGACATTCTTATTATGAACACAGCTAGCTTTTGCTAGTTACTTTTATTGAGCACATGTGGACTGGTACAGTATCTGTAGAGGCTTCCATCTTGACTGTTGCCTTGTGGGTAGCCTCATGCCTCATGGGTAATGTAGTCTTAATATACATATAGCTGGGTAGTATAGTCTTATATACAGCTCTACACAGCTCTACGGCTCCACCTAGTGTCCACTATAGAATGACATGTTATTGATCGTTACACTGAGGGCGTGCTGTATTGTCGTAGGTGCCGTCTTATGGATGAGACATTAAACTGAGGAACTGTCTGCCCCCTTAGGTGGATGTAAAAGATCCCTAATTAAAGAAGAGCAGGGGCGTTCTCCCCGGTGTCCTGGCCAATATTGATCCCTCAACCGCAATCACTAAAAACAGATTATCTTATCTGGTCATTATCATATTGCTGTTTGTGGGAGTTTGCTGTGCACAAATTGGCGGCTGCATTCCCTACATTAGAACAGTGACTACACTTCAACCGTACCTCATTGGTTGTAAAGCACTTTGGGATGATGTCCTGAAGTTGCGAAAGGTGCTATCTAAATGGAAGTTCTTCCTTCCTTCCTTCCTTCCTTCCTTTCTTTCTCTCTTTCTTTCTTTCTTTCCCTCTTTCTTTCCCTCTTTCTTTCCCTCTTTCTTTCTTTCTTTCCCTCTTTCTTTCCCTCTTTCTTTCCCTCTTTCTTTCTCTCTTTCTTTCTCTCTTTCTTTCTTTCTTTCTTCCACAAAGGACCTTCAATGGAACGAGAGCCACAATTTTGCCGCTTACTTCAGTGCTGGGTGTTGATGCCGAGTAAAGCTGTGTCTACAGTGTGCACAGTGTCATGCCTCAGGCCACACTCTGAAGAGCATTGCTTACTGCACCAGTGTGACATTTTGAATCCCACACCAGCTATTCTATAGTGAGATTGACAATTATTTAAAATTAATTCTAAGGATGTGGGCATCGTTGGCAGGGCTGGCATTTATTGCCATTCCTAGTTCCTCTTGAGAAGGTGGTGATGAGTCTTCTTCATGGATAGTCCGTGTGGGGAAGGTGCTCCCACAGTGCTGTTAGGGAGGGAGTTCCAGGGCTTTGACCCAGCGATGATGAAGGCATGGCGATATATGTCAGGATGGTGTGTGACTTGGAGGGGAACTTGGAGGTGGCGGTGTTCCCATGCGCCTGCTGCCCTTTGTCCTGCTAGGTGGTAGAGGTCGCGGGTTTGGGAGGTGCTGCCGAAGTGAGTGATAAATCAAGTAGCAGTTTTGTGTTGCAGACTTGCACCTATTGCCAGCTGGGCTAAGACTGCCCAACAGTGGTGAGTATGTGGAACTCGCTACCACATGGAGTGGTTGAGGCAAATACCATAGATGCATTAAAGGGGAAGCTAAATAAGAACATGAAGGAGAAAGGAATAGAAGGATATGTTGATAGGATGAGATGAAGTAAGGTACGAGGAGGCTCAAGTGGAGTATAAACACTGGTATAGACCAGTTGGGCCGAATGATCTGTTTCTGTGCTGTAAATACTATGGGGGAAAAATTCAGTATCGCCCCGTTTGGGGCGCGATTATTGGCCGTGCGCAAAGTTTAGCGCCTGGCGCTAATTATCGCCTCCAACTGCAAACTTGGCTTTTATCGCCCCTGGAGTTGATTGGAGCGCTAAATCAGGCGCTACACACCTGTCTTAAGGCGCAAAGGCCGAGGAGCGAGGCGCTACCTCAGAGCGCTGGCGAAGCTCATGTGATGTCAGTCAGCAATGGAACACAGACACACTGGCACCGGCCAATTCTTAAAGGGGAGGGTTGATCTTGCTCTCCATCCACATCTTGCTCATTGCAGCCTTGAATCTCGGCCTGGAGAGACTTGTACATCAAATCTGCTAGAAAGAACAATGGAGAGGCCCAGGGAAAGAGCTCAGAGTGCAGCCCCCACAGTCTCTTCTAAATCGATACAAGGAAGGGCAAATCAAAATGAACCTGCAAAGTGCTGCTCAGTACCCAAAACCCCTTCACACAGCATTGAATCTCTCCAGAAGTCTCTCTCTCTTTCTCAGAATGCATGGTGCAAAAATGTTACCAACAAAAAAAGGCAGGAAGCGGTTGCGTTTAAATAGCGCTTCCCCAGTCCCTTCCTGACTGCAAAACGCTCCCCTCAACCTGTCATTGCTAGCTGCAGGCGGTAAGGTAGGGGGCGCCACTCAATATCTGGTCCGGGGCACTACCGGGGCGTTGCACACTCGATTGACGTCACGATCTGCCGGCGCAGGAGATCGTGGCGGTAGTGTTTAGCGCCACCGCAAAATGTCTAGTTAATTTCGTGAGCGGCGCAAACATCGCCGTGCCCGGGCGCTAGCTACTTTGCGCCCCATTAGCACCCTCTTAAGGCACTAACAGGAGTCGCAAACCAACTGAATTTTCCCCCTATGTAAAATGAAACATAAACCCTTACTGCCAACAGATAGTCTTGGCTAGGTTGAGCCCAGTTGCCAGAGATGAAGGGCCACTGTCTGAATCACTCCAGTCCCTGTACTCTGTAGATTTGTTTTAAGGATTTTGAATGATTTCCGCACTGACTTTCAATGTAAGGAACACCTATTAGTGGTCAGAATGTGAGCCCAGAAACTCACTGCAAAGCTAATGAACATCAGTGTAGAACATTAGCAAGTGATTACGGAGATCCAAGTATTTTTAGCTACTCTCTGAAGCCTTGGGAACCAGATAGCCTAAGAGGAATGTTCTAGAAGGTTACATGGCTAAAGCCTTTTTTTGTAATGAAGTTTCTCAGAGTGGTCACATGGCTTGCTCTTACGTTGTGACTCACCTGCCACCAGCAGGTACTCGAGGCAGTCCATGTCTGACGCTCCTCTTGATTTTCACTCCCGCTAGTCACAGGTGCCCAGCTTCCGCTCGGCAGGATTCAGGTCGTGAACTCAGTGAAGCAGCACCTGAATCTGCACTTTATTTCACAGCAGCAGTCAGCAAGGAAAAGAGATTGCTGAGCTGTATTGTGAACTGCCCTCACACTGTGCAGCTGAGGAAACTAGGCCGAGGCAGGCAGCAGCATGTTGGAGAAAATGGCATGTTTTCTTCACATAATGTCCCTCTATGCCAAAGGCAGTCAATGGTTTTGCTCTTTTCCAGTCCTGTGCCCTTACCTATCATCTTTCAACAACAATGATCTGCCTTTAATGTAATAATAGGACCGGTGAGCAAAAGCTTGGCCAAAGAGGTAGGTTTTAAGGAGCGTTTTAAAGGAGGAGAGAGGTAGAGTGGCAGAGAGGCTTAGGGAAGGAATTCCAGAGCTTAGGGCCTAGCCAGCTGAATGGTGGAGTGATTAAAATCGGGGATGCACAAGGAGCCAGAATTAGGGGAGAACAGAGATCTCGGAAGGTTGTAGGTTACAGAGGTAGGGTTGGGGGAGGCAAGGCTATGGAGGAATTTGAAAATAAGGATGATAATTTCAAAATCAAGACTTTGACAATGTTCTGAGTTCCTTTTAATTTGCCCAACTTTTGGAACAGCAGCCAGCTCAGTCCTGTAACTAACCGGCTGAGAGGGACCCAGTACATCCCATTAAATTGAATATTTTGGCTTATTATTTTGTAGCAGCCTCCACTTAGCACAGAAGCAATGAGGTGAACAGCTCCTGGCTTCTTGTCCTTAATGTAGGTTGGAGATTCGCCTAGAGTCCTCCAAACTCTTTATAATAACCGTACTTTTACAACTTGTCCTGTGCCCTATGACAGTGATGAGAAAAGGCAGCTGGAGTGGTGCAGTTGTAAGGGGTGGTGTGTGGGTCAGCTTCGCCTCTGACATATGAGCGGTTCGAATCGCTCCCACTCCCTCGGTTCTAGGCCTGGACTTATTTGGGGGTTGTAATGAAATTGCCGCAGACAACTGAATGTGATACAAGAACTTTGGTTTTTATTTGAGAAGGAAAAATACAACACAATAATTTTAACACTCTAATAAAATGGGGAAACACTTCAGCATACACGAGGGAAAATTACAGTAGACAAATACCTTACCCCTCCCAACCCCACCTTACTAGCTAAGTTGGACTCTAACGGACCAGGGATAATGCTCACCAAACGCAGGAATAGTTTGTAGAGTGGGAAAACTTGCAGATCTTCGGTTTCTTCCGAGTTGGTTTCTTGTTGGTCGCGGTGGCCCAGTGTTACCTGGTTGACTTCTGGTAATATTTGGTTGTTGGTTTCGTGGGGCCCTTGGTGCCGCGAGGTGTCCGATGATCTATTACTTCTTCGAGAGAGAGAGAACTGCTTCCAGGTGCTTGCTTCTGAAACCGCCGAGTTTCGATGGTGTTTTAAACTTGAACGATGGGTCTCTCCTTTCTTCTCGAATCGGTTGAACTGTTTCTGTTGAACTACTTCTGCTGAACTGTACTTATCGAACTGTTCAAAACCATCGAACTCATCGAACTGATTTCTTGTGGAGACAGGTCTTTCGTTTATACTAATTGAGGCCTGCTTATCTGCCTGCCAAATCAGTCTCGGTTCATTGTTAAATTTTGGGCGGGCTCGTTAACATTGATTGGTTCCATTTATTTAACTGGTTTCGGGGTTGCTTCGAAACCTAAATTGGCTTTAAATGACTGTTTAATCTTTGGTCCGATTAGTAAGTTTTGTCTTCTCCTGCTGGGGTCAGGGCCCCTTTTGTTGATCAGTGACATGTACTGCATTGTGCATACTCTTGATGGCGCTGTAATTTTGGCGGGAACTGCTCTTCTGTAGGCCTATTGTCATTATGTAAAAATGACTGACAGTCCAGAACATTCCCAGACAGTTTGGTATATGCCAATACATAAACTGCTTGTTTTTACAGAGGCCCATCCCAACCCCTTTCTCGCAGCCTTTCACAGGCCTGGACATGCCCTTTTAAAATAACCAAAATCCTGGGGTTTTAACTTTAAGCCCCTTTTTGGCCCAACATTCTTTTAAACAGTCCAAAACCTCTTCTCTTCTTGGTTTGAGGGAATCTGCAGAATTTTGCGAACCTTACACAGTGACACTGGTGTTGACTAGGTTTTGATGTTTGAGGTCCTGTGAAGAAAGGGGCAGACACTTGATTGGCGGGAGCCTTTTGTGACTTCACCTCGCAGCCCTCGGGGGCTCAATCACAATCAGTAGAGGTAAGTCACAATCAGAGAGTATTTGTGTATTCCACAGCCAGCGGCCAAAGGCTGTGTGTACATTAAAAGGCGAGCAAGCCTACCCTCAAAGGGCTGAGCTAATGTGTGTGTAATGTAAAATAACAACAGAAATATAGGAAAAACTCAGCAGGCCAGGCAACATCCGTGGAGAGAGAAACAGAGTCAATGTTTCAGGTCGAAACCCTTCGTCAGAACTGAGAAAAAAAGGCAGGAAATGAAAGAGATTAAAAGTCAGTTTGGGGGCTGGGAAATGGGGGAGGGGATGAAAGAAGAGACATTAAGAGATATTCAAGGTGAGACGAGATGGTAATAGGACAGGTAAAGAAACAAACAATGGCTCGAGATGAAGTGTGAAATGCGCTGGCAGAGTGAGAGACAGCTGCCATGTGGGAGAGAGAAACAAGGAAAAGGCACAAACCAAAAGTGTGGATAAAAATATAAAAATATAATAGGGGCCGAGGTTATGATCTGAAATTGTTGAACTCGATATTGAGTCCGGAAGGCTGTAAAGTGCCTAATCGGAAGATGAGGTGCTGTTCCTCGAGCTTACGCTGAGCTTCCGTGGAACAATGCAAGAGGCCGAGGACAATGAGGTCTGAGTGGGAATGGAGCGGTGAATTAAAGTGACAGGCGACCGGAAGCTCGGGGTCACCCTTACGGACTGAACGGAGGTGTTCCGCAAAGCGGTCACCCAATCTGCGTTTGGTCTCCCCAATGTAGAGGAGACCACATCATGAGCAGTGAATACAATATACTAGATTGAAAGAAGTATAAGTAAATCGCTGTATCACCTGGAAGGGGTGTTTGGGGCCCTGGACAGTGCGAAGGGGGGAGGTATATGGGCAGGTGTTGCATCTCCTGCGCTTGCACGGGAAGGTGCCGGGTGAAGGGGAAGGTGTGCTGGGGGTGATAGAGGCGTGGACTAGGGTGTCTCGGAGGGAGCGGTCCCTATGGAATGCTGAAAGGGGAGGGGAGGGGAAGATGCATTTGGTGGTGGGATCACGTTGGAGGTGGCAGAAATGGCGGAGGATGATCCGTTGAATGTGGACGCTGGTGGGGTGAAAGGTGAGGACAAGGGGATCCTATCATGGTTCTGGGAGGGAGGGGCAGGGGTGAGGGCAGAAGTGCGGGAGATAGAACGGACCCGGTCGAGGGCCATGTCAACCACGGTAGAGGGGAATCCTCGGTTGAGGAAAAAGGAAGACATGTCGGAAGGACTGGTGTGGAACGTGGCATCGTCACGCAGATGCGACGGAGACAGAGAAACTGGGAGAATGGAATAGAGTCCTTACAGGAGGCGGGGTGGGAGGAAGTGTAGTCCAGGTAGCTGTGGGAGTCAGTAGGCTTGTAGTGAATGTTGGTCAATAACCTATCCCCAGAAATGGAGACGGAGAAGTCGAGGAAGGGAAGGGAAGAGTCTGAGATGGACCATGTGCAGGTGAGGGAAGGGTGGAAATTGGAGGCAAAGTGAATGAACTTGTCTAGTTCAGACCGAGAGCCCACTTCTTTGGCCAGGAGTCTTCCCCCCGCATGGCTGACCCTTTCTCCCGCTTTCAGAATTCTCGTTCTACCTGGACCCCTCCCTCTGGCCTCTTACCCTCTCTAGATCTTTTCATTGCCAACTGCCGCCGCGACATCGGCCGTCTCCATTTCTCTGCTCCCCTCACTCACTCCAACCTACCTCCCTCTGAACTTGCAGCACTCCGTTCTCTCCGATCCAACCCTGACATTGTCATTAAACCTGCTGACAAGGGTGGTGCTGTTGTTGTTTGGCGAACCGACCTCTACCTAGCGGAAGCTGAAAGCCAACTCTCCGACACCTCCTCCTACCTCCACCTGGACCATAACCTCACGACTGAGCATCAAACCACCGTTTCCAAGACTGTCACTGACCTCATCTCCTCTGGAGATCTTCCCCCCATGGCCACCGACCTCATAGTTCTCCAACCCCGCACAGCCCGCTGCTACCTCCTTCCCAAGATCCACAAACAGGACTGCCCTGGTAGACCCATCGTTTCAGCCTGTTCTTGCCCCACGGAACTTATCTCTTCCTATCTCGACTCTATCTTTTCTCCCCTTGCCCAGTCTCTTCCCACCTACATCCGCGACTCTTCTGACGCCCTCCGCCACTTTAACAGTTTCCAGTTTCCTGGCCCCAGCTGTTTCCTTTTCACCATGGACGTCCAATCCCTCTACACCTCCATCCCCCACCAGGATGGCCTGAGGGCGCTCCGCTTCTTCCTTGAACAGAGGCCCGACCAGTCCCCATCCACCACCAGCCTCCTCCGCCTGGCTGAACTTGTTCTCACATTGAACAACTTCTCCTTTGACTCCACTCATTTCCTCCAAATTAAAGGTGTTGCTATGGGTACCCGCACGGGTCCCAGCTATGCCTGCCTTTTCGTGGGATATGTGGAACACTCTTTGTTCCAGTCCTACTCGGGTCCCCTCCCTCACCTCTTTTTCCGGTACATTGATGACTGTATCGGTGCCGTTTCTTGCTCTCGTCCCGAACTTGACAATTTCATTCACTTTGCCTCCAATTTCCACCCTTCACTCACCTTCACATGGTCCATCTCCGACTCTTCCCTTCCCTTCCTCGACTTCTCTGTCTCCATCTCTGGGGATAGGTTATTGACCAACATTCACTACAAGCCCACTGACTCCCACAGCTACCTGGACTACGCTTCCTCCCACCCCGTCTCCTGTAAGGATACTATTCCATTCTCCCAGTTTCTCCATCTCCGCCACATCTGCTCCGACAATGCCACCTTCCACACCAGTACTTCCGACATGTCTTCCTTTTTCCTCAACCGAGGATTCCCCTCTACCGTGGTTGACACGGCCCTCGACCGGGTCCGTTCTATCTCCCGCACTTCTGCCCTCACCCCTGCCCCTCCCTCCTGGAACCACGATAGAGTTCCCCTTGTCCTCACCTTTCACCCCACCAGCCTCCACATTCAATGGATCATCCTCCGCTATTTCCGCCACCTCCAACGTGATCCCACCACCAAACACATCTTCCCCTCACCTCCCCTTTCAGCATTCCATAGGGACCGCTCCCTCCGAGACACCCTAGTCCACGCCTCTATCACCCCCAGCACCCCTTCCCCCGGCACCTTCCCGTGCAAGCGGAGGAGATGTAACACCTGCCCATATACCTCCCCCCTTCGCACTGTCCAGGGCCCCAAACACCCCTTCCAGGTGAAACAGCGATTTACTTGTACTTCTTTCAATCTAGAATACTGAATTCGCTGCTCACGATGTGGTCTCCTCTACATTGGGGAGATCAAACGCAGATTGGGTGACCGCTTTGCGGAACACCTCCGTTCAGTCCATAAGGGTGACCCCGAGCTTCCGGTCGTCTGTCAGTTTAATTCACTGCTCCACTCCCACTCGGACCTCACCGTCTGCGGCCTCTGGCATTGTTCCACGGAAGCTCACTGTAAACTCGAGGAACAGCACCTCATCTTCCGATTAGGCACTTTACAGCCTTCCGGACTCAATATCGAGTTCAACAACTTCAGATCATAACCTCGGCCCCTATTATATTTTTATATTTTTATCCACACTTTTGGTTTGTGCCTTTCCCTTTTTCTCTCTCCCACATGGCAGCTGTCTCTCACTCTACCAGCGCATTTCACACTTCATCTCGAGCCATTGTCTGTTTCTTTACCTGTCCTATTACCATCTCGTCCCACCTTGAATATCTCTTAATGTCTCTTCTTTCATCCCCTCCCCCATTTCCCAGCCCCCAAACTGCCTTTTAATCTCTTTCATTTCCTGCCTTTTCTCTCAGTTCTGCCGAAGAGTTTCGACCCGAAACGTTGATTCTATTTCTCTCTCCACCGATGTTGCCTGGCCTGCTGAGTTTTTCCAGCGTTTTCTGTTGTTATTTCGGATTTCTAGCATCTGCAGTATTTTGCTATCGTATGTGTGTAATGTAACTGCCTAAGAAGAAGGACTCCTGTCTTAGGCCCATATCTAAACAGAAAGTTGTGTCTTTATTGTATTCGTAAGCTGAGGGGTGCAGGCAAGTTTTTGTTTACCCTTGCTCAGTCCGTGTGGTGACGGTGCTCCCTCAGTGCTGCTAGGGAGGGAGTTCCAGGATTTTGACCCAGCGACGATGAAGGAACGACCAATATATTTGCAAGTCAGGATGGTGTGTGACTTGGAGGGGAACTTGGAGGTGGTGGTGTTCCCATGCGCCTGCTGCGCTTGTCCTTCTCGGTGATGGAGGCAGTGTGTCTATATTCTCATTGTGAAAAGGGTGTTCTGTTCATTCATATGTTCTATGTAAATAAATCTTTTACTGGTTTGAAGTCTGTGTCACATCCTGCTACAGTATTAATTCCATCTGTCTTCTATAAAAATAGTGCATTTGATATCACAGTAGTTATTATACAGGCTCTATTTTACAGTCCTGGATCACAATATTTTTTAACTAGATATTGGCCAGTAGAAGGTGCACTCTGGATTATAGAGGTGTGAGGTCCACTTACAGGAGTGAGTGCTTCGCTGAGCCCGAGAGACTATCTAGTTAAGGTAGACATAAAAGATCTCATTGCACTATTCAAAAAAGAGCAGGGGCGTTCTCCCTGGTGTCCTGATCAATATATATCTCAACCAACATCACTAAAAAAACAGGCCGAACCTGTGCATGGAACTGAATACTGTTACAGACCTTTCCGAAAAAGAAGGAAGGAAACAAATGAGAGTTTCTTCTCCAGATTTATATTTCTCGGTTATCGCTATCACAACCCAAAAGCGACAGTCTGCCTGTATTAGGTCCTAAGTAAGGAAATCTGAGATCAGTCTGTCAGAAAGCATTTGATAGGAACTGTAATGTGTATCAATTTTGTTTAAATCAGCATACTTTACGTCCCCAAAATCCTCGGCTGTTCTGACAGACTCCAGCTGTAGGTTCTGGAGGGAGTTAGGTTCTGGAGGGATTCTCACTGTAGGTTCTAGAAACATAGAAACATAGAAGATAGGAGCAGGAGTAGGCCATTCGGACCCTCGAGCCTGCTCCGCCATTCAATGAGGTCATGGCTGATCATTCAAATTCAGTACCCTGTCCCTGCCTTCTCCCCATATCCCTTGATCCCTTTAGCCTTAAGAAATATATCTAACTCCTTCTTGAATATATTTAATGAATTGGCCTCAACTGCCTTCTGTGGTAGAGAATTCCACAGGTTCACCACTCTCTGGGTGAAGAAATTCCTCCTCATCTCTGTCCTAAATGGCTTACCCCTTATCCTTAGCCTGTGACCCCTGGTTCTGGACTCCTCCGCCATTGGGAACATCCTTCCTGCATCTAGTCTGTCTAGTCCTGTTAGAATTTTATAAGTTTCAATGAGATCATCTCTCATTCTTCTAAACTCCAGCGAGTATAAGCCCAATCGACCCAATCTCTCCTCATACGTCATTCCTGCCATCCCAGGTATCAGTCTGGTGAATCTTCGCTGCACTCCCTCCATGGCAAGAACATCCTTCCTCAGATAAGGCGACCAAAACTGTACACAATACTCAAGATGTGGTCTCACCAAGGCCCTGTACACTGCAGCAAGACATCCTTGTTCCTGTACTTGAATCCTCTCGCTACGAAGACCAACATACCATTTGCCTTCTTAACCGCCTGTTGCACCTGCATGATTACCTTCAGCGACTGGTGCACAAGGACACCCAGGTCTCGCTGCACTTCCCCTTCTCCCAATCTATTGCTGTTCAGATAATAATCTGCCTTCCTGTTTTTGCCACCAAAGTGGATAACCTCGCATTTATCCACATTATACTGCATCTGCCATACATCTACCCAATCACCCAACCTGTCCAAATCATACTGGAGTTTCTCAGCATCCTCCTCACAGCACACATGCCCACCCAGCATTGTGTCATCTGCAAACTTGGCGATATTACATCTAGTTCCGTCGTCTAGATCATTAATATATGTTGTGAATAGCTGGGGTCCTAGCACCGATCCCTGCAGTACCCCACTAGTCACTGCCTGCCACTCGGAAAAAGAGCCGTTTATTCCAACTCTTTGCTTCCTGTCTGCCAACCAGTTCTCTAGCCAAGCCAGTACCTGCCCCCAATCCCATGTGCTTTAACTTTACACGCTAATCTCTTATGCGGGACCTTATCGAAAGCCTTCCGAAAGTCCAAATACACCACATCCACTGGTTCTCCCTTATCTATTCTACCAGTTACATCCTCAAAAAATTCCAGTAAATTAGTCAAGCACGATTTACCTTTTGTAAATCCATGTTGACTTTGTCCGATCCTGTCACTGTTTTCCAAGTGCTCTGCTATTACGTCTTTTATAATGGACTCTAGCATTTTCCTCACTACCGATGTCAAGCTTACCGGTCTATTAATCCCCGGTTTCTCTCTAGCACCTTTTTTGAATAGTGGGGTAACATTAGCTACCCTCCAATCCATGGGTACTCTTCCAGAATCTATAGAATTTTGGAAGATGTCCAGCAATGCATCTGGAGGGAGTCCTGCTGTAGGTTCTGCGGGGAGTCTCACTGTAGGATCTTGAGGGATTCTCACTGTAGATTCTGGAGGGATTCTCACATAGAAACATAAATATAGAAGATAGGAGCAGGAGTCGGCAATTCGGCCCCACGAGCCTGCTCCACCATTCAATGCAATCATGGCTGATCATCCAAATTCAGTACCCTGTCCCTGCTTTCTCCCCATACCCCTTGATCCCTTTAGCCTTAAGAAATATATCCAATTCCTTCTTGAATATATTTAATGAATTGGCTTCTACTGCCTTCTGTGGAAGAGAATTCCACAGGTTTACTCTCTGCGTGAAGAAATTCCTCCTCATTTCTGTCCTAAATGGCTTACCCCTTATCCTTATACTGTGACCCCTGGTTCTGGACTCCCCGACCATCAGGAACATCCTTCCTGCATCTAGTCTGTCCAGTCCTGTCAGAATTTTATAAGTTTCAATGAGATCCCCTCTCATTCTTCTAAACTCCAGCGAGTATAAGCCCAATTGACCCAATCTCTCCTCATACGTCATTCCTGCCATCCCAGGTATCAGCCTGGTAAATCTTCGCTGAACTCCTTCCATGGCAAGAACATCCTTCCTCAGATAAGGCGACCAAAACTGCACACAATACTCATGATGTGGTCTCACCAAGGCCCTGTACAACTGCAGCAAGACATCCTTGTTCCTGTACCCAAACCCTCTCACTTCGAAGGCCAACATACTATTTTCCTTCTTAACCGCCTGTTGCACCTGCATGCTTACCTTCAGCGACTGGTGCACAAGGACACCCAGGTCTCATTGCACTTCCCCTTCTCCCAATCTATTGCCATTCAGATAATAATCTGCCTTCCTGTTTTTGCCACCAAAGTGGATAACCTCACATGTATCCACATTATATTGCATCTGACATGCTTCTGCCCAATCACCCAACCTGTCCAAATCATCCTGGAGTTTCTCGGCATCCTCCTCACAGCACACATGCCCACCCAGCTTTGTGTCATCTGCAAACTTGGAGATATTACATCTAGTTCCCTTGTCTAGATCATTAATATATATATTGTGAATAGCTGGGGTCCAAGGACCGATCCCTGCGGTACCCCACTAGTCACTTCCTGCCACTGGTAAAAGACCCGTTTATTCCATTTCTTTGCTTTCTGTCTGCCAACCAGTTCCCTATCCAAGTCAATACCTTGCCCCCAATCCCATGTGCCTTAACTTTACATGCTAATCTCTTATGCGGGACCTTATCGAAAGCCTTCTGAAAGTCCAAATACAGCACATTCGCTGGTTCTCCCTTATCTATTTTACCAGTCACATCCTCAAAAAATTCCAGTAAATTAGTCAAGCATGATTTACCTTTTGTAAATCCATGTTGACTTTGTCCGATCCTGTCACTGTTTTCCAAGTGCTCTGTTATTACATCCTTTATAATGGACTCTAGCATTTTCCCCACTACCGATGTCAGGCTTACCGGTCTGTAATACCCCGTTTTCTCTCTACCACCTTTTTTGAATAGTGGGGTAACATTAGCTACCCTCCAATCCATGGTGACTGTTCCAGATTTCATCGAATGTTGGAAGATGATCAGCAATGCATCTACTATTTCTAGGGCCACTTCCTTAAGTACCCTAGGATGTAGATTATCAGGCCCTTGGGATTTATCGGCCTTCAATCCCATCAATTTCCCGAACACCATTTCCCTACAAATACTGATTTCTTTTAGTTCCTCCCTTTCATTAGATCCTATGTTCCCTGACATCTCTGGGAGGTTATTTGTGTCCTCCTTTGTGAAGACAGAACCAAAATATATATTTAATTGGTCTTCCATTTCTTTGTTCCTGTGGTAAACCACTGTCGTTCACTGTGTTCACTATTGTTGTTGTTGTTGCTGTTGTTGTCGTTCACTCTTGTTTCACTGTTATACCTGACTATGCCTCAGCTGACTCCGCCCTTGGCTACCTGGTATAAGGACGGCTGCATGGCAGCTCTCTGCCATTCGGTCGTCCACGAGAGGCATAGTCCTGATCTGTTTGTAGTTGCATTCAGTAGTTAATAAAAGCCTGTTGTTCTGAACTCTACTCGGCCTTTTATTAGAATCGATAGCGCATCAGTTCCCCATTATAAATTTCCCTGATTCTGACTGCAAGGGACCTACGCTTGGCTTCACCAATCTTTTTCTCCTCACATATCTATAAAAGATTTTACAGTCAGTTTTTATGTTCCCTGTAAGCTTACTCTCATATTCTATTTTCCCCTTCTTAATTAATCCCTTTGTCCTCCTTTGTTGAATCCTAAACTGTTCCGAATCCTCAGGTTTGCTGCTTTTTCTGGCCACATTATATGTACTCTCCTTGGATCTTATGCGATCCCTAATTTCCCTTGTTAGCCACGGTTGAGTCACATTTTTTGTTTTATTTTTATGCCAAACGGGGATTAACAAATTCTGTAGTTCATCCATGCGGTCTTTGAATGTTTGCCATTGCCTATCCACCGTCAACCCTTTGAGTGACATTCCCCAATCAATCCTACCCAACTCGCGCCTCAGACCATCGTAGTTTCCTTTATTTAATTTCAGGACCCTAGTGTCTGAGTCAACGACTTCATTCTGCATCTAAAGGAAGAATTCTATCATATTATGATCACTCCGACCCAAGGGGGTCAGTGCTGGAGGGAGTCTCACTGTCGGTTCTGGAGGGATTCTCACTGTAGGATCTGGGGGAAGTCCCACTGTAGGGTCTGGAGGGAGTCTCACTGTCGGTTCTGGAGGGATTCTCACTGTAGGATCTGGGGGAAGTCCCACTGTAGGGTCTGGAGGGAGTCTCACTGTAGGGTCTGGAGGGAGTCTCACTGTAGGGTCTGGAGGGAGTCTCACTGTAGGATCTGGAGGGAGTCCCACTGTAGGGTCTGGAGGGAGTCTCACTGTAGGATCTGGAGGGAGTCTCACTGTAGGTTCTGGAGGGAGTCCCACTGTAGGGTCTGGAGGGAGTCTCACTGTAGGGTCTGGAGGGAGTCTCACTGTAGGGTCTGGAGGGAGTCTCACTGTAGGATCTGGAGGGAGTCTCACTGTAGGATCTGTAGGGAGTCCCACTGTAGGGTCTGGAGGGAGTCTCACTGTAGGGTCTGGAGGGAGACTCACTGTAGGGTCTGGAGGGAGTCTCACTGTAGGTTCCAGAGGGATTCTCACTGTAGGATCTGGAGGGAGTCCCAATGTAGTGTCTGGAGGGAGTCTCACTGTAGGGTCTGGAGGGAGTCTCACTGTAGGTTCCAGAGGGATTCTCACTGTAGGATCTGGAGGGAGTCCCACTGTAGGATTTGGAGGGAGTCCCACTGTAGGATCTGGAGGGATTCTCACTGTAGGGTCTGGAGGGAGTCTCACTGTAGGATATGGAGGGAATGTCACTGTAGGATCTGGAGGGAGTCTCACTGTAGGGTCTGGAGGGAGTCTCACTGTAGGATCTGGAGGGAGTCTCACTGTAGGATCTGGAGGGAGTCTCACTGTAGGGTTTGGAGGGAGTCTCACTGTAGGGTCTGGAGGGAGTCTCACTGTCGGTTCTGGAGGGAGTCTCACTGTAGGGTCTGGAGGGAATCTCACTGTAGGATCTGGAGGGAGTGTCACTGTAGGGTCTGGAGGGTGTCTCACTGTAGGATCTGGAGGGAGTCTCACTGTAGGATCTGGAGGGAGTCTCACTGTAGGGTCTGGAGGGAGTCTCACTGTAGGGTCTGGAGGGAGTCTCACTGTAGGACCTGGAGGGAGTCTCACTGTTAGTTCTGGAGGGAGTCTCACAGTAGGGTCTGGAGGGAGTCTCACTGTAGGGTCTGGAGGGAGTCTCACTGTAGGATCTGGAGGGAGTCTCACTGTTAGTTCTGGATGGAGTCTCACTGTAGGGCCTGGAGGGAGTCTCACTGTAGGATCTCGAGGGCGTCTCACTGTAGGGTCTGGAGGGAGTCTCACTGTAGGGTCTGGAGGGAGTCTCACTGTAGGATCTGGAGGGTGTCTCACTGTAGGGTCTGGAGGGAGTCACACTGTAGGATCTGGAGGGAGTCTCACTGTTGGATCTGGAGGGAGTCTCACTGTAGGGCCTGGAGGGAGTCTCACTGTAGGGTCTGGAGGGAGTCTCACTGTAGGATCTGGAGGGAGTCTCACTGTAGGGTCTGGAGGGAGTCTCACTGTAGGGTCTGGAGGGAGTCTCACTGTAGGGTCTGGAGGGAGTCTCACTGTAGGGTCTGGAGGGAGTCTCACTGTAGGATCTGGAGGGAGTCTCACTGTAGGATCTGGAGGGAATCTCACTGTAGGATCTGGAGGGAGTCTCACTGTCGGGTCTGGAGGGAGTCTCACTATAGGATCTGGAGGGAGTCTCACTGTAGGGTCTGGAGGGAGTCTCACTGTAGGATCTGGAGGGAGTCTCACTGTAGGATCTGGAGGGAGTCTCACTGTAGGATCTGGAGGGAGTCTCACTGTAGGATCTGGAGGGAGTCCCACTGTAGGGTCTGGAGGGAGTCTCACTGTAGGTTCTGGAGGGAGCCTCACTGTAGAGTCTGGAGGGTGTCTCACTGTAGGGTCTGGAGGGAGTCCCACTGTAGGATCTGGAGGGAGTCTCACTGTAGAAACTGGAGGGAGTCTCACTCAAGGGTCTGGAGGGAGTCCCACTGCAGGGTCTGGAGGGAGTCTCACTGTAGGATCTGGAGGGAGTCTCACTGTAGGACCTGGAGGGAGTCTCACTGTAGGGTCTGGAGGGAGTCTCACTGTAGGAGCTGGAGGGAGTCTCACTGTAGGGTCTGGAGGGAGTCTCACTGTAGGGTCTGGAGGGAGTCTCACTGTAGGATCTGGAGGGAGTCTCACTGTAGGATCTGGAGGGAGTCCCACTGTAGGGTCTGGAGGGAGTCTCACTGTAGGGTCTGGAGGGAGTCTCACTGTAGGGTCAGGAGGGAGTCTCACTGTAGGTTCTGGAGGGAGTCTCACTGTCGGATCTGGAGGGAGTCGCACTGTAGGGTCTGGAGGGAGTCTCACAGTAGGGTCTGGAGGGAGTCTTACTCTAGGGTCTGGAGGGAGTCTCACTGGAAGATCTGGGGGGAGTCTCACTTAAGGGTCTGGAGGGAGTCTCACTGTAGGGTCTGGAGGGAGTCTCACTGACGGGTCTGGAGGGAGTCTCACTTGAGTCTGGAGGGTGTCTCACTGTAAGGTCTGGAGGGAGTCCCACTGTAGGATCTGGAGGGAGTCTCACTCTAGGATCTGGAGGGAGTCTCACTCTAGGGTCTGGAGGGAGTCCCACTGTAGGCTCTGGAGGGATTCTCACTGTAGGATCTGGAGGGAGTCTCACAGTTGGTTCTGGAGGGAGTCTCACTGTATGATCTGGAGGGAGTCTCACTGTAGGGTCTGGAGGGAGTCTCACTGTAGGATCTGGAGGGAGTCTCACTGTAGGATCTGGAGGGGGTCTCACTGTAGGGTCTGGAGGGAGTCTCACTGTAGGGTCCGGAGGGAGTCTCACTGTAGGATCTGGAGGGAGTCTCACTGTAGGGTCTGGAGGGAGTTTCACTGTAGGATCAGGAGGGAGTCTCACTGTAGGGTCTGGAGGGTGTCCCACTGTAGGATCTAGAGGGAGTCTCACTGTAGGATCTGGAGGGAGTCTCACTGTAGGGTCTGGAGGGAGTCTCACTGTAGGATCTGGAGGGAGTCTCACTGTTGGTTCTGGAGGGAGTCTCACTGTAGGGTCTGGAGGGAGTCTCACTGTAGGATCTGGAGGGCGTCTCACTGTAGGGTCTGGAGGGAGTCTCACTGTAGGGTCTGGAGGGATTCTCACTGTAGGATCTGGAGGGAGTCTCACAGTTGGTTCTGGAGGGAGTCTCACTGTAGGATCTGGAGGGAGTCTCACTGTAGGGTCTGGAGGGAGTCTCACTGTAGGATCTGGAGGGAGTCTCACTGTAGGATCTGGAGGGGGTCTCACTGTAGGGTCTGGAGGGAGTCTCACTGTAGGGTCTGGAGGGAGTCTCACTGTAGGTTCAGGAGGGAGTCTCACTGTAGGGTCTGGAGGGAGTCTCACTGTAGGATCTGGAGGGGGTCTCACTGCAGGGTCTGGAGGGAGTCTCACTGTAGGGTCTGGAGGGAGTCTCACTGTAGGATCAGGAGGGAGTCTCACTGTAGGGTCTGGAGGGAGTCTCACTGTAGGGCCTGGAGGGAGTCTCACTGTAGGGTCAGGAGGGAGTCTCACTGTAGGATCTGGAGGGCGTCTCACTGTAGGGTCAGGAGGGAGTCTCACTGTAGGTTCTGGAGGGAGTCTGACTGTCGGATCTGGAGGGAGTCTTACTGTAGGGTCTGGAGGGAGTCTCACTGTAGGGTCTGGAGGGAGTCTTACTGCAGGGTCTGGAGGGAGTCTCACTGTAGGATCTGGAGGGAGTCTCACTGTAGGATCTGGAGGGAGTCTCACTGTAGGGTCTGGAGGGAGTCTCACCGTAGAGTCTGGAGGGAGTCTCACTGACGGGTCTGGAGGGAGTCTCACTATAGGATCTGGAGGGAGTCTCACAGTAGGGTCTGGAGGGAGTCTCACTGTAGGATCTGGAGGGAGTCTCACTGTTGGTTCTGCAGGGAGTCTCACTGTAGGGTCTGGAGGGAGTCTCACTGTAGGATCTGGAGGGCGTCTCACTGTAGGGTCTGGAGGGAGTCTCACTGTAGGGCCTGGAGGGAGTCTCACTGTAGGATCTGGAGGGAGTCTCACTGTAGGGTCTGGAGGGAGTCTCACTGTAGGATCTGGAGGGAGTCTCACTGTTGGATCTGGAGGGAGTCTCACTGTAGGATCTGGAGGGAGTCTCACTGTAGGGTCTGGAGGGAGTCTCACTGTAGGATCTGGAGGGTGTCTCACTGTTGGATCTGGAGGGAGTCTCACTGTAGGGTCTGGAGGGAGTCTCACTGTAGGATCTGGAGGGGGTCTCACTGTAGGGTCTGGAGGGAGTCTCACTGTAGGGTCTGGAGGGAGTCTCACTGTAGGGTCTGGAGGGAGTCTCACTGTAGGATCTGGAGGGAGTCTCACTGTAGGTTCTGGAGGGAGTCTCACTGTAGGTTCTGGAGGGAGTCTCACTGTAGGGTCTGGAGGGAGTCTCACTGTAGGATCTGGAGGGAGTCTCACTGTAAGGTCTGGAGGGAGTCTCACTGTAGGTTCTGGAGGGAGTCCCACTGTAGGATCTGGAGGGAGTCTCACTGTAGGATCTGGAGGGAGGCTCACTGTAGGATCTGGAGGGAGTATCACTGTTGGGTCTGGAGGGAGTCTCACTGTAGGTTCTGGAGGGAGTCTCACTGCAGGATCTGGAGGGAGTCTCACTGTAGGGTCTGGAGGGAGTCTCACTGTAGGATCTGGAGCGAGTCTCACTGTAGCACCTGGAGGGAGTCTCACTGTAGGGTCTGGAGGGAGTCTCACTGTAGGATCTGGAGGGAGTCTCACTGTAGGGTCTGGAGGGAGTCTCACTGTAGGATCAGGAGGGAGTCTCACTGTAGGGTCTGGAGGGAGTCTCACTGTAGGGTCTGGAGAGAGTCTCACTGTAGGGTCTGGAGGGAGTCTCACTGTAGGATCTGGAGGGCGTCTCACTGTAGGGTCAGGAGGGAGTCTCACTGTAGGTTCTGGAGGGAGTCTCACTGTCGGATCTGGAGGGAGTCGCACTGTAGGGTCTGGAGGGAGTCTCACTGTAGGGTCTGGAGGGAGTCTTACTGTAGGGTCTGGAGGGAGTCTCACTGGAGGATCTGGGGGAGTCTCACTGTAGGGTCTGGAGGGAGTCTCACTGTAGGGTCTGGAGGGAGTCTCACTGTAGAGTCTGGAGGGAGTCTCACTGACGGGTCTGGAGGGAGTCTCAGTATAGGATCCGGAGGCAGTCTCACTGTAGGGTCTGGAGGGTGTCTCACTGTAGGTTCTGGAGGGAGTCTCACTGTAGTGTCTGGCGGGTGTCTCACTGTAGGGTCTGGAGGGTGTCCCACTGTAGGATCTAGAGGGAGTCTCACTGTAGGATCTGGAGGGAGTCTCACTGTAGGGTCTGGAGGGAGTCTCACTGTAGGATCTGGAGGGAGTCTCACTGTTGGTTCTGGAGGGAGTCTCACTGTAGGGTCTGGAGGGAGTCTCACTGTAGGATCTGGAGGGCGTCTCACTGTAGGGTCTGGAGGGAGTCTCACTGTAGGGTCTGGAGGGAGTCTCACTGTAGGATCTGGAGGGAGTCTCACTGTAGGATCTGGAGGGAGTCTCACTGTAGGATCTGGAGGGAGTCTCACTGTTGGATCTGAAGGGAGTCTCACTGTAGGGCCTGGAGGGAGTCTCACTGTAGGGTCTGGAGGGAGTCTCACTGTAGGATCTGGAGGGAGTCTCACTGCAGGGTCTGGAGGGAGTCTCACTGTAGGGTCTGGAGGGAGTCTCACTGTAGGGTCTGGAGGGAGTCTCACTGTAGGATCTGGAGGGAGTCTCACTGTAGGATCTGGAGGGAGTCTCACTGTAGGATCTGGAGGGAGTCTCACTGTAGGATCTGGAGGGAGTCTCACTGTAGGATCTGGAGTGAGTCTCACTGTAGGGTCTGGAGGGAGTCCCACTGTAGGATCTGGAGGGAGCCTCACTGTAGAAACTGGAGGGAGTCTCACTCAAGGGTCTGGAGGGAGTCCCACTGCAGGGTCTGGAGGGAGTCTCACTGTCGGATCTGGAGGGAGTCTCACTGTAGAACCTGGAGGGAGTCTCACTGTAGGGTCTGGAGGGAGTCTCACTGTCGGAGCTGGAGGGAGTCTCACTGTAGGGTCTGGAGGGAGTCTCACTCTCGGGTCTGGAGGGAGTCCCACTGTCGGGTCTGGAGGGATTCTCACTGTAGGATCTGGAGGGAGTCTCACAGTTGGTTCTGGAGGGAGTCTCACTGTAGGATCTGGAGGGAGTCTCACTGTAGGGTCTGGAGGGAGTCTCACTGTAGGATCTGGAGGGAGTCTCACTGTAGGATCTGGAGGGGGTCTCACTGTAGGGTCTGGAGGGAGTCTCACTGTAGGGTCTGGAGGGAGTCTCACTGTAGGATCTGGAGGGGGTCTCACTGTAGGGTCTGGAGGGAGTCTCACTGTAGGGTCTGGAGGGAGTCTCACTGTAGGATCAGGAGGGAGTCTCACTGTAGGGTCTGGAGGGAGTCTCACTGTAGGGCCTGGAGGGAGTCTCACTGTAGGGTCTGGAGGGAGTCTCACTGTAGGATCTGGAGGGCGTCTCACTGTCGGGTCAGGAGGGAGTCTCACTGTAGGTTCTGGAGGGTGTCTGACTGTCGGATCTGGAGGGAGTCTTACTGTAGGGTCTGGAGGGAGTCTCACTGTAGGGTCTGGAGGGAGTCTTACTGCAGGGTCTGGAGGGAGTCTCACTGTAGGGTCTGGAGGGAGTCTCACTGTAGGATCTGGAGGGAGTCTCACTGTAGGGTCTGGAGGGAGTCTCACCGTAGTGTCTGGAGGGAGTCTCACTGACGGGTCTGGAGGGAGTCTCACTATAGGATCTGGAGGGAGTCTCACTGTAGGGTCTGGAGGGTGTCTCACTGTAGGTTCTGGAGGGAGTCTCACTGTAGAGTCTGGCGGGGGTCTCACTGTAGGGTCTGGAGGGACTCTCACTGTAGGGTCTGGAGGGAGTCTCACTGTAGGATCTGGAGGGAGTCTCACTGTTGGTTCTGGAGGGAGTCTCACTGTAGGGTCTGGAGGGAGTCTCACTGTAGGATCTGGAGGGCGTCTCACTGTAGGGTCTGGAGGGAGTCTCACTGTAGGGTCTGGAGGGAGTCTCACTGTAGGATCTGGAGCGAGTCTCACTGTAGGGTCTGGAGGGAGTCTCACTGTAGGATCTGGAGGGAGTCTCACTGTTGGATCTGGAGGGAGTCTCACTGTAGGATCTGGAGGGAGTCTCACTGTTGGATCTGGAGGGAGTCTCACTGTAGGGTCTGGAGGGAGTCTCACTGTAGGATCTGGAGGGAGTCTCACTGTTGGATCTGGAGGGAGTCTCACTGTAGGGTCTGGAGGCAGTCTCACTGTAGGATCTGGAGGGGGTCTCACTGTAGGGTCTGGAGGGAGTCTCACTGTAGTGTCTGGAGGCAGTCTCACTGTAGGGTCTGGAGGGAGTCTCACTGTAGGATCTGGAGGGAGTCTCACTGTAGGTTCTGGAGGGAGTCTCACTGTAGGTTCTGGAGGGAGTCTCACTGTAGGGTCTGGAGGGAGTCTCACTGTAGGATCTGGAGGCAGTCTCACTGTAAGGTCTGGAGGGAGTCTCACTGTAGGTTCTGGAGGGAGTGGATCTGGAGGGAGTCTCACTGTAGGATCTGGAGGGAGTCTCAATGTAGGATCTGGAGGGAGTCCCACTGTAGGATCTGGAGGGAGTCTCACTGTAGGGTCTGGAGGGAGTATCACTGTCGGGTCTGGAGGGAGTCTCACTGTAGGTTCTGGAGGGAGTCACACTGTAGGATCTGGAGGGAGTCTCACTGTAGGGTCTGGAGGGAGTCTCACTGTAGGATCTGGAGCGAGTCTCACTGTAGCACCTGGAGGGAGTCTCACTGTAGGGTCTGGAGGGAGTCTCACTGTAGGATCTGGAGGAAGTCTCACTATAGGGTCTGGAGGGAGTCTCACTGTAGGATCAGGAGGGAGTCTCACTGTAGGGTCTGGAGGGAGTCTCACTGTAGGGTCTGGAGAGAGTCTCACTGTAGGGTCTGGAGGGAATCTCACTGTAGGATCTGGAGGGCGTCTCACTGTAGGGTCAGGAGGGAGTCTCACTGTAGGTTCTGGAGGGAGTCTCACTGTCGGATCTGGAGGGAGTCGCACTGTAGGGTCTGGAGGGAGTCTCACTGTAGGGTCTGGAGGGAGTCTTACTGTAGGGTCTGGAGGGAGTCTCACTGGAGGATGTGGGGGAGTCTCACTGTAGGGTCTGGAGGGAGTCTCACTGTAGGCTCTGGAGGGAGTCTCACTGTAGAGTCTGGAGGGAGTCTCACTGACTGGTCTGGAGGGAGTCTCACTATAGGATCTGGAGGGAGTCTCACTGTAGGGTCTGGAGGGTATCTCACTGTAGGTTCTGGAGGGAGTCTCACTGTAGTGTCTGGCGGGTGTCTCACTGTAGGGTCTGGAGGGAGTCCCACTGTAGGATCTAGAGGGAGTCTCACTGTAGGATCTGGAGGGAGTCTCACTGTAGGGTCTGGAGGGAGTCTCACTGTAGGATCTGGAGGGAGTCTCACTGTTGGTTCTGGAGGGAGTCTCACTGTAGGGTCTGGAGGGAGTCTCACTGTAGGATCTGGAGGGCGTCTCACTGTAGGGTCTGGAGGGAGTCTCACTGTAGGGTCTGGAGGGAGTCTCACTGTAGGATCTGGAGGGAGTCGCACTGTAGGATCTGGAGGGAGTCTCACTGTAGGATCTGGAGGGTGTCTCACTGTTGGATCTGGAGGGATTCTCACTGTAGGGCCTGGAGGGAGTCTCACTGTAGGGTCTGGAGGGAGTCTCACTGTAGGATCTGGAGGGAGTCTCACTGTAGGGTCTGGAGGGAGTCTCACTGTAGGGTCTGGAGGGAGTCTCACTGTAGGGTCTGGAGGGAGTCTCCCTGTAGGATCTGGAGGGAGTCTCACTGTAGGATCTGGAGGGAGTCTCACTGTAGGATCTGGAGGGAGTCTCACTGTAGGATCTGGAGGGAGTCTCACTGTAGGATCTGGAGTGAGTCTCACTGTAGGGTCTGGAGGGAGTCTCACTGTAGGATCTGGAGGGAGTCTCACTGTAAGGTCTGGAGGGAGTCTCACTGTAGGATCTGAAGGGAGTCTCACTGTAGGATCTGGAGGGATTCTCACTGTAAGGTCTGGAGGGTGTCTCACTGTAAGGTCTGGAGGGACTCTCACTGTAGGATCTGGAGGGAGTCTCACTGTAGGATCTGGAGGGAGTCTCACTGTAGGATCTGGAGGGAGTCTCACTGTAGGGTCTGGAGGGAGTCTCACTGTCGGATCTGGAGGGAGTCTCACTATAGGATCTGGAGGGAGTCTCACTGTAGGGTCTGGAGGGAGTCTCACTGTAGGTTCTGGAGGGAGTCTCACTGTAGAGTCTGGAGAGTGTCTCACTGTAGGGTCTGGAGGGAGTCCCACTGTAGGGTCTGGAGGGAGTCTCACTGTAGAACCTGGAGGGAGTCTCACTCAAGGGTCTGGAGGGAGTCCCACTGTAGTTTCTGGAGGGAGTCTCACTGTAGGATCTGGAGGGAGTCTCACTGTTGGACCTGGAGGGAGTCTCACTGTAGGGTCTGGAGGGTGTCTCACTGTAGGATCTGGAGGGAGTCTCACTGTAGGGTCTGGAGGGAGTCTCACTGTAGGATCAGGAGGGAGTCTCACTGTAGGGTCTGGAGGGAGTCTCACTGTAGGGTCTGGAGGGAGTCTCACTGTAGGGTCTGGAGGGAGTCTCACTGTAGGATCTGGAGGGAGTCTCACTGTAGGATCTGGAGGGAGTCTCACTGTTGGTTCTGGAGGGAGTCTCACTGTAGGATCTGGAGGGCGTCTCACTGTAGGGTCTGGAGGGAGTCTCACTGTAGAGCCTGGCGGGTGTCTCACTGTAGGGTCTGGAGGGACTCTCACTGTAGGGTCTGGAGGGAGTCTCACTGTAGGAACTGGAGGGAGTCTCACTGTTGGTTCTGGAGGGAGTCACACTGTAGGGTCTGGAGGGAGTCTCACTGTAGGATCTGGAGGGCGTCTCACTGTAGGGTCTGGAGGGAGTCTCACTGTAGGGTCTGGAGGGAGTCTCACTGTAGGATCTGGAGGGAGTCTCACTGTAGGGTCTGGAGGGAGTCTCACTGTAGGATCTGGAGGGAGTCTCACTGTTGGATCTGGAGGGAGTCTCACTGTAGGATCTGGAGGGAGTCTCACTGTTGGATCTGGAGGGAGTCTCACTGTAGGGTCTGGAGTGAGTCTCACTGTAGGATCTGGAGGGAGTCTCACTGTTGGATCTGGAGGGAGTCTCACTGTAGGATCTGGAGGGAGTCTCACTGTAGGATCTGGAGGGAGTCTCACTGTAGGGTCTGGAGGGAGTCTCACTGTAGGGTCTGGAGGGAGTCTCACTGTAGGGTCTGGAGGGAGACTCACTGTAGGATCTGGAGGGAGTCTCACTGTAGGTTCTGGAGGGAGTCTCACTGACGGGTCTGGAGGGAGTCTCACTGTAGGATCTGGAGGGAGTCTCACTGTAGGATCTGATGGGAGTCTCACTGTAGGATCTGGAGGGAATCTCACTGTAGGATCTGAAGGCAGTCTCACTGTAGGATCTGGAGGGAGTCTCACAGTAGGATCCGGAGGGAGTCTCACTCTAGGGTCTGGAGGGAGTCTCACTGTCGGATCTGGAGGGAGTCTCACTATAGGATCTGGAGGGAGTCTCACTGTAGGATCTGGAGGGAGTCTCACAGTAGTGTCTGGAGGGAGTCTCACTGTAGGATCTGGAGGGAGTCTCACTGTCGGGTCTGGAGGGAGTCTCACTGTAGGGTCTGGAGGGAGTCTCACTGTTGGGTCTGGAGGGAGTCTCACTGTAGGGTCTGGAGGGAGTCTCACTGTAGGATCTGGAGGGAGTCTCACTGTAGGGTCTGGAGGGAGTCTCACTGTAGGATCTGGAGGGAGTCTCACTGTAAGGTCTGGAGGGAGCCTCACTGTAGGTTCTGGAGGGAGTCTCACTGTAGGGTCTGGAGGGAGCCTCACTGTAGGGTCTGGAGGGAGTCTCACTGTAGGGTCTGGAGGGAGTCTCACTGTAGGATCTGGAGGGCGTCTCACTGTAGGGTCAGGAGGGAGTCTCACTGTAGGTTCTGGAGGGAGTCTCACTGTCGGATCTGGAGGGAGTCGCACTGTAGGGTCTGGAGGGACTCTCACTGTAGGGTCTGGAGGGAGTCTCACTGTAGGATCTGGAGCGAGTCTCACTGTAGGGTCTGGAGGGAGTCTCACTGTAGGATCTGGAGGGAGTCTCACTGTTGGATCCGGAGGGAGTCTCACTGTAGGATCTGGAGGGAGTCTCACTGTTGGATCTGGAGGGAGTCTCACTGTAGGGTCTGGAGGGAGTCTCACTGTAGGGTCTGGAGGGAGTCTCACTGTTGGATCTGGAGGGAGTCTCACTGTAGGGTCTGGAGGGAGTCTCACTGTCGGATCTGGAGGGGGTCTCACTGTAGGGTCTGGAGGGAGTCTCACTTTAGTGTCTGGAGGCAGTCTCACTGTAGGGTCTGGAGGGAGTCTCACTGTAGGATCTGGAGGGAGTCTCACTGTAGGTTATGGAGGGAGTCTCACTGTAGGTTCTGGAGGGAGTCTCACTGTAGGGTCTGGAGGGAGTCTCACTGTAGGATCTGGAGGGAGTCTCACTGTAAGGTCTGGAGGGAGTCTCACTGTAGGTTCTGGAGGGAGTCCCACTGTAGGATCTGGAGGGAGTCTCACTGTAGGATCTGGAGGGAGTCTCAATGTAGGATCTGGAGGGAGTCCCACTGTAGGATCTGGAGGGAGTCTCACTGTAGGGTCTGGAGGGAGTATCACTGTCGGGTCTGGAGGGAGTCTCACTGTAGGTTCTGGAGGGAGTCTCACTGTAGGATCTGGAGGGAGTCTCACTGTAGGGTCTGGAGGGAGTCTCACTGTAGGATCTGGAGCGAGTCTCACTGTAGTACCTGGAGGGAGTCTCACTGTAGGGTCTGGAGGGAGTCTCACTGTAGGATCTGGAGGGAGTCTCACTGTAGGGTCTGGAGGGAGTCTAACTGTAGGATCAGGAGGGAGTCTCACTGTAGGGTCTGGAGGGAGTCTCACTGTAGGGTCTGGAGAGAGTCTCACTGTAGGGTCTGGAGGGAGTCTCACTGTAGGATCTGGAGGGCGTCTCACTGTAGGGTCAGGAGGGAGTCTCACTGTAGGTTCTGGAGGGAGTCTCACTGTCGGATCTGGAGGGAGTCGCACTGTAGGGTCTGGAGGGAGTCTCACTGTAGGGTCTGGAGGGAGTCTTACTGTAGGGTCTGGAGGGAGTCTCACTGGAGGATGTGGGGGAGTCTCACTGTAGGGTCTGGAGGGAGTCTCACTGTAGGCTCTGGAGGGAGTCTCACTGTAGAGTCTGGAGGGAGTCTCACTGACGGGTCTGGAGGGAGTCTCACTATAGGATCTGGAGGGAGTCTCACTGTAGGGTCTGGAGGGTATCTCACTGTAGGTTCTGGAGGGAGTCTCACTGTAGTGTCTGGTGGGTGTCTCACTGTAGGGTCTGGAGGGAGTCCCACTGTAGGATCTAGAGGGAGTCTCACTGTAGGATCTGGAGGGAGTCTCACTGTAGGGTCTGGAGGGAGTCTCACTGTAGGATCTGGAGGGAGTCTCACTGTTGGTTCTGGAGGGAGTCTCACTGTAGGGTCTGGAGGGAGTCTCACTGTAGGATCTGGAGGGCGTCTCACTGTAGGGTCTGGAGGGAGTCTCACTGTAGGGTCTGGAGGGAGTCTCACTGTAGGATCTGGAGGGAGTCGCACTGTAGGATCTGGAGGGAGTCTCACTGTAGGATCTGGAGGGTGTCTCACTGTTGGATCTGGAGGGATTCTCACTGCAGGGCCTGGAGGGAGTCTCACTGTAGGGTCTGGAGGGAGTCTCACTGTAGGATCTGGAGGGAGTCTCACTGTAGGGTCTGGAGGGAGTCTCACTGTAGGATCTGGAGGGAGTCTCACTGTAGGGTCTGGAGGGAGTCTCACTGTAGGATCTGGAGGGAGTCTCACTGTAGGATCTGGAGGGAGTCTCACTGTAGGATCTGGAGGGAGTCTCACTGTAGGATCTGGAGGGAGTCTCACTGTAGGATCTGGAGTGAGTCTCACTGTAGGGTCTGGAGGGAGTCTCACTGTAGGATCTGGAGGGAGTCTCACTGTAAGGTCTGGAGGGAGTCTCACTGTAGGATCTGAAGGGAGTCTCACTGTAGGATCTGGAGGGATTCTCACTGTAAGGTCTGGAGGGTGTCTCACTGTAATGTCTGGAGGGACTCTCATTGTAGGATCTGGAGGGAGTCTCACTGTAGGATCTGGAGGGAGTCTCACTGTAGGATCTGGAGGGAGTCTCACTGTAGGGTCTGGAGGGAGTCTCACTGTCGGATCTGGAGGGAGTCTCACTATAGGATCTGGAGGGAGTCTCACTGTAGGGTCTGGAGGGAGTCTCACTGTAGGTTCTGGAGGGAGTCTCACTGTAGAGTCTGGAGAGTGTCTCACTGTAGGGTCTGGAGGAAGTCCCACTGTAGGGTCTGGAGGTAGTCTCACTGTAGAACCTGGAGGGAGTCTCACTGTAGAGTCTGGAGAGTGTCTCACTGTAGGGTCTGGAGAGTGTCTCACTGTAGGGTCTGGAGGAAGTCCCACTGTAGTTTCTGGAGGGAGTCTCACTGTAGGATCTGGAGGGATTCTCACTGTTGGACCTGGAGGGAGTCTCACTGTAGGGTCTGGAGGGTGTCTCACTGTAGGATCTGGAGGGAGTCTCACTGTAGGGTCTGGAGGGAGTCTCACTGTAGGATCAGGAGGGAGTCTCACTGTAGGGTCTGGAGGGAGTCTCACTGTAGGGTCTGGAGGGAGTCTCACTGTAGGGTCTGGAGGGAGTCTCACTGTAGGATCTGGAGGGCGTCTCACTGTAGGGTCAGGAGGGAGTCTCACTGTAGGTTCTGGAGGGAGTCTCACAGTCGGATCTGGAGGGAGTCGCACTGTAGGGTCTGGAGGGAGTCTCACTGTAGGGTCTGGAGGGAGTCTTACTGTAGGGTCTGGAGGGAGTCTCACTGGAGGATCTGGGGGGAGTCTCACTGTAGGGTCTGGAGGGAGTCTCACTGTAGGATCTGGAGGGAGTCTCACTGACGGGTCTGGAGGGAGTCTCACTATATGATCTGGAGGGAGTCTCACTGTAGGGTCTGGAGGGTGTCTCACTGTAGGTTCTGGAGGGAGTCTCACTTTAGAGTCTGGAGGGTGTCTCACAGTAGGGTCTGGAGGGAGTCCCACTGTAGGGTCTGGAGGGAGTCTCACTGTAGGATCTGGAGGGAGTCTCACTGTTGGTTCTGGAGGGAGTCTCACTGTAGGGTCTGGAGGGTGTCTCACTGTAGGATCTGGAGGGAGTCTCACTGTAGGGTCTGGAGGGAGTCTCACTGTAGGATCAGGAGGGAGTCTCACTGTAGGGTCTGGAGGGAGTCTCACTGTAGGGTCTGGAGGGAGTCTCACTGTAGGGTCTGGAGGGAGTCTCACTGTAGGATCTGGAGGGCGTCTCACTGTAGGGTCAGGAGGGAGTCTCACTGTAGGTTCTGGAGGGAGTCTCACAGTCGGATCTGGAGGGAGTCGCACTGTAGGGTCTGGAGGGAGTCTCACTGTAGGGTCTGGAGGGAGTCTTACTGTAGGGTCTGGAGGGAGTCTCACTGGAGGATCTGGGGGGAGTCTCACTGTAGGGTCTGGAGGGAGTCTCACTGTAGGATCTGGAGGGAGTCTCACTGACGGGTCTGGAGGGAGTCTCACTATATGATCTGGAGGGAGTCTCACTGTAGGGTCTGGAGGGTGTCTCACTGTAGGTTCTGGAGGGAGTCTCACTTTAGAGTCTGGAGGGTGTCTCACAGTAGGGTCTGGAGGGAGTCCCACTGTAGGGTCTGGAGGGAGTCTCACTGTAGGATCTGGAGGGAGTCTCACTGTTGGTTCTGGAGGGAGTCTCACTGTAGGATCTGGAGGGCGTCTCACTGTAGGGTCTGGAGGGAGTCTCACTGTAGAGTCTGGCGGGTGTCTCACTGTAGGGTTTGGAGGGACTCTCACTGTAGGGTCTGGAGGGAGTCTCACTGTAGGAACTGGAGGGAGTCTCACTGTTGGTTCTGGAGGGAGTCACACTGTAGGGTCTGGAGGGAGTCTCACTGTAGGATCTGGAGGGCGTCTCACTGTAGGGTCTGGAGGGAGTCTCACTGTAGGGTCTGGAGGGAGTCTCACTGTAGGATCTGGAGGGAGTCTCACTGTAGGGTCTGGAGGGAGTCTCACTGTAGGATCTGGAGGGAGTCTCACTGTTGGATCTGGAGGGAGTCTCACTGTAGGATCTGGAGGGAGTCTCACTGTTGGATCTGGAGGGAGTCTCACTGTAGGGTCTGGAGGGAGTCTCACTGTAGGATCTGGAGGGAGTCTCACTGTTGGATCTGGAGGGAGTCTCACTGTAGGATCTGGAGGGAGTCTCACTGTAGGATCTGGAGGGAGTCTCACTGTAGGGTCTGGAGGGAGTCTCACTGTAGGGTCTGGAGGGAGTCTCACTGTAGGGTCTGGAGGGAGTCTCACAGTAGGATCCGGAGGGAGTCTCACTCTAGGGTCTGGAGGGAGTCTCACTGTCGGATCTGGAGGGACTCTCACTATAGGATCTGGAGGGAGTCTCACTGTAGGATCTGGAGGGAGTCTCACTGTAGTGTCTGGAGGGAGTCTCACTGTAGGATCTGGAGGGAGTCTCACTGTCGGGTCTGGAGGGAGTCTCACTGTAGGGTCTGGAGGGAGTCTCACTGTTGGGTCTGGAGGGAGTCTCACTGTAGGGTCTGGAGGGAGTCTCACTGTAGGATCTGGAGGGAGTCTCACTGTAGGGTCTGGAGGGAGTCTCACTGTAGGATCTGGAGGGAGTCTCACTGTAAGGTCTGGAGGGAGCCTCACTGTAGGTTCTGGAGGGAGTCTCACTGTAGGGTCTGGAGGGAGCCTCACTGTAGGGTCTGGAGGGAGTCTCACTGTAGGGTCTGGAGGGAGTCTCACTGTAGGATCTGGAGGGCGTCTCACTGTAGGGTCAGGAGGGAGTCTCACTGTAGGTTCTGGAGGGAGTCTCACTGTCGGATCTGGAGGGAGTCGCACTGTAGGGTCTGGAGGGACTCTCACTGTAGGGTCTGGAGGGAGTCTCACTGTAGGATCTGGAGCGAGTCTCACTGTAGGGTCTGGAGGGAGTCTCACTGTAGGATCTGGAGGGAGTCTCACTGTTGGATCTGGAGGGAGTCTCATTGTAGGATCTGGAGGGAGTCTCACTGTAGGTTATGGAGGGAGTCTCACTGTAGGTTCTGGAGGGAGTCTCACTGTAGGGTCTGGAGGGAGTCTCACTGTAGGATCTGGAGGGAGTCTCACTGTAAGGTCTGGAGGGAGTCTCACTGTAGGTTCTGGAGGGAGTCCCACTGTAGGATCTGGAAGGAGTCTCACTGTAGGATCTGGAGGGAGTCTCAATGTAGGATCTGGAGGGAGTCCCACTGTAGGATCTGGAGGGAGTCTCACTGTAGGGTCTGGAGGGAGTATCACTGTCGGGTCTGGAGGGAGTCTCACTGTAGGTTCTGGAGGGAGTCTCACTGTAGGATCTGGAGGGAGTCTCACTGTAGGGTCTGGAGGGAGTCTCACTGTAGGATCTGGAGCGAGTCTCACTGTAGTACCTGGAGGGAGTCTCACTGTAGGGTCTGGAGGGAGTCTCACTGTAGGATCTGGAGGGAGTCTCACTGTAGGGTCTGGAGGGAGTCTCACTGTAGGATCAGGAGGGAGTCTCACTGTAGGGTCTGGAGGGAGTCTCACAGTAGGGTCTGGAGAGTGTCTCACTGTAGGGTCTGGAGGGAGTCTCACTGTAGGATCTGGAGGGCGTCTCACTGTAGGGTCAGGAGGGAGTCTCACTGTAGGTTCTGGAGGGAGTCTCACTGTCGGATCTGGAGGGAGTCGCACTGTAGGGTCTGGAGGGAGTCTCACTGTAGGGTCTGGAGGGAGTCTTACTGTAGGGTCTGGAGGGAGTCTCACTGGAGGATGTGGGGGAGTCTCACTGTAGGGTCTGGAGGGAGTCTCACTGTAGGCTCTGGAGGGAGTCTCACTGTAGAGTCTGGAGGGAGTCTCACTGACTGGTCTGGAGGGAGTCTCACTATAGGATCTGGAGGGAGTCTCACTGTAGGGTCTGGAGGGTATCTCACTGTAGGTTCTGGAGGGAGTCTCACTGTAGTGTCTGGCGGGTGTCTCACTGTAGGGTCTGGAGGGAGTCCCACTGTAGGATCTAGAGGGAGTCTCACTGTAGGATCTGGAGGGAGTCTCACTGTAGGGTCTGGAGGGAGTCTCACTGTAGGATCTGGAGGGAGTCTCACTGTTGGTTCTGGAGGGAGTCTCACTGTAGGGTCTGGAGGGAGTCTCACTGTAGGATCTGGAGGGCGTCTCACTGTAGGGTCTGGAGGGAGTCTCACTGTAGGGTCTGGAGGGAGTCTCACTGTAGGATCTGGAGGGAGTCGCACTGTAGGATCTGGAGGGAGTCTCACTGTAGGATCTGGAGGGTGTCTCACTGTTGGATCTGGAGGGATTCTCACTGCAGGGCCTGGAGGGAGTCTCACTGTAGGGTCTGGAGGGAGTCTCACTGTAGGATCTGGAGGGAGTCTCACTGTAGGGTCTGGAGGGAGTCTCACTGTAGGATCTGGAGGGAGTCTCACTGTAGGGTCTGGAGGGAGTCTCACTGTAGGATCTGGAGGGAGTCTCACTGTAGGATCTGGAGGGAGTCTCACTGTAGGATCTGGAGGGAGTCTCACTGTAGGATCTGGAGGGAGTCTCACTGTAGGATCTGGAGTGAGTCTCACTGTAGGGTCTGGAGGGAGTCTCACTGTAGGATCTGGAGGGAGTCTCACTGTAAGGTCTGGAGGGAGTCTCACTGTAGGATCTGAAGGGAGTCTCACTGTAGGATCTGGAGGGATTCTCACTGTAAGGTCTGGAGGGTGTCTCACTGTAATGTCTGGAGGGACTCTCATTGTAGGATCTGGAGGGAGTCTCACTGTAGGATCTGGAGGGAGTCTCACTGTAGGATCTGGAGGGAGTCTCACTGTAGGGTCTGGAGGGTGTCTCACTGTCGGATCTGGAGGGAGTCTCACTATAGGATCTGGAGGGAGTCTCACTGTAGGGTCTGGAGGGAGTCTCACTGTAGGTTCTGGAGGGAGTCTCACTGTAGAGTCTGGAGAGTGTCTCACTGTAGGGTCTGGAGGAAGTCCCACTGTAGGGTCTGGAGGTAGTCTCACTGTAGAACCTGGAGGGAGTCTCACTCAAGGGTCTGGAGGGAGTCCCACTGTAGTTTCTGGAGGGAGTCTCACTGTAGGATCTGGAGGGATTCTCACTGTTGGACCTGGAGGGAGTCTCACTGTAGGGTCTGGAGGGTGTCTCACTGTAGGATCTGGAGGGAGTCTCACTGTAGGGTCTGGAGGGAGTCTCACTGTAGGATCAGGAGGGAGTCTCACTGTAGGGTCTGGAGGGAGTCTCACTGTAGGGTCTGGAGGGAGTCTCACTGTAGGGTCTGGAGGGAGTCTCACTGTAGGATCTGGAGGGCGTCTCACTGTAGGGTCAGGAGGGAGTCTCACTGTAGGTTCTGGAGGGAGTCTCACTGTCGGATCTGGAGGGAGTCGCACTGTAGGGTCTGGAGGGAGTCTCACTGTAGGGTCTGGAGGGAGTCTTACTGTAGGGTCTGGAGGGAGTCTCACTGGAGGATCTGGGGGGAGTCTCACTGTAGGGTCTGGAGGGAGTCTCACTGTAGGGTCTGGAGGGAGTCTCACTGACGGGTCTGGAGGGAGTCTCACTATATGATCTGGAGGGAGTCTCACTGTAGGGTCTGGAGGGTGTCTCACTGTAGGTTCTGGAGGGAGTCTCACTTTAGAGTCTGGAGGGTGTCTCACAGTAGGGTCTGGAGGGAGTCCCACTGTAGGGTCTGGAGGGAGTCTCACTGTAGGATCTGGAGGGAGTCTCACTGTTGGTTCTGGAGGGAGTCTCACTGTAGGATCTGGAGGGCGTCTCACTGTAGGGTCTGGAGGGAGTCTCACTGTAGAGTCTGGCGGGTGTCTCACTGTAGGGTTTGGAGGGACTCTCACTGTAGGGTCTGGAGGGAGTCTCACTGTAGGAACTGGAGGGAGTCTCACTGTTGGTTCTGGAGGGAGTCACACTGTAGGGTCTGGAGGGAGTCTCACTGTAGGATCTGGAGGGCGTCTCACTGTAGGGTCTGGAGGGAGTCTCACTGTAGGGTCTGGAGGGAGTCTCACTGTAGGATCTGGAGGGAGTCTCACTGTAGGGTCTGGAGGGAGTCTCACTGTAGGATCTGGAGGGAGTCTCACTGTTGGATCTGGAGGGAGTCTCACTGTAGGATCTGGAGGGAGTCTCACTGTTGGATCTGGAGGGAGTCTCACTGTAGGGTCTGGAGGGAGTCTCACTGTAGGATCTGGAGGGAGTCTCACTGTTGGATCTGGAGGGAGTCTCACTGTAGGATCTGGAGGGAGTCTCACTGTAGGATCTGGAGGGAGTCTCACTGTAGGGTCTGGAGGGAGTCTCACTGTAGGGTCTGGAGGGAGTCTCACTGTCGGGTCTGGAGGGAGACTCACTGTAGGATCTGGAGGGAGTCTCACTGTAGGTTCTGGAGGGAGTCTCACTGACGGGTCTGGAGGGAGTCTCACTGTAGGATCTGGAGGGAGTCTCACTGTAGGATCTGAAGGGAGTCTCACTGTAGGATCTGGAGGGAATCTCACTGTAGGATCTGAAGGCAGTCTCACTGTAGGATCTGGAGGGAGTCTCACTGTAGGATCCGGAGGGAGTCTCACTCTAGGGTCTGGAGGGAGTCTCACTGTCGGATCTGGAGGGAGTCTCACTATAGGATCTGGAGGGAGTCTCACTGTAGGATCTGGAGGGAGTCTCACTGTAGTGTCTGGAGGGAGTCTCACTGTAGGATCTGGAGGGAGTCTCACTGTCGGGTCTGGAGGGAGTCTCACTGTAGGGTCTGGAGGGAGTCTCACTGTAGGGTCTGGAGGGAGTCTCACTGTAGGGTCTGGAGGGAGTCTCACTGTAGGATCTGGAGGGAGTCTCACTGTAGGGTCTGGAGGGAGTCTCACTGTAGGATCTGGAGGGAGTCTCACTGTAAGGTCTGGAGGGAGCCTCACTGTAGGTTCTGGAGGGAGTCTCACTGTAGGATCTGGAGGGAGTCTCACTGTAGGGTCTGGAGGGAGTCTCACTGTAGGGTCTGGAGGGAGTCTCACTGTAGGATCTGGAGGGCGTCTCACTGTAGGGTCAGGAGGGAGTCTCACTGTCGGATCTGGAGGGAGTCGCACTGTAGGGTCTGGAGGGAGTCTCACTGTAGGGTCTGGAGGGAGTCTTACTGTTGGGTCTGGAGGGAGTCTCACTGGAGGATCTGGGGGAGTCTCACTGTAGGGTCTGGAGGGAGTCTCACTGTAGGGTCTGGAGGGAGTCTCACTGTAGAGTCTGGAGGGAGTCTCACTGACGGGTCTGGAGGGTGTCTCACTATAGGATCTGGAGGGAGTCTCACTGTAGGGTCTGGAGTGTGTCTCACTGTAGGTTCTGGAGGGAGTCTCACTGTAGTGTCTGGCGGGTGTCTCACTGTAGGGTCTGGAGGGAGTCCCACTGTAGGATCTAGAGGGAGTCTCACTGTAGGATCTGGAGGGAGTCTCACTGTAGGGTCTGGAGGGAGTCCCACTGTAGGGTCTGGAGGGAGTCTCACTGTAGGATCTGGAGGGAGTCTCACTGTTGGTTCTGGAGGGAGTCTCACTGTAGGATCTGGAGGGCGTCTCACTGTAGGGTCTGGAGGGAGTCTCACTGTAGAGTCTGGCGGGTGTCTCACTGTAGGGTCTGGAGGGACTCTCACTGTAGGGTCTGGAGGGAGTCTCACTGTAGGATCTGGAGGGAGTCTCACTGTTGGTTCTGGAGGGAGTCACACTGTAGGGTCTGGAGGGAGTCTCACTGTAGGATCTGGAGGGCGTCTCACTGTAGGGTCTGGAGGGAGTCTCACTGTAGGGTCTGGAGGGAGTCTCACTGTAGGATCTGGAGGGAGTCTCACTGTAGGGTCTGGAGGGAGTCTCACTGTAGGATCTGGAGGGAGTCTCACTGTTGGATCTGGAGGGAGTCTCACTGTAGGATCTGGAGGGAGTCTCACTGTTGGATCTGGAGGGAGTCTCACTGTAGGGTCTGGAGGGAGTCTCACTGTAGGATCTGGAGGGAGTCTCACTGTTGGATCTGGAGGGAGTCTCACTGTAGGGTCTGGAGGGAGTCTCACTGTAGGATCTGGAGGGAGTCTCACTGTAGGGTCTGGAGGGAGTCTCACTGTAGGGTCTGGAGGGAGTCTCACTGTAGGGTCTGGAGGGAGTCTCACTGTAGGATCTGGAGGGAGGCTCACTGTAGGTTCTGGAGGGAGTCTCACTGACGGGTCTGGAGGGAGTCTCACTGTAGGATCTGGAGGGAGTCTCACTGTAGGATCTGAAGGGAGTCTCACTGTAGGATCTGGAGGGAATCTCACTGTAGGATCTGAAGGGAGTCTCATTGTAGGATCTGGAGGGAGTCTCACTGTAGGATCCGGAGGGAGTCTCACTGTAGGGTCTGGAGGGAGTCTCACTGTCGGATCTGGAGGGAGTCTCACTATAGGATCTGGAGGGAGTCTCACTGTAGGATCTGGAGGGAGTCTCACTGTAGTGTCTGGAGGGAGTCTCACTGTAGGATCTGGAGGGAGTCTCACTGTAGGGTCTGGAGGGAGTCTCACTGTAGGGTCTGGAGGGAGTCTCACTGTAGGGTCTGGAGGGAGTCTCACTGTAGGGTCTGGAGGGAGTCTCACTGTAGGATCTGGAGGGAGTGTCACTGTAGGATCTGGAGGGAGTCCCACTGTAGGGTCTGGAGGGAGTCTCACTGTAGGGTCTGGAGGGAGTCTCACTGTAGGGTCAGGAGGGAGTCTCACTGTAGGTTCTGGAGGGAGTCTCACTGTCGGATCTGGAGGGAGTCGCACTGTAGGGTCTGGAGGGAGTCTCACAGTAGGGTCTGGAGGGAGTCTTACTCTAGGGTCTGGAGGGAGTCTCACTGGAAGATCTGGGGGGAGTCTCACTTAAGGGTCTGGAGGGAGTCTCACTGTAGGGTCTAGAGGGAGTCTCACTGAAGGGTCTGGAGGGAGTCTCACGAGAGGATCTGGAGGGAGTCTCACTGTAGGGTCTGGAGGGTGTCTCACTGTAGGTTCTGGAGGGAGTCTCACTTGAGTCTGGAGGGTGTCTCACTGTAAGGTCTGGAGGGAGTCCCACTGTAGGATCTGGAGGGAGTCTCACTGTAGGATCTGGAGGGAGTCTCACTCTAGGGTCTGGAGGGAGTCCCACTGTAGGGTCTGGAGGGATTCTCACTGTAGGATCTGGAGGGAGTCTCACAGTTGGTTCTGGAGGGAGTCTCACTGTAGGATCTGGAGGGAGTCTCACTGTAGGGTCTGGAGGGTGTCTCACTGTAGGATCTGGAGGGAGTCTCACTGTAGGATCTGGAGGGGGTCTCACTGTAGGGTCTGGAGGGAGTCTCACTGTCGGGTCTGGAGGGAGTCTCACTGTAGGATCAGGAGGGAGTCTCACTGTAGGGTCTGGAGGGAGTCTCACTGTAGGATCTGGAGGGGGTCTCACTGTAGGGTCTGGAGGGAGTCTCACTGTAGGGTCTGGAGGGAGTCTCACTGTAGGATCAGGAGGGAGTCTCACTGTAGGGTCTGGAGGGAGTCTCACTGTAGGGCCTGGAGGGAGTCTCACTGTAGGGTCTGGAGGGAGTGTCACTGTAGGATCTGGAGGGCGTCTCACTGTCGGGTCAGGAGGGAGTCTCACTGTAGGTTCTGGAGGGAGTCTGACTGTCGGATCTGGAGGGAGTCTTACTGTAGGGTCTGGAGGGAGTCTCACTGTAGGGTCTGGAGGGAGTCTTACTGCAGGGTCTGGAGGGAGTCTCACTGTAGGGTCTGGAGGGAGTCTCACTGTCGGATCTGGAGGGAGTCTCACTGTAGGGTCTGGAGGGAGTCTCACCGTAGAGTCTGGAGGGAGTCTCACTGACGGGTCTGGAGGGAGTCTCACTATAGGATCTGGAGGGAGTCTCACTGTAGGGTCTGGAGGGTGTCTCACTGTAGGTTCTGGAGGGAGTCTCACTGTAGAGTCTGGCGGGGGTCTCACTGTAGGGTCTGGACGGTCTCTCACTGTAGGGTCTGGAGGGAGTCTCACTGTAGGATCTGGAGGGAGTCTCACTGTTGGTTCTGGAGGGAGTCTCACTGTAGGGTCTGGAGGGAGTCTCACTGTAGGATCTGGAGGGCGTCTCACTGCAGGCTCTGGAGGGAGTCTCACTGTAGGGTCTGGAGGGAGTCTCACTGTAGGATCTGGAGCGAGTCTCACTGTAGGGTCTGGAGGGAGTCTCACTTTAGGATCTGGAGGGAGTCTCACTGTTGGATCTGGAGGGAGTCTCACTGTAGGATCTGGAGGGAGTCTCACTGTTGGATCTGGAGGGAGTCTCACTGTAGGGTCTGGAGGGAGTCTCACTGTAGGATCTGGAGGGAGTCTCACTGTTGGATCTGGAGGGAGTCTCACTGTAGGGTCTGGAGGGAGTCTCACTGTAGGATCTGGAGGGGGTCTCACTGTAGGGTCTGGAGGGAGTCTCACTGTAGTGTCTGGAGGGAGTCTCACTGTAGGGTCTGGAGGGAGTCTCACTGTAGGATCTGGAGGGAGTCTCACTGTAGGTTCTGGAGGGAGTCTCACTGTAGGTTCTGGAGGGAGTCTCACTGTAGGGTCTGGAGGGAGTCTCACTGTAGGATCTGGAGGGAGTCTCACTGTAAGGTCTGGAGGGAGTCTCACTGCAGGTTCTGGAGGGAGTCCCACTGTAGGATCTGGAGGGAGTCTCACTGTAGGATCTGGAGGGAGTCTCACTGTAGGATCTGGAGGGAGTCCCACTGTAGGATCTGGAGGGAGTCTCACTGTAGGGTCTGGATGGAGTATCACTGTCGGGTCTGGAGGGAGTCTCACTGTAGGTTCTGGAGGGAGTCTCACTGTAGGATCTGGAGGGAGTCTCACTGTAGGGTCTGGAGGGAGTCTCACTGTAGGATCTGGAGCGAGTCTCACTGTAGCACCTGGAGGGAGTCTCACTGTAGGGTCTGGAGGGAGTCTCACTGTAGGATCTGGAGGGAGTGTCACTGTAGGGTCTGGAGGGAGTCTCACTGTTGGATCAGGAGGGAGTCTCACTGTAGGGTCTGGAGGGAGTCTCACTGTAGGGTCTGGAGAGAGTCTCACTGTAGGGTCTGGAGGGAGTCTCACTGTAGGATCTGGAGGGCGTCTCACTGTAGGTTCAGGAGGGAGTCTCACTGTAGGTTCTGGAGGGAGTCTCACTGTCGGATCTGGAGGGAGTCGCACTGTAGGGTCTGGAGGGAGTCTCACTGTAGGGTCTGGAGGGAGTCTTACTGTAGGGTCTGGAGGGAGTCTCACTGGAGGATCTGGGGGAGTCTCACTGTAGGGTCTGGAGGGAGTCTCACTATAGGATCTGGAGGGAGTCTCACTGTAGGATCTGGAGGGAGTCTCACTGTAGTGTCTGGAGGGAGTCTCACTGTAGGATCTGGAGGGAGTCTCACTGTAGGGTCTGGAGGGAGTCTCACTGTAGGGTCTGGAGGGAGTCTCACTGTAGGGTCTGGAGGGAGTCTCACTGTAGGGTCTGGAGGGAGTCTCACTGTAGGATCTGGAGGGAGTGTCACTGTAGGATCTGGAGGGAGTCCCACTGTAGGGTCTGGAGGGAGTCTCACTGTAGGGTCTGGAGGGAGTCTCACTGTAGGGTCAGGAGGGAGTCTCACTGTAGGTTCTGGAGGGAGTCTCACTGTCGGATCTGGAGGGAGTCGCACTGTAGGGTCTGGAGGGAGTCTCACAGTAGGGTCTGGAGGGAGTCTTACTCTAGGGTCTGGAGGGAGTCTCACTGGAAGATCTGGGGGGAGTCTCACTTAAGGGTCTGGAGGGAGTCTCACTGTAGGGTCTAGAGGGAGTCTCACTGAAGGGTCTGGAGGGAGTCTCACGAGAGGATCTGGAGGGAGTCTCACTGTAGGGTCTGGAGGGTGTCTCACTGTAGGTTCTGGAGGGAGTCTCACTTGAGTCTGGAGGGTGTCTCACTGTAAGGTCTGGAGGGAGTCCCACTGTAGGATCTGGAGGGAGTCTCACTGTAGGATCTGGAGGGAGTCTCACTCTAGGGTCTGGAGGGAGTCCCACTGTAGGGTCTGGAGGGATTCTCACTGTAGGATCTGGAGGGAGTCTCACAGTTGGTTCTGGAGGGAGTCTCACTGTAGGATCTGGAGGGAGTCTCACTGTAGGGTCTGGAGGGTGTCTCACTGTAGGATCTGGAGGGAGTCTCACTGTAGGATCTGGAGGGGGTCTCACTGTAGGGTCTGGAGGGAGTCTCACTGTCGGGTCTGGAGGGAGTCTCACTGTAGGATCAGGAGGGAGTCTCACTGTAGGGTCTGGAGGGAGTCTCACTGTAGGATCTGGAGGGGGTCTCACTGTAGGGTCTGGAGGGAGTCTCACTGTAGGGTCTGGAGGGAGTCTCACTGTAGGATCAGGAGGGAGTCTCACTGTAGGGTCTGGAGGGAGTCTCACTGTAGGGCCTGGAGGGAGTCTCACTGTAGGGTCTGGAGGGAGTGTCACTGTAGGATCTGGAGGGCGTCTCACTGTCGGGTCAGGAGGGAGTCTCACTGTAGGTTCTGGAGGGAGTCTGACTGTCGGATCTGGAGGGAGTCTTACTGTAGGGTCTGGAGGGAGTCTCACTGTAGGGTCTGGAGGGAGTCTTACTGCAGGGTCTGGAGGGAGTCTCACTGTAGGGTCTGGAGGGAGTCTCACTGTCGGATCTGGAGGGAGTCTCACTGTAGGGTCTGGAGGGAGTCTCACCGTAGAGTCTGGAGGGAGTCTCACTGACGGGTCTGGAGGGAGTCTCACTATAGGATCTGGAGGGAGTCTCACTGTAGGGTCTGGAGGGTGTCTCACTGTAGGTTCTGGAGGGAGTCTCACTGTAGAGTCTGGCGGGGGTCTCACTGTAGGGTCTGGACGGTCTCTCACTGTAGGGTCTGGAGGGAGTCTCACTGTAGGATCTGGAGGGAGTCTCACTGTTGGTTCTGGAGGGAGTCTCACTGTAGGGTCTGGAGACAGTCTCACTGTAGGATCTGGAGGGCGTCTCACTGCAGGCTCTGGAGGGAGTCTCACTGTAGGGTCTGGAGGGAGTCTCACTGTAGGATCTGGAGCGAGTCTCACTGTAGGGTCTGGAGGGAGTCTCACTTTAGGATCTGGAGGGAGTCTCACTGTTGGATCTGGAGGGAGTCTCACTGTAGGATCTGGAGGGAGTCTCACTGTTGGATCTGGAGGGAGTCTCACTGTAGGGTCTGGAGGGAGTCTCACTGTAGGATCTGGAGGGAGTCTCACTGTTGGATCTGGAGGGAGTCTCACTGTAGGGTCTGGAGGGAGTCTCACTGTAGGATCTGGAGGGGGTCTCACTGTAGGGTCTGGAGGGAGTCTCACTGTAGTGTCTGGAGGGAGTCTCACTGTAGGGTCTGGAGGGAGTCTCACTGTAGGATCTGGAGGGAGTCTCACTGTAGGTTCTGGAGGGAGTCTCACTGTAGGTTCTGGAGGGAGTCTCACTGTAGGGTCTGGAGGGAGTCTCACTGTAGGATCTGGAGGGAGTCTCACTGTAAGGTCTGGAGGGAGTCTCACTGCAGGTTCTGGAGGGAGTCCCACTGTAGGATCTGGAGGGAGTCTCACTGTAGGATCTGGAGGGAGTCTCACTGTAGGATCTGGAGGGAGTCCCACTGTAGGATCTGGAGGGAGTCTCACTGTAGGGTCTGGATGGAGTATCACTGTCGGGTCTGGAGGGAGTCTCACTGTAGGTTCTGGAGGGAGTCTCACTGTAGGATCTGGAGGGAGTCTCACTGTAGGGTCTGGAGGGAGTCTCACTGTAGGATCTGGAGCGAGTCTCACTGTAGCACCTGGAGGGAGTCTCACTGTAGGGTCTGGAGGGAGTCTCACTGTAGGATCTGGAGGGAGTGTCACTGTAGGGTCTGGAGGGAGTCTCACTGTTGGATCAGGAGGGAGTCTCACTGTAGGGTCTGGAGGGAGTCTCACTGTAGGGTCTGGAGAGAGTCTCACTGTAGGGTCTGGAGGGAGTCTCACTGTAGGATCTGGAGGGCGTCTCACTGTAGGTTCAGGAGGGAGTCTCACTGTAGGTTCTGGAGGGAGTCTCACTGTCGGATCTGGAGGGAGTCGCACTGTAGGGTCTGGAGGGAGTCTCACTGTAGGGTCTGGAGGGAGTCTTACTGTAGGGTCTGGAGGGAGTCTCACTGGAGGATCTGGGGGAGTCTCACTGTAGGGTCTGGAGGGAGTCTCACTGTAGGCTCTGGAGGGAGTCTCACTGTAGAGTCTGGAGGGAGTCTCACTGACTGGTCTGGAGGGAGTCTCACTATAGGATCTGGAGGGAGTCTCACTGTAGGGTCTGGAGGGTATCTCACTGTAGGTTCTGGAGGGAGTCTCACTGTAGTGTCTGGCGGGTGTCTCACTGTAGGGTCTGGAGGGAGTCCCACTGTAGGATCTAGAGGGAGTCTCACTGTAGGATCTGGAGGGAGTCTCACTGTAGGGTCTGGAGGGAGTCTCACTGTAGGATCTGGAGGGAGTCTCACTGTTGGTTCTGGAGGGAGTCTCACTGTAGGGTCTGGAGGGAGTCTCACTGTAGGATCTGGAGGGCGTCTCACTGTAGGGTCTGGAGGGAGTCTCACTGTAGGGTCTGGAGGGAGTCTCACTGTAGGATCTGGAGGGAGTCGCACTGTAGGATCTGGAGGGAGTCTCACTGTAGGATCTGGAGGGTGTCTCACTGTTGGATCTGGAGGGATTCTCACTGTAGGGCCTGGAGGGAGTCTCACTGTAGGGTCTGGAGGGAGTCTCACTGTAGGATCTGGAGTGAGTCTCACTGTAGGGTCTGGAGGGAGTCTCACTGTAGGATCTGGAGGGAGTCTCACTGTAAGGTCTGGAGGGAGTCTCACTGTAGGATCTGAAGGGAGTCTCACTGTAGGATCTGGAGGGATTCTCACTGTAAGGTCTGGAGGGTGTCTCACTGTAAGGTCTGGAGGGACTCTCACTGTAGGATCTGGAGGGAGTCTCACTGTAGGATCTGGAGGGAGTCTCACTGTAGGATCTGGAGGGAGTCTCACTGTAGGGTCTGGAGAGAGTCTCACTGTCAGATCTGGAGGGAGTCTCACTATAGGATCTGGAGGGAGTCTCACTGTAGGTTCTGGAGGGAGTCTCACTGTAGAGTCTGGAGAGTGTCTCACTGTAGGGTCTGGAGGGAGTCCCACTGTAGGGTCTGGAGGGAGTCTCACTGTAGGTTCTGGAGGAAGTCTCACTGTAGGGTCTGGAGGGAGTCTCACTGTAGGATGTGGAGGGATTCCCACTGTCGGGTCTGGAGGGAGTCTCACTGTAGGGGCTGGAGGGAGTCTCACTGTAGGATCTGGAGGGTGTCTCACTGTAGGGTCTGGAGGGAGTCTCACTGTCGGACCTGGAGGGAGCCTCACTGTAGGTTCTGGAGGGAGTCTCACTGTAGGGTCTGGAGGGAGTCTCACTGTAGTGTCTGGAGGGAGTCTCACTGTAGGGTCTGGAAGGAGTCTCACTGTAGGATCTGGAGGGAGCCTCACTGTAGGGCCTGGAGGGAGTCCCACTGTAGGGTCTGGAGGGAGTCCCACTGTCGGATCTGGAGGGAGTCTCACTGTAGGATCTGGAGCGAGTCTCACTGTAGGATCTGGAGGACGTCTCACTGTAGGGTCTGGAGGGAGTCTCACTGTAGGGTCTGGAGGGAGTCTCACTGTAGGATCTGGAGGGAGTCTCACTGTAGGGTCTGGAGGGAGTCTCACTTTCGGGTCTGGAGGGAGTCTCACTGTAGGGTCTGGAGGGAGTCTCACTATAGGATCAGGAGGGAGTCTCACTGTAGGATCTGGAGGGAGTCTCACTGTAGGATCTGGAGGGAGTCTCACTGTACGTTCTGGAGGGAGTCTCACTGTAGGGTCTGGAGGGAGTCTCACTGTAGGTTCTGGAGGGTGTCTCACTGTCGGTTCTGGAGGGAGTCTCACTGTAGGTTCTGGAGGGAGTCTCACTGTAGGGTCTGGAGGGAGTCTCACTGTAGGATGTGGAGGGATTCCCACTGTCGGGTCTGGAGGGAGTCTCACTGTAGGGGCTGGAGGGAGTCTCACTGTAGGATCTGGAGGGTGTCTCACTGTAGGATCTGGAGGGAGTCTCACTGCCGGACCTGGAGGGTGTCTCACTGTAGGTTCTGGAGGGAGTCTCACTGTAGGGTCTGGAGGAAGTCTCACTGTAGGTTCTGGAGGGTGTCTCACTGTCGGTTCTGGAGGGAGTCCCACTGTAGGGTCTGGAGGGAGTCCCACTGTAGGATCTGGAGGGTGTCCCACTGTAGGATCTGGAGGGAGTCCCACTGTAGGATCTGGAGGGAGTCTCACTGTAGGGTCTGAAGGGAGTCTCACTGTAGGGTCTGGAGGGTGTCTCACTGTAGGCGTCTGGAGGGAGTCTCACTGTAGGGACTGGTGGGAGTCTCACTGTACGGTCTGGAGGGAGTCCCACTGTAGGATCTGGAGGGAGTCTCACTGTAGGGTCTGGAGGGAGTCTCACTGTAGGGTCTGGAGGGAGTCTCAGTGTAGAATCTGGAGGGTGTCTCACTGTAGGATCTGGAGGGAGTCTCACTGTGGGTTCTGGAGGGAGTCTCACTACAGGGTCTGGAGGGAGTCTCATTGGAGGATCTGGAGGGAGTCTCACTGTAGGGTCTGGAGGGAGTCTCACTGTAGGATCTGGAGGGAGTCTCACTGTAGGATCTGGAGGGAGTGCCACTGTAGGATCTGGAGGGAGTCTCACTGTAGGGTCTGGAGGGAGTCTCACTGAAGGGTCTGGAGGGAGTCACAATGTAGGGTCTCGAGGGAGTCTCACTGTAGGGTCTGGAGGGAGTCCCGCTGTCGGGTCTGGAGGTAGTCTCACTGTAGGGTCTGGAGGGAGTCCCACTGTAGAATCTGGAGGGATTCCCACTGTTGGATCTGGAGGGTGTCTCACTGTAGGGTCTGGAGAGTGTCCCACTGTCGTGTCTGGAGGGAGTCTCACTGTAGGGTCTGGAGGGAGTCTCACTGTAGGATCTGGAGGGAGTCTCAATGTAGGGTCTGGAGGGTGTCCCACTGACGGGTCTGGAGGGAGTCTCACTGTAGAGTCTGGAGGGAGTCCCACTGTAGGATCGGGAGGGGTTCCCACTGTAGGATCTGGAGGGAGTCTCACTCTCGGGTCTGGAGTGTGTCCCACTGTCGGTTGTGGAGGGATTCTCACTGTAGGTTCTGGAGGGAGTCCCACTGTAGGGTCTGGAGGGAGTCCCACTGTCGGTTCTGGAGGGAGTCTCATTGTAGGATCTGGAGGGAGTCCCACTGTAGGATCTGGAGGGAGTCCCACTGTAGGGTCTGGAGGGAGTCTCACTGTAGGATCTGGAGGGAGTCCTACTGTCGGGTCTGGAGGGAGTCTCACTGTAGGGTCTGGAGTGAGTCTCACTGTAGGGTCTGGAGGTAGTGTCACTGTGGGATCTGGAGGGTGTCTCACTGAAGTGTCTGGAGGGAGTCTCACTGTAGGATCTGGAGGGAGTCTCACTGTAGGGTCTGGAGGGAGTCTCACTGTAGGATCTGGAGGGTGTCTCACTGTAGGGTCTGGAGAGAGTCTCACTGAAGGATCTGGAGGGAGTCTCACTGTAGGTTCTGGAGGGAGTCTCACTGTCGGGTCTGGAGGGTGTCTCACTGTAGGGTCTGGAGGGTGTCTCACTGTGGGGTCTGGAGGGTGTCTCACTGTCGGTTCTGGAGGGAGTCCCACTGTAGGGTCTAGAGGGAGTCCCACTGTAGGATCTGGAGGGAGTCCCACTGTAGGATCTGGAGGGAGTCTCACTGTAGGGTCTGGAGGGAGCCTCACTGTCGGGTCTGGAGGGAGTCCCACTGCAGCATCTGGAGGGAGTCTCACTGTAGGGTCTGGAGGGAGTCTCACTGTAGGGTCTGGAGGGAATCTCACTGTGGTGTCTGGAGGGTGTCTCATTGTAGGATCTGGAGGGAGTCTCACTGTAGGGTCTGGAGCGAGTCTCACTGTAGGGTCTGGAGGGCGTGTCACTGTAGGGTCTGGAGGGAATCCCACTGTAGGATCTGGAGGGAGTCTCACTGTAGGATCTGGAGGGAGTCCCACTGTCGGGTCTGGAGGGAGTCTTACTGTTGGGTCTGGAGGGCGTCTCACTGTAGGGTCTAAAGGGAGTCTCACTGTAGGATCTGGAGGGAGTCTCACTGTCGGTTCTGGAGGGAGTCTGACTGCAGGGTCTGGAGGGAGTCTCACTGGAGGGTCTGGAGGGAATCTCACTGTAGATCTTGGAGGGAGTCTCACTGCAGGGTCTGGAGGGAGTCTCACTGTAGGATCTGGAGGGAGTCCCACTGTAGGTCTGGAGGAAGTCCCACTGTCGGTTCTGGAGGGAGTCTCACTGTAGGGTCTGGAGGGAGTCTCACTGTAGGAACTGGAGGGAGTCTAACTGTAGAGTCTGTAGGGTGTCTCACTGTACGATCTGGAGGGAGTCTCACTGTAGGTTCTGGAGGGAGTCTCACTGTAGGGTCTGGAGGGAGTCTCACTGTCGGAACTGGAGGGTGTCTCACTGTGGGTTCTGGAGGGAGTCTCACTGTAGGATCTGGAGGGAGTCTCACTGAAGGTTCTGGAGGGAGTCTCACTGTCGGTTCTGGAGGGAGTCCCACTGTAGGGTCTGGAGGGAGTCCCACTGTAGGACCTGGAGGGAGTCCCACTGTAGGATCTGGAGGGAGTCCCACTGTAGGATCTGGAGGGAGTCTCACTGTAGGGTCTGGAGGGAGTCTCACTGTAGGGTCTGGAGGGTGTCTCACTGTAGGCGTCTGGAGGGAATCTCACTGTAGGGTCTGGAGGGAGTCTAACTGTAGGATCTGGAGGGTGTCACTGTCGGATCTGGAGGGTGTCCCACTGTCGGGTCTGGAGAGAGTCTCACTGTAGGATCTGGAGGGAGTCTCACTGTACCGTCTGGAGGGAGTCCCACTGTAGGATCTGGAGGGAGTCTCACTGTAGGGTCTGTAGGGAGTCTCACTGTAGGGTCTGGAGGGAGTCTCACTGTAGAGTCTGGAGGGTGTCTCACTGTAGGATCTGGAGGGAGTCTCACTGTAGGTTCTGGAGGGAGTCTCACTGTAGGGTCTGGAGGGAGTCTCATTGGAGGATCTGGAGGGAGTCTCACTGTAGGGTCTGGAGGGAGTCTCACTGTAGGATCTGGAGGGAGTCTCACTGTAGGATCTGGAGGGAGTCTCACTGTAGGGTCTGGAGGGAGTCTCACTGTAGGATCTGGAGGGAGTCTCACTGTAGTGTCGGGTCTGGAGGGAGTCTCACTGTAGGGTCAGGAGGGAGTCTCACTGTAGGGTCTGGAGGGAATCTCACTGTAGGGTCTGGAAGGAGTCTCACTGTAGTGTCTGGAGGGAGTCTCACTGTAGGGTCTGGAGGGAGTCTCACTGTAGGATCTGGAGGGAGTCTCACTGTAGGGCCTGGAGGGAGTCCCACTGTAGGGTCTGGAGGGAGTCCCACTGTCGGATCTGGAGGGAGTCTCACTGTAGGATCTGGAGGACGTCTCACTGTAGGGTCTGGAGGGAGTCTCACTGTAGGGTGTGGAGGGAGTCTCACTGTAGGATCTGGAGGGTGTCTCACTGTAGGGTCTGGAGGGAGTCTCACTGTCGGGTCTGGAGGGAGTCTCACTGTAGGGTCTGGAGGGAGTCTCACTGTAGGATCAGGAGGGAGTCTCACTGTAGGATCTGGAGGGAGTCTCACTGTAGGGTCTGGAGGGAGTCTCACTGTAGGTTCTGGAGGGTGTCTCACTGTCGTTTCTGGAGGGAGTCTCACTGTAGGTTTTGGAGGGAGTCTCACTGTAGGGTCTGGAGGGAGTCTCACTGTAGGATGTGGAGGGAGTCCCACTGTCGGGTCTGGAGGGAGTCTCACTGTAGGGGCTGGAGGGAGTCTCACTGTAGGATCTGGAGGGTGTCTCACTGTAGGTTCTGGAGGGAGTCTCACTGTAGGACCTGGAGGGAGTCTCACTGTAGGTTCTGGAGGGAGTCTCACTGTAGGGTCTGGAGGGAGTCTCACTGTAGGTTCTGGAGGGTGTCTCACTGTCGGTTCTGGAGGGAGTCCCACTGTAGGGTCTGGAGGGAGTCCCACTGTGGGATCTGGGGGGAGTCCCACTGTAGGATCTGGAGGGAGTCCCACGGTAGGATCTGGAGGGAGTCTCACTGTAGGGTCTGGAGGGAGTCTCACTGTAGGGTCTGGAGGGTGTCTCACTGTAGGCGTCTGGAGGGTGTCTCACTGTAGGGACTGGAGGGAGTCTCACTGTACGGTCTGGAGGGAGTCCCACTGTAGGATCTGGAGGGAGTCTCACTGTAGAATCTGGAGGGAGTCTCACTGTAGGGTCTGGAGGGAGTCTCACTGTAGAGTCTGGAGGGTGTCTCACTGTAGGATCTGGAGGGAGTCTCACTGTAGGTTCTGGAGGGAGTCTAACTGTAGGGTCTGGAGGGAGTCTCATTGGAGGATCTGGAGGGAGCCTCACTGTAGGGTCTGGAGGGAGTCTCACTGTAGGATCTGGAGGGAGTCTCACTGTAGGATCTGGATGGAGTCTCACTGTAGGGTCTGGAGGGAGTCTCACTGTAGGATCTGGAGGGAGTCTCACTGTAGTGTTGGGTCTGGAGGGTGTCTCACTGTAGGGTCAGGAGGGAGTCTCACTGTAGGGTCTGGAGGGAATCTCACTGTAGGGTCTGGAGGGAGTCTCACTGTAGTGTCTGGAGGGAGTCTCACTGTAGGGTCTGGAAGGAGTCTCACTGTAGGATCTGGAGGGAGCCTCACTCTAGGGCCTGGAGGGAGTCCCACTGTAGGGTCTGGAGGGAGTCCCACTGTCGGATCTGGAGGGAGTCTCACTGTAGGATCTGGAGCGAGTCTCACTGTAGGATCTGGAGGACGTCTCACTGTAGGGTCTGGAGGGAGTCTCACTGTAGGGTCTGGAGGGAGTCTCACTGTAGGATCTGGAGGGAGTCTCACTGTAGGGTCTGGAGGGAGTCTCACTGTCGGGTCTGGAGGGAGTCTCACTGTAGGGTCTGGAGGGAGTCTCACTGTAGGATCAGGAGGGAGTCTCACTGTAGGATCTGGAGGGAGTCTCACTGTAGGATCTGGAGGGAGTCTCACTGTACGTTCTGGAGGGAGTCTCACTGTAGGGTCTGGAGGGAGTCTCACTGTAGGTTCTGGAGGGTGTCTCACTGTCGGTTCTGGAGGGAGTCTCACTGTAGGTTCTGGAGGGAGTCTCACTGTAGGGTCTGGAGGGAGTCTCACTGTAGGATGTGGAGGGATTCCCACTGTCGGGTCTGGAGGGAGTCTCACTGTAGGGGCTGGAGGGAGTCTCACTGTAGGATCTGGAGGGTGTCTCACTGTAGGGTCTGGAGGGAGTCTCACTGTCGGACCTGGAGGGAGCCTCACTGTAGGTTCTGGAGGGAGTCTCACTGTAGGATCTGGAGGGAGTCTCACTGTAGGTTCTGGAGGGTGTCTCACTGTCGGTTCTGGAGGGAGTCCCACTTTAGGGTCTGGAGGGAGTCCCACTGTAGGATCTGGAGGGTGTCCCACTGTAGGATCTGGAGGGAGTCCCACTGTAGGATCTGGAGGGAGTCTCACTGTAGGGTCTGGAGGGAGTCTCACTGTAGGGTCTGGAGGGTGTCTCACTGTAGGCGTCTGGAGGGAGTCTCACTGTAGGCACTGGAGGGAGTCTCACTGTACGGTCTGGAGGGAGTCCCACTGTAGGATCTGGAGGGAGTCTCACTGTAGGGTCTGGAGGGAGTCTCACTGTAGGGTCTGGAGGGAGTCTCGGTGTAGAATCTGGAGGGTGTCTCACTGTAGGATCTGGAGGGAGTCTCACTGTAGGTTCTGGAGGGAGTCTCACTATAGGGTCTGGAGGGAGTCTCATTGGAGGATCTGGAGGGAGTCTCACTGTAGGGTCTGGAGGGAGTCTCACTGTAGGATCTGGAGGGAGTCTCACTATAGGATCTGGAGGGAGTCTCACTGTAGGATCTGGAGGGAGTGCCACTGTAGGATCTGGAGGGTGTCTCACTGTAGTGTCTGGAGGGAGTCTCACTGAAGGGTCTGGAGGGAGTCACAATGTAGGGTCTCGAGGGAGTCTCACTGTAGGGTCTGGAGGGAGTCCCGCTGTCGGGTCTGGAGGGAGTCTCACTGTAGGGTCTGGAGGGAGTCCCACTGTAGTATCTGGAGGGATTCCCACTGTAGGATCTGGAGGGTGTCTCACTGTAGGGTCTGGAGAGTGTCCCACTGTCGGGTCTGGAGGGAGTCTCACTGTAGGGTCTGGAGGGAGTCTCACTGTAGGATCTGGAGGGAGTCTCAATGTAGGGTCTGGAGGGTGTCCCACTGACGGGTCTGGAGGGAGTCTCGCTGTAGAGTCTGGAGGGAGTCCCACTGTAGGATCGGGAGGGGTTCCCACTGTAGGATCTGGAGGGAGTCTCACTCTCGGGTCTGGAGTGTGTCCCACTGTCGGTTGTGGAGGGATTCTCACTGTAGGTTCTGGAGGGAGTCCCACTGTAGGGTCTGGAGGGAGTCCCACTGTCGGTTCTGGAGGGAGTCTCATTGTAGGATCTGGAGGGCGTCCCACTGTAGGATCTGGAGGGAGTCCCACTGTAGGGTCTGGAGGGAGTCTCACTGTAGGATCTGGAGGGAGTCCTACTGTCGGGTCTGGAGGGAGTCTCACTGTAGGGTCTGGAGTGAGTCTCACTGTAGGGTCTGGAGGTAGTGTCACTGTGGGATCTGGAGGGAGTCTCACTGAAGTGTCTGGAGGGAGTCTCACTGTAGGATCTGGAGGGAGTCTCACTGTAGGGTCTGGAGGGAGTCTCACTGTAGGGTCTGGAAGGAGTCTCACTGTAGTGTCTGGAGGGAGTCTCACTGTAGGGTCTGGAGGGAGTCTCACTGTAGGATCTGGAGGGAGTCTCACTGTAGGGCCTGGAGGGAGTCCCACTGTAGGGTCTGGAGGGAGTCCCACTGTCGGATCTGGAGGGAGTCTCACTGTAGGATCTGGAGGACGTCTCACTGTAGGGTCTGGAGGGAGTCTCACTGTAGGGTGTGGAGGGAGTCTCACTGTAGGGTCTGGAGGTAGTGTCACTGTGGGATCTGGAGGGAGTCTCACTGAAGTGTCTGGAGGGAGTCTCACTGTAGGATCTGGAGGGAGTCTCACTGTAGGGTCTGGAGGGAGTCTCACTGTAGGATCTGGAGGGTGTCTCACTGTAGGTTCTGGAGAGAGTCTCACTGAAGGATCTGGAGGGAGTCTCACTGTAGGTTCTGGAGGGAGTCTCACTGTCGGGTCTGGAGGGTGTCTCACTGTAGGGTCTGGAGGGTGTCTCACTGTAGGTTCTGGAGGGTGTCTCACTGTCGGTTCTGGAGGGAGTCCCACTGTAGGGTCTAGAGGGAGTCCCACTGTAGGATCTGGAGGGAGTCCCACTGTAGGATCTGGAGGGAGTCTCACTGTAGGGTCTGGAGGGAGCCGCACTGTCGGGTCTGGAGGGAGTCCCACTGCAGCATCTGGAGGGAGTCTCACTGTAGGGTCTGGAGGGAGTCGCACTGTAGGGTCTGGAGGGAATCTCACTGTGGTGTCTGGAGGGTGTCTCATTGTAGGATCTGGAGGGAGTCTCACTGTAGGGTCTGGAGGGAGTCTCACTGTAGGGTCTGGAGGGCGTGTCACTGTAGGGTCTGGAGGGAATCCCACTGTAGGATCTGGAGGGAGTCTCACTGTAGGATCTGGAGGGAGTCCCACTGTCGGGTCTGGAGGGAGTCTTACTGTAGGGTCTGGAGGGCGTCTCACTGTAGGGTTTAAAGGGAGTCTCACTGTAGGATCTGGAGGGAGTCTCACTGTCGGGTCTGGAGGGAGTCTGAGTGCAGGGTCTGGAGGGAGTCTCACTGTAGGGTCTGGAGGGAATCTCACTCTAGATCTTGGAGGGAGTCTCACTGCAGGGTCTGGAGGGAGTCTCACTGTAGGATCTGGAGGGAGTCCCACTGTAGGTCTGGAGGAAGTCCCACTGTCGGTTCTGGAGGGAGTCTCACTGTAGGGTCTGGAGGGAGTCTCACTGTATGATCTGGAGGGAGTCTCACTGTAGGGTCTGGAGGGAGTCTCACTGTCGGGTCTGAAGGGAGTCTCACTGTAGGGTCTGGAGGGAGTCTCACTGTAGGATCAGGAGGGAGTCTCACTGTAGGATCTGGAGGGAGTCTCACTGTAGGATCTGGAGGGAGTCTCACTGTACGTTCTGGAGGGAGTCTCACTGTAGGGTCTGGAGGGAGTCTCACTGTAGGTGCTGGAGGGTGTCTCACTGTCGGTTCTGGAGGGAGTCTCACTGTAGGTTCTGGAGGGAGTCTCACTGTAGGGTCTGGAGGGAGTCTCACTGTAGGATGTGGAGGGAGTCCCACTGTAGGATCTGGAGGGAGTCTCACTGTAGGGTCTGGAGGGAGTCTCACTGTAGGGTCTGGAGGGTGTCTCACTGTAGGCGTCTGGAGGGAGTCTCACTGTAGGGACTGGAGGGAGTCTCACTGTACGGTCTGGAGGGAGTCCCACTGTAGGATCTGGAGGGAGTCTCACTGTAGGGTCTGGAGGGAGTCTCACTGTAGGGTCTGGAGGGAGTCTCGGTGTAGAATCTGGAGGGTGTCTCACTGTAGTATCTGGAGGGAGTCTCACTGTAGGTTCTGGAGGGAGTCTCACTATAGGGTCTGGAGGGAGTCTCATTGGAGGATCTGGAGGGAGTCTCACTGTAGGGTCTGGAGGGAGTCTCACTGTAGGATCTGGAGGGAGTCTCACTATAGGATCTGGAGGGAGTCTCACTGTAGGATCTGGAGGGAGTGCCACTGTAGGATCTGGAGGGAGTCTCACTGTAGGGTCTGGAGGGAGTCTCACTGAAGGGTCTGGAGGGAGTCACAATGTAGGGTCTCGAGGGAGTCTCACTGTAGGGTCTGGAGGGAGTCCCGCTGTCGGGTCTGGAGGGAGTCTCACTTTAGGGTCTGGAGGGAGTCCCACTGTAGGATCTGGAGGGATTCCCACTGTAGGATCTGGAGGGTGTCTCACTGTAGGGTCTGGAGAGTGTCCCACTGTCGGGTCTGGAGGGAGTCTCACTGTAGGGTCTGGAGGGAGTCTCACTGTAGGATCTGGAGGGAGTCTCAATGTAGGGTCTGGAGGGTGTCCCACTGACGGGTCTGGAGGGAGTCTCGCTGTAGAGTCTGGAGGGAGTCCCACTGTAGGATCGGGAGGGGTTCCCACTGTAGGATCTGGAGGGAGTCTCACTCTCGGGTCTGGAGTGTGTCCCACTGTCGGTTGTGGAGGGATTCTCACTGTAGGTTCTGGAGGGAGTCCCACTGTAGGGTCTGGAGGGAGTCCCACTGTCGGTTCTGGAGGGAGTCTCATTGTAGGATCTGGAGGGAGTCCCACTGTAGGATCTGGAGGGAGTCCCACTGTAGGGTCTGGAGGGAGTCTCACTGTAGGATCTGGAGGGAGTCCTACTGTCGGGTCTGGAGGGAGTCTCACTGTAGGGTCTGGAGTGAGTCTCACTGTAGGGTCTGGAGGTAGTGTCACTGTGGGATCTGGAGGGAGTCTCACTGAAGTGTCTGGAGGGAGTCTCACTGTAGGATCTGGAGGGAGTCTCACTGTAGGGTCTGGAGGGAGTCTCACTGTAGGATCTGGAGGGTGTCTCACTGTAGGGTCTGGAGAGAGTCTCACTGAAGGATCTGGAGGGAGTCTCACTGTAGGTTCTGGAGGGAGTCTCACTGTCGGGTCTGGAGGGTGTCTCCCTGTAGGGTCTGGAGGGTGTCTCACTGTAGGGTCTGGAGGGTGTCTCACTGTCGGTTCTGGAGGGAGTCCCACTGTAGTGTCTAGAGGGAGTCCCACTGTAGGATCTGGAGGGAGTCCCACTGTAGGATCTGGAGGGAGTCTCACTGTAGGGTCTGGAGGGAGCCTCACTGTCGGGTCTGGAGGGAGTCCCACTGCAGCATCTGGAGGGAGTCTCACTGTAGGGTCTGGAGGGAGTCGCACTGTAGGGTCTGGAGGGAATCTCACTGTGGTGTCTGGAGGGTGTCTCATTGTAGGATCTGGAGGGAGTCTCACTGTAGGGTCTGGAGGGAGTCTCACTGTAGGGTCTGGAGGGCGTGTCACTGTAGGGTCTGGAGGGAATCCCACTGTAGGATCTGGAGGGAGTCTCACTGTCGGATCTGGAGGGAGTCCCACTGTCGGGTCTGGAGGGAGTCTTACTGTAGGGTCTGGAGGGCGTCTCACTGTAGGGTTTAAAGGGAGTCTCACTGTAGGATCTGGAGGGAGTCTCACTGTCGGTTCTGGAGGGAGTCTGACTGCAGGGTCTGGAGGGAGTCTCACTGTAGGGTCTGGAGGGAATCTCACTCTAGATCTTGGAGGGAGTCTCACTGCAGGGTCTGGAGGGAGTCTCACTGTAGGATCTGGAGGGAGTCCCACTGTAGGTCTGGAGGAAGTCCCACTGTCGGTTCTGGAGGGAGTCTCACTGTAGGGTCTGGAGGGAGTCTCACTGTAGGATCTGGAGGGAGTCTCACTGTCGGGTCTGGAGGGAGTCTCACTGTATGGTCTGGAGGGAGTCTCACTGTAGGATCAGGAGGGAGTCTCACTGTAGGATCTGGAGGGAGTCTCACTGTAGGATCTGGAGGGAGTCTCACTGTACGTTCTGGAGGGAGTCTCACTGTAGGGTCTGGAGGGAGTCTCACTGTAGGTGCTGGAGGGTGTCTCACTGTCGGTTCTGGAGGGAGTCTCACTGTAGGTTCTGGAGGGAGTCTCACTGTAGGGTCTGGAGGGAGTCTCACTGTAGGATGTGGAGGGAGTCCCACTGTAGGATCTGGAGGGAGTCTCACTGTAGGGTCTGGAGGGAGTCTCACTGTAGGGTCTGGAGGGTGTCTCACTGTAGGCGTCTGGAGGGAGTCTCACTGTAGGGACTGGAGGGAGTCTCACTGTACGGTCTGGAGGGAGTCCCACTGTAGGATCTGGAGGGAGTCTCACTGTAGGGTCTGGAGGGAGTCTCACTGTAGGGTCTGGAGGGAGTCTCGGTGTAGAATCTGGAGGGTGTCTCACTGTAGGATCTGGAGGGAGTCTCACTGTAGGTTCTGGAGGGAGTCTCACTATAGGGTCTGGAGGGAGTCTCATTGGAGGATCTGGAGGGAGTCTCACTGTAGGGTCTGGAGGGAGTCTCACTGTAGGATCTGGAGGGAGTCTCACTATAGGATCTGGAGGGAGTCTCACTGTAGGATCTGGAGGGAGTGCCACTGTAGGATCTGGAGGGAGTCTCACTGTAGGGTCTGGAGGGAGTCTCACTGAAGGGTCTGGAGGGAGTCACAATGTAGGGTCTCGAGGGAGTCTCACTGTAGGGTCTGGAGGGAGTCCCGCTGTCGGGTCTGGAGGGAGTCTCACTGTAGGGTCTGGAGGGAGTCCCACTGTAGGATCTGGAGGGATTCCCACTGTAGGATCTGGAGGGTGTCTCACTGTAGGGTCTGGAGAGTGTCCCACTGTCGGGTCTGGAGGGAGTCTCACTGTAGGGTCTGGAGGGAGTCTCACTGTAGGATCTGGAGGGAGTCTCAATGTAGGGTCTGGAGGGTGTCCCACTGACGGGTCTGGAGGGAGTCTCGCTGTAGAGTCTGGAGGGAGTCCCACTGTAGGATCGGGAGGGGTTCCCACTGTAGGATCTGGAGGGAGTCTCACTCTCGGGTCTGGAGTGTGTCCCACTGTCGGTTGTGGAGGGATTCTCACTGTAGGTTCTGGAGGGAGTCCCACTGTAGGGTCTGGAGGGAGTCCCACTGTCGGTTCTGGAGGGAGTCTCATTGTAGGATCTGGAGGGAGTCCCACTGTAGGATCTGGAGGGAGTCCCACTGTAGGGTCTGGAGGGAGTCTCACTGTAGGATCTGGAGGGAGTCCTACTGTCGGGTCTGGAGGGAGTCTCACTGTAGGGTCTGGAGTGAGTCTCACTGTAGGGTCTGGAGGTAGTGTCACTGTGGGATCTGGAGGGAGTCTCACTGAAGTGTCTGGAGGGAGTCTCACTGTAGGATCTGGAGGGAGTCTCACTGTAGGGTCTGGAGGGAGTCTCACTGTAGGATCTGGAGGGTGTCTCACTGTAGGGTCTGGAGAGAGTCTCACTGAAGGATCTGGAGGGAGTCTCACTGTAGGTTCTGGAGGGAGTCTCACTGTCGGGTCTGGAGGGTGTCTCACTGTAGGGTCTGGAGGGTGTCTCACTGTAGGGTCTGGAGGGTGTCTCACTGTCGGTTCTGGAGGGAGTCCCACTGTAGGGTCTAGAGGGAGTCCCACTGTAGGATCTGGAGGGAGTCCCACTGTAGGATCTGGAGGGAGTCTCACTGTAGGGTCTGGAGGGAGCCTCACTGTCGGGTCTGGAGGGAGTCCCACTGCAGCATCTGGAGGGAGTCTCACTTTAGGGTCTGGAGGGAGTCGCACTGTAGGGTCTGGAGGGAATCTCACTGTGGTGTCTGGAGGGTGTCTCATTGTAGGATCTGGAGGGAGTCTCACTGTAGGGTCTGGAGGGAGTCTCACTGTAGGGTCTGGAGGGCGTGTCACTGTAGGGTCTGGAGGGAATCCCACTGTAGGATCTGGAGGGAGTCTCACTGTAGGATCTGGAGGGAGTCCCACTGTCGGGTCTGGAGGGAGTCTTACTGTAGGGTCTGGAGGGCGTCTCACTGTAGGGTTTAAAGGGAGTCTCACTGTAGCATCTGGAGGGAGTCTCACTGTCGGTTCTGGAGGGAGTCTGACTGCAGGGTCTGGAGGGAGTCTCACTGTAGGGTCTGGAGGGAATCTCACTCTAGATCTTGGAGGGAGTCTCACTGCAGGGTCTGGAGGGAGTCTCACTGTAGGATCTGGAGGGAGTCCCACTGTAGGTCTGGAGGAAGTCCCACTGTCGGTTCTGGAGGGAGTCTCACTGTAGGGTCTGGAGGGAGTCTCACTGTAGGATCTGGAGGGAGTCTCACTGTAGGGTCTGGAGGGAGTCTCACTGTCGGGTCTGGAGGGAGTCTCACTGTAGGGTCTGGAGGGAGTCTCACTGTAGGATCAGGAGGGAGTCTCACTGTAGGATCTGGAGGGAGTCTCACTGTAGGATCTGGAGGGAGTCTCACTGTACGTTCTGGAGGGAGTCTCACTGTAGGGTCTGGAGGGAGTCTCACTGTAGGTGCTGGAGGGTGTCTCACTGTCGGTTCTGGAGGGAGTCTCACTGTAGGTTCTGGAGGGAGTCTCACTGTAGGGTCTGGAGGGAGTCTCACTGTAGGATGTGGAGGGAGTCCCACTGTCGGGTCTGGAGGGAGTCTCACTGTAGGGGCTGGAGGGAGTCTCACTGTAGGATCTGGAGGGTGTCTCACTGTAGGGTCTGGAGGGAGTCTCACTGTCGGACCTGGAAGGAGTCTCACTGTAGGCTCTGGAGGGAGTCTCACTGTAGGGTCTGGAGGGAGTCTCACTGTAGGTTCTGGAGGGTGTCTCACTGTCGGTTCTGGAGGGAGTCCCACTGTAGGGTCTGGAGGGAGTCCCACTGTAGGATCTGGAGGGTGTCCCACTGTAGGATCTGGAGGGAGTCCCACTGTAGGATCTGGAGGGAATCTCACTGTCGGGTCTGGAGGGAGTCTCAGTGTAGGGTCTGGAGGGTGTCTCACTGTAGGCGTCTGGAGGGAGTCTCACTGTAGGGACTGGAGGGAGTCTCACTGTACGGTCTGTAGGGAGTCCCACTGTAAGATCTGGAGGGAGTCTCACTGTAGGGTCTGGAGGGAGTCTCACTGTAGGTTCTGGAGGGAGTCTCACTGTAGAGTCTGGAGGGTGTCTCACTGTACGTTCTGGAGGGAGTCTCACTGTAGGTTCTGGAGGGAGTCTCACTGTAGGGTCTGGAGGGAGTCTCATTGGAGGATCTGGAGGGAGTCTCACTGTAGGGTCTGGAGGGAGTCTCACTGTAGGATCTGGAGGGAGTCTCACTGTAGGATCTGGAGGGAGTCTCACTGTAGGATCTGGAGGGAGTGCCACTGTAGGATCTGGAGGGAGTCTCACTGTAGGGTCTGGAGGGAGTCTCACTGAAGGGTCTGGAGGGAGTCACAATGTAGGGTCTGGAGGGAGTCTCACTGTAGGGTCTGGAGGGAGTCCCGCTGTCGGGTCTGGAGGGAGTCTCACTGTAGGGTCTGGAGGGAGTCCCACTGTAGGATCTGGAGGGATTCCCACTGTAGGATCTGGAGGGTGTCTCACTGTAGGGTCTGGAGAGTGTCCCACTGTCGGGTCTGGAGGGAGTCTCACTGTAGGGTCTGGAGGGAGTCTCACTGTAGGATCTGGAGGGAGTCTCAATGTAGGGTCTGGAGGGTGTCCCACTGAAGGGTCTGGAGGGAGTCACGCTGTAGAGTCTGGAGGGAGTCCCACTGTAGGATCGGGAGGGGTTCCCACTGTAGGATCTGGAGGGAGTCTCACTCTCGGGTCTGGAGTGTGTCCCACTGTCGGTTGTGGAGGGATTCTCACTGTAGGTTCTGGTGGGAGTCCCACTGTAGGGTCTGGAGGGAGTCCCACTGTCGGTTCTGGAGGGAGTCTCATTGTAGGATCTGGAGGGAGTCCCACTATAGGATCTGGAGGTAGTCCCACTGTAGGGTCTGGAGGGAGTCTCACTGTAGGATCTGGAGGGAGTCCTACTGTCAGGTCTGGAGGGAATCTCACTGTAGGGTCTGGAGGTAGTATCACTGTGGGATCTGGAGGGAGTCTCACTGAAGTGTCTGGAGGGAGTCTCACTGTAGGATCTGGAGTGAGTCTCACTGTAGGGTCTGGAGTGAGTCTCACTGTAGGGTCTGGAGGTAGTATCACTGTGGGATCTGGAGGGAGTCTCACTGAAGTGTCTGGAGGGAGTCTCACTGTAGGATCTGGAGTGAGTCTCACTGTAGGGTCTGGAGGGAGTCTCACTGTAGGATCTGGAGGGTGTCTCACTGTAGGATCTGGAGAGAGTCTCACTGAAGGATCTGGAGGGAGTCTCACTGTAGGTTCTGGAGGGAGTCTCACTGTCGGGTCTGGAGGGTGTCTCCCTGTAGGGTCTGGAGGGAGTCTCACTGTAGGGTCTGGAGGGTGTCTCACTGTCGGTTCTGGAGGGAGTCCCACTGTAGGGTCTAGAGGGAGTCCCACTGTAGCATCTGGAGGGAGTCTCACTGTAGGGTCTAGAGGGGTCTCACTGTAGGGTCTGGAGGGAATCTCACTGTGGTGTCTGGAGGGTGTCACATTGTAGGATCTGGAGGGAGTCTCACTGTAGCGTCTGGAGGGAGTCTCACTGTAGGGTCTGGAGGGCGTGTCACTGAAGGGTCTGGAGGGAATCCCACTGTAGGATCTGGAGGGAGTCTCACTGTAGGATCTGGAGGGGGTCTCACTGTAGGGTCTGGAGTGAGTCTCACTGTAGGGTCTGGAGGTAGTGTCACTGTGGGATCTGCAGGGAGTCTCACTGAAGTGTCTGGAGGGAGTCTCACTGTAGGATCTGGAGGGAGTCTCACTGTAGGGTCTGGAGGGAGTCTCACTGTAGGATCTGGAGGCTGTCTCACTGTAGGGTCTGGAGAGAGTCTCACTGAAGGATCTGGAGGGAGTCTCACTGTAGGTTCTGGAGGGAGTCTCACTGTCGGGTCTGGAGGGTGTCTCACTGCAGGGTCTGGAGGGTGTCTCACTGTAGGGTCTGGAGGGTGTCTCACTGTCGGTTCTGGAGGGAGTCCCACTGTAGGGTCTAGAGGGAGTCCCACTGTAGGATCTGGAGGGAGTCCCACTGTAGGATCTGGAGGGAGTCTCACTGTAGGGTCTGGAGGGAGCCTCACTGTCGGGTCTGGAGGGAGTCCCACTGCAGCATCTGGAGGGAGTCTCACTGTAGGGTCTGGAGGGAGTCGCACTGTAGGGTCTGGAGGGAATCTCACTGTGGTGTCTGGAGGGTGTCTCATTGTAGGATCTGGAGGGAGTCTCACTGTAGGGTCTGGAGGGAGTCTCACTGTAGGGTCTGGAGGGCGTGTCACTGTAGGGTCTGGAGGGAATCCCACTGTAGGATCTGGAGGGAGTCTCACTGTAGGATCTGGAGGGTGTCCCACTGTCGGGTCTGGAGGGAGTCTTACTGTAGGGTCTGGAGGGCGTCTCACTGTAGGGTTTAAAGGGAGTCTCACTGTAGGATCTGGAGGGAGTCTCACTGTCGGTTCTGGAGGGAGTCTGACTGCAGGGTCTGGAGGGAGTCTCACTGTAGGGTCTGGAGGGAATCTCACTCTAGATCTTGGAGGGAGTCTCACTGCAGGGTCTGGAGGGTGTCTCACTGTAGGATCTGGAGGGAGTCCCACTGTAGGTCTGGAGGAAGTCCCACTGTCGGTTCTGGAGGGAGTCTCACTGTAGGGTCTGGAGGGAGTCTCACTGTAGGATCTGGAGGGAGTCTCACTGTAGGGTCTGGAGGGAGTCTCACTGTCGGGTCTGGAGGGAGTCTCACTGTAGGGTCTGGAGGGAGTCTCACTGTAGGATCAGGAGGGAGTCTCACTGTAGGATCTGGAGGGAGTCTCACTGTAGGATCTGGAGGGAGTCTCACTGTACGTTCTGGAGGGAGTCTCACTGTAGGGTCTGGAGGGAGTCTCACTGTAGGTGCTGGAGGGTGTCTCACTGTCGGTTCTGGAGGGAGTCTCACTGTAGGTTCTGGAGGGAGTCTCACTGTAGGGTCTGGAGGGAGTCTCACTGTAGGATGTGGAGGGAGTCCCACTGTCGGGTCTGGAGGGAGTCTCACTGTAGGGGCTGGAGGGAGTCTCACTGTAGGATCTGGAGGGTGTCTCACTGTAGGGTCTGGAGGGAGTCTCACTGTAGGACCTGGAGGGAGTCTCACTGTAGGTTCTGGAGGGAGTCTCACTGTAGGGTCTGGAGGGAGTCTCACTGTAGGTTCTGGAGGGTGTCTCACTGTCGGTTCTGGAGGGAGTCCCACTGTAGGGTCTGGAGGGAGTCCCACTGTAGGATCCGGAGGGTGTCCCACTGTAGGGTCTGGAGGGAGTCTTACTGTAGGATCTGGAGGGAGTCCTACTGTCAGGTCTGGAGGGAATCTCACTGTAGGGTCTGGAGGTAGTATCACTGTGGGATCTGGAGGGAGTCTCACTGAAGTGTCTGGAGGGAGTCTCACTGTAGGATCTGGAGTGAGTCTCACTGTAGGGTCTGGAGTGAGTCTCACTGTAGGGTCTGGAGGTAGTATCACTGTGGGATCTGGAGGGAGTCTCACTGAAGTGTCTGGAGGGAGTCTCACTGTAGGATCTGGAGTGAGTCTCACTGTAGGGTCTGGAGGGAGTCTCACTGTAGGATCTGGAGGGTGTCTCACTGTAGGGTCTGGAGAGAGTCTCACTGAAGGATCTGGAGGGAGTCTCACTGTAGGTTCTGGAGGGAGTCTCACTGTCGGGTCTGGAGGGTGTCTCCCTGTAGGGTCTGGAGGGAGTCTCACTGTAGGGTCTGGAGGGTGTCTCACTGTCGGTTCTGGAGGGAGTCCCACTGTAGGGTCTAGAGGGAGTCCCACTGTAGGATCTGGAGGGATTCCCACTGTAGGGACTGGAGGGAGTCCCACTGTAGCATCTGGAGGGAGTCTCACTGTAGGGTCTAGAGGGGTCTCACTGTAGGGTCTGGAGGGAATCTCACTGTGGTGTCTGGAGGGTGTCTCATTGTAGGATCTGGAGGGAGTCTCACTGTAGCGTCTGGAGGGAGTCTCACTGTAGGGTCTGGAGGGCGTGTCACTGAAGGGTCTGGAGGGAATCCCACTGTAGGATCTGGAGGGAGTCTCACTGTAGGGTCTGGAGTGAGTCTCACTGTAGGGTCTGGAGGTAGTGTCACTGTGGGATCTGGAGGGAGTCTCACTGAAGTGTCTGGAGGGAGTCTCACTGTAGGATCTGGAGGGAGTCTCACTGTAGGATCTGGAGGGTGTCTCACTGTAGGGTCTGGAGAGAGTCTCACTGAAGGATCTGGAGGGAGTCTCACTGTAGGTTCTGGAGGGAGTCTCACTGTCGGGTCTGGAGGGTGTCTCACTGCAGGGTCTGGAGGGTGTCTCACTGTAGGGTCTGGAGGGTGTCTCACTGTCGGTTCTGGAGGGAGTCCCACTGTAGGGTCTAGAGGGAGTCCCACTGTAGGATCTGGAGGGAGTCCCACTGTAGGATCTGGAGGGAGTCTCACTGTAGGGTCTGGAGGGAGCCTCACTGTCGGGTCTGGAGGGAGTCCCACTGCAGCATCTGGAGGGAGTCTCACTGTAGGGTCTGGAGGGAGTCGCACTGTAGGGTCTGGAGGGAATCTCACTGTGGTGTCTGGAGGGTGTCTCATTGTAGGATCTGGAGGGAGTCTCACTGTAGGGTCTGGAGGGAGTCTCACTGTAGGGTCTGGAGGGCGTGTCACTGTAGGGTCTGGAGGGAATCCCACTGTAGGATCTGGAGGGAGTCTCACTGTAGGATCTGGAGGGAGTCCCACTGTCGGGTCTGGAGGGAGTCTTACTGTAGGGTCTGGAGGGCGTCTCACTGTAGGGTTTAAAGGGTGTCTCACTGTAGGATCTGGAGGGAGTCTCTCTGTCGGTTCTGGAGGGAGTCTGACTGCAGGGTCTGGAGGGAGTCTCACTGTAGGGTCTGGAGGGAATCTCACTCTAGATCTTGGAGGGAGTCTCACTGCAGGGTCTGGAGGGTGTCTCACTGTAGGATCTGGAGGGAGTCCCACTGTAGGTCTGGAGGAAGTCCCACTGTCGGTTCTGGAGGGAGTCTCACTGTAGGGTCTGGAGGGAGTCTCACTGTAGGATCTGGAGGGAGTCTCACTGTAGGGTCTGGAGGGAGTCTCACTGTCGGGTCTGGAGGGAGTCTCACTGTAGGGTCTGGAGGGAGTCTCTCTGTAGGATCAGGAGGGAGTCTCACTGTAGGATCTGGAGGGAGTCTCACTGTAGGATCTGGAGGGAGTCTCACTGTACGTTCTGGAGGGAGTCTCACTGTAGGGTCTGGAGGGAGTCTCACTGTAGGTGCTGGAGGGTGTCTCACTGTCGGTTCTGGAGGGAGTCTCACTGTAGGTTCTGGAGGGAGTCTCACTGTAGGGTCTGGAGGGAGTCTCACTGTAGGATGTGGAGGGAGTCCCACTGTCGGGTCTGGAGGGAGTCTCACTGTAGGGGCTGGAGGGAGTCTCACTGTAGGATCTGGAGGGTGTCTCACTGTAGGGTCTGGAGGGAGTCTCACTGTAGGACCTGGAGGGAGTCTCACTGTAGGTTCTGGAGGGAGTCTCACTGTAGGGTCTGGAGGGAGTCTCACTGTAGGTTCTGGAGGGTGTCTCACTGTCGGTTCTGGAGGGAGTCCCACTGTAGGGTCTGGAGGGAGTCCCACTGTAGGATCTGGAGGGTGTCCCACTGTAGGATCTGGAGGGAGTCCCACTGTAGGATCTGGAGGGAATCTCACTGTCGGGTCTGGAGGGAGTCTCAGTGTAGGGTCTGGAGGGTGTCTCACTGTAGGCGTCTGGAGGGAGTCTCACTGTAGGGACTGGAGGGAGTCTCACTGTACGGTCTGTAGGGAGTCCCACTGTAGGATCTGGAGGGAGTCTCACTGTAGGGTCTGGAGGGAGTCTCACTGTAGGTTCTGGAGGGAGTCTCACTGTAGAGTCTGGAGGGTGTCTCACTGTAGGATCTGGAGGGAGTCTCACTGTAGGTTCTGGAGGGAGTCTCACTGTAGGGTCTGGAGGGAGTCTCATTGGAGGATCTGGAGGGAGTCTCACTGTAGGGTCTGGAGGGAGTCTCACTGTAGGATCTGGAGGGAGTCTCACTGTAGGATCTGGAGGGAGTCTCACTGTAGGATCTGGAGGGAGTGCCACTGTAGGATCTGGAGGGAGTCTCACTGTAGGGTCTGGAGGGAGTCTCACTGAAGGGTCTGGAGGGAGTCACAATGTAGGGTCTGGAGGGAGTCTCACTGTAGGGTCTGGAGGGAGTCCCGCTGTCGGGTCTGGAGGGAGTCTCACTGTAGGGTCTGGAGGGAGTCCCACTGTAGGATCTGGAGGGATTCCCACTGTCGGGTCTGGAGGGTGTCTCACTGTAGGGTCTGGAGAGTGTCCCACTGTCGGGTCTGGAGGGAGTCTCACTGTAGGGTCTGGAGGGAGTCTCACTGTAGGATCTGGAGGGAGTCTCAATGTAGGGTCTGGAGGGTGTCCCACTGACGGGTCTGCAGGGAGTCACGCTGTAGAGTCTGGAGGGAGTCCCACTGTAGGATCGGGAGGGGTTCCCACTGTAGGATCTGGAGGGAGTCTCACTCTCGGGTCTGGAGTGTGTCCCACTGTCGGTTGTGGAGGGATTCTCACTGTAGGTTCTGGAGGGAGTCCCACTGTAGGGTCTGGAGGGATTCCCACTGTCGGTTCTGGAGGGAGTCTCATTGTAGGATCTGGAGGGAGTCCCACTATAGGATCTGGAGGTAGTCCCACTGTAGGGTCTGGAGGGAGTCTCACTGTAGGATCTGGAGGGAGTCCTACTGTCAGGTCTGGAGGGAATCTCACTGTAGGGTCTGGAGTGAGTCTCACTGTAGGGTCTGGAGGTAGTATCACTGTGGGATCTGGAGGGAGTCTCACTGAAGTGTCTGGAGGGAGTCTCACTGTAGGATCTGGAGTGAGTCTCACTGTAGGGTCTGGAGGGAGTCTCACTGTAGGATCTGGAGGGTGTCTCACTGTAGGGTCTGGAGAGAGTCTCACTGAAGGATCTGGAGGGAGTCTCACTGTAGGTTCTGGAGGGAGTCTCACTGTCGGGTCTGGAGGGTGTCTCCCTGTAGGGTCTGGAGGGAGTCTCACTGTAGGGTCTGGAGGGTGTCTCACTGTCGGTTCTGGAGGGAGTCCCACTGTCGGGTCTAGAGGGAGTCCCACTGTAGGATCTGGAGGGATTCCCACTGTAGGGACTGGAGGGAGTCCCACTGTAGCATCTGGAGGGAGTCTCACTGTAGGGTCTAGAGGGAGTCTCACTGTAGGGTCTGGAGGGAATCTCACTGTGGTGTCTGGAGGGTGTCTCATTGTAGGATCTGGAGGGAGTCTCACTGTAGCGTCTGGAGGGAGTCTCACTGTAGGGTCTGGAGGGCGTGTCACTGAAGGGTCTGGAGGGAATCCCACTGTAGGATCTGGAGGGAGTCTCACTGTAGGATCTGGAGGGAGTCCCACTGTCGGGTCTGGAGGGAGTCTTACTGTAGGGTCTGGAGGGCGTCTCACTGTAGGGCCTAAAGGGAGTCTCACTGTAGGATCTGGAGGGAGTCTCACTGTCGGTTCTGGAGGGAGTCTGACTGCAGGGTCTGGAGGGAGTCTCACTGTAGGGTCTGGAGGGAATCTCACTGTAGATCTTGGAGGGAGTCTCACTGCAGGGTCTGGAGGGAGTCTAACTGTAGGATCTGGAGGGAGCCCCACTGTAGGTCTGGAGGAAGTCCCACTGTCGGTTCTGGAGGGAGTCTCACTGTAGTGTCTGGAGGGAGTCTCACTGTAGGGTCTGGAGGGAGCCTCACTGCAGGATCTGGAGGGAGTCTCACTGTAGGATCTGGAGGGAGTCTCACTGTATGATCTGGAGGGAGTCTCACTGTAGGGCCTGGAGGGAGTCTCACTGTAGTGTCTGGAGAGAGTCTCACCGAAGGGTCTGGAGGGAGTCTCACTGTAGGGTCTGGAGGGAGTCTCACTGTAGTGTCTGGAGGGCGTCTCACTGTAGGGCCCGGAGGGAGTCTCACTGTAGGTTCTGGAGGGAGTCTCACTGTAGGATCTGGAGGGAGTATCACTGTATGTTCTGGAGGGAGTCCCACTGTCGGGTCTGGAGGGAGTCTCACTGTAGGGTCTGGAGGGAGTCCCACTGTAGGATCTGGAGGGATTACCACTGTAGGATCTGGAGGGAGTCTCACTGCAGTGTCTGGAGAGAGTCTCACTGTAGGGTCTGGAGAGAGTCCCACTGTCGGGTCTGGAGGGAGTCTCACTGTAGGGTCTGGAGGGAGTCTCACTGTAGGACCTGGAGGGAGTCTCACTGTAGTGTCTGGATGGTGTCTCACTGTAGGCTCTGGAGGGCGTCTCAATGTAGGATCTGGAGGGAGTCTCACTGTAGGTCTCGAGGGAGTCTCACTGTCAGATCTGGAGGGAGTCTCACTGTAGGATCTGGAGGGAGTCCCACTGTAGGATCTGGAGGGAGTCTCACTGTAGGATCTGGAGGGCATCTTACTGTAGGATCTGGAGGGAGTCTCACTGTAGGGTCTGGAGGGAGTCTCACTGTAGGATCTGGAGGGAGTCCCACTGTAGGATCTGGAGGGAGTCTCACTGTAGGGTCTGGAGGGTGTCTCACTGTTGGCGTGTGGAGGGAGTCTCACTGTAGGGTCTGGAGGGAGTCTAACTGTAGGATCTGGAGGGTGTCTCACTGTCGGTTCTGGAGGGAGTCCCACTGTAGGGTCTGGAGGGAGTCCCACTGTAGGATCTGGAGGGAGTCCCACTGTAGGATCTGGAGGGAGTCCCACTGTAGGATCTGGAGGGAGTCTCACTGTAGGGTCTGGAGGGTGTCTCACTGTAGGGTCTGGAGGGTGTCTCTCTGTAGGCGTCTGGAGGGAATCTCACTGGAGGATCTGGAGGGAGTCTAACTGTAGAATCTGGAGGGTGTCTCACTGTAGGATCTGGAGGGTGTCCCACTGTCGGGTCTGGAGAGAGTCTCACTGTAGGATCTGGAGGGAGTCTCACTGTACGGTCTTCAGGGAGTCCCACTGTATGATCTGGAGGGAGTCTCACTGTAGGGTCTGGAGGGAGTCTCACTGTAGGGTCTGGAGGGAGTCTCACTGTAGAGTCTGGAGGGTGTCTCACTGTAGGATCTGGAGGGAGTCACACTGTAGGTTCTGGAGGGAGTCTCACTGTAGGGTCTGGAGGGAGTCTCATTGGAGGATCTGGAGGGAGTCTCACTGTAGGGTCTGGAGGGAGTCTCACTGTAGGATCTGGAGGGAGTCTCACTGTAGGATCTGGAGGGAGTCTCACTGTAGGGTTTGGAGGGAGTCTCACTGAAGGATCTGGAGGGAGTCTCACTGTAGTGTCGGGTCTGGAGAGAGTCTCACTGTAGGGTCAGGAGGGAGTCTCACTGTAGGCTCTGGAGGGAATCTCACTGTAGGGTCTGGAGGGAGTCTCACTGTAGTGTCTGGAGGGTGTCTCACTGTAGGGTCTGGAGGGAGTCTCTCTGTTGGATCTGGAGGGAGTCTCACTGTAGGGCCTGGAGGGAGTCCCAGTTTAGGGTCTGGAGGGAGTCCCACTGTCGGATCTGGAGGGAGTCTCACTGTAGGATCTGGAGCGAGTCTCACTGTAGGATCTGGAGGACGTCTCACTGTAGGGTCTGGAGGGAGTCTCACTGTAGGGTCTGGAGGGAGTCTCACTGTAGGATCTGGAGGGAGTCTCACTGTAGGGTCTGGAGGGAGTCTCACTGTCGGGTCTGGAGGCAGTCTCACTGTAGGGTCTGGAGGGAGTCTCACTGTAGGATCAGGAGGGCGTCTCACTGTAGGATCTGGAGGGAGTCTCACTGTAGGATCTGGAGGGAGTCTCACTGTAGGTTCTGGAGGGAGTCTCACCGTAGGGTCTGGAGGGAGTCTCACTGTCGGTTCTGGAGGGAGTCTCACTGTAGGGTCTGGAGGGAGTCTCACTGTAGGATGTGGAGGGCGTCCCACTGTCGGGTCTGGAGGGAGTCTCACTGTAGGGGCTGGAGGGAGTCTCACTGTAGGATCTGGAGGGTGTCTCACTGTAGGGTCTGGAGGGAGTCTCACTGTAGGATGTGGAGGGGGTCTCACTGTAGGTTCTGGAGGGAGTCTCACTGTAGGGTCTGGAGGGAGTCTCACTGTAGGTTCTGGAGGGTGTCTCACTGTCGGTTCTGGAGGGAGTCCCACTGAAGGGTCTGGAGGGAGTCCCACTGTAGGATCTGCAGGGAGTCTCACTGTAGGGTCTGGAGGGAGTCTCACTGCAGGGTCAGGATGGTGTCTCACTGTAGTGTCTGGAGAGAGTCTCACCGAAGGGTCTGGAGGGAGTCTCACTGTATGGTCTGGAGGGAGTCTCACTGTAGTGTCTGGAGGGCGTCTCACTGTAGGGCCCGGAGGGAGTCTCACTGTAGGGTCTGGAGGGAGTCTCACTGTAGGATCTGGAGGGAGTATCACTGTATGTTCTGGAGGGAGTCCCACTGTCGGGTCTGGAGGGAGTCTCACTGTAGGGTCTGGAGGGTGTCCCACTGTAGGATCTGGAGGGATTACCACTGTAGGATCTGGAGGGAGTCTCACTGTAGTGTCTGGAGAGAGTCTCACTGTAGGGTCTGGAGGGAGTCTCACTTTAGTGTCTGGAGGGCTTCTCACTGTATGGCCCAGAGGGAGTCTCACTGTAGGGTCTGGAGAGAGTCCCACTGTCGGGTCTGGAGGGAGTCTCACTGTAGGGTCTGGAGGGAGTCTCACTGTAGGACCTGGAGGGAGTCTCACTGTAGTGTCTGGATGGTGTCTCACTGTAGGCTCTGGAGGGCGTCTCAATGTAGGATCTGGAGGGAGTCTCACTGTAGGTCTGGAGGGAGTCTCACTGTCGGATCTGGAGGGAGTCTCACTGTAGGATCTGGAGGGAGTCCCACTGTAGGATCTGGAGGGAGTCTCACTGTAGGATCTGGAGGGCATCTCACTCTAGGATCTGGAGGGAGTCTCACTGTAGGTCTGGAGGGTGTCTCACTGTAGGATCTGGAGGTAGTCCCACTGTAGGATCTGGAGGGAGTCTCACTGTAGGGTCTGGAGGGTGTCTCACTGTTGGCGTGTGGAGGGAGTCTCACTGTAGGGTCTGGAGGGAATCTAACTGTAGGATCTGGAGAGTGTCTCACTGTCGGTTCTGGAGGGAGTCCCACTGTAGGGTCTGGAGGGAGTCCCACTGTAGGATCTGGAGGGAGTCCCACTGTAGGATCTGGAGGGAGTCCCACTGTAGGAACTGGAGGGTGTCCCACTGTAGGATCTGGAGGGAGTCCCACTGTAGGATCTGGAGGGAATCTCACTGTAGGGTCTGGAGGGAGTCTCAGTGTAGGGTCTGGAGGGTGTCTCACTGTAGGCATCTGGAGGGAGTCTCACTGTAGGGACTGGAGGGAGTCTCACTGTACGGTCTGGAGGGAGTCCCACTATAGGATCTGGAGGGAGTCTCACTGTAGGGTCTAGAGGGAGTCTCACTGTAGGGTCTGGAGGGAGTCTCACTGTAGAGTCTGGAGGGTGTCTCACTGTAGGATCTGGAGGGAGTCTCACTCTAGGTTCTGGAGGGAGTCTCACTGTAGGGTCTGGAGGGAGTCTCATTGGAGGATCTGGAGGGAGTCTCACTGTAGGGTCTGGCGGGAGTCTCACTGTAGGATCTGGAGGGAGTCTCACTGTAGGATCTGGAGGGAGTCTCACTGTAGGATCTGGAGGGAGTGCCACTGTAGGATCTGGAGGGAGTCTCACTGTAGGGTCTGGAGGGAGTCTCACTGAAGGGTCTGGAGGGAGTCACAATGTAGGGTCTGGAGGGAGTCTCACTGTAGGGTCTGGAGGGAGTATCGCTGTCGGGTCTGGAGGGAGTCTCACTGTAGGGTCTGGAGGGAGTCCCACTGTAGGATCTGGAGGGATTCCCACTGTAGGATCTGGAGGGTGTCTCACTGTAGGGTCTGGAGAGTGTCCCACTCTCGGGTCTGGAGTGTGTCCCACTGTCGGTTGTGGAGGGATTCTCACTGTAGGATCTGGAGGGAGTCTCAATGTAGGGTCTGGAGGGAGTCCCACTGTCGGTTCTGGAGGGAGTCTCATTGTAGGATCTGGAGGGAGTCCCACTGTAGGATCTGGAGGGAGTCCCACTGTAGGGTCTGGAGGGAGTCTCACTGTAGGATCTGGAGGGAGTCCTACTGTCGGGTCTGGAGGGAGTCTCACTGTAGGGTCTGGAGTGTGTCTCACTGTAGGGTCTGGAGGTAGTATCACTGTGGGATCTGGAGGGAGTCTCACTGAAGTGTCTGGAGGGAGTCTCACTGTAGGATCTGGAGGGAGTCTCACTGTAGGGTCTGGAGGGAGTCTCACTGTAGGATCTGGAGGGTGTCTCACTGTAGGGTCTGGAGAGAGTCTCACTGAAGGATCTGGAGGGAGTCTCACTGTAGGTTCTGGAGGGAGTCTCACTGTCGGGTCTGGAGGGTGTCTCCCTGTTGGGTCTGGAGGGAGTCTCACTGTAGGGTCTGGAGGGTGTCTCACTGTCGGTTCTGGAGGGAGTCCCACTGTAGGGTCTAGAGGGAGTCCCACTGTAGGATCTGGAGGGATTCCCACTGTAGGGTCTGGAGGGAGTCCCACTGTAGCATCTGGAGGGAGTCTCACTGTAGGGTCTGGAGGGAATCTCACTGTGGTGTCTGGAGGGTGTCTCATTGTAGGATCTGGAGGGAGTCTCACTGTAGGGTCTGGAGGGAGTCTCACTGTAGGGTCTGGAGGGCGTGTCACTGTAGGGTCTGGAGGGAATCCCACTGTAGGATCTGGAGGGAGTCTCACTGTAGGATCTGGAGGGAGTCCCACTGTCGGGTCTGGAGGGAGTCTTACTGTAGGGTCTGGAGGGCGTCTCACTGTAGGGCCTAAAGGGAGTCTCACTGTAGGATCTGGAGGGAGTCTCACTGTCGGTTCTGGAGGGAGTCTGACTGCAGGGTCTGGAGGGAGTCTCACTGTAGGGTCTGGAGGGAATCTCACTGTAGATCTTGGTGGGAGTCTCACTGCAGGGTCTGGAGGGAGTCTAACTGTAGGATCTGGAGGGAGTCCCACTGTAGGTCTGGAGGAAGTCCCACTGTCGGTTCTGGAGGGAGTCTCACTGTAGTGTCTGGAGGGAGTCTCACTGTAGGGTCTGGAGGGAGCCTCACTGTAGGATCTGGAGGTAGTCTCACTGTAGGATCTGGAGGGAGTCTCACTGTAGGATCTGGAGGGAGTCTCACTGTAGGGCCTGGAGGGAGTCTCACTGTAGTGTCTGGAGAGAGTCTCACCGAAGGGTCTGGAGGGAGTTTCACTGTAGGGTCTGGAGGGAGTCCCACTGTAGTGTCTGGAGGGCGTCTCACTGTAGGACCCGGAGGGAGTCTCACTGTAGGGTCTGGAGGGAGTCTCACTGTAGGATCTGGAGGGAGTATCACTGTATGTTCTGGAGGGTGTCCCACTGTCGGGTCTGGAGGGAGTCTCACTGTAGGGTCTGGAGGGAGTCCCACTGTAGGATCTGGAGGGATTACCACTGTAGGATCTGGAGGGAGTCTCACTGTAGTGTCTGGAGAGAGTCTCACTGTAGGGTCTGGAGAGAGTCCCACTGTCGGGTCTGGAGGGAGTCTCACTGTAGGGTCTGGAGGGAGTCTCACTGTAGGACCTGGAGGGAGTCTCACTGTAGTGTCTGGATGGTGTCTCACTGTAGGCTCTGGAGGGCGTCTCAATGTAGGATCTGGAGGGAGTCTCACTGTAGGTCTGGAGGGAGTCTCACTGTCGGATCTGGAGGGAGTCTCACTGTAGGATCTGGAGGGAGTCCCACTGTAGGACCTGGAGGGAGTCTCACTGTAGGATCTGGAGGGCATCTCACTGTAGGATCTGGAGGGAGTCTCACTGTAGGGTCTGGAGGGAGTCTCACTGTAGGATCTGGAGGGAGTCCCACTGTAGGATCTGGAGGGAGTCTCACTGTAGGGTCTGGAGGGTGTCTCACTGTTGGCGTGTGGAGGGAGTCTCACTGTAGGGTCTGGAGGGAGTCTAACTGTAGGATCTGGAGGGTGTCTCACTGTCGGTTCTGGAGGGAGTCCCACTGTAGGGTCTGGAGGGAGTCCCACTGTAGGATCTGGAGGGAGTCCCACTGTAGGATCTGGAGGGAGTCCCACTGTAGGATCTGGAGGGAGTCTCACTGTAGGGTCTGGAGGGAGTCTCACTGTAGGGTCTGGAGGGTGTCTCACTGTAGGCGTCTGGAGGGAATCTCACTGGAGGGTCTGGAGGGAGTCTAACTGTAGGATCTGGAGGGTGTCTCACTGTAGGATCTGGAGGGTGTCCCACTGTCGGGTCTGGAGAGAGTCTCACTGTAGGATCTGGAGGGAGTCTCACTGTACGGTCTTCAGGGAGTCCCACTGTATGATCTGGAGGGAGTCTCACTGTAGGGTCTGGAGGGAGTCTCATTGGAGGATCTGGAGGGAGTCTCACTGTAGGGTCTGGAGGGAGTCTCACTGTAGGATCTGGAGGGAGTCTCACTGTAGGATCTGGAGGGAGTCTCACTGTAGGGTCTGGAGGGAGTCTCACTGAAGGATCTGGAGGGAGTCTCACTGTAGTGTCGGTTCTGAAGGGAGTCTCACTGTAGGGTCAGGAGGGAGTCTCACTGCAGGCTCTGGAGGGAATCTCACTGTAGGGTCTGGAGGGAGTCTCACTGTAGTGTCTGGAGGGAGTCTCACTGTAGGGTCTGGAGGGAGTCTCACTGTTGGATCTGGAGGGAGTCTCACTGTAGGGCCTGGAGGGAGTCCCACTTTAGGGTCTGGATGGAGTCCCACTGTCGGATCTGGAGGGAGTCTCACTGTAGGATCTGGAGCGAGTCTCACTGTAGGATCTGGAGGACGTCTCACTGTCGGGTCTGGAGGGAGTCTCACTGTCGGGTCTGGAGGGAGTCTCACTGTAGGATCTGGAGGGAGCCTCACTGTAGGGTCTGGAGGGAGTCTCACTGTCGGGTCTGGAGGCAGTCTCACTCTAGGGTCTGGAGGGAGTCTCACTGTAGGATCAGGAGGGCGTCTCACTGTAGGATCTGGAGGGAATCTCACTGTAGGATCTGGAGGGAGTCTCACTGTAGGTTCTGGAGGGAGTCTCACTGTAGGGTCTGGAGGGAGTCTCACTGTAGGTTCTGGAGGGAGTCTCACTGTAGGGTCTGGAGGGAGTCTCACTGTAGGATGTGGAGGGTGTCCCACTGTCGGGTCTGGAGGGAGTCTCACTGTAGGGGCTGGAGGGAGTCTCACTGTAGGATCTGGAGGGTGTCTCACTGTAGGGTCTGGAGGGAGTCTCACTGTAGGATGTGGAGGGAGTCTCACTGTAGGTTCTGGAGGGAGTCTCACTGTAGGGTCTGGAGGGAGTCTCACTGTAGGTTCTGGAGGGTGTCTCACTGTCGGTTCTGGAGGGAGTCCCACTGTAGGGTCTGGAGGGAGTCCCACTGTAGGATCTGGAGGGAGTCCACTGTAGGATCTGGAGGGAGTCCCACTGTAGGATCTGGAGGGAGTCTCACTGTAGGGTCTGGAGGGAGTCTCACTGCAGGGTCAGGAGGGTGTCCCACTGTAGTGTCTGGAGAGAGTCTCACCGAAGGGTCTGGAGGGATTCTCACTGTAGGGTCTGGAGGGAGTCTCACTGTAGTGTCTGGAGGGCGTCTCACTGTAGGGCCCGGAGGGAGTCTCACTGTAGGGTCTGGAGGGAGTCTCACTGTAGGATCTGGAGGGAGTATCACTGTATGTTCTGGAGGGAGTCCCACTGTCGGGTCTGGAGGGAGTCTCACTGTAGGGTCTGGAGGGAGTCCCACTGTAGGATCTGGAGGGATTACCACTGTAGGATCTGGAGGGAGTCTCACTGTAGTGTCTGGAGAGAGTCTCACTGTAGGGTCTGGAGGGAGTCTCACTTTAGTGTCTGGAGGGCTTCTCACTGTATGGCCCGGAGGGAGTCTCACTGTAGGGTCTGGAGAGAGTCCCACTGTCGGGTCTGGAGGGAGTCTCACTGTAGGGTCTGGAGGGAGTCTCACTGTAGGACCTGGAGGGAGTCTCACTGTAGTGTCTGGATGGTGTCTCACTGTAGGCTCTGGAGGGCGTCTCAATGTAGGATCTGGAGGGAGTCTCACTGTAGGTCTGGAGGGAGTCTCACTGTCGGATCTGGAGGGAGTCTCACTGTAGGATCTGGAGGGAGTCCCACTGTAGGATCTGGAGGGAGTCTCACTGTAGGGTCTGGAGGGTGTCTCACTGTTGGCGTGTGGAGGGAGTCTCACTGTAGGGTCTGGAGGGAGTCTAACTGGAGGATCTGGAGGGTGTCTCACTGTCGGTTCTGGAGGGAGTCCCACTGTAGGGTCTGGAGGGAGTCCCACTGTAGGATCTGGAGGGAGTCCCACTGTAGGATCTGGAGGGAGTCCCACTGTAGGATCTGGAGGGAGTCTCACTGTAGGGTCTGGAGGGTGTCTCACTGTAGGGTCTGGAGGGTGTCTCACTGTAGGCGTCTGGAGGGAATCTCACTGGAGGGTCTGGAGGGAGTCTAACTGTAGGATCTGGAGGGTGTCTCACTGTAGGATCTGGTGGGTGTCCCACTGTCGGGTCTGGAGAGAGTCTCACTGTAGGATCTGGAGGGAGTCTCACTGTACGGTCTTCAGGGAGTCCCACTGTATGATCTGGAGGGAGTCTCACTGTAGGGTCTGGAGGGAGTCTCACTGTAGGGTCTGGAGGGAGTCTCACTGTAGAGTCTGGAGGGTGTCTCACTGTAGGATCTGGAGGGAGTCACACTGTAGGTTCTGGAGGGAGTCTCACTGTCGGGTCTGGAGGGAGTCTCATTGGAGGATCTGGAGGGAGTCTCACTGTAGGGTCTGGAGGGAGTCTCACTGTAGGATCTGGAGGGAGTCTCACTGTAGGATCTGGAGGGAGTCTCACTGTAGGGTCTGGAGGGAGTCTCACTGAAGGATCTGGAGGGAGTCTCACTGTAGTGTCGGGTCTGGAGGGAGTCTCACTGTAGGGTCAGGAGGGAGTCTCACTGTAGGCTCTGGAGGGAATCTCACTGTAGGGTCTGGAGGGAGTCTCACTGTAGTGTCTGGAGGGAGTCTCACTGTAGGGTCTGGAGGGAGTCTCACTGTTGGATCTGGAGGGAGTCTCACTGTCGGGCCTGGAGGGAGTCCCACTTTAGGGTCTGGAGGGAGTCCCACTGTCGGATCTGGAGGGAGTCTCACTGTAGGATCTGGAGCGAGTCTCACTGTAGGATCTGGAGGACGTCTCACTGTAGGGTCTGGAGGGAGTCTCACTGTAGGGTCTGGAGGGAGTCTCACTGTAGGATCTGGAGGGAGTCTCACTGTAGGGTCTGGAGGGAGTCTCACTGTCGGGTCTGCAGGCAGTCTCACTGTAGGGTCTGGAGGGAGTCTCACTGTAGGATCAGGAGGGCGTCTCACTGTAGGATCTGGAGGGAGTCTCACTGTAGGATCTGGAGGGAGTCTCACTGTAGGTTCTGGAGGGAGTCTCACTGTAGGGTCTGGAGGGAGTCTCACTGTAGGTTCTGGAGGGAGTCTCACTGTAGGGTCTGGAGGGAGTCTCACTGTAGGATGTGGAGGGAGTCCCACTGTCGGGTCTGGAGGGAGTCTCACTGTAGGGGCTGGAGGGAGTCTCACTGCAGGATCTGGAGGGTGTCTCACTGTAGGGTCTGGAGGGAGTCTCACTGTAGGATCTGGAGGGAGTCTCACTGTAGGGTCTGGAGGGAGTCTCACTGCAGGGTCAGGAGGGTGTCTCACTGTAGGCGTCTGGAGGGAGTCTCACTGTAGGGACTGGAGGGAGTCTCACTGTACGGTCTGGAGGGAGTCCCACTGTAGGATCTGGAGGTAGTCTCACTGTAGGGTTTGGAGGGAGTCTCACTGTAGGGTCTGGAGGGAGTCTCACTGTAGAGTCTGGAGGGTGTCTCACTGTAGGATCTGGAGGGAGTCTCACTGTAGGTTCTGGAGGGAGTCTCACTGTAGGGTCTGGAGGGAGTCTCATTGGAGGATCTGGAGGGAGTCTCACTGTAGGGTCTGGAGGGAGTCTCACTGTAGGATCTGGAGGGAGTCTCACTGTAGGATCTGGAGGGAGTCTCACTGTAGGGTCTGGAGGGAGTCTCACTGTCGGGTCTGGAGGGAGTCTCAATGTAGGGTCTGGAGGGAGTCTCACTGTAGGGTCTGGAGGGAGTCCCACTGTCGGGTCTGGAGGGAGTCTCACTGTAGGGTCTGGAGGGAGTCCCACTGTAGGATCTGGAGGGATTCCCACTGTAGGATCTGGAGGGTGTCTCACTGTAGGGTCTGGAGAGTGTCCCACTCTCGGGTCTGGAGTGTGTCCCACTGTCGGTTGTGGAGGGATTCTCACTGTAGGATCTGGAGGGAGTCTCAATGTAGGGTCTGGAGGGAGTCCCACTGTCGGTTCTGGAGGGAGTCTCATTGTAGGATCTGGAGGGAGTCCCACTGTAGGATCTGGAGGGAGTCCCACTGTAGGGTCTGGAGGGAGTCTCACTTTAGGATCTGGAGGGAGTCCTACTGTCGGGTCTGGAGGGAGTCTCACTGTAGGGTCTGGAGTGTGTCTCACTGTAGGGTCTGGAGGTAGTATCACTGTGGGATCTGGAGGGAGTCTCACTGAAGTGTCTGGAGGGAGTCTCACTGTAGGATCTGGAGGGAGTCTCACTGTAGGGTCTGGAGGGAGTCTCACTGTAGGATCTGGAGGGTGTCTCACTGTAGGGTCTGGAGAGAGTCTCACTGAAGGATCTGGAGGGAGTCTCACTGTAGGTTCTGGAGGGAGTCTCACTGTCGGGTCTGGAGGGTGTCTCCCTGTAGGGTCTGGAGGGAGTCTCACTGTAGGGTCTGGAGGGTGTCTCACTGTCGGTTCTGGAGGGAGTCCCACTGTAGGGTCTAGAGGGAGTCCCACTGTAGGATCTGGAGGGATTCCCACTGTAGGGTCTGGAGGGAGTCCCACTGTAGCATCTGGAGGGAGTCTCACTGTAGGGTCTAGAGGGAGTCTCACTGTAGGGTCTGGAGGGAATCTCACTGTGGTGTCTGGAGGGTGTCTCATTGTAGGATCTGGAGGGAGTCTCACTGTAGGGTCTGGAGGGAGTCTCACTGTAGGGTCTGGAGGGCGTGTCACTGTAGGGTCTGGAGGGAATCCCACTGTAGGATCTGGAGGGAGTCTCGCTGTAGGATCTGGAGGGAGTCCCACTGTCGGGTCTGGAGGGAGTCTTACTGTAGGGTCTGGAGGGCGTCTCACTGTAGGGCCTAAAGGGAGTCTCACTGTAGGATCTGGAGGGAGTCTCACTGTCGGTTCTGGAGGGAGTCTGACTGCAGGGTCTGGAGGGAGTCTCACTGTAGGGTCTGGAGGGAATCTCACTGTAGATCTTGGAGGGAGTCTCACTGCAGGGTCTGGAGGGAGTCTAACTGTAGGATCTGGAGGGAGTCCCACTGTAGGTCTGGAGGAAGTCCCACTGTCGGTTCTGGAGGGAGTCTCACTGTAGTGTCTGGAGGGAGTCTCACTGTAGGGTCTGGAGGGAGCCTCACTGTAGGATCTGGAGGTAGTCTCACTGTAGGATCTGGAGGGAGTCTCACTGTAGGATCTGGAGGGAGTATCACTGTATGTTCTGGAGGGAGTCCCACTGTCGGGTCTGGAGGGAGTCTCACTGTAGGGTCTGGAGGGAGTCCCACTGTAGGATCTGGAGGGATTACCACTGTAGGATCTGGAGGGAGTCTCACTGTAGTGTCTGGAGAGAGTCTCACTGTAGGGTCTGGAGAGAGTCCCACTGTCGGGTCTGGAGGGAGTCTCACTGTAGGGTCTGGAGGGAGTCTCACTGTAGGACCTGGAGGGAGTCTCACTGTAGTGTCTGGATGGTGTCTCACTGTAGGCTCTGGAGGGCGTCTCAATGTAGGATCTGGAGGGAGTCTCACTGTAGGTCTGGAGGGAGTCTCACTGTCGGATCTGGAGGGAGTCTCACTGTAGGATCTGGAGGGAGTCCCACTGTAGGATCTGGAGGGAGTCTCACTGTAGGATCTGGAGGGCATCTCACTGTAGGATCTGGAGGGAGTCTCACTGTAGGGTCTGGAGGGAGTCTCACTGTAGGATCTGGAGGGAGTCCCACTGTAGGATCTGGAGGGAGTCTCACTGTAGGGTCTGGAGGGTGTCTCACTGTTGGCGTGTTTAGGGAGTCTCACTGTAGGGTCTGGAGGGAGTCTAACTGTAGGATCTGGAGGGTGTCTCACTGTCGGTTCTGGAGGGAGTCCCACTGTAGGGTCTGGAGGGAGTCCCACTGTAGGATCTGGAGGGAGTCCCACTGTAGGATCTGGAGGGAGTCCCACTGTAGGATCTGGAGGGAGTCTCACTGTAGGGTCTGGAGGGAGTCTCACTGTAGGGTGTGGAGGGTGTCTCACTGTAGGCGTCTGGAGGGAATCTCACTGGAGGGTCTGGAGGGAGTCTAACTGTAGGATCTGGAGGGTGTCTCACTGTAGGATCTGGAGGGTGTCCCACTGTCGGGTCTGGAGAGAGTCTCACTGTAGGATCTGGAGGGAGTTTCACTGTACGGTCTTCAGGGAGTCCCACTGTATGATCTGGAGGGAGTCTCACTGTAGGGTCTGGAGGGAGTCTCATTGGAGGATCTGGAGGGAGTCTCACTGTAGGGTCTGGAGGGAGTCTCACTGTAGGATCTGGAGGGAGTCTCACTGTAGGATCTGGAGGGAGTCTCACTGTAGGGTCTGGAGGGAGTCTCACTGAAGGATCTGGAGGGAGTCTCACTGTAGTGTCGGGTCTGGAGGGAGTCTCACTGTAGGGTCAGGAGGGAGTCTCACTGCAGGCTCTGGAGGGAATCTCACTGTAGGGTCTGGAGGGAGTCTCACTGTAGTGTCTGGAGGGAGTCTCACTGTAGGGTCTGGAGGGAGTCTCACTGTTGGATCTGGAGGGAGTCTCACTGTAGGGCCTGGAGGGAGTCCCACTTTAGGGTCTGGATGGAGTCCCACTGTCGGATCTGGAGGGAGTCTCACTGTAGGATCTGGAGCGAGTCTCACTGTAGGATCTGGAGGACGTCTCACTGTCGGGTCTGGAGGGAGTCTCACTGTCGGGTCTGGAGGGAGTCTCACTGTAGGATCTGGAGGGAGTCTCACTGTAGGGTCTGGAGGGAGTCTCACTGTCGGGTCTGGAGGCAGTCTCACTGTAGGGTCTGGAGGGAGTCTCACTGTAGGATCAGGAGGGCGTCTCACTGTAGGATCTGGAGGGAGTCTCACTGTAGGATCTGGAGGGAGTCTCACTGTAGGTTCTGGAGGGAGTCTCACTGTAGGGTCTGGAGGGAGTCTCACTGTAGGTTCTGGAGGGAGTCTCACTGTAGGGTCTGGAGGGAGTCTCACTGTAGGATGTGGAGGGAGTCCCACTGTCGGGTCTGGAGGGAGTCTCACTGTAGGGGCTGGAGGGAGTCTCACTGTAGGATCTGGAGGGTGTCTCACTGTAGGGTCTGGAGGGAGTCTCACTGTAGGATGTGGAGGGAGTCTCACTGTAGGTTCTGGAGGGAGTCTCACTGTAGGGTCTGGAGGGAGTCTCACTGTAGGTTCTGGAGGGTGTCTCACTGTCGGTTCTGGAGGGAGTCCCACTGTAGGGTCTGGAGGGAGTCCCACTGTAGGATCTGGAGGGAGTCCACTGTAGGATCTGGAGGGAGTCCCACTGTAGGATCTGGAGGGAGTCTCACTGTAGGGTCTGGAGGGAGTCTCACTGCAGGGTCAGGAGGGTGTCCCACTGTAGTGTCTGGAGAGAGTCTCACCGAAGGGTCTGGAGGGATTCTCACTGTAGGGTCTGGAGGGAGTCTCACTGTAGTGTCTGGAGGGCATCTCACTGTCGGGCCCGGAGGGAGTCTCACTGTAGGGTCTGGAGGGAGTCTCACTGTAGGATCTGGAGGGAGTATCACTGTATGTTCTGGAGGGAGTCCCACTGTCGGGTCTGGAGGGAGTCTCACTGTAGGGTCTGGAGGGAGTCCCACTGTAGGATCTGGAGGGATTACCACTGTAGGATCTGGAGGGAGTCTCACTGTAGTGTCTGGAGAGAGTCTCACTGTAGGGTCTGGAGGGAGTCTCACTTTAGTGTCTGGAGGGCTACTCACTGTATGGCCCGGAGGGAGTCTCACTGTAGGGTCTGGAGAGAGTCCCACTGTCGGGTCTGGAGGGAGTCTCACTGTAGGGTCTGGAGGGAGTCTCACTGTAGGACCTGGAGGGAGTCTCACTGTAGTGTCTGGATGGTGTCTCACTGTAGGCTCTGGAGGGGGTCTCAATGTAGGATCTGGAGGGAGTCTCACTGTAGGTCTGGAGGGAGTCTCACTGTCGGATCTGGAGGGAGTCTCACTGTCGGATCTGGAGGGAGTCCCACTGTAGGATCTGGAGGGAGTCTCACTGTAGGATCTGGAGGGCATCTCACTGTAGGATCTGGAGGGAGTCTCACTGTAGGGTCTGGAGGGAGTCTCACTGTAGGATCTGGAGGGAGTCCCACTGTAGGATCTGGAGGGAGTCTCACTGTAGGGTCTGGAGGGTGTCTCACTGTTGGCGTGTGGAGGGAGTCTCACTGTAGGGTCTGGAGGGAGTCTAACTGTAGGATCTGGAGGGTGTCTCACTGTCGGTTCTGGAGGGAGTCCCACTGTAGGGTCTGGAGGGAGTCCCACTGTAGGATCTGGAGGGAGTCCCACTGTAGGTTCTGGAGGGAGTCCCACTGTAGGATCTGGAGGGAGTCTCACTGTAGGGTCTGGAGGGAGTCTCACTGTAGGGTCTGGAGGGTGTCTCACTGTAGGCGTCTGGAGGGAATCTCACTGGAGGGTCTGGAGGGAGTCTAACTGTAGGATCTGGAGGGTGTCTCACTGTAGGATCTGGAGGGTGTCCCACTGTCGGGTCTGGAGAGAGTCTCACTGTAGGATCTGGAGGGAGTCTCACTGTACGGTCTTCAGGGAGTCCCACTGTATGATCTGGAGGGAGTCTCACTGTAGGGTCTGGAGGGAGTCTCACTGTAGGGTCTGGAGGGAGTCTCACTGTAGAGTCTGGAGGGTGTCTCACTGTAGGATCTGGAGGGAGTCACACTGTAGGTTCTGGAGGGAGTCTCACTGTAGGGTCTGGAGGGAGTCTCATTGGAGGATCTGGAGGGAGTCTCACTGTAGGGTCTGGAGGGAGTCTCACTGTAGGATCTGGAGGGAGTCTCACTGTAGGATCTGGAGGGAGTCTCACTGTAGGGTCTGGAGGGAGTCTCACTGAAGGATCTGGAGGGAGTCTCACTGTAGTGTCGGGTCTGGAGGGAGTCTCACTGTAGGGTCAGGAGGGAGTCTCACTGTAGGCTCTGGAGGGAATCTCACTGTAGGGTCTGGAGGGAGTCTCACTGTAGTGTCTGGAGGGAGTCTCACTGTAGGGTCTGGAGGGAGTCTCACTGTTGGATCTGGAGGGAGTCTCACTGTCGGGCCTGGAGGGAGTCCCACTTTAGGGTCTGGAGGGAGTCCCACTGTCGGATCTGGAGGGAGACTCACTGTAAGATCTGGAGCGAGTCTCACTGTAGGATCTGGAGGACGTCTCACTGTAGGGTCTGGAGGGAGTCTCACTGTAGGGTCTGGAGGGAGTCTCACTGTAGGATCTGGAGGGAGTCTCACTGTAGGGTCTGGAGGGAGTCTCACTGTCGGGTCTGCAGGCAGTCTCACTGTAGGGTCTGGAGGGAGTCTCACTGTAGGATCAGGAGGGCGTCTCACTGTAGGATCTGGAGGGAGTCTCACTGTAGGATCTGGAGGGAGTCTCACTGTAGGTTCTGGAGGGAGTCTCACTGTAGGGTCTGGAGGGAGTCTCACTGTAGGTTCTGGAGGGAGTCTCACTGTAGGGTCTGGAGGGAGTCTCACTGTAGGATGTGGAGGGAGTCCCACTGTCGGGTCTGGAGGGAGTCTCACTGTAGGGGCTGGAGGGAGTCTCACTGCAGGATCTGGAGGGTGTCTCACTGTAGGGTCTGGAGGGAGTCTCACTGTAGGATCTGGAGGGAGTCTCACTGTAGGGTCTGGAGGGAGTCTCACTGCAGGGTCAGGAGGGTGTCTCACTGTAGGCGTCTGGAGGGAGTCTCACTGTAGGGACTGGAGGGAGTCTCACTGTACGGTCTGGAGGGAGTCCCACTGTAGGATCTGGAGGTAGTCTCACTGTAGGGTTTGGAGGGAGTCTCACTGTAGGGTCTGGAGGGACTCTCACTGTAGAGTCTGGAGGGTGTCTCACTGTAGGATCTGGAGGGAGTCTCACTGTAGGTTCTGGAGGGAGTCTCACTGTAGGGTCTGGAGGGAGTCTCATTGGAGGATCTGGAGGGAGTCTCACTGTAGGGTCTGGAGGGAGTCTCACTGTAGGATCTGGAGGGAGTCTCACTGTAGGATCTGGAGGGAGTCTCACTGTAGGATCTGGAGGGCGTGCCACTTTAGGATCTGGAGGGAGTCTCACTGTAGGGTCTGGAGGGAGTCTCACTGTCGGGTCTGGAGGGAGTCTCAATGTAGGGTCTGGAGGGAGTCTCACTGTAGGGTCTGGAGGGAGTCCCATTGTCGGGTCTGGAGGGAGTCTCACTGTAGGGTCTGGAGGGAGTCCCACTGTAGGATTTGGAGGGATTCCCACTGTAGGATCTGGAGGGTGTCTCACTGTAGGGTCTGGAGAGTGCCCCACTGTCGGGTCTGGAGGGAGTCTCACTGTAGGGTCTGGAGGGAGTCCCACTGTAGGATCGGGAGGGATTCCCACTGTAGGATCTGGAGGGAGTCTCACTCTAGGGTCTGGAGTTTGTCCCACTGTCGGTTGTGGAGGGATTCTCACTGTAGGTTCTGGAGGGAGTCCCACTGTAGGGTCTGGAGGGAGTCTCACTGTAGGATCTGGAGGGAGTCTCACTGTAGGATCTGGAGGGAGTCTCACTGTAGGGTCTGGAGGGAGTCTCACTGTAGGTTCTGGAGGGTGTCTCACTGTCGGTTCTGGAGGGAGTCCCATTGTAGGGTCTGGAGGGAGTCCCACTCTGAAGATGGCCTGCTGAATTTTTAGTGTTTTTAGTGTTTAAAGTGGGGAAAAAAAAGGTTCATTTCAAGTTTAAAAAGGTTTTAAAGTTAAATTTAGTTCTAGTTAAGTTAGTTTAGTTTGTTTAGTTAAGTTTAAGTTTAGTTTAGTCTAGATTAACTAAGGAAGGAAAAGACCACCAAAGAGACCACCAAAGGAAAAAAAACCAGAGGAAATTAGAAAATAAAAGCCAAAGAAAAAAAAGAAATAAGGGAAAAAAAAATATACAAACCAAAGAACAGCGGCCGCACGGGGCCACAGCAGCAGCAGAAGCGAGGTGACTCGGCCGCATCGGGAACCGAGGCGCGAAGGCCGCACGGAGACGCTGCGGCAGCCGGAGCGAGGAGTCTCGGGGAGGCCGCTTCGGGAAACGAGGCGAATCGGGGAGGCCGCACGGAGACGCAGCGGCAGCCGGAACGAGGTGACTCGGGGAGCCCGAGCGGCGAATGAGACACGGCCCGATCGGCGGCCGCAGTCCAGCACCCGAGCGACGACCGCAGTCCAGCACCCGAGCGACGGCCGCATTCCAGCACACGAGCGACAACCGCAGTCCAGCACCCGAACGGCGAACGAGGCACAGCCCGAGCGGCGGCTGGGCTAGAAAGCCCGGGAAAGGCCCGAGGAGCCAGGCCCAGAGACCTCTGAGGAGAAGGGGAGCAACCAGAAGGCTTCCAGAAGCAAACCAAGACTGTGAGTACAGGGCCCAGGGAGGGAGACTGAAGCCAGGGAAAGGCCCGAGGAGCCAGGCCGAGACAGAGGCACAGAGACCTCTGAGGGGGAGGGGAACAGCCCGAAGGCACCGGGAAACAGCGGCTCACAGACCCAGACCTGAGAAGGGTGAACCCAGAAGCCGAGGCCCAGGGACCACGGGGTCGGAGAGGGGGACCGGGAAAGTTCGCGAACAGGGAGAGGGAAACACCAAACCCGGGGCCCCAGAAAAGCTTATTCTAAGATCAACAATACTTTACCAAAAATGAGCGAATCAGAAGATCCACAACAGCCCCGCTTCCAGATTCCCCCCAACACCGCAAAAAAAGCTATAAAAGCGATCAAGCATGAGCAGATGAGAGAAAAACCAGAAACACTTTTTGCTGACTGTTACAACAATGGGACAAAAAGTAACCTCATTTTCTACTCAGATCAGCCAGTGGCTTGGATCACAGCAATAAAATCACACTATACCAATGTTAAGCTAGAAAATACCGCAAATGGGTCCAGAATGAAAATTAACACACCAGGAGACAGTTCAACTACGACGGTCAACGCGTACAATACCGGAACAATATTAGTGCAAGGCAACCTCGACAAATTTGCAACGGCCTTCAGGACACTGAAAAAATTAACTAAGCGGGGAAGGAACAGCCCCAGAGTGGCCCGCACTCCCCCCAACATTGACAACTTACCAGGAGAAAATCTGCCTGGTCAGGAGGTGAACGAGCCACACAGTTCAAACCAGACACTAACCCCGGGGAACCACAGCCACACGATACAACTGACAAACCCCAGCATAACTACCAGGGAGGAAGCCACACATAGTTCCCCTACCATTCCCAGCTCACCAAGAGAAGAGCAGCATAGCCAGGAAGTGAGTGAGCCCTCCAGGGCCGACCAGCCTAGCCAGGAAGTGAGTGAGCCTTCCAGGGCCGACCAGACACATACCCCGGGATCACACAGCCAGATACAACCAAAAGGTAAATTTAATCAATTAGAGATCGAGATGGTTAAACTTAGAGAGGACTTCCTCAAAATGAATGACGATCAAAATCAGGAGAGGGAGAGACACAAGAGAGAGCTGAAGCTACTTGAGAACCAGGTGAATCTACTTAGGAATCAGGCGAAAGAGCTGCAGGAAAAAGAAGAGAGCCATAGAGGAGAGATAACACCATTAGACCAGCAACCAGAGGCTAGAGATAAGACAAGACAGAGCCGGACGGAACGGCTGCACTCCCACACGGAACAAAAGCAACAGACACACAATACAAACTGATTCGCAATCTTCCCTCACCACCGTGGAACCACAAGCGGGCCGCTCACAAGAGGTACGCACACACCAGACACCCCAGCCCAGCACACACACTATGAGTCCAAGCGAAAGCCACCAGACAGTAAACACAAACAAGGCTGACGTCGTAATACTCATAGACTCAAATGGGAAATTTCTATGGGAGAAAAAGCTATTCCCTAGAAGTAAAGTAGAAAAGATCTGGTGCCCAACAACAAACAGAGCCATGGGATGGCTGACCAAAGCCAGATTAGGCTCCCCCCAACACAGTGGGAGTGAATGGGAGGGGGTTTGGTCCATTGGGATTCTATACAGTGGGAGTGAATGGGAGGGGGTTTGGTCCATTGGGATTCTCTATAATGGGAGTGAATGGGAGGGGGTTTGGTCCATTGGGATTCTATACAGTGGGAGTGAATGGGAAAGGCTTTGGTAAATTGGGTTTCTATATAATGGGAGTGAATGGGAGGGGGTTTGGTCCATTGGGATTCTATACCGTGGGAGTGAATTGGAGCGGGTTTGGTCCATTGGGATTCTATACAGTGGGAGTGAATGGGAGGGGGTTTGGTCTATTGGGATTCTGTACAGTGGGAGTGAATGGGAAGGGGGTTTGGTCCATTGGGATTCTATACAGTGGGAGTGAATGGGAAGGGGTTTGGTCCATTGGGATTCTATAGAGTGGGAGTGAATGGGAGGGGGTTTGGTCCATTGGGATTCTATACAATGGGAGTGAATGGGAAGGGGTTTGGTCCATTGGGATTCGATACAGTGGGAGTGACTGGGAAGGGGTTTGGTCCATTGGGATTCTATACAGTGGGAGTGAATGCGAAGGGGTTTGATCCATTGGGATTCTATACATTGGGAGTGAATGGGAGAGGGTTTGGTCGATTGGGATTCTGTACAGTGGGAGTGAATGGGAAGGGGTTTGGTCCACTGGGATTCTATACAGTGGGAGTGAATGGGAGGGGGTTTTGTCCATTGGGATTCTATACAATGGGAGTGAATTGGGAGGGGTTTGGTCCATTGGGATTCTATACATTGGAAGTGAATGGGAAGGGGTTTGATCCATTGGGATTCTTTCCAGTGGGAGTGAATGGGAAGGGGTTTGGTCCATTGGGATTCTGTACAGTGGGAGTAAATGGGAGGCGGTTTTGTCCATTGGGATTGTATACAATGGGATTGAATGGGAAGGGGTTTGGTCCATTGGGATTGTATACAGTGGGAGTGAATGGGAGGGGGTTTGGTCCATTGGGATTCTATAGAGTGGGAGTGAATGGGAGGGGGTTTGGTCCATTGGGATTCTATACAATGGGAGTGAATGGGAAGGGGATTGGTCCATTGGGATTCGGTACAGTGGGAGTGACTGGGAAGGGGTTTGGTCCATTGGGATTCTATACAGTGGGAGTGAATGCGAAGGGGTTTGGTCCATTGGGATTCTATACATTGGGAGTGAATGGGAGAGGGTTTGGTCCATTGGGATTCTGTACAGTGGGAGTGAATGGGAAGGGGTTTGGTCCATTGGGATTCTATACAGTGGGAGTGAATGGGAGGGGGTTTGGTCCTTTGGGATTCTATACAATGGGAGTGAATGGGAGGGGGTTTGGTCCATTGGGATTCTATACAATGGGAGTGAATTGGGAGGGGTTTGATCCATTGGGATTCTATACATTGGAAGTGAATGGGAAGGGGTTTGATCCATTGGGAATCTATACAATGGGAGTGAATGGGAGGGGGTTTGGTCCATTGGGATTCGATACAGTGGGAGTGAATGGGAAGGGGTTTGGTCCATTGGGATTCTGTACAGTGGGAGTGAATGGGAAGGGGTTTGGTCCATTGGGATTCTATTCAGTGGGAGTGAATGGGAGGGGGTTTGATCCATTGGGATTCTATACAGTGGGAGTGAATGGGAGGGGGTTTGGTCCATTGGGATTCTATAGAGTGGGAGTGAATGGGAGGGGGTTTGCTCCATTGGGATTCTGTACAATGGGAGTGAATGGGAGGGGGTTTGGTCCAATGGGATTCTATACAGTGGGAGGAATAGGAAGGGGTTTGGTCCATTGGGATTCTGCACAATGGGAATGAATGGGAAGGGGTTTGGTCCATTGGAATTCTATACAATGTGAGTGAATGGGAGGGGGATTGGTCCATTGGGATTCTATACAGTGGGAGTGAATGGGAGGGGGTTTGGTCCATTGGGATTCTGTACAGTGGGAGTGAATGGGAGGGGGTTTGGTCCATTGGGATTCTATACAATGGGAGTGAATGGGAGGGGGTTTGGTCCATTGGGATTCTATACAGTGGGAGTGAATGGGAAGGGGCTTGGTCCATTGGGATTCTATACAGAGGGAGTGAATGGGAGGGGGTTTGGTCCATTGGGATTCTATACAATGGGAGTGAATGGGAGGGGGTTTGGTCCAGTGGGATTCTCTATAATGGGAGTGAATGGGAGGGGGTTTGGTCCATTGGGATTCTATACAGTGGGAGTGAATGGGAAGGGGTTTGTTCCATTGGGATTCTATACAGTGGGAGTGAATGGGAGGGGGTTTGGTCCATTGGGATTCTATACAGTGGGAGTGAATGGGAGGGGGTTTGGTCCATTGGGATTCTCTATAATGGGAGTGAATGGGAGGGGGTTTGGTCCATTGGGATTCTATGCAGTGGGAGTGAATGGGAAGGGGTTTGGTAAATTGGGATTCTATATAATGGGAGTGAATGGGAGGGGGTTTGGTCTATTGGGATTCTGTACAGTGGGAGTGAATGGGAGGGGGTTTGGTCCATTGGGATTCTATACAGTGGGAGTGAATGGGAAGGGGGTTTGGTCCATTGGGATTCTGTACAGTGGGAGTGAATGGGAGGGGGTTTGGTCCATTGGGATTCTATACAGTGGGAGTGAATGGGAGGGGGTTTGGTCTATTGGGATTCTGTACAGTGGGAGTGAATGGGAGGGGGTTTGGTCCATTGGGATTCTATACAGTGGGAGTGAATGGGAGAGGGTTTGGTCCATTGGGATTCTGTATAGTGGGAGTGAATGGGAAGGGGGTTTGGTCCATTGGGATTCTATACAGTGGGAGTGAATGGGAAGGGGTTTGGTCCATTGGGATTCTGTACAGTGGGAGTAAATGGGAGGGGATTTTGTCCATTGGGATTGTATACAATGGGATTGAATAGGAATGGGTTTGGTCCATTGGGATTGTATACAGTGGGAGTGAATGGGAGGGGGTTTGGTCCATTGGGATTCTATAGAGTGGGAGTGAATGGGAGGGGGTTTGGTCCATTGGGATTCTATACAATGGGAGTGAATGGGAAGGGGTTTGGTCCATTGGGATTCGATACAGTGGGAGTGACTGGGAAGGGGTTTGGTCCATTGGGAGTCTATACAGTGGGAGTGAATGGGAGAGGGTTTGGTCCATTGGGATTCTATACAGTGGGAGCGAATGGGAAGGGGTTTGGTCCATTGGGATTCTATTCAGTTGGAGTGAAGGGGAGGGGGTTTCATCCATTGGGATTCTATACAGTGGGAGTGAATGGGAGGGGGTTTGGTCCAATGGGATTCTATACAGTGGGAGGAATAGGAAGGGGTTTGGTCCATTGGGATTCTGTACAATGGGAATGAATGGGAAGGGATTTGGTCCATTGGGATTCTATACAATGGGAGTGAATGGGAGGGGGATTGGTCCATTGGGATTCTATACAGTGGGAGTGAATGGGAGGGGGTTTGCTCCATTGGGATTCTATACAGTGGGAGTGAATGGGAGGGGCTTTGGTCCATTGGGATTCTATACAGTGGGAGTGAATGGGAAGGAGTTTGTTCCATTGGGATTCTATACAGTGGGAGGAATGGGAGTGGGTTTGGTATATTGGGAATCTATACAATGGGAGTGAATGGGTGGGGGTTTGGTCCATTGGGATTCTATACAATGGGAGTGAATGGGAGGGGGTTTGGTCCATTGGGATTCTATACAGTGGGAGTGAATGGGAAGGGGCTTGGTCCATTGGGATTCTATACAGTGGGAGTGAATGGGAGGGGGTTTGGTCCATTGGGATTCTATACAATTGGAGTGAATGGGAGGGGGTTTGGTCCATTGGGATTCTATACAGTGGGAGTGAATGGGAAGGGGTTTGGTCCATTGGGATTCTATACAATTGGAGTGAATGGGAGGGGGTTTGGTCCATTGGGATTCTATACAGTGGGAGTGAATGGGAGGGGGTTTGGTCCATTGGGATTCTATACAGTGGGAGTGAATGGGAAGGGGTTTGGTCCATTGGGATTCTATACAATTGGAGTGAATGGGAGGGGGTTTGGTCCATTGGGATTCTATACAGTGGGAGTGAATGGGAAGGGGGTTTGGTCCATTGGGATTCAGTACAGTGGGAGTGAATGGGAGGGGGTTTGGTCCATTGGGATTCTATACAGTGGGAGTGAATGGGAGAGGGTTTGGTCCATTGGGATTCTGTATAGTGGGAGTGAATGGGAAGGGGGTTTGGTCCATTGGGATTCTATACAGTGGGAGTGAATGGGAAGGGGTTTGGTCCATTGGGATTCTGTACAGTGGGAGTAAATGGGAGGGGGTTTTGTCCATTGGGATTGTATACAATGGGATTGAATAGGAATGGGTTTGGTCCATTGGGATTCTATACAGTGGGAGTGAATGGGAGGGGGTTTGGTCCATTGGGATTCTATAGAGTGGGAGTGAATGGGAGGGGGTTTGGTCCATTGGGATTCTATACAATGGGAGTGAATGGGAAGGGGTTTGGTCCATTGGGATTCGATACAGTGGGAGTGACTGGGAAGGGGTTTGGTCCATTGGGATTCTATCCAGTGGGAGTGAATGCGAAGGGGTTTGGTCCATTGGGAGTCTATACAGTGGGAGTGGATGGGAGAGGGTTTGGTCCATTGGGATTCTATACAGTGGGAGCGAATGGGAAGGGGTTTGGTCCATTGGGATTCTATTCAGTGGGAGTGAAGGGGAGGGGGTTTCATCCATTGGGATTCTATACAGTGGGAGTGAATGGGAGGGGGTTTGGTCCAATGGGATTCTATACAGTGGGAGGAATAGGAAGGGGTTTGGTCCATTGGGATTCTGTACAATGGGAATGAATGGGAAGGGATTTGGTCCATTGGGATTCTATACAATGGGAGTGAATGGGAGGGGGTTTGCTCCATTGGGATTCTACACAGTGGGAGTGAATGGGAGGGGCTTTGGTCCATTGGGATTCTATACAGTGGGAGTGAATGGGAAGGAGTTTGTTCCATTGGTATTCTATACAGTGGGAGGAATGGGAGTGGGTTTGGTATATTGGGAATCTATACAATGGGAGTGAATGGGTGGGGGTTTGGTCCATTGGGATTCTATACAATGGGAGTGAATGGGAGGGGGTTTGGTCCATTGGGATTCTATACAGTGGGAGTGAATGGGAGGGGGTTTGGTCCATTGGGATTCTATACAGTGGGAGTGAATGGGAGGGGGTTTGGTCCATTGGGATTCTATACAGTGGGAGTGAATGGGAAGGGGTTTGGTAAATTGGGATTCTATATAATGGGAGTGAATGGGAGGGGGTTTGGTCCATTGGGATTCTACACAGTTGGAGTGAATGGGAGGGGGTTTGGTCCATTGCGATTCTATACAGTGGGAGTGAATGGGAGGGGGTTTGGTCCATTGGGATTCTGTATAGTGGGAGTGAATGGGAGGGGGTTTTGTCCATTGGGATTGTATACAATGGGATTGAATGGGAAGGGGTTTGGTCCATTGGGATTCTATACAATGGGAGTGAATGGGAGAGGGTTTGGTCCATTGGGATTCTGTACAGTGGGAGTGAATGGGAAGGGGTTTGGTCCATTGGGATTCTATACAGTGGGAGTGAATGGGAGGGGGTTTGGTCCATTGGGATTCTATACAGTGGGAGTGAATGGGAAGTGGTTTGGTCCATTGGGATTCTATACAGTGTGAGGAATGGGAGGGGATTTGGTCCATTGGGATTCTATACAGTTGGAGTGAATGGGAGGGGGTTTGGTCCATTGGGATTCTATACAGTGGGAGTGAATGGGAGGGGGTTTGGTCCATTGGGATGCTATACAGTGGGAGTGAATGGGAGGGGGTTTGGTCCATTGGGATTCTATACAATGGGAGTGAATGGGAGGGGATTTGGTCCATTGGGATTCTGTACAGTGGGAGTGAATGGGAGGGGGTTTGGTCCATTGGGATTCTATACAGTGGGAGTGAATGGGAGAGGTTTTGGTCCATTGGGATTCTATTAAATGGGAGTGAATGGGAAGGGGTTTAGTCCATTGTGATTCTATGCAGTGGGAGTGAATGGGAGGGGGTTTGGTCCATTGGGATTCTATACAGTGGGAGTGAATGGGAAGGGATTTGGTCCTTTGGGATTCTATACAGTGGGAGTGAATGGGAAGGGGTTTGGTCCATTGGGATTCTATACAGTGGGAGTGAATGGGAGGGGGTTTGGTCCATTGGGATTCTATACAGTGGGAGTGAATGGGAGGGGTTTGGTCCATTGGGATTCTATACAGTGGGAGTGAATGGGAGCGGGTTTGGTCCATTGGGATTCTATGCAGTGGGAGTGAATGGGAGGGGGTTTGCTCCATTGGGATTCCATACAATGGGAGTGAATGTGAGGTGGTTTGGTCCATTGGGATTCAATATAGTGGGAGGAATAGGCAGGGATTTGGTCCTTTGGGATTCTATACAATGGGAGTGAATGGGAAGGGATTTGTTCCATTGGGATTCTATACAGTGGGAGTGAATGGGAGGGGGTTTTGCCCATTGGGATTCTATACAGTGGGAGTGAATGGGAGGGGGTTTGGCCCATTGGGATTCTATACAATGGGAGTGAATGGGAGGGGGTTTGGTCCATTGGGATTCTACACAGTGGGAGTGAATGGGAGGGGGTTTGGTCCATTCGGATTCTGTACAATGGGAGTGAATGGGAGTGGGTTTGGCCCATTGGGATTCTATACAATGGGAGTGAATGGGAGGGGGTTTGGTCCATTGGAATTCTATACAGTGGGAGTGAAGGGGAAGGGGTTTGTTCCATTGGGATTCTATACAGTGGGAGTGAATGGGATGATGTTTGGTCCATTGGGATTCTTTCCAGTGGGAGTGAATGGGAGGGGGTTTGGTCAATTGGGATTCTCTGCAATGGGAGTGAATGGGAGGGGGTTTGGTCCATTGGGATTCTATGCAGTGGGAGTGAATGGGAGGGGATTTGCTCCATTGGGATTCTCTACAATGGGACTGAATGGGAGGGGGTTTGGTCCATTGGGATTCTATACAGTGGGAGTGAATGGGAGGGGGTTTGCTCCATTGGGATTCTATACAGTGGGAGTGAATGGGAGGGGGTTTGGTCCATTGGGATTCTCTATAATGGGAGTGAATGGGAGGGGGTTTGGTGCATTGGGATTCTATACAGTGGGAGTGAATGGGAAGGGGTTTGGTAAATTGGGATTCTATATAATGGGAGTGAATGGGAGGGGGTTTGGTCCATTGGGATTCTATACCGTGGGAGTGAATTGGAGCGGCTTTGGTCCATTGGGATTCTACACAGTTGGAGTGAATGGGAGGGGGTTTGGTCTATCGGGATTCTGTACAGTGGGAGTGAATGGGAGGGGGTTTGGTCCATTGGGATTCTATACAGTGGGAGTGAATGGGAGAGGGTTTGGTCCATTGGGATTCTATACAGTGAGAGTGAATGGGAGGGGGTTTGGTCCATTGGGATTCTGTATAGTGGGAGTGAATGGGAAGGGGGTTTGGTCCATTGCGATTCTATACAGTGGGAGTGAATGGGAAGGGGTTTGGTCCATTGGGATTCTGTACAGTGGGAGTAAATGGGAGGGGGTTTTGTCCATTGGGATTCTGTACAATGGGAGTGAATGCGAAGGGGTTTGGTCCATTGGGATTGTATACAGTGGGAGTGAATGCGAAGGGGTTTGGTCCATTGGGATTCTATACATTGGGAGTGAATGGGAGAGGGTTTGGTCCATTGGGATTCTGTACAGTGGGAGTGACTGGGAAGGGGTTTGGTCCATTGGGATTCTATACAGTGGGAGTGAATGGGAGGGGGTTTGGTCCATTGGGATTCTATACAGTGGGAGTGAATGGGAAGTGGTTTGGTCCATTGGGATTCTATACAGTGTGAGGAATGGGAGGGGATTTGGTCCATTGGGATTCTATACAGTGGGAGTGAATGGGAGGGGGTATGGTTCATTGGGATTCTATACAGTGGGGGTGAATGGGAGAGGGTTTGGTCCATTGGGATTCTATACAGTTGGAGTGAATGGGAGGGGGTTTGGTCCATTGGGATTCTATACAGTGGGAGTGAATGGGAGAGAGTTTGTTCCATTGAGATTCTATACAGTGGGATTGAATGGGAGGGGGTTTGGTCCATTGGGATTCTATACAATGGGAGTGAATGTGAGGGGGTTTGGTCCATTGGGATTCTATACAGTGGGAGTGAATGGGAGGGGGTTTGGTCCATTGGGATTCTATACAATGGGAGTGAATGGGAGGGGATTTGGTCCATTGGGATTCTGTACAGTGGGAGTGAATGGGAGAGGGATTGGTCCATTGGGATTCGATACAGTGGGAGGAATAGGAAGGGGTTTGGTCCATTGGGATTCTATACAATTGGAGTGAATGGGAAGGGGTTTGGTCCATTGGGATTCTATACAGTGGGAGTGAATGGGAGAGGTTTTGGTCCATTGGGATTCTATTAAATGGGAGTGAATGGGAAGGGGTTTAGTCCATTGTGATTCGATGCAGTGGGAGTGAATGGGAGGGGGTTTGGTCCATTGTGATTCTATACAGTGGGAGTGAATGGGAAGGGATTTGGTCCTTTGGGATTCTATACAGTGGGAGTGAATGGGAAGGGGTTTGGTCCATTGGGATTCTATACAGTGGGAGTGAATGGGAGAGGGTTTGGTCCATTGGGGTTCTATACAGTGGGAGTGAATGGGAGGGGGTTTGGTCCATTGGGATTCTATACAGTGGGAGTGAATGGGAGCGGGTTTGGTCCATTGGGATTCTATACAGTGGGAGTGAATGGGAGGGGGTTTGCTCCATTGGGATTCTATACAATGGGAGTGAATGTGAGGCGGTTTGGTCCATTGGGATTCTATACAGTGGGAGGAATAGGCAGGGATTTGGTCCTTTGGGATTCTATACAATGGGAGTGAATGGGAAGGGTTTTGTTCCATTGGGATTCTATACAGTGGGAGTGAATGGGAGGGGGTTTGGTCCATTGGGATTCTATACAATGGGAGTGAATTGGAAGGGTTTTGTCCATTGGGATTCTATACAGTGGGAGGAATGGGAGGGGGTTTGGTCCATTGGGATTCTATACAATGGGAGTGAATGGGAGGGGGTTTGGCCCATTGGGATTCTATACAATGGGAGTGAATGGGAGGGGGATTGGTCCATTGGGATTCTACACAGTGGGAGTGAATGGGAGGGGGTTTGGTCCATTGGGATTCTGTACAATGGGAGTGACTGGGAGGGGGTTTGGCCCATTGGGATTCTATACAATGGGAGTGAATGGGAGGGGGTTTGGTCCATTGGGATTCTTTCCAGTGGGAGTGATTGGGAGGGGGTTTGGTCAATTGGGATTCTCCACAATGGGAGTGAATGGGAGGGGGTTTGGTCCATTGGGATTCTATGCAGTGGGAGTGAATGGGAGGGGGTTTGCTCCATTGGGATTCTCTACAATGGGAGTGAATGGGAGGGGGTTTGGTCCATTGGGATTCTATACAGTGGGAGTGAATGGGAGGGGGTTTGCTCCATTGGGATTCTATACATTGGGAGTGAATGGGAGGGGGTTTGGTCCATTGGGATTCTATCCAGTGGGAGTGAATGGGAGGCGGTTTGCTCCATTGGGATTCTCTACAATGGGAGTGAATGGGAGGGGGTTTGGTCCATTGGGATTCTATACAGTGGGAGTGAATGGGAGGGGGGTGGTCCATTGGGATTCTATACAGTGGGAGTGAATGGGAGAGGGTTTGGTTCATTGGGATTCTATACAGTGGGGGTGAATGGGAGAGGGTTTGGTCCATTGGGATTCTATACAGTTGGAGTGAATGGGAGGGGGTTTGGTCCATTGGGATTCTATACAATGGGAGTGAATGTGAGGGGGTTTGGTCCATTGGGATTCTATACAGTGGGAGTGAATGGGAGGGGGTTTGGTCCATTGGGATTCTATACAATGGGAGTGAATGGGAGGGGATTTGGTCCATTGGGATTCTGTACAGTGGGAGTGAATGGGAGAGGGATTGGTCCATTGGGATTCGATACAGTGGGAGGAATAGGAAGGGGTTTGGTCCATTGGGATTCTATACAATGGGAGTGAATGGGAAGGGGTTTGGTCCATTGGGATTCTATACAGTGGGAGTGAATGGGAGAGGTTTTGGTCCATTGGGATTCTATTAAATGGGAGTGAATGGGAAGGGGTTTAGTCCATTGTGATTCTATGCAGTGGGAGTGAATGGGAGGGGGTTTGGTCCATTGGGATTCTATACAGTGGGAGTGAATGGGAAGGGATTTGGTCCTTTGGGATTCTATACAGTGGGAGTGAATGGGAAGGGGTTTGGTCCATTGGGATTCTATACAGTGGGAGTGAATGGGAGGGGGTTTGGTCCATTGGGATTCTATACAGTGGGAGTGAATGGGAGCGGGTTTGGTCCATTGGGATTCTATACAGTGGGAGTGAATGGGAGGGGGTTTGCTCCATTGGGATTCTATACAATGGGAGTGAATGTGAGGGGGTTTGGTCCATTGGGATTCTATACAGTGGGAGGAATAGGCAGGGATTTGGTCCTTTGGGATTCTATACAATGGGAGTGAATGGGAAGGGTTTTGTTCCATTGGGATTCTATACAGTGGGAGTGAATGGGAGGGGGTTTGGTCCATTGGGATTCTATACAATGGGAGTGAATGGGAGGGGGTTTCGTCCATTGGGATTCTATACAGTGGGAGGAATGGGAGGGGGTTTGGTCCATTGGGATTCTATACAATGGGAGTGAATGGGAAGGGGTTTGGTCCATTGGGATTCTATACAATGGGAGTGAATGGGAGGGGGTTTGCTCCATTGGGATTCTATACAGTGGGAGTGAATGGGAGGGGGTTTGCTCCATTGGGATTCTCTACAATGGGAGTGAATGGGAGGGGGTTTGGTCCATTGGGATTCTATACAGTGGGAGTGAATGGGAAGTGTTTAAGTTGAAGGGGAGGGTGAAGGAGAGGGTGAAGGAAAGAGAGAAGATATAGGTGAAGGTGAAAGAGAGAGAGAAGATGAAGGTGACAGTGAAGGGGAGGGAAAGGTAAAGATGAAGGCGAGAGTGATGTTGTAGGCTAGGGTAAGGAAGACAGTGGGGATGAAGTTGAAGGCGAGAGTGAAGATGAAGGTGAGCTGCAAATTTCCTTGTGAACCTGCCATCGAGCTGGGCATTCTCGTACCCGGTGCACCGATAGGCTCATTCAATACCAAGGGCCCAGTTACACAACCTAATCTTGATAAACAAGTCGCTCAGTTTGTAAGAAGTGGATTTCTGCAGGTCTAAGGTCCAGTTTGCAAGTGTTTGTAGTCCAGCCAATGTAATCAGTCCCATCAGTGACCCGGACAGAATCAAAACAGAACTGCTCGACAAACAATATAGTTTCTCTATTTAAGAGCAATTTGGTGTGGAGATGCCGAAGTTGGACTGGGGTGGACAAATGTAAGAAGTCACACAACACCAGGTTATAGTCCAACAGCTTTATTTGAAATCACAAGCTTTCGAAGCGCTGCTCCTTCTTCAGGTGAAGTGGAGAAATGCCTAAAGACACAGCTTATATAGTCAGAGAATCATGTCAGATGTTTACAGGTAACCTTTCCAACTGCCATTTATCACACCTCGGCAGAGAGATAATCACAGCAGTCAAAGGTGTGAATGGTGTCCAAACAGGTCAGTCAGGGAAACATTACATCAAAGAACAATGAGGTGGGGTCACAAGGGGTCAAATATTGCAGATGCTGGGGTCTGTATGAAAAACAAAAAAACAGACAAAAAACATTTTTTTTGGCTGGAAATCACAGCAGGTCCGGCCGCATCTGTGTAGAGAGAACAATTTGGCATAGGAATATCAGTGCTGAATGAGCTAACCATCAAATGCAGACTAATAAGGAACATTCTCTCTTGAAATTCTATGTTCTAGGAGTCACTACGACAACCTGAAAATTAGTCCTTGTTATTATCTACAAACAGCCTAGAGTCTATCCCCATGAGGCTCTGTTAAGCCACAGCAACATCTTTCGTCTCTGCAACATCCAGCAGCAGTTTAATTTAACAGGGCCTTGAGTTGCATCAGCGTCTATGAAATGAGTAACGTTGGGTTTCAAACAGGTTAACACCTCCATTAAAATAGTGAACATAGGAATGTCATAAGTATGTGTCACATGTTTTACCTATAATATTACAGTCATTTCCAGAGGTGTGTTGCATTCTTTGAACTTTGGGACCAGCAGCAGCCAATTTGCACACAGCAAGATCCCACCAACAGCAATGAGATAATGACCAGATAATTTGTTTTAGTGTTGTTGGTTGAGGGTAAGTATTGGCCAGGACTCCAGGAAGAATTCGCCTCCTCTTCAAAATAGTGCCGTGGGATCTTTTACATCCAAATGAGAGAGCAGACGGGTTTGCGGTTTAATGTCTCATCCAAAAGACAGCACCTCTGACAGTGCAGCGTTCCCTCAGTACTGCCCCTCCCGACAGTACAGCACTCCCTCAGTACTGCCCCTCCGCCAGTGCAGGGCTCCCTCAGTACTGCCCCTCCGACAGCACAGCACTCCCTCAGTACTGCCCCTCTGCCAGTGCAGGGCTCCCTCAGTACTGCCCCTCCGCCAGTGCCGCACTCCCTCAGTACTGGCCCTCCGAAAGTACAGCACTCCCTCAGTGCTGACCCTCCGACAGTGCAGCGCTCCCTCAGTACTGCCCCTCCCGACAGTACAGCACTCCCTCAGCACTGCCCCTCCGCCAGTGCAGGGCTCCCTCAGTACTGCCCCTCCAATAGCACAGCACTCCCTCAGTACTGCCCCTCCGACAGTACAGCACTCCCTCAGTACTGCCCCTCCGCCAGTGCCGCACTCCCTCAGTACTGCCCCTCCGACAGTGCGGCGCTCCCTCAGTACTGCCCCTCCGACAGTACAGCACTCCCTCAGTACTGCCCCTCCGCCAGTGCCGCATTCCCTCAGTACTGCCCCTCTGACAGTGCGGCGCTCCCTCAGTACTGCCCCTCCGACAGTGCAGCGCTCCCTCAGTACTGCCCCTCCGCCAGTGCCGCACTCCCTCAGTACTGCCCCTCCGACAGTACAGCACTCCCTCAGTACTGCCCCTCTGCCAGTGCCGCACTCCCTCAGTACTGCCCCCTCCGACAGTGCAGCACTCCCTCAGTACTGCCCCTCCACCAGTGCCGCACTCCCTCAGTACTGCCCCTCCGACAGTGCAGCACTCCCTCAGTACTGCCCCTCCGCCAGTGCCGCACTCCCTCAGTACTGCCCCCTCCGAAAGTACAGCACTCCCTCAGTACTGCCCCTCTGCCAGTGCGGCGCTCCCTCAGTACTGCCCCTCCGACAGTGCAGCACTCCCTCAGTACTGCCCCTCCACCAGTGCCGCACTCCCTCAGTACTGCCCCTCCGACAGTACAGCACTCCCTCAGTACTGCCCCTCCGACAGTACAGCACTCCCTCAGTACTGCCCCTCTGCCAGTGCCGCACTCCCTCAGTACTGCCCCCTCCGACAGTGCAGCACTCCCTCAGTACTGCCCCTCCGCCAGTGCCGCACTCCCTCAGTACTGCCCCTCCGACAGTGCAGCACTCCCTCAGTACTGCCCCTCCGCCAGTGCCGCACTCCCTCAGTACTGCCCCCTCCGAAAGTACAGCACTCCCTCAGTACTGCCCCTCTGCCAGTGCGGCGCTCCCTCAGTACTGCCCCTCCGACAGTGCAGCACTCCCTCAGTACTGCCCCTCCGCCAGTGCCGCACTCCCTCAGTACTGCCCCTCCGACAGTACAGCACTCCCTCAGTACTGCCCCTCTGACAGTGCAGCGCTCCCTCAGTACTGCCCCTCCGACAGTGCAGCACTCCCTCAGTACTGCCCCTCCGACAGTGCAGCACTCCCTCAGTTCTGCCCCTCCGACAGTGCAGCGCTCCCTCAGTACTGCACTGGACTGTCGGCCCAGATGATATGCTCCAGTCCCTGGAGTTGGACTTGAACCCACAACCTTCTGACTCAGAGGTGAGAGTGCTGCCACGGAGCCACAGCTGACACCCGCGGTATGATGTCACCTGAGTCTGTTTCTCCTAATCCAATAGCAGGTTCAACAGCACATTTATATTGACATCTCCATACTGACAACTCAATAATCTGAAAGGTCAGTTTAGCCCTCCCTTGATGCTTCAGTTGGTAAATGGGGCTGACTGCATATATCCTGATGACACTCAGCGCTACCTCTCAGCCATTGCTCCACTCCCTCTGCTCCTTTTGCTTGTCCGACATCCCATCTTGGATGACCCACAGTTTCATCCAACTAAACATTGGGAAGACTGAAGACATTGTCTTCGGCTCCTGCCACGAACTTGGCTCCTAACCATCGATTCCGTCCCCCTCCTTAACCACTGTCTCAGGCTGAACAAACTGTTCACCACCTCGGCATCCTACTTGACCCTGAGCTGAACTTCCGACCCTATATCCCCATCGTAACCAAGACTGCCTACTTCCACCTCCGTAATATCGCTGCCCCTGCCTAAGCCCATCTGCCACAGAAACCCTCATCCATGCCTTTGTTGCCTGTAGACTCGACTATTCCAGTGCACTCCTGGCCGGCCTCCCATCCTCCACTCTCCGTAAACTTCAGCTCATCCAAACCTCTGCTGCCCGTAAACCAGCCCACACCACGTGCCACTCACCATCACCCCTGTGCCCGCTGACCTACATTGGCTCCTGTTCTCCCAATGCTTCAAATTTAACATTTTCATCCTTGGCTTTAAATCTCTTTGTGGCCTCACCCCTCCCTGTAACCTTCTTCAGCCCTTAACCATCCACCCCGCCCCCCCCCCCCACTCTGTGACTCTGGCCTCTTGTGCGACCCTTCCTCCCTTTACTCTGGAATTTCTTCCCTTGACCCCTCCGTTTCTCCAGCTATCTCTGCTCCTTTAAGACTCTCCTTAAAATCCACCGTTTTTACTAAGCTTTTGGTCACCCCCTTCTAATATCTCCTTCTTTGGCTTGGCACCCAATTTTTGACTCCATCATAGAGACCTGGGGGTGTGTGTACACAAACCTTTGAAGGTGGCGGGACAAGTTGAGAAGGTTGTTAAAGAAGCACTGGGACCCTTGGCTTTATTAATAGAGACATCGGGCTGGATTATCACTGAGGAGGCGGGTCGGAGGCGGGACTACAACTTTCAGGATTGTAGTCCCGCCTCCATCGAGTTCTAGCCAACCCAGGTGATTTTGACTTGATTGACCTTGTTGAGCCCACCCAGTGGGCTCAGCAGGCCAATAAAGAGTCACCCGGCAGCAGGTGATGTCACAGATTGATATTTCATCTGTCAAGACCTTTTGACAGATGAAATATCAGCGTTTCACAGCTGTTTGAAGCCATCAAACACTGACAATCTGCACTCCAGGTTAATTCCTTCCTTTCAGGATGATTTAGAGATCTCCCCGGAACAGAAAGCTGAATGATGGAACTTTTGACAGATCGCGGCCATTCTGCTTTCTGTGCCGGTGAGATGAGGGACTCCCGAAACCTGATGGAAGGAAGGCTGTAAAGGTAAGTAAAGGTTAGTAGAACTTCTTTAAACACTTTACACAGAACCAAACACACTTACCTCTGCACTCATGCACCCATCACTCACCTGAACACCCGACATCTCGACCCCTCCAAGCCTTTCATCCCGACGGCCCGCCTCGCTAACTTGGCGTGGTTTGGAGTCGTCGGGAATCCCATATTTCAACAATGAAAATAGGGATTAGGCTAAAAACTGCCTGTTAACTACCTGTTAACAGTCAGTTAATTGGCACTAATCCCCTTCCTGCCTTGGGGAGGCGGGTCCCAGTGCTGGTCAGGTATCCGCCTCCTTTGAAACTGGCATGGAAGCGGGTTGGGGGCGGGATGGGTTCGTGCCCCCCGATTTTGGGATTTTAACCCCCCCGCACGCCTCCAATCCCGCCTCCACGGCCCAATGAAAATCCTGCCCATAGAGTACAAAAACAAGGAAGTTATGCTAAACCTTTATATGTCATTGGTTAGGCCTCAGCTGGACTACTGTGTCCAATTCTGGGCACCACACTTTAGAAAGGATGTGAAGGCCTTGGAGAGGGTGTAGAGGAGATTTACTAGAATGGTTCCAGGGATGAGGGACTTCATTTATGTGGAGAGACTGGAGAAGCTGGGGTTGTTCTCTGGTTAAATAACGCCTCAATTTCAAAATTCTCATCCTTGTTTAAAATCCCTCCATGGCCTCACCCCTCCCTATCTCTGTAACCTCCTCCAGCCCCACACCACCCCCCCCGCCTGAGATATCTGCGCTCCTCTAATTCTGCCCTCTTGAGTATCCCTGATTATAATCGCTCCACCATTGGTGGCCGTGCCTTCAGCTGCCTCGGCCCTAAGCTCTGGAATTCCCTCCCTAAACCTCTCTGCCTCGCTACCTCTCTTTCCTCTTTTAAGACGCTCCTTAAAACCTACCTCTTTGGCCTCGCCTACCCTAATTTCTCCTTATGTGGCTCGGTGTCAATTTTTTTTTGGTCTTTTAATACTCCTGTGAAGCACCGTGGGACATTTTACTATGTGAAAGGCACTATATAAATAAAAGTTGTTGTTGTTGTTGGAGTAGTAATGGTTAAAGGGCGATTTAACAGAGGTGTTCAAAATTATGGCTGGATAGCGTAAATAAGGAGAAGCTGTTTCCATCAGGAGACGGGTCAGTAAGCAGAGGACACAGATTGAAGGTAATTGGCAGAAGAACCAGAGGAGAGAGGAGGAGAAATGTATTTTACGCAGCGGGTTGTTGTGATCTGGAATGCGCTGCCTGAAAGGGCGGTGGAAGCAGATTCGAGAGTAACTTTCAAAAGGGAATTGGAGAAATAGTTGAAGTGGAGAAAATTGCAGGACTGTGAGGAAAGAGCCGGGGGGAGTGGGACTAATTGGAGAGCTCGTTCAAAGAGCCGGCACAGGCTGGATGGGCCGAATGGGTTCCTCTGTGCTGCATCATTCTGTGATTCCAAGACCTCTGTGGAGCACTTGGAGCTGTTTTTCTACATTAAAGGTGTTATATACACACAGGTTGTTGAATCATACAATGAGCCGTATAGACCAGGAATGAGCCAGCCCCCAGTATAGACCAGGAATGAGCCAGCCCCCAGTATAGACCAGGAATGAGCCAGCCTCCAGTATAGACCAGGAATGAGCCAGCCCCAGTATAGACCAGGAATGAGCCAGCCCCCAGTATAGACCAGGAATGAGCCAGCCCCCAGTATAGACCAGGAATGAGCCAGCCCCCAGTATAGACCAGGAATGAGCCAGCCCCCAGTATAGACCAGGAATGAGCCAGCCTCCAGTATAGACCAGGAATGAGCCAGCCTCCAGTATTGACCAGGAATGAGCCAGCCTCCAGTATAGACCAGGAATGAGCCAGCCCCCAGTATAGACCAGGAATGAGCCAGCCCCCAGTATAGACCAGGAATGAGCCAGCCCCCAGTATAGACCAGGAATGAGCCAGCCCCCAGTATAGACCAGGAATGAGCCAGCCCCCAGTATAGACCAGGAATGAGCCAGCCCCCAGTATAGACCAGGAATGAGCCAGCCCCCAGTATAGACCAGGAATGAGCCAGCCCCCAGTATAGACCAGGAATGAGCCAGCCCCCAGTATAGACCAGGAATGAGCCAGCCCCCAGTATAGACCAGGAATGAGCCAGCCTCCAGTATAGACCAGGAATGAGCCAGCCTCCAGTATAGACCAGGAATGAGCCAGCCTCCAGTATAGACCAGGAATGAGCCAGCCTCCAGTATAGACCCGGAATGAGCCAGCCCCCAGTATAGACCAGGAATGAGCCAGCCCCCAGTATAGACCAGGAATGAGCCAGCCCCCAGTATAGACCAGGAATGAGCCAGCCCCCAGTATAGACCAGGAATGAGCCAGCCTCCAGTATAGACCAGGAATGAGCCAGCCTCCAGTATAGACCAGGAATGAGCCAGCCCCCAGTATAGACCAGGAATGAGCCAGCCCCCAGTATAGACCAGGAATGAGCCAGCCCCCAGTATAGACCAGGAATGAGCCAGCCTCCAGTATAGACCAGGAATGAGCCAGCCCCCAGTATAGACCAGGAATGAGCCAGCCCCCAGTATAGACCAGGAATGAGCCAGCCCCCAGTATAGACCAGGAATGAGCCAGCCCCCAGTATAGACCAGGAATGAGCCAGCCTCCAGTATAGACCAGGAATGAGCCAGCCCCCAGTATAGACCAGGAATGAGCCAGCCCCCAGTATAGACCAGGAATGAGCCAGCCCCCAGTATAGACCAGGAATGAGCCAGCCCCCAGTATAGACCAGGAATGAGCCAGCCTCCAGTATAGACCAGGAATGAGCCAGCCTCCAGTATAGACCAGGAATGAGCCAGCCTCCAGTATAGACCAGGAATGAGCCAGCCCCCAGTATAGACCAGGAATGAGCCAGCCCCCAGTATAGACCAGGAATGAGCCAGCCCCCAGTATAGACCAGGAATGAGCCAGCCCCCAGTATAGACCAGGAATGAGCCAGCCTCCAGTATAGACCAGGAATGAGCCAGCCCCCAGTATAGACCAGGAATGAGCCAGCCTCCAGTATAGACCAGGAATGAGCCAGCCTCCAGTATAGACCAGGAATGAGCCAGCCTCCAGTATAGACCAGGAATGAGCCAGCCCCCAGTATAGACCAGGAATGAGCCAGCCCCCAGTATAGACCAGGAATGAGCCAGCCCCCAGTATAGACCAGGAATGAGCCAGCCCCCAGTATAGACCAGGAATGAGCCAGCCCCCAGTATAGACCAGGAATGAGCCAGCCCCCAGTATAGACCAGGAATGAGCCAGCCTCCAGTATAGACCAGGAATGAGCCAGCCCCCAGTATAGACCAGGAATGAGCCAGCCCCCAGTATAGACCAGGAATGAGCCAGCCTCCAGTATAGACCAGGAATGAGCCAGCCCCCAGTATAGACCAGGAATGAGCCAGCCCCCAGTATAGACCAGGAATGAGCCAGCCCCCAGTATAGACCAGGAATGAGCCAGCCCCCAGTATAGACCAGGAATGAGTCAGCCCCCAGTATAGACCAGGAATGAGCCAGCCCCCAGTATAGACCAGGAATGAGCCAGCCCCCAGTATAGACCAGGAATGAGCCAGCCCCCAGTATAGACCAGGAATGAGCCAGCCTCCAGTATAGACCAGGAATGAGCCAGCCCCCAGTATAGACCAGGAATGAGCCAGCCTCCAGTATAGACCAGGAATGAGCCAGCCCCCAGTATAGACCAGGAATGAGCCAGCCCCCAGTATAGACCAGGAATGAGCCAGCCCCCAGTATAGACCAGGAATGAGCCAGCCTCCAGTATAGACCAGGAATGAGCCAGCCCCCAGTATAGACCAGGAATGAGCCAGCCCCCAGTATAGACCAGGAATGAGCCAGCCTCCAGTATAGACCAGGAATGAGCCAGCCTCCAGTATAGACCAGGAATGAGCCAGCCTCCAGTATAGACCAGGAATGAGCCAGCCCCCAGTATAGACCAGGAATGAGCCAGCCCCCAGTATAGACCAGGAATGAGCCAGCCCCCAGTATAGACCAGGAATGAGCCAGCCCCCAGTATAGACCAGGAATGAGCCAGCCCCCAGTATAGACCAGGAATGAGCCAGCCCCCAGTATAGACCAGGAATGAGCCAGCCCCCAGTATAGACCAGGAATGAGCCAGCCCCCAGCTCACGTGCAGCGGGCCTCAGTGCCTCTGGTCCAGAGCGGGGAAAGAAAGTTGCAATGCAGAGACCTCTGTTGGAAAATGGGTGGATGCGCACGTGGACGGGCCTGGTTTTGACCTGATACCTGCTATAGGCAAACAACCTTCAAGCATTCGCTGTCCAGGCTGATTTGTGGGGAACTGGGCAAGGAGGGTGAGAGCCAGCAACACTTCTTCAACCAAAACCAGCAAGTGCCAATGCCTTCCGGAGAGGGGTAAAAGTTTGACCCACTCGTATTTCTTTTACATCCTTGGGACTTATCTATTTGCCATAAGACTGCTCCGTAGGACTGATGGGATACGGGTCCAGGCCTGTGCTGCAAGGGTTACTTACATTCATTCATTCATGCAGAAGAGACCCTTCAAAGTAAAGCTACAACATATAATTACCTAAAACTAGGTGACCAGACTGTGAAATGCGTTAACCATTGCTGTAATTGTTGGTTAATGGATCTGCGACTCCGTACCTTTCTTCCTTGCTGTGGCATACTGAAAGTCAACAGCACTCAAAGAATCAATGGGGAACATGGCCTTATTGTGGAGGGACATGGCAGGATGGAGATACTGAGAGAGCGATTTCAAAGTGGCCAAAGGAATGGTGTAGTCAGACTGTTCATAGTGCTGCATTCCTATGGTGCCCTGTGCCCCGCCTTTGGTTAGTAGTTTAGAAAGAAAAGAAAGACTTGCATTTATATAGTGCCTTTCACAACCTCAGGACCCAAAGTACTTTTGAAGTGTAGTGTTGGAAATATGATTACCATCTCTTTAGCTGTATCATCCACATGTGCTCCCATTGACCATCTTCAGAAGGTTGCTGGATCACCCTGCTCACCTCGGATGGCAAATCATCCCCAATTCAGCTGCACTGACTTTAACTCTTTGTAGAGAAGCAGATTTTCACCTCTCCATTGTCTAGGTGATTTGTGAATTGGCCAGGCACATCCCCTCAATGGATTGGCGTGGAGCTACAGCGCTTCCTACTCGTATTCACTGTACACCTAATGTTTACCTTCTGCATTGGGATCCCCCTCACAGACTGGTCTCCTACAGCAATGTGAGCGGAGTGGGTGGTAGCTGGCTGTCCCGTGAGTAGTCATGTGCCAACATTTATAGATCTGTCTTCCAATTCATTTGTTCTATTGATCTACCTCTAACTGTGTGTGTGTGAGAGAGAGAGAGACAGCGACTCGAGACATGAGATAATAGGAGTTTTAAATACCCTCTGTCAGTTCACCAATGGTGGTAAAGCTTCACTGTTGTGGAACAGGACATTGCCTGAATGTGTCACAGCCTTGTAATACACTCCCAGCCGCCCGAGACCCATCTCTACTTCACCAACTAGCCAGATTCAGCTGTGCTTTACAGAAAAGCTCTCGCTCTCTCATCACAAACTTTAAAATCAATTTACGGCTTATTAAAAAACAAATGAGATTAAAATTATGACTTCAAATTCAGCTGCTGAAGATATTAAGGGTAATTTTTCTTCAATATTGTTTTCTCAAACAAAACAAACTGTTCTGTCTGGCAAAGGTTTTCTATTGATACAGGGTGGCAGAGGTGGCCTTTTGCTGGATCACTGATGAAAGATCCTCAGTATGAGCTCCTACAGCCACTGTTGCCATGGTGACTTTGTGAACCATTTTGGAAGGGATCGCATACAGGCAGCGATCAGTAGCAGCTTAGCTTTATGCAGGAGGGTCTTTTCTGTTTGAGAAGCTAAATAAAATGCCAAGTATTGTTTTCAAACTGAAAAGGAAGATGAATTATCTGCATGGCACGAGGATTGGCCGTTGATGCACCAATGGGTTGGGCCGGCATGATCTGAGTAGCTGCCTCGGTTTCTCTGTGTGGTGATGATTTCGGGCATGTCACAGGGCAAGGCAGCAAAGAGAGGTCGGAAAATGCCCCAAGCGAAATAAGGAACAACTGAAGGGTAAATTGCCCCAGGCTCCTCCTCATGCCCAGAGAAAGCTTGTCCCAGAGTAAAACTGGCAGTAGATTGGCGCAGTGTATGGGAATTCAACAGATGGCACCACAGAGTGCTGGCAGTCCGGCTGCCCCTCTCCCGCTGCCCCCTCTCCCGCTGCCCCCTCTCCCGCTCCCCCCTCTCCCGCTACCCCTCTCCCGCTCCCCCCTCTCCCGCTACCCCTCTCCCGCTCCCCCCTCTCCCGCTCCCCCCTCTCCCGCTGCCCCTCTCCCGCTGCCCCTCTCCCGCTGCCCCCTCTCCCGCTACCCCTCTCGCGATCCCCCCTCTCCCGCTACCCCTCTCCCGCTACCCCTCTCCCGCTGCCCCCTCTCCCGCTCCCCCCCTCTCCCGCTACCCCTCTCCCGCTACCCCTCTCCCGCTGCCCCCTCTCCCGCTCCCCCCTCTCCTGCTCCCCCCTCTCCCGCTCCCCCCTCCCGCTGCCCCCTCTCCCGCTCCCCCCTCTCCCGCTCCCCCCTTCCCGCTGCCCCCTCTCCCACTACCCCCTCTCCCGCTCCCCCCTCTCCCACTCCCCCTCTCCCGCTGCCCCCTCTCCCGCTGCCCCCCTCTCCCGCTCCCCCCTCTCCCGCTACCCCTCTCCCGCTCCCCCCCTCTCCCGCTACCGCTCTCCCGCTCCCCCCTCTCCTGCTCCCCCCTCTCCCGCTACCCCTCTCCCGCTGCCCCCTCTCCCGCTGCCCCCTCTCCCGCTACCCCTCTCCCAGTCCCCCCTCTCCCGCTGCCCCCTCTCCCGCTGCCCCCTCTCCCGGACCCCCTCTCCCGCTGCCCCCTCTCCCGCTGCCTCCTCTCCCGGACCCCCTCTCCCGCTGCCCCCTCTCCCGCTGCCCCCTCTCCCGCTCCCCCCTCTCCCGCTCCCCCTTCTCCCGCTCCCCTCTCCCGCTCCCCCCTCTCCCGCTCCCCCCTCTCCCGCTCCCCTCTCCCGCTCCCCCCTCTCGCGCTCCCCCCCTCCCGCCCCCCCTCCCGCTGCCCCCTCTCCCGCTACCCCTCTCCCGCTCCCCCCTCTCCCGCTCCCCCCTCTCCCGCTCCCCCCTCCCGCTGCCCCCTCTCCCACTACCCCTCTCCCGCTCCCCCCTCTCCCACTCCCCCTCTCCTGCTACCCCTCTCCCGCTCCCCCCTCTCCCGCTCCCCCCTCTCCCGCTCCCCCCTCTCCCGCTCCCCCCTCTCCCGCTCCCCCATCTCCCGCTGCCCCCTCTCCCGCTACCCCTCTCCCGCTCCCCCCTCCCGCTCCCCTCTCCCGCTACCCCTCTCCCGCTGCCCCCTCTCCCGCTCCCCCTTCTCCCGCTGCCCCCCTCCCGCTCCCTCCCTCCCGCTCCCCCCTCCCGCTCCCCCCCTCCCGCTCCCCCCTACTCCCCCCTCTCCCGCTCCCCCCGCTCCCCCCTCCCACTCCCCCTCCTGCTCCCCTCTCCCGCTCCCCCCTCCCGCTCCCCTCTCCCGCTCCCCACTCCCGCTCCACCCTCCCGCTCCACCCTCTCCACTACCCCCTCCCACTCCCCCTCTCCCGCTCCCCCCCTCTCCCGCTACCCCCTCTCCCGCTCCCCTCTCCCACTCCCCCCTCTCCCGCTCGCCATTGTTCCCAGTTGCTTATCTCAGCCATATTGCTGAGCCCAATCCTGTCCTCACCCACATCCAACCAACACACGCTTTCCAGCGGGAGACACTGGGCAGCAATCGGAAGCAAAGGGCAAGTGCGTTCACCATGGGCAGTGAATGGGGAAAATGGGATTTCTCAGAGACATTGAATGGAGAGAATGGGATTTCTCAGAGACAGTGAATGGAGAGAATGGGATTTCTCAGGGAAAGTGAATGGGGAGAATGGGATTTCTCAGAGGCAGTGAATGGGGAGAATGGGATTTCTCTGACAGTGAATGGGGAGAATGGGATTTCACAGAGACAGTGAATGGGGAGAATGGGATTCCTCAGAGACAGTGAATGGGGAAAATGGGATTTCTCAGTGACAGTGAATGGGGAGAATGGATTTCACAGAGACAGTGAATGGGGAGAATGGGATTTCACAGAGACAGTGAATGGGAAGAATGGGATTCCTCAGAGACAGTGAATGGGGAGAATGGGATTTCTCAGGGACAGTGAATGGGGAGAATGGGATTTCTCAGAGACAGTGAATGGGGAGAATGGGATTTCTCAGGGACAGTTAATAGGGTGAATGGGATTTCTCAGAGACAGTGAATGGGGAGAATGGGATTTCTCAGGGACATTGAATGGGGAGAATGGATTCCTCAGGGACAGTGAATGGGGAGAATGGGATTTCTCAGAGACAGTGAATGGGGAGAATGGGATTTCACAGAGACAGTGAATGGGGAGAATGGGATTTCTCAGGGACAGTTAATAGGGTGAATGGGATTCCTCAGGACAGTGAATGGGGAGAATGGAATTTCTCAGGGACAGTGAATGGGGAGAATGGCAGGGGCGTCCAGAACCAGGGGTCACATTCTAAAGTTAAGGGGTAAGCCATTAGGACTCAGATGAGGAGGAATTTCTTCACCCAGAGAGTGGTGAACCTGTGGAATTCTCTACCACAGAAGGCAGTTGAGGCCAATTCATTAAATATATTCAAGAAGGAGTTAGATATATTTCTTAAGGTTAAAGGGATCAAGGGATATAGGGAGAAAGCAGGGACAGGGTACTGAATTTGGACGATCATCCATGATCTCATTAAATGGCAGAACAGGCTCGAGGGGCCGAATGGCCTACTCCTGCTCCTATCTTCTACGTTTCTATGTAACTCCTGCAGCGATGTCCTGGGCCTGTGGTGATTGACCTCCAACAACCATGGCCATCTTCCTATAAGCTAGGCCACTGGAGGGTTTTCCCTTTGACCCGCATTGAGTTCAGTTTTACTAGGGATCCTTGGTGACAAACTTGGTCGAATGCTGCCTTGAAGTCGAGAGCACCTCACGTCTGGCATTCAACTCTTGTGCCCATGTCTGGATCAAGGCTGAGATGAGGTCTGGCGCCAAGTGGTTCTGGCGGAACCTGAACAGAGAATCGGGTAGCAGGTTATTGGTGAGTAGTGTTACTGATGGCAGTATTGATGACTCCTTCCATCACTTTACTGATGATTGAGAGGAGGCTGATAGAGCAATAAATGAGCTGGTTAGATTTGTCCTGTTTTTTGTGGATAGGACATTGCTGGCAATCTTCCACATTGTTGGGTAGAATCCAATGGTACAGCTGCACTGGAACAGTTTGGTGAGGGGAGCAGGTGGCTCTAGTATCCTGTCTCCCCTCTGGGGAATGATCATTTCTGTGATAGGTGCCCAGCGTAGAGTCAACTCCTACAGGACAGGTCAAGAGAAACTCTGAGGAAAATAAAGACCCCAGGATTCACAGAAACCCCACAGTGCAGATAAAGGCCATTTCGGCCCATCGAGCCTGCACCGACACATATCCCACCCGATCCCCATAACCCCTACACCAACACATATCCCACCCTATCCCCATAACCCCACGTATTTAATCCCCCTAACACTAAGGGTCAATTTAGCATAGCCAATCAAACTAACCCGCACATCTTTGGACTGTGGGAGGAAACTGGAGCAAACCCACGCAAACACGGGGAGAATGTGCAAACTCCACACAGAAGTCACCCGAGGCCGGATTCGAACCCGGGTCCCTGGCGCTGTGAGGCAACAGTGCTAACCACTATGCCACCGTGCTACCCACGTCCCCCAAATTATCATGGGGACTAGGATTAGGACAGATCAGTGACACAAGCGGAATCTTGCATGCCACAGAATTCAAGTGGAAAAGGGTGGACGGCAGAAGCAAGGAATGTGATCACTCGTTCCACAAACCATCAGCTGGGATACAAACGAGAGCAGGATTGCAACAAATGAGCCCTGCAGATCCCACTCAGAATTATTGCGGAGTTTAACAATCCCTTTGTCAATACCTCATCACTTGCTCTAACAAGACTTCCTGACTGCATCTCAACAGCCCTTTGATAACTCCACAAGGCAGGGATTTGGAAAATCCGATCAGATTGGAACAGAAGGCTATTTTTGATATGCCCTGTAAACTGGACAGTGATTGCAAATTGTGCTCCTGAACCGGATGAACAAGCTGAGATGAACAAAACAGATTCCTTGCAAGTGACTCCCAAACTCCGACAACCAAAAACTGCCTTATTTCAGCTGATGCATGCCGTGCACAAAGGGTGCCAACAGTCCAGGATTGTCCTGGAGTTGCCGGGTAATGAAGATTAATCTCCAGGGCATGTCTGTGAGCCACTGGGGAAGAAACTCATCGGGACATAAAAAGATAATGAAACATACACGGAATGTTTTTAATTAGATATAAAAATATCGGAGCTGGAATAGTTGTTTGAATGGCAGGTAGTTGAGAGCAGGAGGTCAGGAGATGAAAGCTCCAGGAATAAGTCCAAGCAGAGTTGGCAACCCTAAGTGCACGCATATGGCAACACTTTTGTTTCCCTGCCGAGGGCCTGTTGCTACATCTGGCTAAAGCTGCAATATCAGGTGTTCAGATAATACCTAGTCGTCCTGCCCAGGATAGAGGGACACGGGAGGAGACCTGCAAATCCAGTCACCAAGTACACAGGAATATCACACGGGGCCTACAGAGTACTATTCATTTTTCAGCCAGCTCATTGGTCTAGATAGGGGGACAAAATGAGACTGGCTAAATGTATGATCACAAACTCTGTGCCAACTGCACTAGGGTCCATGGTGGTAAGAAGATGGACTGGTTGGATGTGTTTCTGAGAGTTACAGTGAGGGACGGGTTGGGTTGTGTTGGGTGTTTCTGGGTGTTACAGTGAGGGACGGGTTGGGTTGTGTTGGGTGTGTTTCCGGGTGTTACAGTGAGGGACGGGATCGGTTGTGTTGGGTGTGTTTCCGGGTGTTACAGTGAGGGACGGGTTGGGTTGTGTTGGGTGTTTCTGGATGTTACAGTGAGGGACGGGTTGGGTTGGGTTAGGTGTATTTCTGGGTGTTACAGTGAGGGACGGGTTGGGTTGTGTTGGGTGTGTTTCCGGGTGTTACAGTGAGGGACGGGTTGGGTTGTGTTGGGTGTGTTTCCGGGTGTTACAGTGAGGGACGGGTTGGGTTGTGTTGGGTGTTTCCGGGTGTTACAGTGAGGGACAGGATGGGTTGTGTTGGCTGTGTTTCCGGATGTTACAATGAGGGACGGGTTGTGTTGTGTTGGGTTTGTTTCCGGGTGTTACAGAGAGGGTTGGGTTGGGTTGTGTTAGGTGTATTTCTGGGTGTTACAGTGAGGGATGGGTTGTGTTGTGTTGGGTGTGTTTCCAGGTGTTAAAGTGAGGGTCGGGTTGGGTTGTGTTGGGTGTGTTTCCGGGTGTGACAGTGAGGGACGGGTTGGGTTGTGTTGGGTGTGTTTCCGGGTGTTACAGTGAGGGATGGGTTGGGTTGTGTTGGGTGTTTCTGGGTGTTACAGTGAGGGACGGGTTGGGTTGTGTTGGGTGTGTTTCCGGGTGTTACAGTGAGGGACGGGATCGGTTGTGTTGGGTGTGTTTCCGGGTGTTACAGTGAGGGACAGGTTGGGTTGTGTTGGGTGTGTTTCCGGGTGTTACAGTGAGGGACGGGTTGGGTTGTGTTGGGTGTGTCTCCAGGTGTTACTGTGAGGGACGGAATCGGTTGTGTTGGGTGTGTTTCCGGGTGTTACAGTGAACGACGGGTTTGGTTGTGTTGGGTGTGTTTCCAGGTGTTACAGTGAGGGTCGTGTTGGGTTGTGTTGGTGTGTTTCTGGATGTTACAGTGAGGGGCGGGTTGTGTTGTGTTGGGTGTGCTTCCGGGTGTTACAGTGAGGGATGGGTTGTGTTGTGTTGGGTGTGTTTCCGGGTGTTAAAGTGAGGGTCGGGTTGGGTTGTGTTGGGTGTGTTTCCGGGTGTGACAGTGAGGGACGGGTTGGGTTGTGTTGGGTGTGTTTCCGGGTGTTACAGTGAGGAATGGGTTGGGCTGTGTTGGGTGTGTTTCTGGGTGTTACAGTGAGGGATGGGTTGGGTTGTGTTGGGTGTTTCTGGGTGTTACAGTGAGGGACGGGTTGGGTTGTGTTGGGTGTGTTTCCGGGTGTTACAGTGAGGGACGGGTTGGGTTGTGTTGGGTGTTTCCGGGTGTTACAGTGAGGGACGGGATCGATTGTGTTGGGTGTGTTTCCGGGTGTTACAGTGAGGGACGGGTTGGGTTGTGTTGGGTGTTTCCGGGTGTTACAGTGAGGGACGGGTTGGGTTGTGTTGGGTGTGTTTCTGGGTGTTACAGTGAGGTACGGATTGGGTTGTGTTGGGTGTTTCCGGGTGTTACAGTGAGGGACAGGATGGGTTGTGTTGGCTTGTGTTTCCGGATGTTACAATGAGGGATGGGTTGTGTTGTGTTGGGTTTGTTTCCGGGTGTTACAGAGAGGGTTGGGTTGCGTTGCATTAGGTGTATTTCTGGGTGTTACAGTGAGGGATGGGTTGTGTTGTGTTGGGTGTGTTTCCAGGTGTTAAAGTGAGGGTCGGGTTGGGTTGTGTTGGGTGTGTTTCCGGGTGTGACAGTGAGGGACGGGTTGGGTTGTGTTGGGTGTGTTTCCGGGTGTTACAGTGAGGAATGGGTTGGGCTGTGTTGGGTGTGTTTCCGGGTGTTACAGTGAGGGACGGGTTGGGTTGTGTTGGGTGTGTTTCCAGGTGTTACAGTGAGGGACGGAATCGGTTGTGTTGGGTGTGTTTCCGGGTGTTACAGTGAACGACGGGTTTGGTTGTGTTGGGTGTGTTTCCAGGTGTTACAGTGAGGGTCGTGTTGGGTTGTGTTGGTGTGTTTCTGGATGTTACAGTGAGGGGCGGGTTGTGTTGTGTTGGGTGTGCTTCCGGGTGTTACAGTGAGTGTCGGATTGGGATGTGTTGGGTGTGTTTCCGGATGTTACATTGAGGGGCGGGTTGGGTTGTGTTGGGTGTATTTCCGGGTGTTACAGTGAACGATGGGTTGAGTTGTGTTGGGTGTGTTTCCGGGTGTTACAGTGAGGGTCGTGTTGGGTTGTGTTGGTGTGTTTCTGGATGTTACAGTGAGGGGCGGGTTGTGTTGTGTTGGGTGTGCTTCCGGGTGTTACAGTGAGTGTCGGATTGGGATGTGTTGGGTGTGTTTCCGGATGTTACATTGAGGGGTGGGTTGGGTTGTGTTGGGTGTGTTACTGGGTGTTACATTGAGGGACGTGTTGGGTTGTGTTGGGTGTGTTGCCAGGTGTTACAGTGAGGGACAGGTTAGGTTGTGTTGGGAGTGTTTCCGGATGTTACAGTGAGGGACGGGTTGGGTTGTGTTGGGTGTGTTTCTTGGTGTTACAGTGAGGAATGGGTTGTGTTGTGTTGGGTGTGTTTCCGGGTGTTACAGTGAGGGATGGGTTGGGTTGTGTTGGCTGTTTCCGGGGGTTACAGTGAGGGATGGGTTGGGTTGTGTTGGGTGTGTTTCCGGGTGTTACAGTGAGGGACGGGATGGTTTGTGTTGGGTGTTTCCAGGTGTTACAGTGATGTACGGGTTGGTTTGTGTTGGGTGTGTTTCCGGGCATTACATTGATGGATGGGTTGGATTGTGTTGGGTGTGTTACTGGGTGTTTCAGTGAGGGACGTGTTGGGTTGTGTTGGGTGTGTTTCCAGGTGTTACAGTGAGGGACATGTTGGGTTGTGTTTGGTGTGTTTCCGGATGTTACAGTGAGGGGCGGGTTGGGTTGTGCTGGGTGTGTTTCCGGGTGTTACAGTGAGTGTCGGGTTGTGTTGTGTTGGGTGTGTTTCCGGCTGTTACAGTGAGGGCGTGTTAGGTTCTGTTGGGTGTGTTTCCGGGTGTTACAGTGAGTGTCGGGTTGGGTTGTGTTGGGTGTGTTTCCGGATGTTACAGTGAGGGAAGGGTTGTGTTGTGTTGGGTGTGTTTCCGGGTGTTACTGTGAGGGACGGGTTGTGTTGTGTTGGGTGTGTTTCTGGGTGTTACAGTGAGGAATGTGTTGGGTTGTGTTGGGTGTGTTTCCGGGTGCTACAGTGAGGGACGGGTTGGGTTGTGTTGGTTGCGTTTCCAGGTGTTACAGTGAGGGACGGGTTGGGTTGTGTTTGGTGTGTTTCCAGGTGTTACAGTGAGGGTCGGGTTGGGTTGTGTTAGGTGTATTTCTGGGTGTTACAGTGAGGGCTGGGTTGGGTTCTGTTGGGTATTTCCGGGTGTTGCAATGAGGGACGGGCTGTGTTGTGTTGGGTGTGTTTCCGGGTGTTACAGTGAGGGACGGGTTGGGTTGTGTTGAGTGTGTTTCCAGGTGTTACAGTGAGGGATGGGTTGGGTGTGTTTGGTGTGTTTCCGGATGTTACAGTGAGGGGCGGGTTGGGTTGTGTTGGGTGTGTTTCCGGGTGTTACAGTGAGTGTCGGGTTGGGTTGTGTTTGGTGTGTTTCCGGATGTTACAGTGAGGGGCAGGTTGGGTTGTGTTGGGTGTGTTTCCGGGTGTTACAGCGAGTGTCGGATTGGGTTGTGTTGGGTGTGTTTCCGGATGTTACAATGAGGGGCGGGTTGGGTTGTGTTGGTGTATTTCCGGGTGTTACAGTGAGTGTCGGGTTGTTTTGTGTTGGGTGTGTTTCCGGGTGTTACACTGAGGGACGGGTTGGGTTGTGTTTGGTGTGTTTCCGGCTGTTACAGTGAGGGACAGGTTGGGTTGTGTTGGGTGTGTTGCCAGGTGTTACAGTGAGGGACAGGTTGGGTTGAGTTGGGAGGTTTTCCGGATGTTACAGTGAGGGATGGGTTGGGTTGTGTTGGGTGTTTTTCTGGGTGTTACAGTGTGGAATGGGTTGTGTTGTGTTGGGTGTTTTTCCGGGTGTTACAATGAGGGATGGGTTGTGTTGTGTTGGCTGTTCCCGGGTGTTACAGTGAGGGACGGGTTGGGTTGTGTTGGGTGTGTTTCTGGGTGTTACAGTGAGGGACGGGATGGTTTGTGTTGGGTGTTTCCAGGTGTTACAGTGAGGTACGGGTTCGTTTTTATTGGGTGTGTATCCGGCTGTTACAGTGAGGGACGGGTTGGGTTGTGTTGGGTGTGTTTCCGGGTGTTACAGTGAGGGACGGGTTGGGTTGTGTTGGGTGTTTCTGGATGTTACAGTGAGGGACGGGTTGGGTTGTGTTGGGTGTGTTTCTGGGTGTTACAGTGAGGGACTGGTTGGGTTGTGTTGGGTGTTTCCGGGTGTTACAGTGAGGGACAGGATGGGTTGTGTTGGGTGTGTTTCCGGGTGTTACAGTGAGGGACTGGTTGGGTTGTGTTAGGTGTATTTCTGGGTGTTACAGTGAGGGATGGGTTGTGTTGTGTTGGGTGTGTTTCCAGGTGTTAAAGTGAGGGTCGGGTTGGGTTGTGTTGGGTGTGTTTCCGGGTGTGACAGTGAGCGACGGGTTGGGTTGTGTTGGGTGTGTTTCCAGGTGTTACAGTGAGGAATGGGTTGGGCTGTGTTGGGTGTGTTTCCGGGTGTTACAGTGAGGGACGGGTTGGGTTGTGTTGGGTGTGTTTCCAGGTGTTACAGTGAGGGACGGGATCGGTTGTGTTGGGTGTGTTTCCGGGTGTTACAGTGAACGACGGGTTTGGTTGTGTTGGGTGTGTTTCCGGGTGTTAGAGTGAGGGAAGGGTTGTGTTGTGTTGGGTGTGTTTCCGGGTGTTACTGTGAGGGACGGCTTGGGTTGTGTTGGGTGTGTTTCTGGGCGTTACAGTGAGGAATGTGTTGGGTTGTGTTGGGGGTGTTTCCGGGTGTTACAGTGAGGGACGGGCTGGGTTGTGTTAGGTGTGTTTCCGGGTGTTATAGAGAGGGTCGAGTTGGGTTGTGTTCGGTGTATTTCTGGGTGTTGCAGTGAGGGGCGGGTTGTGTTGTGGCCCAGGGACCACGGGGTCGGAGAGGGGGACCGGGAACGTTCGCGAACAGGGAGAGGGAAACACCAAACCCGGGGCCCCAGAAAAGCTTATTCTAAGATCAACAATACTTTACCAAAAATGAGCGAATCAGAAGATCCACAACAGCCCCGCTTCCAGATTCCCCCCAACACCGCAAAAAAAGCTATAAAAGCGATCAAGCATGAGCAGATGAGAGAAAAACCAGAAACACTTTTTGCTGACTGTTACAACAATGGGACAAAAAGTAACCTCATTTTCTACTCAGATCAGCCAGCGGCTTGGATCACAGCAATAAAATCACACTATGCCAATGTTAAGCTAGAAAATACCGCAAATGGGTCCATAATGAAAATTAACACACCAGGAGACACAATATTAGTGCAAGGCAACCTCGACAAATTTGCAACGGCCTTCAGGACACTGAAAAGATTAACTAAGGGGGGAAGGAACAGCCCCAGAGTGGCCCGCACTCCCCCCAACATTGACAACTTACCAAGAGAAAATCTGCCTGGTCAGGAGGTGAAGGAGCCACACAGTTCAAACCAGACACTAACCCCGGGGAACCACAGCCACACGATACAACTGACAAACCCCAGCATAACTACCAGGGAGGAAGCCACACATAGTCCCCCTACCATTCCCAGCTCACCAAGAGAAGAGCAGCATAGCCAGGAAGTGAGTGAGCCCTCCAGGGCCGACCAGCCTAGCCAAGAAGTGAGTGAGCCTTCCAGGGCTGACCAGACACATACCCCGGGATCACACAGCCAGATACAACCAAAAGATAAATTTAATCAATTAGAGATAGAGATGGTTAAACTTAGAGAGGAGTTCCTCAAAATGAATGACGATCAAAATCAGGAGAGGGAGAGACACAAGAGAGAGCTGAAGCTACTTGAGAACCAGGTGAATCTACTTAGGAATCAGGTGAAAGAGCTGCAGGAAAAAGAAGAGAGCCATAGAGGAGAGATAACACCATTAGACCAGCAACCAGAGGCTAGAGATAAGACAAGACAGAGCCGGACGGAACGGCTGCACTCCCACACGGAACAAAAGCAACAGACACACAATACAAGGGGTGCCACACAGACCGACCAGCATACTGATTCGCAATCTTCCCCCACCACCGTGGAACCACAAGCGAGCCGCTCACAAGAGGTACGCACACACCAGACACCACAGCCCAGCACACACACTATGAGTCCAAGCGAAAGCCACCAGACAGTAAACACAAACAAGGCTGACGTCGTAATACTCATAGACTCAAATGGGAAATTTCTATGGGAGAAAAAGCTATTCCCTAGAAGTAAAGTAGAAAAGATCTGGTGCCCAACAACAAACAGAGCCATGGGATGGCTGACCAAAGCCAGATTAGGCTCCCCCCAACACATAATAATACACATGGGCGCAAATGACCTAAAGACCCAACAGAAAGAAGTAGCAACATCGCTCAGAGCAATGATTAGGAAGGCAAGCAGTACATTTCCAAACACTAGAATCACTGTTTCCACAATATTGCCGAGAACAGACTTCAACAACAACACAATTCATGAGATAAATGCCAGCATAGCAAGAGACTGCGAATCAAACCACAACGTACACCTGGCCCAACACCCCACCCTCGATGAGGAATGTCTTTACGACCACGTCCACATCCAAAGGCAAAGAATATCAATCTTTGCTAAAGCCCTGAAGGACGTCGCTTTTAACCGGGTCCATACCCAGACTCCAAGAGGACCCCCCCCCCGACCACCAGAGATCAGCGGGGTACATATCAGGAACACTACAAGGACCACCAACACACCAACCGAGACCAGAGAGGATCCCCATGCAAAACAACAATATCAGACCTGCACCACTCCTGTCCCACAGGGGAATAGGACCGCTCCCAGCCGGACAGAGGGAGAGATGCACAGGACGTACGCAATACCTCAGACAGAAACAATCCATTAAGAGACAATAAGCAGATGTGCAGCAGCATCTACTTCCGCCTTATGGATCAAGGACTAATTAATAGAAAGAACTGTAACCAAATTGTATTAACTTTTATGGACAACTGAAGTGCTCTTTTTTTTCCCCACACTTAGACACGACAAACACGTACCACTCTTTAACCTATCATAGTAAAAGATCAAACTTAACATGAAATCCTTATATATTTCGACCTGGAATATCCAAGGTCTATGCTCTTCAGTGTGAGAAGTGAAAAGTAGGACCCCAGAGTTCATAGATGAAACTAAAGACCTAGATATTATAATTTTACAGCAAACTTGGTATAAAGGAAAAGGACACATTGGCTGTCCCCAAGGGTACACTGAGCTGGTGGTCCCCTCCAATAAATTACCAAGTGTAGCCCAAGGCAGAGACTGCGGAGGCATACTGATCTGGTTTAAAACAGAACTTAAGAATTACATCAAATTTATAAAAAAGGGCGAAAACCATATGTGGCTTAAACTTGAGAGGGAGATTATCTCAAACACCCAAGATGTTTACATTTGCGCACTTTATATCCCTCCAATCGATTCCCTGTACTTTAAAGAGGACACCTTCTCCAACATGGAGGGGGAAATTATCCAGTACCAGGCCCAGGGGAACGTGTTGATCTGTGGGGACATCAATTCAAGAACAGGCGAAGAACCAGACTTCACCAATAATCAGGGAAACAATTACATTTTCGGGAATAACCACTTTGACATCCCTTCCCTTCCATACAGGCATAACTGCGACAAGCAATCAAATACCAACGGAAAACAGCTACGACAGCTCTGTCGAAACCTGGGTCTGTACATTGTCAATGGTAGGTTCATAGGAGACCTCCTAGGAAGATCGACCTATTGCTCACCTCTTGGCTGCAGCACAGTAGACTATATGATTACAGACTTAGACCCATCCTCTTTCAGAGCATTCACAGTCAAACCACAAACAACACTGTCAGATCACAGTCAAATTACTATGTTCCTCAAAAAGACAGAAACGAACAACATAGAAACACAACCCAGTAAACTGTACAACACCAAAAAATCGTACAGATGGGCCAAAAACGACACGGAAAAATACCAGAAAACAATTAGCAATGCATCAACTCAAGCTCTCTTAGACACCTTTCTGGATAACATATACACTCACAATAAAGAAGGCGTAAACCGGGCAGTTAGTAAACTAAACAATATTTTTGATAATTTGGCAACAAATGCAAACTTGAAAGCTCGCAAGAACAAACCCAAAACAAAAAACTATGAAAAATGGTTTGACCGAGATTGCCATAACATGAGGAAAAAACTTAGAAAAATATCAAACCAAAAACACAGACATCCAGAAAACGAGGAGCTACGCCTTACTTATTGTCAGACACTAACACAATACAGAAACACACTCAGAACCAAAAAAGAGCAATATATTAAGAATACACTCAGCTCCATGGAGGAATCCATTGATTCCAATTGTTTCTGGGAAAACTTGAAAGCACGACACAAGAAACAACACGACGATTTGGCCATTCAAAATGGGGACACATGGGTAAACCACTTTGAAAAATTATACCAGAAAAACACACTAAGACCAGAGCAACACCAAATATGCAAAAAACTGGAAAAGCTAGAAATGGCCATAAAAGATAACCAAAACCCGCTAGACGCCATAATAACAGAAAAAGAACTTCTTGAAAAACTCAAGGACCTGCGACCAGGAAAAGCTTGCGGGACAGGCGGCATACTAAACGAGATGATTAAACACGCAGACGACAAAATGAAACTGGCTATCCTAAAACTCTTCAACTTGGTTCTGAGTGTCGGTTATTTCCCTGACATCTGGAACAAAGGACTCATAACGCCCATATACAAAAGTGGGGACAAAATCGACCCAAACAACTATCGAGGCATCTGTGTAAACAGTAACCTGGGGAAGGTATTCTGTAGCATCATAAACAAAAGACTTATAAACTTCCTTAAGGAGCACAATGTCTTGAGTAAAAGCCAAATTGGAGTCCTGCCAAACTATAGAACATCCGATCATATCTTCACCCTACAGACCCTAATTGACAAACACGTTCACCATAACAAAAGCAAAATCTACGCATGCTTTGTAGATTTCCAGAAGGCTTTCGACTCCATCTGGCATGACGGTTTATTCCTGAAACTTATCGAAAGCGGGGTAGGAGGGAAAACATATGATGTAATTAAATCAATGTATACAAACAACAAATGTGCAGTTAAAATTGGAGACAAACAAACAAAATACTTCCCACAGGGGTGGGGGGTGACGCAGGGCTCGCCAATCTCACTGACACTCTTTAATATTTACATAAATGGATTGGCAAAACTACTTGAACAATCTACAGCACCCGGCCTCACCCTATATGAATCCAAGGTTAAATTCCTCCTCTATGCAGACGACCTGGTTCTGCTGTCACCAACTAAAGAGGGGCTACAGCAGAACCTGGACCTGCTGGAGTCGTACTGCCAGACTTGGGCCCTGACAATAAATCCCCAAAAAACCAAAGTCCTTGTGTTCCAGCAAAGATCCAAACATCAGGGACCCAAAATAAATTTCACAGTAGGAACAACCAAAATTGAACAAACCACTAACTACACATACTTGGGCTTAAAAATCAGTTCTACGGGAAACTTCAAACTGGCTGTGAATGAACTGAAAGAGAAAGCAAGAAGGGCTTTCTATGCCATCAAAAAATCAATCCAAATAGAAATCCCAATTAGCATTTGGCTCAAAATTTTCAAATCAGTAATTGAACCAATTGCACTCTATGGCAGTGAGGTATGGGGACCACTAACTCAACAAGAATTTGCAAAATGGGACAAACACCCAATTGAGATCCTACATGCAGAATTCTGTAAAAGTATCCTCCGGACTCAAAGGAAAACAGTAAATAATGCATGCAGGGTGGAACGAGGCCAATATCCATTAATAATCACTATCCAAAAAAGAGCCACCAAATTTTGGAATCACCTACAAATGAGCAATCCCCAATGCTATCACTACGACGCCCTGAAATGCCAAGAGCTGACCATAAAGAAGAATACCCTCAGTCAACTAGTCCTGGGACTCAGTGAAGTAACTACTAACAATACTAACAATAACCAGCCCCAGGACAGTGACAGGGTAACACAAAGAATTCGACCCAACACAATCGTCGCTAAGCAAAAGGAAAAATATCTGACATATTGGGCAGAAACAACAATAACCCAAAGCAAACTTAATTGCTACTTGGCCCTAAACAGACAATACAACATAGCTGATTACCTGACCATGGTAAAGGATAACAAACTGAGAAGAACCTTGACAAGGTACAGACTTAGCGAACATAGCCTAGCGATCGAAAAAGGCAAACGCAGGCAGACCAGGCTGCCAAGAGAAGACAGGATATGCTCTCACTCCAGTCAGGGAGTAGTGGAGACAGAGATGCACTTCCTCACAGCCTGCGGAAAATATCAGGGCATCAGGGAGAATTTCTACCAAAAATTCTCACAAATATGCCCTGATTTCAGAAATCTGAATGCCAACCAAAAACTCCCATTCCTACTGGGAGAGGAGAGAAGCTGTGTAACACTGGCGGCACACTATGTTACAGCTTGCCATGAACAGAGGGACAACCAGTAAACTAAGAAAAGAATATATATAAACAATGCGAATGTATATTTATACACTCAGGGATATAGCTGTTCATACAATTCACAATTCAAATCGCTTTATTGGCATGATAAGTTACATCTTATGTTGCCAAAGCATCAAAATACATTTATGGCTTCGCACATAAACGCAGTTCTATTCATACAGTGTATAAACAGGTATATCCCTGAGTGTATAAATATACATTCGCATTGTTTATATATATTCTTTTCTTCGTTTACTGGTTGTCCCTCTGTTCATGGCAAGCTGTAACATAGTGTGCCGCCAGTGTTATACAGCTTCTCTCCTCTCCCAGTAGGAATGGGAGTTTTTGGTTGTCATTCAGATTTCTGAAATCAGGGCATATTTGTGAGAATTTTTGGTAGAAATTCTCCCTGATGCCCTGATATTTTCCGCAGGCTGTGAGGAAGTGCATCTCTGTCTCCACTACTCCCTGACTGCAGTGAGGGCATATCCTGCCTTCTCTTGGTAGCCTGGTCTGCCTGTGTCTGCCTTTTTTGATCGCTAGGCTATGTTCGCTAAGTCTGTACCTTGTCAAGGTTCTTCTCAGTTTGTTATCCTTTACCATGGTCAGGTAATCAGCTATGTTGTATTGTCTGTTTAGGGCCAAGTAGCAATTGAGTTTGCTTTGGGTTTTTGTTGTTTCTGCCCAATATGTCAGATATTTTTCCTTTTGCTTAGCGACGATTGTGTTGGGTCGAATTCTTTGTGTTACCCTGTCACTGTCCTGGGGCTGGTTATTGTTAGTATTGTTAGTAGTTACTTCACTGAGTCCCAGGACTAGTTGACTGAGGGTATTCTTCTTTATGGTCAGCTCTTGGCATTTCAGGGCGTCGTAGTGATAGCATTGGGGATTGCTCATTTGTAGGTGATTCCAAAATTTGGTGGCTCTTTTTTGGATAGTGATTATTAATGGATATTGGCCTAGTTCCACCCTGCATGCATTGTTTACTGTTTTTCTTTGAGTCCGGAGGATACTTTTACAGAATTCTGCATGTAGGATCTCAATTGGGTGTTTGTCCCATTTTGCAAATTCTTGTTGAGTTAGCGGTCCCCATACCTCACTGCCATAGAGTGCAATTGGTTCAATTACTGATTTGAAAATTTTGAGCCAAATGCTAATTGGGATTTCTATTTGGATTGATTTTTTGATGGCATAGAAAGCCCTTCTTGCTTTCTCTTTCAGTTCATTCACAGCCAGTTTGAAGTTTCCCGTAGAACTGATTTTTAAGCCCAAGTATGTGTAGTTAGTGGTTTGTTCAATTTTGGTTGTTCCTACTGTGAAATTTATTTTGGGTCCCTGATGTTTGGATCTTTGCTGGAACACAAGGACTTTGGTTTTTTGGGGAATTATTGTCAGGGCCCAAGTCTGGCAGTATGACTCCAGCAGGTCCAGGTTTTGCTGTAGCCCCTCTTTAGTAGGTGACAGCAGAACCAGGTCATCTGCATAGAGGAGGAATTTAACCTTGGATTCATATAGGGTGAGGCCGGGTGCTGTAGATTGTTCAAGTAGTTTTGCCAATCAATTTATGTAAATATTAAAGAGTGTCAGTGAGATTGGCGAGCCCTGCGTCACCCCCCGCCCCTGTGGGAAGTATTTTGTTTGTTTGTCTCCAATTTTAACTGCACATTTGTTGTTTGTATACATTGATTTAATTACATCATATGTTTTCCCTCCTACCCCGCTTTCGATAAGTTTCAGGAATAAACCGTCATGCCAGATGGAGTCGAAAGCCTTCTGGAAATCTACAAAGCATGCATAGATTTTGCTTTTGTTATGGTGAACGTGTTTGTCAATTAGGGTCTGTAGGGTGAAGATATGATCGGATGTTCTATAGTTTGGCAGGAATCCAATTTGGCTTTTACTCAAGACATTGTGCTCCTCAAGGAAGTTTATAAGTCTTTTGTTTATGATGCTACAGACTGTTTGAATAGAACTGCGTTTATGTGCTAAACCATCAATGTATTTTGATGCTTTGGCAACATAAGATGTAACTTATCATGCCAATAAAGCGATTTGAATTGTGAATTGTGAATTGGGTGTGTTTCCAGGTGTTACAGTGAGGGTCGGGTTGGGTTGTGTTTGGTGTATTTCTGGGTGTTACAGTGAGGCACGGGTTGGGTTGTGTTGGGTGTGTTTCCAGGTGTTACAATGAGGGACGGGTTGGGTTGTGTTGGTTGCGTTTCCAGGTGTTACAGTGAGGGACGGGTTGGGTTGTGTTTGGTGTGTTTCCAGGTGTTACAGTGAGGGTCGGGTTGGGTTGTGTAAGGTGTATTTCTGGGTGTTACAGTGAGGGATGGGTTGGGTTGTGTTGGGCATTTCCGGATGTTACAGTGAGGGGCGGGTTGGGTTGTGTTGGGTGTGTTTCCGGGTGTTACAGTGAGTGTCGGGTTGGGTTGTGTTTGGTGTGTTTCCGGCTGTTACAGTGAGGGCGTGTTGGGTTCTGTTGGGTGTGATTTTGGGTGTTACAGTGAGTGTCATGTTGGGTTGTGTTGGGTGTGTTCCGAATGTTACAGTGAGGGGCGAGTTGGGTTGTGTTGGTTGTGTTTCGGGTTTTACAGTGAGTGTCGGGTTGGGTTGTGTTGGGTGTGTTTCCGGATGTTACAGTGAGTGTAGGGTTGGGTTGTGTTTGGTGTGTTTCCAGGTGTTACATTGAGGGACTGGTTGGGTTGTGTTGGGTGTGTTTCCGGCTGTTACAGTGAGGGACAGGTTGGGTTGTGTTGGGTGTGTTTCCAGGTGTTACAGTGAGGGACGGGTTGGGTTGTGTTGTGTGTGTTTCCAGGTGTTACAGTGAGGGACGGGTTGGGTTGTGTTGTGTGTGTTTCCGGGTGTTACATTGAGTGATGGGTTGGGTTGTGTTTGGTGTGTTTCTGGGTGTTACATTGATGGATGGGTTGGGTTGTGTTAGGTGTGTTACTGGGTGTTACAGTGAGGGATGGGTTGGGTTGTGTTAGGTGTGTTACTGGGTGTTACAGTGAGGGATGGGTTGGGTTGTGTTGGGTGTGTTTCCGGCTGTTACAGTGAGGGACAGGTTGGGTTGTGTTGGATGTGTTTCCGGGTGTTACAGTGAGGGACGGGTTGGGTTGTGTTGGGTGTGTTACTGGGTGTTACATTGAGGGACGGGTTGGGTTGTGTTGGGTGTGTTGCCAGGTGTTACAGTGAGGGACAGGTTGGGTTGTGTTGAGAGTGTTTCCGGGTGTTACAGTGAGGGACGGGTCGGGGTGTGTTGGGTGTGTGTCGGGGTGTTACAGTGAGGAATGGGTTGTGTTGTGTTGGTTGTGTTTCCGGTTGTTACAGTGAGGGACGGGTTGGGTTGTGTTGGTTGTTTCCGGGTGTTACAGTGAGGGACGGGTTGGGTTGTGTTGGGTGTGATTCTGGGTGTTACAGTGAGGGACAGGTTGGGTTGCATTGGGTGTGTTTCCGGGTGTTACAGTGATGGATTGGTTGGGTTGTGTTGGGTGTGTTACTGGGTGTTACATTGAGGGACATGTTGGGTTGTGTTGGGTGTGTTTCCAGGTGTTACAGTGAGGGACATATTGGGTTGTGTTGGGAGTGTTTCCGGGTGTTACAGTGAGGGCTGGGTTGGGTTGTGTTGGGTGTGTTTCTGGGTGTTACATTGAGGAATGAGTTGTGTTGTGTTGGGTGTTTCCAGGTGATACTGTGAGGGACAGGTTGGGTTGTGTTGGCTGTTTCCGGGTTTTACAGTGAGGGACTGGTTGGGTTGTGTTGGGTGTGTTTCCGGGTGTTACATTGAGGGACGGGATGGTTTGTGTTGGGTGTTTCCAGGTGTTACAGTGAGGTACAGGTTGGGTTGTGTTGGGTGTGCTTCCGTGTGTTACAGTGAGGGACGGGATGGGTTCTGTTGGGTGTGTTCCTGGGTGTTACTGTGAGGGACGGGGTTGGTTGTGTTGGGTCTGTTTCCGGGTGTTATAGTGAGGGACGGGTTGGGTTGTGTTGGGTGTTTCTGGGTGTTACTTTGAGGGACGGGGTGGGTTGTGTTGGGTCTGTTTCCGGGTGATACAGTGAGGGACGGGTTGGCTTGTGTTTGGTGTGTTTCTCTGTGTTACATTGAGGTACTGGTTGGGTTGTGTTGGGTGTGTTTCCGGCTGTTACAGTGAGGGACAGGTTGGGTTGTGTTGGGTGTGTTTCCAGGTGTTACAGTGAGGGACGGGTTGGGTTGTGTTGTGTGTGTTTCCGGGTGTTACATTGAGTGATGGGTTGGGTTGTGTTCGGTGTGTTTCTGGGTGTTACATTGATGGATGGGTTGGGTTGTGTTAGGTGTGTTACTGGGTGTTACAGTGAGGGATGGGTTGGGTTGTGTTGAGTGTGTTTCCGGCTGTTACAGTGAGGGACAGGTTGGGTTGTGTTGGATGTGTTTCCGGGTGTTACAGTGAGGGACGGGTTGGGTTGTGTTGCGTGTGTTTCTGGGTGTTACATTGAGGGACGGGTTGGGTTGTGTTGGGTGTGTTGCCAGGTGTTACAGTGAGGGACATGTTGGGTTGTGTTGAGAGTGTTTCCGGGTGTTACAGTGAGGGACGGGTCGGGGTGTGTTGGGTGTGTTTCGGGGTGTTACAGTGAGGAATGGGTTGTGTTGTGTTGGTTGTGTTTCTGGTTGTTACAGTGAGGGACGGGTTGGGTTGTGTTGGTTGTTTCCGGGTGTTACAGTGAGGGATGGGTTGGGTTGTGTTGGGTGTGATTCTGGGTGTTACAGTGAGGGACAGGTTGGGTTGTGTTGGGTGTGTTTCCGGGTGTTACAGTGATGGATTGGTTGGGTTGTGTTGGGTGTGTTACTGGGTGTTACATTGAGGGACATGTTGGGTTGTGTTGGGTGTGTTTCCAGGTGTTACAGTGAGGGACATGTTGGGTTGTGTTGGGAGTGTTTCCGGGTGTTACAGTGAGGGCTGGGTTGGGTTGTGTTGGATGTGTTTCTGGGTGTTACATTGAGGAATGAGTTGTGTTGTGTTGGCTGTTTCCAGGTGATACAGTGAGGGACTGGTTGGGTTGTGTTGGGTGTGTTTCCGGGTGTTACATTGAGGGACGGGATGGTTTGTGTTGGGTGTTTCCAGGTGTTACAGTGAGGTACGGGTTGGGTTGTGTTGGGTGTGTTTCCGTGTGTTACAGTGAGGGACGGGATGGGTTCTGTTGGGTGTGTTCCTGGGTGTTACTGTGAGGGACGGGGTTGGTTGTGTTGGGTCTGTTTCCGGGTGTTATAGTGAGGGATGGGTTGGGTTGTGTTGGGTGTTTCTGGGTGTTACTTTGAGGGACGGGGAGGGTTGTGTTGGGTCTGTTTCCGGGTGATACAGTGAGGGACGGGTTGGCTTGTGTTTGGTGTGTTTCGCTGTGTTACAGTGAGGGACGGGTTGGGTTGTGTTGGGTCTGTTTCCGGGTGTTACAGTGAGGGACGGGTTGTGTTGTGTTAGGTGTGTTTCTGGGTGTTACAGTGAGGGACGGGATGATTTGTGTTTGGTGTGTTTCCAGGTGTTACAGTGAGGGACGGGTTGTGTTGTGTTGGGTATGTTTCTGGGTGTTACAGTGAGGGACGGGTTGGGTTGCGTTGGGTGTGTTTCCAGCTGTTACAGTGAGGGACGGGTTGGGTTGTGTTGGGTGTGTTTCTGGGTGTTACATTGAGGAATGGGTTGTGTTGTGTTGGGTGCATTTCCGGGCGTTACAGTGAGGGACGGGTTGGGTTGTGTTGGGTGTGATTCTGGGTGTTACAGTGAGGGACCGGTTGGTTTGTGTTGGGTGTGTTTCCGGGTGTTACAGTGATGGATTGGTTGGGTTGTGTTGGGTGTGTTACTGGGTGTTACATTGAGGGACATGTTGGGTTGTGTTGGGTGTGTTTCCAGGTGTTACAGTGAGGGATGGGTTGGGTTGTGTTGGGTATGTTTCTGGGTGTTACATTGAGGAATGAGTTGTGTTGTGTTGGGTGTTTCCAGGTGATACAGTGAGGGACAGGTTGGGTTGTGTTGGCTGTTTCCGGGTTTTACAGTGAGGGACGGGTTGGGTTGTGTTGGGTGTGTTTCCGGGTGTTACATTGAGGGACGGGATGGTTTGTGTTGGGTGTTTCCAGGTGTTACAGTGAGGTACGGGTTGGGTTGTGTTGGGTGGTGTTTCCGTGTGTTACAGTGAGGGACGGGATGGGTTCTGTTGGGTGTGTTCCTGGGTGTTACTGTGAGGGACGGGGTTGGTTGTGTTGCGTCTGTTTCCGGGTGTTATAGTGAGGGACGGGTTGGGTTGTGTTGGGTGTTTCTGGGTGTTACTTTGAGGGACGGGGTGGGTTGTGTTGGGTCTGTTTCCAGGTGATACAGTGAGGGACGGTTTGGCTTGTGTTGGGTGTGTTTCCGGGTGTTACAGTGAGGGACGGGTTGGCTTGTGTTTGGTGTGTTTCTCTGTGTTACAGTGAGGGACGGGTTGGGTTGTGTTGGGTCTGTTTCCGGGTGTTACAGTGAGGGACGGGTTGTGTTGTGTTAGGTGTGTTTCTGGGTGTTACAGTGAGGGACGGGATGGTTTGTGTTTGGTGTGTTTCCAGGTGTTACAGTGAGGGATGGGTTGTGCTTTGTTGGTTCTGTTTCTGGGTGTTACAGTGAGGGACGGGTTGGGTTGCGTTGGGTGTGTTTCCAGCTGTTACAGTGAGGGACGGGTTGGGTTGTGTTGGGTGTGTTTCTGGGTGTTACATTGAGGAATGGGTTGTGTTGTGTTGGGTGCGTTTCCGGGTGTTACAGTGAGGGACGGGTTGGGTTGTGTTGGTTGTTTCCGGGTGTTACAGTGAGGGACGGGTTGGGTTGTGTTGGGTGTGATTCTGGGTGTTACAGTGAGGGACAGGTTGGTTTGTGTTGGGTGTGTTTCCGGGTGTTACAGTGATGGATTGGTTGGGTTGTGTTGGGTGTGTTACTGGGTGTTACATTGAGGGACATGTTGGGTTGTGTTGGGTGTGTTTCCAGGTGTTACAGTGAGGGACATGTTGGGTTGTGTTGGGAGTGTTTCCGGGTGTTACAGTGAGGGATGGGTTGGGTTGTGTTGGGTGTGTTTCTGGGTGTTACATTGAGGAATGAGTTGTGTTGTGTTGGGTGTTTCCAGGTGATACAGTGAGGGACAGGTTGTGTTGTGTTGGCTGTTTCCGGGTTTTACAGTGAGGGACGGGTTGGGTTGTGTTGGGTGTGTTTCCGGGTGTTACATTGAGGGACGGGATGGTTTGTGTTGGGTTTTTCCAGGTGTTACAGTGAGGTACGGGTTGGGTTGTGTTGGGTGTGCTTCCGTGTGTTACAGTGAGGGACGGGATGGGTTCTGTCGGGTGTGTTCCTGGGTGTTACTGTGAGGGAAGGGGTTGGTTGTGTTGGGTCTGTTTCCGGGTGTTATAGTGAGGGACGGGTTGGTTTGTGTTGGGTGCTTCTGGGTGTTACTTTGGGGGACGGGGTTGTGTTGTGTTGGGTCTGTTTCCGGGTGATACAGTGAGGGACGGTTTGGCTTGTGTTGGGTGTGTTTCTGGCTGTTACAGTGAGGGACGTGTTGGCTTGTGTTTGGTGTGTTTCTCTGTGTTACAGTGAGGGACGGGTTGGGTTGTGTTCGGTCTGTTTCCGGGTGTTACAGTGAGGGACGGGTTGTGTTGTGTTAGGTGTGTTTCTGGGTGTTACAGTGAGGGGCGGGATGGTTTGTGTTTGGTGTGTTTCCAGGTGTTACAGTGAGGGACGGGTTGTGTTGTGTTGGGTGTGTTTCTGGGTGTTACAGTGAGGGACGGGTTGGGTTGCGTTGGGTGTGTTTCCAGCTGTGACAGTGAGGGACAGGTTGGGTTGTGTTGGGTGTGTTTCTGGGTGTTACATTGAGGAATGGGTTGTGTTGTGTTGGGTGCGTTTCCGGGTGTTACAGTGAGGGATGGGTTGGGTTGTGTTGGCTGTTTCCGGGTGTTACAGTGAGGGATGGATTGTGTTGTGTTGGGTGTGTTTCCGGGTGTTACAATGAGGGGCGGGATGGTTTATCTTGGGTGTTTCCAGGTGTTACAGTGAGGTACGGGTTGTGTTGTGTTGGGTGTGTTTCCAGGTGTTGCAGTGAGGTACGGGTTGTGTTGTGTTGGGTGTGTTTCTGGGTGTTGCTTTGAGGGACGGGTTGGGTTGTGTTGGGTGTGTTTCCGGGTATTACTGTGAGGGACGGGTTGGGTTGTGTTGGGTGTTTTTCCGCGTGTTACAGTGATGGACGAGTTAGCTTGTGTTGTGTGTGTTTCCGGGTGTTACAGAGAGGGTCGGGTTGGGATGTGTTGGGTGTGTTTCCTTGTGTTAAAGTGAGGGACGTGATGGGTTGTGTTGGGTCTGTTTCCGGGTGTTATAGTGAGGGACAGGTTGGGTTGTGTTGTGTGTTTCTGGGTGTTAGTGAGTGCCAGGTTGTGTTGTGTTCGGTGTGTTTCCGGGTGTTACAGTGAGGGACGGGTTGGCTTGTGTTGGGTGTGTTGCTCTGTGTTACAGTGAGGGACGGGTTGTGTTGTGTTGGGTGTGTTTCCGGGTGTTACAGTGAGGGACGGGTTGTGTTGTGTTGGGTGTGTTTCCGGTTGTTACAGTGAGGGATGGGTTGTGTTGTGTTGGGTGTGTTTCTGGGTGTTACAGTAGGGGATGGGATGGGTTGTGTTTGTTGTGTTTCCGGGAGTTACATTGAGGGACGGATTAGTTTGTGTTTGGTGTGTTTCCAGGTGTTACAGTGAGGGACGCGTTGGGTTGCGTTTGGTGTGTTTCCGGCTGTTGCAGTGAGTGACGGGTTGGGTTGTGTTGGGTGTTCCCGGGTGTTACAGTGACGGACGGTTTGGGTTGTGTTGGATGTGTTTCTCGCTGTAACAGTGAGGGACGTGTTGGGTTATTTTTATTTTGTTTCCGTGTGTTACAGTGAGGGACGGGTTGAGATGTTTTGGGAGTGTTTCCGGGTGTTACAGTGAGGGATGGGTTGTGTTGGGTTGGGTGTGTTTCTGGGTTTTCCAGTGAGGGACGTGTTGTGTTGTGTTGGGTGTGTTGCTGGGTGTTACAAAGAGGGACGGGTTGGGTTTTGTTGGGTGTTTCTGGGTGTTACAGTGAGGGAAGGTTTGTGTTGTGTTGGGTGTGTTTTTCCGGGTGTTACAGTGAGGGACGGGTTGGGTTGTGTTGGGTGTGATTCCGGGTGTTACAGAGAGGGATGGGTTGTGTTGTATTGGGTGTGTTTCTGGGTGTTGCAGTGAGGGACGGGTTGGTTTCTGTTTGTTGTGTTTCCGGGTGTTACATTGAGGGATGGATTGGGCAGTGTTTTGTGTTCTCGGGTGTTACAGTGACGGACGGGTTGGGTTGTGTTGGGTGTGTTTCCAGGTTTTACAGTGAGGGAAGGGTTGGGTTGTGTTGGCTGTTTCTGGGTGTTACAGTGAGGGCCGTGTTGGGTTCTGTTGGGTGTGTTTCCGGGTGTTGCAATGAGGTACGGTTTGGGTTCTGTTGGTTGTGTTTCTGGGTGTTACAGTGAGGGATGGGTTCCGTTGTGTTGGGTGCATTTCCGGGTGTTACAGTGAGGTACGGGTTGGGTTGTGTTGGGTGTGTTTCTGGGTGTTGCTTTGAGGGATGGGTTGGGTTGTGTTGGGTGTGTTTCTGGGTGTTACAGTGAGGGACGGGTTGGGTTGTGTTGGGTGTTCCCGGTTGTTTCAGTGACAGACGGGTTGGGTTGTGTTGGGTGTGTTTCCGCGTGTTACAGTGATGGATGGGTTAGCTTGTGTTGGGTGTGTTTCCGGGTGTTACAGTGAGGGACGGGATGGGTTGTGTTGGGTGTGTTTCTGGGTGTTACTGTGAGGGATGTGGTGGGTTGTGTTGGGTCTGTTTCTGGGTGTTATAGTGAGGGACGGTTTGGGTGTTTCTGGGTGTTACAGTGAGTGCCAGGTTGCGTTGTGTTCGGTGTGTTTCCGGGTGATACAGTGAGGGACAGGTTGGCTTGTGTTGGGTGTGTTTCCGGGTGTTACAGTGAGGGACGGGTTGGCTTGTGTTGGGTGTGTTTCTCAGTGTTACAGTGAGGGACGGGTTGTGTTGTGTAGGGTGTGTTTCCGGGTGTTACAGTGAGGGACGGGTTGTGTTGTGTTGGGTGTGTTTCCGGGTGTTACAGTTAGGGATGGGTTAGTTTGTGTTTGGTGTGTTTCCAGTTGTTACAGTGAGGGACGCGTTGGGTTGCGTTTGGTGTGTTTCCAGCTGTTACAGTGAGGGACGGGTTGGGTTGTATTGGGCGTGTTTCCATGTGTTACAGTGAGGGACGGGTTGGGTTGTGTTGGGTGTTTTTCTCAGTGTTACAATGATGGATGGGTTGTGTTGGGTTGGGTGTGTTTCCGGGTGTTCCAGTGAGGGATGTGTTCTGTTGTGTTGGGTGTGTTACTGGGTGTTACAATGAGGGACGGGTTGGGTTGTTTTGGGGGTTTCCGGGTGTTACAGTGAGGGACGGGTTGTGTTGTGTTGGGTGTGTTTTTCCGTGTGTTACAGTGAGGGATGGCTTGGGTTGTGTTGAGTGTGTTTCTCAGTGTTACAGTGAGGGACGGGTTGTGTTGGGTGTGTTTCCGGGTGTTACAGTGAGGGACGGGTTGTGTTGTGTTGGGTGTGTTTCCGGGTGTTACAGTGAGGGACGGGTTAGTTTGTGTTTGGTGTGTTTCCAGTTGTTACAGTGAGGGACGCGTTGGGTTGCGTTTGGTGTGTTTCCAGCTGTTACAGTGAGGGACGGGTTGGGTTGTATTGGGCGTGTTTCCATGTGTTACAGTGAGGGACGGGTTGGGTTGTGTTGGGTGTGTTTCCAACTATTACAGTGAGGGACCTGTTGGGTTGTGTTGGGTGCGTTTCCGGGTGATACAGTGAGGGACGTGTTGGGTTGCGTTGGGTGTGTTTGCGACTGTTACAGTGAGGGACGGGTTGGGTTGTGTTGGGTGTTCCCGGGTGTTACAGTGACGGGCGGGTTGGGTTGTGTTGGATGTGTTTCTCGCTGTTACAGTGAGGGATGGGTTGTGTTGGGTTGGGTGTGTTTTCGGGTGTTCCAGTGAGGGACGGTTTGTGTTGTGTTGGGTGTGTTTTTCCGGGTGTTACAGTGAGGGACGGTTTGGGTTGTGTTGGGTGTGTTTCCGGTTGTTGCTGTGAGGGACGGGTTGTGTTGTGTTGGGTGTCTTTCTGGGTGTTACAGTGAGAGACGGGTTGGTTTCTGTTTGTTGTGTTTCCGGGTGTTACATTGAGGGATGGATTGCGTCGTGTTTGGTGTTCCCGGGTGTAACAGTGACGGACGGGTTGGGTTGTGTTGGTTGTGTTTCCAGGTTTTACAGTGAGGGAAGGTTTGGTATGTGTTGGCTGTTTCTGGGTGTTACAGTGAGGGTCGTGTTGGGTTGTGTTGGGTGTGTTTCCGGGTGTTGCAGTGAGGTACGGTTTGGGTTCTGTTGGTTGTGTTTCTGGGTGTTACAGTGAGGGATGGGTTCCGTTGTGTTGGGTGTATTTCCGGATGTGACAGTGAGGGTCGCGTTGGGTTGTGTTGGTTCTGTTTCTGGGTGTTGCAGTGAGGGACGGGTTGTGTTTTGTTGGGTGTATTTCCGGGAGATACCATGAGGGAAGGGTTGTGTTGTGTTGGGTGTTTTTCTGGGTGTTACAGTGGGGGACAGGTTGCGATGTATTGGGCGTATTTCCGGGTGTAAGCCTGAGCTACGAGTTGGGTTGTGTGGGGTGTGTTTCTGGCTGTTACAGTGAGGGACGGGTTGTGTTGTGTTGAGCGTGTTTCCAGGTGTTACAGTGAGGGACGGGTTGGGTTGTGATGGGTGTGTTTCCGGGTGTTACACTGAGGGATGGGTTCGGTTGTATTGGGTGTGTTTCCGGCTGTTACAGTGAGGGACGGGTTGTGTTGTGTTGGGTGTGTTTCCATGTGTTACAGTGATGGATGGGTTGTGTTGGGTTGGGTGTGTTTCCGGGTGTTCCAGTGAGGGATGTGTTCTGTTGTGTTGGGTGTGTTACTGGGTGTTACAATGAGGGACGGGTTGGGTAGTGTTTGGTGTTCCTGGGTGTTACAGTGACGGACGGGTTGGGTTGTGTTGGGTGTGTTTCCGGGTGTTGCAGTGAGGTACATTTTGGGTTCTGTTGGTTGTGTTTCTGGGTGTTACAGTGAGGGATGGGTTCCGTTGTGTTGGGTGCGTTTCTGGGTGTTACAGTGAGGGTCGCGTTGGGTTGTGTTGGTTGTGTTTCTGGGTGTTACAGTGAGGGACGGGTTGTGTTGTGTTGGGTGTGTTTCTGGGTGAACAGTGAGGGATGGGTTGGGTTGTGAGGGAGCCGATGTCCTCGGGGTAATATTTTCTAGGGCGGTTCGGGAGGATTTAAACTAATTTGGCAGGGGGATGGGAACCTAGGTAGTGGAAAAGAGGGAAGTCATATGAAGTTAGAAATAGATGGTAGAAAGGTGAGAAGCAATAAGCAAAGGAGAGAAACACAAAGGGCCAAACTAATTCATAATGAGAGTGTGAAAAAAGCAAGCCTGAAGGCTTTGTATCTTAATGCTAGAAGCATTAGGAACAAGGTGGATGAATTAGTTGTGGAAATAGAGGTAAACAAGTATGATTTGATTGGGATTACAGAAACGTGGCTGCAGGGTGGGCAAGGCTGGGAACTTAACATCCAGGGATATACAATATTTAGGAAGGATCGGCAAAAAGGTAGGGGAGGTGGGGTAGCATTGCTGGTAAAGGAGGGGATTAATGCAATGGAAAGGAAGGATATTAACTCGGATGAAACGGAATCTGTATGGGTAGAAATGAGAAATAGCAAGGGGAGGAAAACGTTAGTGGGTGTGATATATAGGCCTCCAAATAGTAATATGGAGGTGAGGGAAGGCATAAAAAGGGAAATTAGAGAAGCGTGCGATAAGAGCACAGCTGTCATCATGGGTGACTTTAATTTACATATTGATTGGACTACCCAAATTAGTAAAAATTCTGAGGAGGAGGAATTCCTGGAATGTTTTCGGGACGGTTATCTGGACCAATATGTCGAGGAGCCGACTCGAGATCAGGCCATTTTAGACTGGGTATTGTGCAATGAGAAGGGACTTATCAGCAATCTTCTTGTACGAGGCCCCTTGGGTCAGAGCGATCATAATATGATCGAGCTCTCAGTCGAGATGGAGAGTGAGGAAATTGAATCAGAGACTAAGGTCCAGAACTTAAATAAAGGGAATTACGAGGGTATGAGACGGGAATTGGGTAAGATTGATTGGGTGGTGTTTCTGGGGGGATTGACAGTGGATAGACAATGGCAAGCATTCAAAGATAGAATGGAAGAATTCCAGAACATGTTTATGCCGGTTTGGCATAAAAATAAACCTAAAAAGGTGACTCAACCGTGGATAACGAGGGAAATTAGGGACAGCATAAAATCAAAAAAAAGGGCATATCAACTGGCAAATAAAAGCACCAGACCGGAAGATTGGGGGCAGTACAGGATACAGCAAAAGAGGACAAAGGGATTAATCAGGAAGGGGAAAATAGAATACGAAAGTAAACTTGCAGCAAACATAAAGACAGACTGCAAAAGCTTTTATCGGTATATCAGGAGGAAAAGACTGGTAAAATCCCAAGTCGGTCCCTTGCAGTCCGATTCGGGAGAATATATAATGGAGAATAAGGAAATGGCAGACCAATTAAACTCATACTTTGGTTCTGTATTCACAAAGGAGGACACAAATAACCTCCCAGGAATATCGGCAAACATAGGGACTAATGAGAGGGAGGAGCTGACAGAAATTAGTATCTCTAGGGATATGGTGTTGGGTAAGTTGAGGGGACTGAAGGCCGACAAATCCCCGGGGCCTGATAAACTACATCCTAGGGTACTTAAGGAGGTGGCCCTGGAGATAGCAGATGCTCTAAGGATCATCTTCCGGAACTCCATTAACTCGGGAACAGTACCCGTGGATTGGAGGGTAGCTAATGTTACCCCAATATTTAAAAAGGGGGGTAGAGAGAAAGCAGGGAATTATAGACCAGTAAGCCTTACATCGGTTGTGGGCAAAATGCTAGAGTCCATTATTAAGGATAAAATAGCGGAGCACTTGACAAATGGGGAAAGGATCGGACAGAGTCAACATGGATTTACAAAGGGTAAATCGTGTTTGACTAATCTGCTGGAATTTTTTGAGGAAGTAACTGGTAAAATAGATGGGGGAGAGCCAGTGGATGTGGTGTACCTTGACTTCCAGAAAGCCTTCGATAAGGTTCCACACAAAAGATTATCATGCAAAATTAAGGCTCATGGGATTGGGGGCAAAGTATTAACGTGGATAGAGAACTGGCTGGCGGATAGAAAACAGAGAGTTGGAATAAACGGCTCGTTTTCGGAGTGGCAGGCAGTGACCAGCAGGGTGCCGCAAGGATCTGTCCTGGGACCCCAGCTGTTCACAATATATATAAATGATCTGGATCAGGGAATTGGATGCAATATTTCCAAATTCGCTGACGACACTAAACTAGGAGGAGGGGTGGGCTCTGATGAGGATGTCAGGAGGCTACAGTGCGATTTGGACAGGTTGGGGGAATGGGCGGATACGTGGCAGATGCACTATAATGTGGATAAATGCGAGGTTATCCACTTTGGGGGTAAAAACAGGAGGGTAGATTATTATCTAAATGGCAATAGATTGGGAGATGGGGAAGTGCAGAGGGACCTGGGTGTTCTTGTGCACCAGTCACTGAAGGAGAGCATGCAGGTGCAACAGGCGATTAAGAAGGCAAATGGTATGTTGGCCTTCATATCAAGGGGGTTCGAGTATAGGAATAGGGATACCTTACTACAGCTGTACAAGGTGCTGGTGAGACCGCATCTGGAGTATTGTGTACAGTTTTGGTCGCCCCATCTGCGGAAGGATGTTCTTGCCATGGAAAGAGTGCAACGGCGATTCACCAGGCTGATACCTGGAATGGCGGGAATGACCTACGAAGAGAGATTAAATAGTTTGGGCTTGTACTCACTGGAGTTTAGAAGATTGAGAGGGGATCTCATCGAAACATATAAAATTATGGCAGGCCTGGACAGGCTGAATTCAGAGAGAATGTTTCCAATGGCCGGGGAGCACAGAACCAGGGGCCACAGTCTAAAAATAGCGGGCAAATCATTTAAAACAGAGATGAGGAAGAATTTCTTCACTCAAAGAGTGGTGAGCCTGTGGAATTCCCTGCCACAGAGGGCTGTGAAGGCTAATTCAATAAATATTTTCAAAAGAGAATTGGATATATTTCTGAAGGCTAAGGGGATTAAGGGTTACGGAGAAAAGGTGGGGACGGGGTACTGAACTGGTAAGATCAGCTATGATCTCAGACGAAGATCAGCCATGATCTCATTGAATGGCGGAGCAGGCTCGAAGGGCCGAATGGCCTACTCCTGTTCCTATCTCTATGTATCTATGTATGTGTTGGGTGTGTTTCTGGGTGTTACAGTGAGGGATGGGTTGGGTTGTGTTGGGTGTGTTTCTGGGTGTTACAGTGAGGGATGGGTTGTGTTGTGTTGGGTGTGCTTCTGGTTGTTACAGTGAGGGACGGGTTGGGTTGTGTTGGGTTGGGTGTGTTTCCACGTGTTACAGTGAGGGACGGGATGGGTTGTGTTGGGTGTGTTTCCGGGTGTTACACTGAGGGATGGGTTCGGTTGTATTGGGTGTGTTTCTGGGTTTTACAGTGAGGGATGGGTTGGGTTGTGTTGGGTGTGTTTCTGGGTGTTACAGTGAGGGATGGGTTGTGTTGTGTTGGGTGTGCTTCTGGTTGTTACAGTGAGGGACGGGTTGGGTTGTGTTGTGTTGGGTGTGTTTTTCCGTGTGTTACAGTGAGGGACGGCTTGGGTTGTGTTGGGTGTGTTGCCGGGTGTTGCGGTGAGGGACGGGTTGTGTTGTGTTGGGTGTGTTTCTGGGTGTTACAGTGAGGGACCAGTTGGGTTTTGTTGGGTGTGTTTCCGGGTGTTACAGTGAGGGACGGGTTGGTTTGTGTTTGTTGTGTTTCCGGGTGTTACATTGAGGGATGGATTGGGTAGTGTTTGGTGTTCCTGGGTGTTACAGTGACGGACGGGTTGGGTTGTGTTGGGTGTGTTTCCGGGTGTTGCAGTGAGGTACAGTTTGGGTTCTGTTGGTTGTGTTTCTGGGTGTTACAGTGAGGGATGGGTTCCGTTGTGTTGGGTGCGTTTCTGGGTGTTACAGTGAGGGTCGCGTTGGGTTGTGTTGGTTGTGTTTCTGGGTGTTACAGTGAGGGACGGGTTGGGTTGTGTTGGGTCTGTTTCTGGGTGAACAGTGAGGGATGGGTTGGGTTGTGTTGGGTGTGTTTCTGGGTGTTACAGTGAGGGATGGGTTGGGTTGTGTTGGGTGTGTTTCTGGGTGTTACAGTGAGGGATGGGTTGTGTTGTGTTGGGTGTGCTTCTGGTTGTTACAGTGAGGGACGGGTTGGGTTGTGTTGGGTTGGGTGTGTTTCCACGTGTTACAGTGAGGGACGGGATGGGTTGTGTTGGGTGTGTTTCCGGGTGTTACACTGAGGGATGGGTTCGGTTGTATTGGGTGTGTTTCTGGGTTTTACAGTGAGGGAGGGGTTGGGTTGTGTTGGGTGTGTTTCCGGGTGTTACAGTGAGGTACGGGTTGTGTTGTGTTGGGTGTGTTTCCTGGTGTTACAGTGAGGGATGGGTTGGGTTGCGTTGGGTGTTTCCGGGTGTTACAATGAGTGACGGGTTGGGTTGTGTTGGTTGTGTTTCCGGGTGCTACATTGAGTGACGGGTTGTGTTGTGTTGGGTGTGTTTCCGGGTGTTACAATGAGGGACGGTTTGGTTTGTGTTGGGTGTGTTTCCGGGTGTTACAGTGAGGGACGGGTTTGGTTCTGTTGGGTGTGTTTCCGGGTATTACAGTGAGGGACGGTTTGGGTTGTGTTGGGTGTGTTTCTGGGTGTTACAGTGAGGGACGGGTTGGGTTCTGTTGGGTGTGTTTCCGGGTGTTACAGTGAGGGTCGGTTTGGATTGTGTTGGGTGTGTTTCTGGGTGTTACAGTAAGGGACGGATTGGGTTGTGTTGGGTGTTTCCGGGTGTTTCAGTGAGGGACAGGTTGGGTTGTGTTGGGTGTGTTTCCGGGTATTACTGTGAGGGAATGGTTTGGTTGTGTTGGGCGTGTTTACAGGTCTTACAGTGAGGGACGTGTTGTGTTGTGTTGGGTGTGTTTCCGGGTCTTACAGTGAGGGACTGGTTGGGTTGCATTTGGTGTGTTTCCGGGTGTTACGGTGAGAGACGGGTTGCGTTGTGTAGGGTGCGTTTCCGGGTGTTAAAGTGAGGGATGGGTTGGGTTGTGTTGGCTGTGCTTTCAGGTGTTACAGTGAGAGACGGGTTGGGTTGCGTTGAGTGTGTTTCCAGGTGTTACACTGATGGATGGGTTGGGTTGTGTTGGGTGTGTTACTGGGTGTTACATTGAGGGACGTGTTGGATTGTGTTGGGTGTGTTTCCGGGTGTTACAGTGATGGACGGGTTGTGTTGTGTTGGGTGTTTCTGGGTGATACAGTGAGGGATGGGTTGAGTTGTGTTGGGTGTGTTTCTGGGTGTTACAGTCAGGGACGGGATGGGTTGTGTTTGGTGTCTTTCTGGGTGTTACAGTGAGGGACGGGTTGGGTTCTGTTAGGTGTGTTTCCGGGTGTTACAGAGAGGGTCGGTTTGGGTTGTGTCGGGTGTGTACCTGGGTGTTACAGTGAGGGACGTATTGGGTTGTGTTGGGTGTTTCCGGGTGTTACAGTGAGGGACAGGTTGGGTTGTGTTGGGTGTGTTTCCGGGTATTACTGTGAGGGACGGGTTGGGTTGTGTTGGGTGTGTTTCCGGGTCTTACAGTGAGGGACTGGTTGGGTTGTATTTGGTGTGTTTCCGGGTGTTACGGTGAGAGATGGGTTGGGTTGTATAGGGTGTGTTTCCGGGTGTTACAGTGAGGGACGGGTTGGGTTGTGTTGGCTGTGTTTTCAGGTGTTACAGTGAGAGACGGGTTGGGTTGCGATGGGTGTGTTTGCGGGAGTTAAAGAGAGGGGCGGGTTGGGATGTGTTGGGTGTGTTTCCGGGTGTTAAAGTGAGGGATGGGTTGGGTTGTGTTGGGTGTGTTACTGGGTGTTACAGTGAGGGACGTGTTGGGTTGTGTTGGGTGTGTTTCCAGGTGTTACAGTGAGGGACAGGTTGGGTTGTGTTGGGTGTGTTTCCGGGTGTTACATTGATGGACGGGTTGTGTTGTGTTGAGTGTTTCTGGGTGTTACAGTGACGGACAGGTTGTGTTGTGTTGGGTGTGTTTGCGGGTGTTACAGAGAGGGGCGGGTTGGGATGTGTTGGGTGTGTTTCCGGGTGTTAAAGTGAGGGATGGGTTGGGTTGTGTTGGGTGTGTTTCTCGGTGTTACAGTGAGAGACGGGTTGGGTTGTGTTCGGTGTTTCTGGGTGTTACAGTGAGGGACGGGATGGGTTGTGTTTGGTGTCTTTCTGGGTGTTACAGTGAGGAACGGGTTGGGTTCTGTTGGGTGTTCCCGGTTGTTACAGTGACGGCGGGGTTGGGTTGTGTTGGGTGTGTTTCTCTGTGTTAGAGTGAGGGACGGGTTGGGTTGTTTTGGTTTTGTTTCCATGTGTTACAGTGAGGGACGGGTTGGGAAATGTTTGGTGATCCCGGGTTTTACAGTGACGGACGGGTTGGGTTGTGTTGGGTGTTTTTCTGGGTGTTACAGTGATGGACGGGTTGGGTTGTATTGGGTGTGTTTCAGTGAGTGACTGGTTGGGTTGTGTTGGTTGTCTTTCCGGGTGTTACATTGAGGGACGGATTGGGTAGTGTTTGGTGTTCCCGGGTGTTACAGTGACGGACGGGTTGTGTTGTGTTGGGTGTTTCTTGGTGTTACAGTTAGGGACGGGTTGGGTTGTGTTGGGTGTGTTTCCGTGTGTTAGTGAGGGACGGGATGGTTTGTGTTGGGTGTTTCCAGGTGTTACAGTGAGGTACGGGATGGTTTGTGTTGGGTGTGTTTCTCGGTGTTAAAGTGAGGGACGGGTTGGGTTGTGTTTGGTGTGTTTCCTGGTGTTACAGTGAGGGACGCGTTGAGTTGTGTTGAGTGTGTTTCCAGGTGTTACAGTGAGTGCCAGGTTACATTTGGTTCAGTGTGTTTCCGGGTGATACAGTGAGGGCAGGTTTGGTTGTGTTGGGTGTGTTTCCGGGTGTTACAGTGAGGGACGGGTTGGGTTGTGTTTGGTGTGTTTCCGGGTGTTAAATTGAGGGATGGGTTGGGTTGTGTTGGGTTTGTTTCTCGGTGTTACACTGAGGGACGGGTTGGTTTGTGTTAGGTGTTTCTGGGTGTTACAGTGAGGGATGGGTTGGGTTGTGTTTGGTGTCTTTCTGTGTGTTACAGTGAGGGATGGGTTGGGTTGTATTGGGTGTTCCCGGGTGTTACAGTGACGTCGAGGTTGGGTTGTGTTGGGTGTGTTTCTCGGTGTTAGAGTGAGGGACGAGTTGGGTTGTTTTGGTTTTGTTTCTGTGTGTTACAGTGAGGGACGGGTTGGGTAGTGTTTGGCGTTCCCGGGTTTTACAGTGACGGACGGGTTGGTTGTGTTGGGTGTTTTTCCGGGTGTTACGGTGAGGGACATGTTGGATTGTGATGGGTGTTTCTGGGTGTTACAGTAATGGACGGGTTGGGTTGTGTTGGGTGTGTTTCAGGGTGTTACAGTGAGTGACCGGTTGGGTTGTGTTGGTTGAGCTTCCGGGTGTTACATTGAGGGACGGATTGGGGAGTGTTTGGTGTTGCCGGGTGTTACAGTGACGGACGGGTTGGGTTGTGTTGGGTGTTTCTGGGTGTTACAGTTAGGGACGGGTTGGCTTGTGTTGGGTGTGTTTCCGTGTGTTACAGTGAGGGACGGGATGGTTTGTGTTGGGTGTGTTTCTCGGTGTTTAAGTGAGGGACGGGTTGGGTTGTGTTGGGTGGACGGGCTGGGTTGTGTTGGGTGTGTTTCCGGGTGTTACAGTGAGTGCCAGGTTGCATTGGGATCGGTGTGTTTCCGGGTGATACAGTGAGGGCCGGTTTGGTTGTGTTGGGTGTGTTTCCGTGTGTTACAGTGAGTGCCAGGTTGCATTGGGTTCAGTGTGTTTCCAGGTGATACAGTGAGGGCCGGTTTGGTTGTGTTGGGTGTGTTTCCGGGTGTTACAGTGAGGGACGGGTTGGGTTGTGTTGGGTGTTCCCGAGTGTTACAGTGACGGAGGGGTTGGGTTATGTTGGGTGTGTTTCTCAGTGTTAGAGTGAGGGACGGTTTGGGTTGTTTTGGTTTTGTTTCCGTGTGTTACAGTGAGGGACGGGTTGGGTCGTGTTCGGTGTTCCCGTATTTTACAGTGACGGACGGGTTGGGTTGTGTTGGGTGTTTTTCTGGGTTTTACAGTGAGGGACGGGTTGGGTTCTGTTTGGTGTTTCTGGGTGTTACAGTGATGGATGGTTTGGGTTGTGTTGGGTGTGTTTCAGGGTGTTACAGTGAGGGACCGGTTGGGTTGTGTTGGTTGTGTTTCCGGGTGTTACATTGAAGGACGGATTGGGTAGTGTTTGGTGTTCCCGGGTGTTACAGTGACAGACGGGTTGTGTTGTGTTGGGTGTTTCTGGGTGTTACAGTTAGGGATAGGTTGGGTTGTGTTGGGTGTGTTTCCGGGTGTTACAGTGAGGGACGGGTTGGTTTGTGTTGGGTGTGTTTCTCGGTGTTAAAGTGAGGGATGCGTTGAGTTGTGTTGGGTGTGTTTCCGGGTGTTACAGTGAGGGAGGGGTTGGGTTGTGTTGGCTGTGTTTTCAGGTGTTAGAGTGAGAGACGGGTTGGGTTGTGTTGGGTGTGTTTCCGGGTGTTACAATGAGGGACGGGTTGTGTTGTGTTGGGTGTGTTTCTGGGTGTTACAATGAGGGATGGGTTGGGTTGTGTTGGCTGTTTCCAGGTGTTACAGTGAGGGACGGGATGGTTTGTGTTGGGTGTTTCCAAGTGTTACAGTGAGGGACGGGTTGTGTTGTGTTGGGTGTGTTTCCGGGTGTTACAGTGAGGGACGGCTTGGGCTGTGTTGGGTGTGTTTCCGGGTGTTACACTGAGTGACGGGTTGTGTTGTGTTGGGTGTGTTTCCGGGTGTTACAATGAGAGACGGTTTGGTTTGTGTTGGGTGTGTTTCCGGGTGTTACATTGAGGGACGGGTTGGGTTCTGTTGGGTGTGTTTCCAGGTATTACAGTGAGGGACGGTTTGGGCTGTGTTGGGTGTGTTTCTGGGTGTTACAGTGAGGGACGGGTTGGGTTCTGTTGGGTGTGTTTCCGGGTGTTACAGTGAGGGACGAGTTGGGTTGTGTGGGGTGTGTTTCTGGGTGTTACAGTGAGGGACGTGTTGTGTTGTGTTTGGCGTGTTTCCAGGTGCTACAGTGAGGGACGGGTTGGGTTGTGTTGGGTGTGTTTCTGGATGTTACACTGGGGGATGGGTTCGGTTGCATTGGGTGTGTTTCCGGGTGTTACAGTGAGGGACGGGTTGTGTTGTGTTGGGTGTGTTTCCGGGTGTTACAGTGAGGGACGAGTTGGGTTGTGTTGGGTGTGTTTCCGGGTGTGACAGTGAGGGATGGGTTGTGTTGGGTTGGATGTGTTTCCGGGTGTTCCAGTGAGGGACGTGTTGTGTTGTGTTGGGTGTGTTACTGGGTGTTACAATGAGGGACGGGTTGGTTTGTGTTGGGGGTTTCCGGGTGATGCAGTGAGGGACGGTTTGTGTTGTGTTGGGTGTGTTTTTCCGGGTGTTACAGTGAGGGACGGGTTGTGTTGTGTTGGGTGTGTTTCCAGGTGTTACAGTGAGGGACGGGTTGTGTTGTGTTGGGTGTGTTTCTGGGTGTTACAGTGAGTGATGGATTAGGTAGTGTTTGGTGTTACCGGGTGTTACAGTGATGGACGGGTTGGGTTGTGTTGGGTGTGTTTCCGGGTGTTGCAGTGAGGTATGGTTTGGGTTCTGTTGGTTGTGTTTCCGGGAGTTACAGTGAGGGATGGGTTCCGTTGTGTTGGGTGCGTTTCCGGGTGTTACAGTGAGGGTCGCGTTGGGTTGTGTTGGTTGTGTTTCTGGGTGTTACAGTGAGGGACGGGTTGGGTTGTGTTGGGTGTGTTTCTGGCTGAACAGTGAGTGATGGGTTGGGTTGTGTTGGGTGTGTTTCTGGGTGTTAATGTGAGGGACGGGTTGGGTTGTGTTGGGTGTCTTTCTGGGTGTTACAGTGAGGGACGGTTTGGGTTGTGTTTGGTGTCTTTCTGGGTGTTAGAGTGAGGAACGGGTTGTGTTGTGTTGGGTGTGTTTCCGGGTGTTACCGTGAGGGACGGGTTTTGTTGTGTTGGGTGTTTTTCTGGGTGTTACAGTGGGGGACGGGTTGGGTTGTTTTGGTCGTATTTCCGGGTGTTTCTGTGTGGGACAGGTTGTGTTGTGTTGGGTGTGTTTCTGGGTGTTACAGTGAGGGACGGGTTGGGTTGTGTTGGGTTGGGTGTGTTTCCAGGTGTTACAGTGAGGGACGGAATGGGTTGTGTTCGGTGTGTTTCCGGGTGTTACACTGAGGGATGGGTTCGGTTGTATTGGGTGTGTTTCCGGGTGTTACAGTGAGGGATGGGTTGGGTTGTGTTGGGTGTTTCCGGGTGTTACAGTGAGTGACAGGTTGGGTTGTGTTGGTTGTGTTTCCGGGTGTTACATTGAGTGACTGGTTGTGTTGTGTTGGGTGTGTTTCTGGGTGTTACATTGAGGGACGGGTTCGGTTCTGTTGGGTGTGTTTCTGGGTGTTACAGTGAGGGACGGATTGGGTTGTTTGGGTGTTTCCGGGTGTTACAGTGAAGGTCGGGTTGGGTTGTGTTGGGTGTTTCTGGATGTTACAGTGATGGACGGGTTGGGTTGTGTTGGGTGTGTCTCAGGGTATTGCAGTGAGTGACCGGTTGGGTTGTGTTGGTTGTGTTTCTGGGTGTTACAGTGATGGACGGGTTGGGTTGTGTTGGGTGTGTTTCAGGGTGTTACAGTGAGGGACCGGTTGGGTTGTGTTGGTTGTGTTTCCGGGTGTTACATTGAAGGATGGATTGGGTAGTGTTTGGTGTTCCCGGGTGTTACATTGACGGACGGGTTGGGTTGTGTTGGGTGTGTTTCCGGGTGTTACAGTGACGGACGGGTTGGGTGTTGTTGGGTGTTCCCGGGTTTTACAGTGATGGACGGGTTGTGTTTTGTTGGGTGTTGCTGGGTGTTACAGTGACGGACAGGTTGAGTTGTGTTGGGTGTGTTTCCGGGTGTTACAGAGAGGGACGGGTTGGGATGTGTTTGGTGTGTTTCCGGGTGTTAAAGTGAGGGATGGGTTGGGTTTTGATTGGTGTGTTTCCGGGTATTACTGTGAGGGACGAGTTTGTTTGTGTTGGGTGTGTTTCCGGGTCTTACAGTGAGGGAGGTGTTGTGTTGTGTTGGGTGTGTTTCTCGGTGTTCCAGTGAGGGACGGGTTGGGTTGTGTTTGGTGTGTTTCCATCTGTTGCAATGAGGGCGGGTTGGGTTGTGTTGGGTGTGTTTCCGGGTCTTACAGTGAGGGACTGGTTGGGTTGTATTTGGTGTGTTTCCGGGTGTTACAGTGAGAGACGGGTTGGGTTGTGTAGGGTGTGTTTCCGGGTGTTACAGTGAGGGACGGGATGGTTTGTGTTGGGTGTTTCCAAGTGTTACAGTGAGGGACGCACTGTGTTGTGTTGGGTGTGTTTCCGGGTGTTACTTTGAGGGACGGGTTGGGTTGTGTTGGGTGTTCCCGGATGTTACAGTGATGGACGGTTTGTGTTGTGTTGGGTGTTTCTGGGTGTTACAGTGACGGACAGGTTGGTTTGTGTTGGGTGTGTTTCTCGGTGTTACACTGAGGGACGGGTTGGTTTGTGTTAGGTGTTTCTGGGTGTTACAGTGAGGGATGGGTTGGGTTGTGTTTGGTGTCTTTCTGCATGTTACAGTGAGGGATGGGTTGGGTTGTATTGGATGTTCCCGGGTGTTACAGTGATGGCGAGGTTGGGTTGTGTTGGGTGTGTTTCTCGGTGTTAGAGTGAGGGACGAGTTGGGTTGTTTTGGTTTTGTTTCCGTGTGTTACAGTGAGGGACGGGTTGGGTAGTGTTTGGCGTTCCCGGGTTTTACAGTGACGGACGGGTTGGTTGTGTTGGGTGTTTTTCCGGGTGTTACAGTGAGGGACATGTTGGATTGTGTTGGGTGTTTCTGGGTGTTACAGTAATGGACGGGTTGTGTTGAGTTGGGTGTGTTTCACGGTGTTACAGTGAGTGACCGGTTGGGTTGTGTTGGTTGAGCTTCCGGGTGTTACATTGAGGGACGGATTGGGTAGTGTTTGGTGTTGCCGGGTGTTACAGTGACGGACGGGTTGGATTGTGTTGGGTGTTTCTGGGTGTTACAGTTAGGGACGGGTTGGCTTGTGTTGGGTGTGTTTCCGTGTGTTACAGTGAGGGACGGGATGGTTTGTGTTGGGTGTGTTTCTCGGTGTTTAAGTGAGGGACGGGTTGGGTTGTGTTGGGTGTGCTTCCGGGTGTTACTTTGAAGGACGGGCTGGGTTGTGTTGGGTGTGTTTCCGGGTGTTACAGTGAGTGCCAGGTTGCATTGGGATCGGTGTGTTTCCGGGTGATACAGTGAGGGCCGGTTTGGTTGTGTTGGGTGTGTTTCCGTGTGTTACAGTGAGTGCCAGGTTGCATTGGGTTCAGTGTGTTTCCAGGTGATACAGTGAGGGCCAGTTTGGTTGTGTTGGGTGTGTTTCCGGGTGTTACAGTGAGGGAGGGGTTGGGTTGTGTTGGGTGTTCCCGAGTGTTACAGTGACGGAGGGGTTGGGTTATGTTGGGTGTGTTTCTCAGTGTTAGAGTGAGGGACGGTTTGGGTTGTTTTGGTTTTGTTTCCGTGTGTTACAGTGAGGGACGGGTTGGGTAGTGTTTGGCGTTCCCGGGTTTTACAGTGACGGACGGGTTGGTTGTGTTGGGTGTTTTTCCGGGTGTTACGGTGAGGGACATGTTGGATTGTGATGGGTGTTTCTGGGTGTTACAGTAATGGACGGGTTGGGTTGTGTTGGGTGTGTTTCAGGGTGTTACAGTGAGTGACCGGTTGGGTTGTGTTGGTTGAGCTTCCGGGTGTTACATTGAGGGACGGATTGGGGAGTGTTTGGTGTTGCCGGGTGTTACAGTGACGGACGGGTTGGGTTGTGTTGGGTGTTTCTGGGTGTTACAGTTAGGGACGGGTTGGCTTGTGTTGGGTGTGTTTCCGTGTGTTACAGTGAGGGACGGGATGGTTTGTGTTGGGTGTGTTTCTCGGTGTTTAAGTGAGGGACGGGTTGGGTTGTGTTGGGTGGACGGGCTGGGTTGTGTTGGGTGTGTTTCCGGGTGTTACAGTGAGTGCCAGGTTGCATTGGGATCGGTGTGTTTCCGGGTGATACAGTGAGGGCCGGTTTGGTTGTGTTGGGTGTGTTTCCGTGTGTTACAGTGAGTGCCAGGTTGCATTGGGTTCAGTGTGTTTCCAGGTGATACAGTGAGGGCCGGTTTGGTTGTGTTGGGTGTGTTTCCGGGTGTTACAGTGAGGGACGGGTTGGGTTGTGTTGGGTGTTCCCGAGTGTTACAGTGACGGAGGGGTTGGGTTATGTTGGGTGTGTTTCTCAGTGTTAGAGTGAGGGACGGTTTGGGTTGTTTTGGTTTTGTTTCCGTGTGTTACAGTGAGGGACGGGTTGGGTCGTGTTCGGTGTTCCCGTATTTTACAGTGACGGACGGGTTGGGTTGTGTTGGGTGTTTTTCTGGGTTTTACAGTGAGGGACGGGTTGGGTTCTGTTTGGTGTTTCTGGGTGTTACAGTGATGGATGGTTTGGGTTGTGTTGGGTGTGTTTCAGGGTGTTACAGTGAGGGACCGGTTGGGTTGTGTTGGTTGTGTTTCCGGGTGTTACATTGAAGGACGGATTGGGTAGTGTTTGGTGTTCCCGGGTGTTACAGTGACAGACGGGTTGTGTTGTGTTGGGTGTTTCTGGGTGTTACAGTTAGGGATAGGTTGGGTTGTGTTGGGTGTGTTTCCGGGTGTTACAGTGAGGGACGGGTTGGTTTGTGTTGGGTGTGTTTCTCGGTGTTAAAGTGAGGGATGCGTTGAGTTGTGTTGGGTGTGTTTCCGGGTGTTACAGTGAGGGAGGGGTTGGGTTGTGTTGGCTGTGTTTTCAGGTGTTAGAGTGAGAGACGGGTTGGGTTGTGTTGGGTGTGTTTCCGGGTGTTACAATGAGGGACGGGTTGTGTTGTGTTGGGTGTGTTTCTGGGTGTTACAATGAGGGATGGGTTGGGTTGTGTTGGCTGTTTCCAGGTGTTACAGTGAGGGACGGGATGGTTTGTGTTGGGTGTTTCCAAGTGTTACAGTGAGGGACGGGTTGTGTTGTGTTGGGTGTGTTTCCGGGTGTTACAGTGAGGGACGGCTTGGGCTGTGTTGGGTGTGTTTCCGGGTGTTACACTGAGTGACGGGTTGTGTTGTGTTGGGTGTGTTTCCGGGTGTTACAATGAGAGACGGTTTGGTTTGTGTTGGGTGTGTTTCCGGGTGTTACATTGAGGGACGGGTTGGGTTCTGTTGGGTGTGTTTCCAGGTATTACAGTGAGGGACGGTTTGGGCTGTGTTGGGTGTGTTTCTGGGTGTTACAGTGAGGGACGGGTTGGGTTCTGTTGGGTGTGTTTCCGGGTGTTACAGTGAGGGACGAGTTGGGTTGTGTGGGGTGTGTTTCTGGGTGTTACAGTGAGGGACGTGTTGTGTTGTGTTTGGCGTGTTTCCAGGTGCTACAGTGAGGGACGGGTTGGGTTGTGTTGGGTGTGTTTCTGGATGTTACACTGGGGGATGGGTTCGGTTGCATTGGGTGTGTTTCCGGGTGTTACAGTGAGGGACGGGTTGTGTTGTGTTGGGTGTGTTTCCGTGTGTTACAGTGAGGGACGGGATGGTTTGTGTTGGGTGTGTTTCTCGGTGTTTAAGTGAGGGACGGGTTGGGTTGTGTTGGGTGTGCTTCCGGGTGTTACTTTGAAGGACGGGCTGGGTTGTGTTGGGTGTGTTTCCGGGTGTTACAGTGAGTGCCAGGTTGCATTGGGATCGGTGTGTTTCCGGGTGATACAGTGAGGGCCGGTTTGGTTGTGTTGGGTGTGTTTCCGTGTGTTACAGTGAGTGCCAGGTTGCATTGGGTTCAGTGTGTTTCCAGGTGATACAGTGAGGGCCAGTTTGGTTGTGTTGGGTGTGTTTCCGGGTGTTACAGTGAGGGAGGGGTTGGGTTGTGTTGGGTGTTCCCGAGTGTTACAGTGACGGAGGGGTTGGGTTATGTTGGGTGTGTTTCTCAGTGTTAGAGTGAGGGACGGTTTGGGTTGTTTTGGTTTTGTTTCCGTGTGTTACAGTGAGGGACGGGTTGGGTCGTGTTCGGTGTTCCCGTGTTTTACAGTGACGGACGGGTTGGGTTGTGTTGGGTGTTTTTCTGGGTTTTACAGTGAGGGACGGGTTGGGTTCTGTTTGGTGTTTCTGGGTGTTACAGTGATGGATGGTTTGGGTTGTGTTGGGTGTGTTTCAGGGTGTTACAGTGAGGGACCGGTTGGGTTGTGTTGGTTGTGTTTCCGGGTGTTACATTGAAGGACGGATTGGGTAGTGTTTGGTGTTCCCGGGTGTTACAGTGACAGACGGGTTGTGTTGTGTTGGGTGTTTCTGGGTGTTACAGTTAGGGACATGTTGGGTTGTGTTGGGTGTGTTTCCGGGTGTTACAGTGAGGGACGGGTTGGTTTGTGTTGGGTGTGTTTCTCGGTGTTAAAGTGAGGGATGCGTTGAGTTGTGTTGGGTGTGTTTCCGGGTGTTACAGTGAGGGAGGGGTTGGGTTGTGTTGGCTGTGTTTTCAGGTGTTAGAGTGAGAGACGGGTTGGGTTGTGTTGGGTGTGTTTCCGGGTGTTACAATGAGGGACGGGTTGTGTTGTGTTGGGTGTGTTTCTGGGTGTTACAGCGAGGGATGGGTTGGGTTGTGTTGGCTGTTTCCAGGTGTTACAGTGAGGGACGGGATGGTTTGTGTTGGGTGTTTCCAAGTGTTACAGTGAGGGATGGGTTGTGTTGTGTTGGGTGTGTTTCCGGGTGTTACAGTGAGGGACGGCTTGGGCTGTGTTGGGTGTGTTTCCGGGTGTTACACTGAGTGACGGGTTGTGTTGTGTTGGGTGTGTTTCCGGGTGTTACAATGAGAGACGGTTTGGTTTGTGTTGGGTGTGTTTCCGGGTGTTACAGTGAGGGACGGGTTGGGTTCTGTTGGGTGTGTTTCCAGGTATTACAGTGAGGGACGGTTTGGGCTGTGATGGGTGTGTTTCTGGGTGTTACAGTGAGGGACGGGTTGGCTTCTGTTGGGTGTGTTCCGGGTGTTACAATGAGGGACGAGTTGGGTTGTGTGGGGTGTGTTTCTGGGTGTTACAGTGAGGGACGGGTTGTGTTGTGTTTGGCGTGTTTCCAGGTGCTACAGTGAGGGACGGGTTGGGTTGTGTTGGGTGTGTTTCTGGATGTTACACTGAGGGATGGGTTCGGTTGCATTGGGTGTGTTTCCGGGTGTTACAGTGAGGGACGGGTTGTGTTGTGTTGGGTGTGTTTCCGGGTGTTACAGTGAGGGACGAGTTGGGTTGTGTTGGGTGTGTTTCCGGGTGTGACAGTGAGGGATGGGTTGTGTTGGGTTGGATGTGTTTCCGGGTGTTCCAGTGAGGGACGTGTTGTGTTGTGTTGGGTGTGTTACTGGGTGTTACAATGAGGGACGGGTTGGTTTGTGTTGGTGGTTTCCGGGTGTTACAGTGAGGGACGGTTTGTGTTGTGTTGGGTGTGTTTCTGGCTGTTACAGTGGGGGACGGGTTGTGTTGTGTTGGGTGTGTTTCTGGCTGTTACAGTGGGGGACGCATTGGGTTGTGTTGTGTGTCTTTCTGGGTGTTACAGTGAGGGACGGGGTGGCTTGTGTTGGGTGTGCTTCTGCGTTTTACACTGAGGGACATGTTGGGTTGTGTTGGGTGTGTTTCCGGGTGTTACAGTGAGTGATGGGGTGGGTTGTGTTGGGTATGTTTCTCGTTATTACAGTGAGGGACATGTTGGGTTGTGTTGGGTGTGTTTCCGGGTGTTACAGTGAGGCACAGGTTGGGTTGTGTTGGGTGTGTTTCCGGGTGTTACAGTGAGGGACAGGTTGGGTTGTGTTGGGTGTGTTTCCGGTTGTTACAGTGAGGGACAGGTTGGGGTTGTGTTGGGTGTGTTTCCGGGTGTTTCAGTGAGGGACGAGTTGGGTTATTTTTGGTGTGTTTCCGGGTGTTACAGTGAGGGACGGGTTGGGTAGTGTTGTGTGTGATTCTTGGTGTTACAGTGAGGGATGGTTTGGGTTGTGTTGGGTGTGTTTCTGGGTGTGACAGTGAGGGACGGGTTGGGTTGTGTTGGGTCTGTTTCCACGTGTTACATTGAGGGACGGTTTGGGTTGTGTTGCATGTGTTTCTGGTGTTACAGTGACGGACATGTTGTATTGTGTTGTGTGTGTTTCCTGGTGTTACAGCGAGGGACGGGTTGGGTTGTGTTGACTGTGTTTCCGGGTGTTACAGTGAGGGACGGATAGGGTTGTTTTGGGTCTGTTTCCGCGTGTTACAGTGAGGGACGGATTGGGTTGTGTTGGGTGTGTTTCCGGGTGTTACAGTGAGGGACGGATTGGGTTGTGTTGGGTGTGTTTCCGGGTGTTACAGTGAGGGACGGGTTGGGTTATGTTTTGTGTGTTTCTGGGTGTTACAATGAGCGATGGGTTGGGATGTGTTTGGGGTGTTTCTGGCTGTTACAGTGAGGGATGGGTTGGGTTGTGTTGGGTGTGTTTCCACGTGTTACATTGAGGGACGGCTTGGGTTGTGTTGGGTGTGTTTCTGGGTGTGACAGTGTGGTACGGGTTGGGTTGTGTTGGGTATGTTTACACGTGTTACATTGAGGGACGGTTTGGTGTGTTTCTGGGTGTTACAGTGAGGGATGGGTTGGGTTGTGTTGGGGGTGTTTCTGGGTGTTTCAGTGAGGGACGGGTTGGGTTGTGTTTGGTGTTTCCGAGTTTTACGGTGAGGGACATTTTGGGATGTGTTGGGTGTTTCCGGGTGTTACAGTGAGGGACGGGTTGGGATGTGTTGGGTGTGTTTCCGGGTGTTACAGTGAGGGACGGGTTGAGTTTTGTTGGGTGTTTCCGGATGTTACAGTTGGGGACGGGTTGGATTGTATTGGGTGTGTTTTCGGGTGTTACAGTGAAGGATGCGTTGGGTTGTGTTGGGTGCATTTCCGGGTGTTACAGTGAGGGACGGGTTGAGTTTTGTTGGGTGTTTCCGGATGTTACAGTTAGGGACGGGTTGGGTTGTGTTGGGTGCATTTCCGGGTGTTACACTGAGGGACGGGTTGAGTTTTGTTTGGTGTTTCCGGATGTTACAGTTAGGGATGGGTTGTGTTGTGTTGGGTGTTTCTGGGTGTTACAATGCTGGACGGGTTGGGTTGTGTTGGGTGCGTTTCCGGGTTTTACATTGAGGGACGTGTTGAGTTTTGTTGTGTGTTTCCGTGTGCTACAGTTAGGGATGGGTTGGGTTGTTTTGGGTGTGTTTCTGGGTGTTTCAGTGAGGGACGGGTTGGGTTGTGTTGGGTCTGTTTCCAGGTGTTTCAGTGAGGGACGCGTTGGGTTGTGTTGGGTGTGTTTCCGGGTGTTACAGTAAGGGATGGGTTGGGTTGTTTTTGGTGTGTTTCTGGCTGTTACAGTGGGGGACGGGTTGGGTTGTGTTGTGTGTGTTTCTGGGTGTTACATTCAGGGACGGGTTGTGTTGTGTTGGGTGTGTTTCCGGGTTTTACACTGAGAGACGGGTTGGGTTGTGTTGGGTATGTTTCGGGGTGTTACAGTGAGGGACGGATTGTGTTGTGTTGGGTGTTTCTTGGTGTTACAGTGAGAGACATGTTGGGTTGTGTTGGGTGTGTTTCCGGGTGTTACAGTGAGGGACAGGTTGAGCTCTGTTGGGTGTTTTTCCGGGTGTTACAGTGAGGGACAGGTTGGGTTGTGTTGGGTGTGTTTCCGGGTGTTTCAGTGAGGGACGAATTGGGTTGTTTTTGGTGTTTCCGGGTGTTACAGTGAGGGACGGGTTGGGTAGTGTTGGGTGTATTTCTGGGTGTTACAGTGAGGGATGGGTTGGGTTGTGTTGGGTGTGTTTCTGGGTGTTACAGTGAGGGACGGGTAGTGTGGTTTTGGGTGTGTCCATGTGTTACAGTGAGGGACGGGTTGAGTTGTGTTGGGTGTGTTTCTGGGTGTTGCAGTGAGGGACGGGTTGGGTTATGTTGTGTGTGTTTCCGGGTGTTACAGTGAGGGACGGGTAGGGTGGTTTTGGGTGTATTTCCAGTTGTTACAGTGAGGGACGTGTTAGGTTGTGTTGGGTGTGTTTCCGGGTGTTACAGTGAAGGACGGGATGGGTTCTGTTGGTTGTTTCCAGGTGTTACATTCCGGGACGGGTTGGTTTGTGTTGGGTGTGTTTCTGGGTGTTTCAGTGAGGGACAGTTTGGGTTGTGTTGGGTTTTTCCGAGACAGTGAGGCATGGGTTGGGTTGTTTTGGGTGTGTTTCTGTGTGTTACAATGAGGGACGGTTAGGTTGTGTTGCGTGTGTTTCTGGGTGTTACAGTGACGGACACCTTGAGTTGTGTTGTGTTAGATCTGTGGTTCAGTGGATAAATAATCACACGGATGTTGTACATTAACAAATAACAGGTCTTTACTGGAGGAGGGTAATCTCTAGACTGTGGTACAGAGGCATGCGCAATGCTTATATACTGGTGTGGTCACTGCCGGTACTACAGTATACAGGAGCTGTATAAAGTAGTTCTGACTTAAAGGCACATACACTGCAATTCCTCCCTTTTTAGATTAATAATAACCCCTTAATATTCAAATAACAATTACATTTTTACATGTACATTTAATAACAAAAGTCCATTTATAGATTCAGTCTTTGAGGCGGCTTCCTGACCCTTTCGGGATAGCGCCTTTCCAGTGGTTCTTGTTCTTGGTGCAGAGGCGATTCTGACCCCTTTTCATCGGGTAGTTCATCAGGTTCCACTGCTACTGGGTCTGAAGTAGATGCTACCAGTATGTCGGGTTCATCCCCAGGTACTCGAGACATGGGGTTGACACATTCCTGTGACGCTAAGATCTGATCGACGTGGCGTCTCACAATGTTCTCCCCAACATCCACTGTGTACATTAATGGCCCCTGCCTTGTACATATCGTTCCGGGTTGCCACTTCTCTGTTCGATAGTCACGGGCCAAGACTGGTTGCCCTACATTGAAGCTCCTTGTCGACTTCTCGTTGATGTGCTGGAATTGTTTGTCCTCAACATTTCTTCGCACATTTGGTCTGAGCAAGTCCAGACGAGATCTCAACCTTCGGTTAAAGAACATCATGGCTGGGGTCTGGTTGGTAACTGCATGTGTCGCGTTTCGGTAGGCTAATAAGATATTGTCCATCTTATGCTGTAGTGGAATTTCCTCATCGCACATGGCCTTTATCACCTTCTTAAAGGTTTGTACGAACCTCTCAGCTAATCCATTGGTGGCTGGATGATACGGGGTGGATGTGTAAGGCCTTACGCCATTCCTTTTCATGAATTTTTGGAACTCGTCGGACACAAACTGTGGTCCATTATCAGAGCTGATCTGCTCTGGCAAACCGTTTCTGGCAAATATGGTCCGTAGGACTGCAATCGTTTTCTCTGTAGTGGTTGAAGACATCTTTATCACCTCAGGCCATTTCGAGTGCGCATCCACGGCTATTAAGAACATTGAGTCCATGAATGGACCAGCGAAATCAATGTGCACCCATTGCCATGGAGAGGAGGGCCACTCCCATGGGTGTAGAGGGGCATGTGGTGGTGCATTTTGGACCTTCTGGCATCCTAAGCAGCTCTTAGTTAGGTCTTCGATTTGTTGATCGATTCCCGGCCACCACACATAAGCCCTAGCAAGGCTTTTCATTTTCACTCCCCCCAGATGACCTTCATGTAGTTCATTTAGCACTCTCTCCCTTAACTTGGGCGGAATCACCACTCTGGACCCACACATCACTGTCCCCTGGCATACTGACAGCTGTTCTCTTCTGGATGAGAATGCTGGCAACAGTGAGTCGCCATGTGTTGGCCATCCCCTCACCGTCAATTCATATACCCGTGACAGCGTCGGATCATTGCGGGCCTCCTTCTCTATATCCGCGTTTGTTACCGGCAATCGTTCAATTATCGACGAATAAAATATCTCGATAGGGTCCATTGCTGGTTCTTCCTCCACAGTAGGCAGTGGCAGGCACGATAGCCCATCAGCGTTCCCATGCTGTTTTGTACCTTTATATTCTATTTCATATTGATTCACCCCAAGAAACAGGGACCATCTTTGTAACCGCTGTGCAGTCATTACTGGCACGCCCTTCTTAGGATTAAAGATGGAAACAAGTGGTTGGTGGTCAGTCAGCAAGGTGAACTTCTGCCCATGCAGATAGTGGTTGAATTTTTTTACTCCCCATACTAGGCTGAGGGCCTCCCTGTCAATCTGGGCGTAGTTGCGCTCGGCTGAGGTTAGTGACTGAGATGCAAAGGCTACTGGCCTCTCCAACCCGTCTGGGAATTTGTGCGACAGCACCGCTCCAATGCCGTAGGGTGATGCACCACATGCCAAACGAATTGGTAGTGCTGGGTTGAAATGGGCCAACACCTCTTTAATGTGATCAATTCTTTACACTTCTGGAAAGCTCATCTACGTTTGTCATCCCACTTCCATGGTACCCCTGTTTGCAGTAGGGTGTTCAGCGGGTGTAATACCGTAGACAAATTTGGTAAGAACTTGTGGTAATAGTTTACCAGCCCGAGGAACGATCTCAGTTGTGACACATTTTCTGGTGCTGGAGCCTTGACTACTGCCTCAATCTTGTCAGGGGACTTATGTAACCCCTCTTCATCGATGACGTAGCCGCAATACGAGATCTGTTTCTGGAAAAACTCGCACTTGTGGCGATTAGCTCATAGCCCATACTCCTTTAATCTGGCGAGCACCTTCTCCAAGTTAGCGAGGTGATCACCGTCATTTTCGCCCGTGACCAAGATGTCGTCCAAATAACACTGGGTCCCTGGAATCCCTTGCAGGACCTGATCCATCGCCCTTTGCCAGATAGCCGGAGCCGAGGCTACTCCAAACATCAGCCGGTTGTATTGATAGAGACCTTTATGAGTGTTGATCGTAAGGTAATGTTTTGAAACTTCTTCTACCTCCATTTGCAAGTATGCCTGGGCTAGATCAATTTTGGTGAAGCGTTTATCACCAGATAGCGAGGCAAAAATATCCTCAATTCGTGGAAGCGGATATTGCACCGTGTGAAGGACTGGGTTCACTGTCACCTTAAAATCCCCACAGATGCGGACCTTCTTTGGTTCCCCAGGTGTATTACTCAACGACCTCTTCATTACAGGAACGATGGGTGTAGCCCACTTGCTCCAGTTCACTTTGGACAGTACTCCTGAACATTCCAACCCTTCCAGCTCTGCTTCAACCGCTGGTCTGATCGCATAAGGCACTGGTCTGGCCTTCAGAAACTTTGTGCTTGCATTTTCCTCTATTTTAATTGTTGCTGTTATTCCTTTTAGTGTTCCTAGTCCCTCCTGGAACACTTCTTTTGCGTCAGTTAGCATTTTTGACAGTCGTCCAGGTGTGACGTCGTCATCCTTTTTGGCCTCAACCTTCAGTGCCTGTATGGAATGCCAATCTAATTGTATCTTCCGGATCCATTCACATCCTAGCAGTGGTGGTCCTCCATTTGGCAATACATATATATCCATTTTAGGTATTTCCTGGCCTTTATATGTCACTTTCACCCTTATTTTTCCTTTGGGGTAGACTTTTTGCCCCGTATACGTCTTCAAGACAATCTCTGTAGCTTTCAAGGGTATGTGTGAAAATAGCCGCTTGTAGTCTCTTTGATTTATGACTGTTAGAGCTGACCCTGTGTCCAATTCCATTTCCACTTGGACTCCGCCTATCTTGAGTGTAACCCAGATAGTCTGGTGATCCTCCATTTCGGTTACATTATGTAGTTTCAGACAACACAGCTCCTTGCTTCCGGAGTCTGTGTCACTTTTCTGTTCGTCTGAACCACTGTCCATCACCTGGTGTACCTTTTTGTACTTCTCCTGTGGAGATTTCTTACTGTTGGTTTTCTTCCCAGACCTGCAGACTCTTGCTATGTGTCCTGCTTTCCCACACTGTCTGCACACTTGGTCCTTGAACCAACAATCTTTCTGGTCATGTGTTGATCTGCCACAGCGATAGCACTTCCCTGTTCCATAGGTCATTTCGTTGGTGCCATATTCTTGCGGTCTCCGTTGTATCTCTACAGCGCCCCTTGCGGCTGCTTCGTGTGATACTGCCATACTGAAAGCTTTGTCCAGCGTAAGGTCCTTTTCTGATAGAAGCTGTTTCTGGGTTCCTTCACTTTGTAGCCCACACACAAACTTGTCCCTTAACGTGTCTGCTAGTCCCGCTCCAAACTGGCAGTATTTCGATAGCTTGCGCAGTTCCGTTAGGTACTCAGCATTGCTTTCATCTTTGTGTTGGTTCCTTTTATGGAACTTAAATCGTTCTGCTATCAGCAGCAGTGTGGGGTTTAAGTGGTCCTGTAGGATTTCTGCTATGCTTTCAAAATTCTTGTTTACCGGCTTCTCTGGGGTTATTAGATTTCGCAGTAACCCATAAGTTTTTGCACCCATGGAATTTAACAGAACCAGTGCTTTATTAGCATCTGGCACTTCATTCGCCCTGCAGTACACCTCAATACGTTCCACATATGTCGCCCAATCTTCAACTTCATTGTCGAACGTAGAGATACTGCCACTCTTCGGCATCCTTGGTTGTGCGTTAACTATCACCAATGGCGCCTCCCGCGCTTCCCCTTCTTCTCCGCTGGCACAAAATGGCGTCTCCCGCACTTTCCTTCCTTCCCGCGCTTGCCCTTCTTCTCCGCTGCGGCTTCGTAAAATGGCGTCTCCCGCTCTCTTCCTTCTTCTCCGTGGCTCAATGGCGCCTCCCGCGCTCTCCCTGATTCTCCGTGGCTCAATGGTGTCTCCCGCGCTCTCCCTGCTTCTCCGCGGCTCATTGGCGTCTCCCCTTGCTTCGCCCCGTGGACCCTGATCAGGGCTGTGCTCTGCGCGTTCTTCTCTTGATATTTGTCGCCGCCGCTCAGTCTAGAACCCGGCTGTTTCTTACCCTCTCTCTCTCCGGTTTGCAGTATTTTTCCTTGACGCCGCTCGGTGTTCAACCCCCGGCTGCGCCCTGCGCTCTTCACCCTCTTTCTTACCCCGTCGACGCTGCTCGGCTCGCTCTCTGCCATCGGTCGGCTCCTGCCGCCACTGCTCGGGAAGGGACTGCTCTGGACCTGTCGTCGGTCTCTTACTGCTCGTTGTGGCTGGGGAACCAAGCCCGGCTCTCCACAGCCTCCCCAGCAAAGTTGGATCTCTGCCTGACTGCTGGGCGGTTGCTCGCGGTGGACACCCGTGTTCCTGGACTCGACTATTTTTTTTATTTTTTATGTTGCAGGTAGATTCGAATCGACACTCGCCGGCACAGTTAAATCCCTGGTTCAGTGGATAAATAATCACACGGATGCTGCACATTAACAAATAACAGGTCTTTACTGGAGGAGGGTAATCTCTAGACTGGGGTACAGAGGCATGCGCAACGCTTATATACCGGTGTGGTCACTGCCGGTACTACAGTATATAGGAGCTGTAAAAAGTAGTTCTGACTTAAAGGCACATACACTACATGTTGGATGTGTTTCCTGGTGTTACAGTGAGGGACGGGTTGGGTTGTGTTGGCTGTGTTTCCGGGTGTTAGAGTGAGGGACGGGTTGGGTTATTTGGGTGTGTTTCCGGGTGTTACATTGAGGGATGGGTTCGGTTGTCTTGGGTGTGTTTCCACGTGTTACAGTGAGGGGCAGGTTGAGTTGTGTTGGGTGTTTCCGGATATTACAGTGAAGGACGGGTTGGGTTATGTTGGGTGTGTTTCCGGGTGATAAAGTGAGGGACGGGTTGGGTTATGTTGGGTGTGTTTCCAGTTGTTACAGTGAGGGACGGGTTGGGTAGTGTTGGGTGTGTTTCCAGGTGTTACAGTGAGGGAGGGGTTGTGTTGTGTTGCGTGTTTCTGGGTGTTACAGTGAGGGACGGGTTGGGTTGTGTTGGGTGTGTTTCTGGGTGTTACATTGAGGGACGGGTTGGGTTTTGTTGGGTGTGTTTCTGCGTGTTACAGTGAGGGACATTTTGGGATTTGTTGGGTGTTTCTGGATGTTACAATGAGCGACGGGTTGGGTTATGTTGTGTGTGTTTCTGGGTGTTAGTGAAGGACGGTTTCGGTTGTGTTGGGAGTTTCCGGGTGATACAGTTAGGGATGGGTTGGGTTTTGTTGGGTTTTTCCGGGTCTTACACTGAGTGACGGGTTGGGTTGTGCTGGGTGTGTTTCTGGGTGTTACAGTGAGAGACGGGTTGGGTTGTGTTGGGTGTGTTTCCGGGTTTTACACTGAGGGACGGGTTGAGTTTTGTTGGGTGTTTCCGGATGTTACAGATAGGGATGGCTTGAGTTGTGTTGGGTGTGTTTCCTGGTGTTAAAGTGAGGGACGGGGTGTGTTGTCTTGGGTGTGATTGAGTGTTGCAGTGAGGCGTGGGTTGTGTTGGGTGTTTCTGGGTGTTACAGTGAGGGACGGGTTGGGTTGTGTTGGGTGCATTTCCGAGAGTTACAGTGATGGACGGGTTGAGTTTTGTAGGGTGTTTCCCGGTGTTACAGTGAGGGACGGGTTGGGTTGTGTTGGGTGTTTCCGAGTGTTACAGTCAGGGACATTTTGGGATGTGTTGGGTGTTTCCGGGTGTTACAGTGAGGGTTGGGTTGGGTTACGTTGTGTGTGTTTCTGGGTGTTAAAATTAGGGACGGGTTGGGTTGTGTTGGGTGTGAATCCGCATGTTACAGTGAGGGACGGGTTGGGTTGTGTTGGGTGTGTTTCCACGTGTTAAAGTGAAGGACGGGTTGGGTTGTGTTGGGTGTTTCCGAGTGTTACAGTGAGGGTCATTTTGGGATGTGTTGGGTGCTTCCGGGTGTTACAGTGAGGGATGGGTTGGGTTGTGTTGGGTGTGTTTCTCGGTGTTACACTGAGGGACGGGTTTGGTTGTGTTGGGTGTGTTTCCGGGTGTTACACTGAAGATGGGTTGGGTTGTATTTGGTGTGTTTCTGGGTGTTACAGTGAGGGACGCTTTGGGTTTTGTTGCGTGTGTTTGCGGGTGTTGCAGTGAGTGATGTGTTGGGATGTGTTCACAGAATCACAGAAGCCCCACAGTGCAGATAGAGGACATTTCGGCCCATCGAGCCTGCACCGACACATATCCCACCCGATCCCCGTAACCACTACACCAGCACATATCCCACCCTATCCCCGTTACCCCATGTATTTAATCCCCCTAACACTAAGGGTCAATTTATCATAGCCAATCAACCTAACCCACACATCTTTGGACTGTGGGAGGAAACCGGAGCACCCGGAGAAAACCCACGCAAACACGGGGAGAATGTGCAAACTTGACACAGACAGTCGCCCGAGGCGTGTTTCTGTGTTACAGTGAGGGATGGGTTGGGTTGTGTTGGGTGTGTTGCCGAGTGTTACAGTGAGGGATGGGTTGGGATGTGTTGGGTGTTTCCGGCTGTTACAGTGAGGTTTGGGTTGGGTTGTGTTGTGTGTGTTTCCTTGTGTTACAGTGAGGGACGGGTTGGGTTATGTTGTGTGTGTTTGTGGGTGTTACCGTGATGGTTGGGTTGTGTTGGGTGTGTTTCTGGGTGTTACAGTGAGGGACGGGTTGGGTTATGTTGTGTGTGTTTGTGGGTGTTACAGTGATGGATGGGTTGGGTTGTGTTGGGTGTGATTCCAGGTGTTACAGTGAGGGATGGGTTGGGTTTTGTTGTGTGTGTTTGTGGGTGTTACCGTGATGGATGGGTTGGGTTGTGTTGGGTGTGTTTCTAGGTGTTACAGTGAGGGACAGGTTGGGTTATGTTGTGTGTGTTTATGGGTGTTACAGTGAGGGACGGGTTGGGTTGTGTTGGGTGTGATTCCGGGTGTTACAGTGAGGGATGGGTTGGGTTTTGTTGTGTGTGTTTGTGGGTGTTACCATGATGGATGGGTTGGGATGTGTTGGGTGTGTTTCTGGGTGTTACAGTGAGGGACGGGTTGAGTTTTGTTGGGTGTTTCCGGATGTTAAAGTTAGGGATGAGTTGGGTTGTGTTGGGTGTGTTTCCGGGTGTTACAGTGAGAGACGGGGTGGGTTGTGTTGGGTGTTTCTGGGTGTTACACTGAGGGACGGGTTGGGTTGTGTTGGGTGTGATTCTGGGTGTTTAAATTAGGGACGGGTTGGGTTCTGTTGGGTGTGTTTCCGGGTGTTACAGTGAGGGTCAGGTTGGGTTGTGTTGGGTGTATTTCCGGGTGTTACAGTGAGGGACGGGTTGGGTTGTGTTGGGTGTGTTTCCGAGTGCTACATTGCAGGATGGGTTGGGTTGTGTTGTCTCTGATTCCGGGTGTTACTGTGAGGGACGGGTTGGGTTATGTTGGGTGTGTTTCCGAGTGTTATAGTGACGATGGGTTGGGTTGTGTTTGGTGTGTTTCCGGGTGTTACAGTGATGGACGGCTTGAGTTGTGTTGGGTGTGTTTCTGGGTGTTACAGTGAGGGACAGGTTGGGTTGTGTTGGGTGTGATTCCGGGTGTTACAATGAGGGATGGGTTGGGTTGTGTTGGGTGTGTTAAGGGGTGTTGCAGTGAGGGACAGGTTGGGTTGTGTTGGGTGTGTTTCCAGGTGTTACAATGAGGGACGGGTTGGGATGTGCTGGGTCTGTTTCCATGTGTTACAGTGATGGACGGGTTGGGTTCTGTTGGGTGTGTTTCCTGGTGTTACACTGAGGGACGGGTAGGGTTGTGTTGGGTGTGTTTCTGGGTGTTACGGTGAGGGACTGGTTGGGTTGTGTTGGGTGATTCCGGGTGTTCCAGTGAGGTATGAGTTGTGCTGTGTTGGGTGTTTCCGGGTGTTACAGTGAGGGACGGGTTGGGTTATTCTGGGTGTGTTTCCGGGTGTTACAATGAGGCACGTTTGGATTGTGTTGCGTGTGTTTCTGGGTGTTACAATGAGGGACAGGTTGGGTTGTGTTGGGTGTCTTTGTGGGTGTTGCAGTGAGGGACGGGTTGGGTTGTGTTGGGTTTATTTCCGGATGTTACAGTGAGGGACGGGATGGCTTGTGTTGGGTGCATTTCCGGGTGTTACATTGAGGGACGGGTTGTGTTGTGTTGGGTGTTTCCGGAAGTTACAGTTAGGGACGGGTTGGGTTGTGTTGGGTGTGCTTCCGGGTGTTACAGTGAGAGACGGGTTCTATTGTGCTGGGTGTGCTTCCGGGTGTTGCAGTGAGGGACGGGTTGGGTTGTGTTGGGTGTGTTTCCGGGTGTTACAGTGAGGGACAGGTTGGGTTGTGTTGGGTGTATTTCCGGGTGTTACAGTGAGGGACGGGTTGGGTTGTGTTGGGTGTTTTTCCGAGTGTTACAGTGAGGGACGGTTTGGGTTGTGTTGGATGTGTTTTCGGGTGTTACAGTGAGGGACAGGTTGGGTTGTGTTGGGTGTGTTTCCGGGTGTTACATTGAGGGACGGGTTGGGATGTGTTGGGTGTGTTTCCGGGTGTTACAGGGAGGGACGGGTTGGTTTGTGTTGGGTGTGTTTCCGGGTGTTACATTGAGGGATGTGTTGGGGTGTTTCCGGGGATTACAGTGAGGGACGGGTTGGGTTGTGTTGGGTGTGTTTCTGGGTGTTACAGTGAGTGACGGGTTGGGTTGTGTTGGGTGTGTTTCTGGGTGTTACTGTGAGGGACAGGTTGGGTTGTGTTGGGTGTATTTCCGGGTGTTACAGTGAGGGACGGGTAGGGTTGTGTTGGGTGTGTTTCCGGGTGTTACAGTGATGTACGGGTCGGTTTGTGTTGGGTGTGTTTCCGGGTGTTACTGTGAGGGACAGGTTGTGTTCTGTTGGGTGTGTTTCTGGGTGTTACAGTGAGGGATGGGTTGGGTTTTGTTGGGTGCATTTCCGGTTGTTGCTGTGAGGGACGGGTTGGGTTTTGATGGGTGTGTTTCTTGGTGTTACACTGAGGGATGGTTTGTGTTGTGTTGGGTGTGTTTCTAGGTGTTACAGTGAGATATGGGTTGGGTTGTGTTGGGTGTGTTTCCGTGTGTTACAGTGAGGGACGGTTTGGGTTGTGTTGGGTGTGTTTCCTGGTGTTACAGTGAGGGACGGGTTGTGTTGTGTTGGCTGTGTTTCCAGGTGTTACAGTGAGGGACGGCTTGGCTTGTGTTGTGTGTTTTTCCGGGTGTTACATTGAGGGACGGGTTGGGTTATGTTGGTTGTGTTTCCGGGTGTTACAGTGAGGGACATTTTGGGATGTGTTGGGTGTTTCCGAGTGTTAGTGAGGGACGGGTTGGGTTACGTTGTGTGTGTTTCCGGGTGTTACAGTGATGGACAGGTTGGGTTTTGTTGGGTGTTTCTGGGTCTTACAGTGAGGGACGGGTTGGCTTGTGTTGGGTGTTTCTGCGTGTTACAGTGAGGGACATTTTGGGATGTGTTGGGTGTTTCCGGGTGTTACAGGGAGGGATGGGTTGGGTTATGTTTGTGTGTTTCTGGGTGTTGCAGTGTTGGATGGGTTGGGTTGTGTTGGGTGTGTTCCTGGGTGTTACAGTGAAGGACGTGTAGGGTTGTGTTGGGTGTTGCTGGGTGTTACAGTGAGGGACATTTTGGGCTGTTTTGGGTGTTTCCAAGTGTTACAGTGAGGGGCGGGTTGGGTTATGTTGTGTGTGTTTCTGGGTGTTTACAGTGAGGGATGGTTTGGGTTGTGTAGAGTGTGTTTCTGGGTGTTGCAGTGAGGGGCGGGTTGGGTTATGTTGTGTGTGTTTCCGGGTGTTACAGTGATGGACGGTTTGGGTTGTGTTGGGTGATTCCGGGTGTTACAGTGAGGTATGGGTTGTGCTGTGTTGGGTGTATCCGGGTGTTACAGTGAGGGACGGGTTGGGTTGTGTAGGGTGTGTTTCTTGGTGTTGCAGTGAGGGACGGGTTGGGTTGTGTTGGGTTTCTTTCCGGATGTTACAGTGAGGGACGGGATGGGTTGTGTTGGGTGTGATTCCGGGTGTTACAGTGAGAGACGGTGTCTATTGTGTTGGGTGTGTTTCTGGGTGTTACAGTGAGGGACGGGATGGTTTGTGTTGGGTGTGTTTCTCGGTGTTGCAGTGAGGGACGGGTTGGGTTTGTTTCTGGGTGTTAGTGAGGGATGGGTTGAGTTTTGTTGGGTGTTTCCATATGTTACAGTTAGGGACGGGTTGTGTTGTGTTGGGGGATTCCGGGTGTTACAGTGAGGGACGGGTTGTGTTGTGTGGGGTGTGTTTCCGGGTGTTACAGTGAGGGACAGGTTGTGTTGTGTTGGGTGTGTTTCCGGGTGTTACAGTGAGGGACGGGTGGGGTTGTGTTGGGTGTGTTTCCGGTTGTTACACTGATGTACGGGTTGGTTGTGTTGGGAGTGTTTCCAGTTGTTACTGTGAGGGACGGTTTGGTTTGTGTTGTCTCTGTTTCCAGGTGTTACTGTGAGGGATGGGTTGGGTTATGTTAGGTATGTTTCCGGGTGTTACAGTGATGATGGGTTGGGTTGTGTTTGGTGTGTTTCCGGGTGTTACAGTGAGGGATGGCTTGGGTTGTGTTGGATGTGTTTTGGGGTGTTACAGTGAGGGACGGGTTGTGTTGTGTTGGGTGTGTTTCAGGGTGTTACAGTGAGGGACGGGTTGGGTTGTGTTGGGTGTGTTTCTGGGTGTTACAGTGAGGGACGGGTTGTGTTGTGTTGGATGTGTTTCCAGGTGTTACAGTGAGGGACGGGTTGGGTTGTGTTGGGTGTGTTTCTGGGTGTTTACAGTGAGGGATGGGTTGGGTTGTGTAGAGTGTGTTTCTGGGTGTTGCAGTGAGGGACGGGTTCGGTTGTTCTGGGTGTGTTTCCGGGTGTTACAATGAGGCACGTTTGGGTTGTGTTGCATGTGTTTCTGGGTGTTACAATGAGGGACGGGTTGGGTTGTGTTGGGTTTGCTTCCGGGTGTTACAGTGAGGGACGGGATGGGTTGTGTTGGGTGCGTCTCCGGGTGTTACATTGAGGGACGGGTTGTGTTGTGTTGGGTGTTTCCGGATGTTACAGTTAGGGACGGGTTGGGTTGTGTTGGGTGTGTTTCCGGGTGTTACAGTGAGAGACGGGGTCTATTGTGTTGGGTGTGTTTCCGGGTGTTGCAGTGAGGGACGGGTTGGGTTGTGTTGGGTGTGTTTCTGGGTGTTTACAGTGAGGGATGGGTTGGGTTGTGTAGAGTGTGTTTCTGGGTGTTGCAGTGAGGGGCGGGTTGGGTTATGTTGTGTGTGTTTCCGGGTGTTACAGTGATGGACGGTTTGGGTTGTGTTGGGTGATTCCGGGTGTTACATTAAGGTATGGGTTGTGCTGTGTTGGGTGTTCCGGGTGTTACAGTGAGGGACGGGTTGGGTTGTGTAGGGTGTGTTTCTGGGTGTTGCAGTGAGGGACGGGTTGGGTTGTGTTGGGTTTCTTTCCGTATGTTACATTGAGGGACGGGTTGTGTTGTGTTGGGTGTTTCCGGATGTTACAGTTAGGGAATGGTTGGGTTGTGTTGGGTGTGATTCCGGGTGTTACAGTGAGAGACGGTGTCTATTGTGTTGGGTGTGTTTCCGGGTGTTGCAGTGAGGGACGGGTTGTGTTGTGTTGTGTGTTTCTGGGTGTTACAGTGAGGGACGGGATGGTTTGTGTTGGGTGTGTTTCTCGGTGTTGCAGTGAGGGACGGGTTGGGTTTGTTTCTGGGTGTTAGTGAGGGATGGGTTGAGTTTTGTTGTGTGTTTCCATAAGTTACAGTTAGGGACGGGTTGGGTTGTGTTGGGGGATTCCGGGTGTTACAGTGAGGGACAGGTTGTGTTGTGTTGGGTGTGTTTCCGGGTGTTACAGTGAGGGACGGGTAGGGTTGTGTTGGGTGTGTTTCCGGTTGGTACACTGATGTACGGGTCGGATTGTGTTGGGTGTGTTTCCAGGTGTTACAGTGAGGGATGGGTTGGTTGTGTTGGGAGTGTTTCCAGTTGTTACTGTGAGGGACGGTTTGGTTTGTGTTGTCTCTGTTTCCAGGTGTTACTGTGAGGAACGGGTTGGGTTATGTTGGGTGTGTTTCCGGGTGTTACAGTGAGGGATGGCTTGGGTTGTGTTGGATGTGTTTCGGGGTGTTACAGTGAGGGACGGGTTGTGTTGTTTTGGGTGTGTTTCTGGGTGTTACAGTGAGGGACGGGTTGGGTTGTGTTGGGTGTGTTTCAGGGTGTTACAGAGTGGGACGGGTTGGGTTGTTTTTGGTGTGTTTCTGGGTGTTACAGTGAGGGACGGGTTGGGTTTTGTTGGGTGTGTTTCCGGGTGTTGCTGTGAGGGACGGGTTGGGTTGTGATGGGTGTGTTTCTGGGTGTTAAACTGAGAGACGGGTTGGGTGTGTTTCCGGGTGTTACAGTGAGGGATGTGTTGGGTTGTGTTGGGTGTGTTTCTGGGTGTTGCAGAGAGGGACGGTTTGGGTTGTGTTGGGTGTGTTACCTGGTGTTACAGTGAGGGACGGGTTGTGTTGTGTTGGCTGTGTTTCCGGGTGTTACAGTGAGGGACGGCTTGGGTTGTGTTGAGTGTGTTTCCAGGTTTTACATTGAGGGACAGGTTGGGTTATGTTGGTTGTGTTTCCGGGTGTTACAGTGAGGGACATTTTGGGATATGTTGGGTGTTTCCGGGTGTTACAGTGAGGGACGGGTTGGGTTACGTTGTGTGTGTTTCCGGGTATTACAGTGAGTGACAGGTTGTGTTGTGTTGTGTGTGTTTCTGGGTGTTGCAGAGTTGGATGGGTTGGGTTGTGTTGGGTGTGTTTCTGGGTGTTACAGTGAAGGACGTGTTGGGTTGTGTTGAGTGTTGCTGAGTGTTACAGTGAGGGACATTTTGGGCTGTTTTGGGTGTTTCCAGGTGTTCCAGTGGGGGGCGGGTTGGGTTATATTGTGTGTGTTTCCGGGTGTTACATTGATGGACGGGTTGGGTTGTGTTGGGTGTGTTTCTGGGTGGTACAGTGAAGGACATGTTGGGTTATCTTGAGTGTGTTTCTGGGTGTTACGGTAAGGTATGGGTTGTGTTGTGTTGGGTGTTTCCGGGTGTTACAGTGAGGGACGGGTTCGGTTGTTCTGGGTGTGTTTCCGGGTGTTACAATGAGGCATGTTTGGGTTGTGTTGCGTGTGTTTCTGGGTGTTACAATGAGGGACGGGTTGGGTGTGTTGGGTTTGCTTCCGGGTGTTACAGTGAGGGACGGGATTGGTTGTGTTGGGTGCGTCTCCGGGTGTTACATTGAGGGACGGGTTGTGTTGTGTTGGGTGTTTCCGGATGTTACAGTTAGGGACAGGTTGGGTTGTGTTGGGTGTGTTTCCGGGTGTTACAGTGAGAGACGGGGTCTATTGTGTCGGGTGTGTTTCCGGATGTTGCAGTGAGGGACGGGTTGGGTTGTGTTGGGTGTGTTTCTGGGTGTTCGTGTGGGACGGGTTGAGTTTGTTGGGTGTTTCCGGATGTTACAATTAGGGATGGGTTGGGTTGTGTTGGGTGTTTTTCCGGTTGTTACGGGGAGAGACGGGGTGGGTTGTGTTGGGTGTGTTTCTGGGTGTTACAGTGAGGGACGGTTTGTGTTGTGTTCGGTGTGTTTCCGGGTGTTACTGTGAGGGACAGGTTGGGTTGTGTTGGGTGTGTTTCCGGGTGTTACAGTGAGGGACAGGTTGGGTTGTGTTGGGTGTGTTTCTGGGTGTTACAGTGAGGGACAGGTTGGGTTGTGTTGGGTGTGTTTCCGGGTGTTACAGTGAGGGTTGGGTTGGGTTGCATTGGGTGTGTTTCTGGGTGTTACAGTGAGGGACGGGTTGGGTTGTGTTGGGTGTGTTTCCGGGTGTTACAGTGAGGGTTGGGTTGGGTTGCATTGGGTGTGTTTCTGGGTGTTACAGTGAGGGACGGGTTGGGTTGTGTTGGGTGTGTTTCCAGGTGTTACAGTGAGGGTTGGGTTGGGTTGCATTGGGTGTGTTTCTGGGTGTTACAGTGACGGACGGGTTGGGTTGTGTTGGGTGTGTTTCCAGGTGTTACAGGGGGAAAAGTCGGTATGTGGTAACTACCGAGGTATCTCCCTTCTTTCTTCCACAGGAAAAGTGCTTGTCCGTGTCCTTGCTAACAGACTTTTGCCGTTATCTGAGGAGGTGCTTCCGGAGTCACAGTGTGGTTTCCGACCATCCAGAGGAACAGCTGATATGATCTTCACAGCACGTCAATTGCAGGAGAAATGCCGTGAATAAAAGCAACCACTGTTCATAGCTTTCATAGACTTAACTAAAGCTTTTGACACCATCTACCGCCAGACTTTATGGCATATCTTGTCTAAGCTTGTTTGCCCCGACAAATTCATCTTAGTTCTGAGGCTGCTACATGACAACATGTCCACAGCAGTTCTCAGCAGCAGCGGTTCTATTTCAGAGCCCTTTACAATTGAGACAGGAGTAAAACAGGGCTGCATCATTGCTCCAACCCTTTTTGCAGTGTTCATCGCAGTTATCCTCCATCTCATCGGCAATGATCTGCCCACCGGAATTCAAATCCTTTACCGTACTAATGGCCGACTTTTCAATCTCAACAGGCTTAAGGCCAAGAGCAAAGTCTCCATCACTACCATTATGGAGTTACAGTATGCAGATGATAACGCCATCACAGCTCTTTCCGAGCATGATCTACAAAACACCTTGAATGCTTTTTCCAGAACCTACAAACTTCTGGGTCTCACCATGAATATAAAGAAAATCCAGGTGCTCCACCAGCCATCACCGAATCAGCTTGCAACTCCTCCCTCTATAAAGATTGATAATAACACCCTTGAAAATGTCAACACCTTTCCATATCTTGGTAGCCACTTATCCTCCAAAGCTGACGATGATTCTGAAATCCATCACCGCCTGAGTTGTGCAAGTGGAGCCTTTTCTAAACTGTGGAGGAGAGACTTTGAAAATCATGACCTCCAAGTCCAAACTAAAACTCTTGTATACAAAGCCATCATCCTTCCCACCCTTTTATATGGAGCTGAAACCTGGACTACGTACAGTAGACATCTCAAAGCCTTAGAGCAATACCACCAACGCTCTCTACGCAAAAACCTTGAGGGTCAGCTGGGAGGACAAGCATACCAACTGGAGTATACTTGAAGAGGCCAATATCTACAGCATCACTACGCTCATCATGCAGCATCAACTCCAATGTCATTCGCATGTCAGACTCATGTCTCCCAAAACAGGTTCTGCACTCCCAGTTGAAGGAAGGGCAGAGGTCTCCTGGTGGTCAAAAGAAGCATTACAAAGATAACATCAAAGTAATCCTTAAAAAGTTCCATATCGATGTTAAAATCTGGGAGGAAATCACACTGGACAGAGACAACTGGAGAAAATGCATCCACAACGGGGCCGCACTACATGAAAAGAATCTCCAGCGTCCCGCTGAGGATAAACGCCAGCGCCGTCAGGAGAGACAACAACTTAAGAAGACCCATACTCCAGTTACTACCAATAGTCTTATATGCCCACACTGTAGTAGAGTCTGTGGATCTCGGATTGGCCTCCACAGCCACCTGAAGACCCACAAGTAGATGACTGATGAAGGACATACCATACTCGAATTCGAGTGGTCGCCGATGACGATGATGGGTTGTGTTGGGTGTGTTTCCGGGTGTTACAGTGAGGGATGGTGTGGGTTGTGTTGGGTGTGTTTCCGGGTGTTACATTGAGGGACGGGTTGTGTTGTGTTGGGTGTATTTCCGGGTGTTACATTGTGGGACGGGTTGGGTTGTGTTGGGTGTTTCCGGGTGTTACATTGAGGGATGGGTTGTGTTGTGTTGGGTGTATTTCCGGGTGTTACATTGTGGGACGGGTTGGGTTGTGTTGGGTGTTTCCGGGTGTTACATTGAGGGATGGGTTGTGTTGTGTTGGGTGTATTTCCGGGTGTTACATTGTGGGACGGGTTCTGTTGTGTTGGGTGTTTCCGGGTGTTACAGTGAGGGATGGGTTGGGTTGTGTTGGGTATGTTTCCCGGTGTTACAGTGAGGGACGGGTCGTGTTGTGTTGGATGTTACAGTTAGGGACGGGTTGGGTGTGTTTCCGGGTGTTAGTGAGGGATGGGTTGGATTGTGTTGAGTGTTTCCGGTTGTTACTGTGAGGGACGGGTTGGGTTGTGTTGGGTGTGTTTGGCCTGCTAAAACCGCTAGTACCTCTTCCCTCTCGATGCTCAAGTCCTGTTCAACTGTTTGGTGTAAAAGTGATGACCTCCTGTAAATAGTTGTCTGCTTCGCTCCTGCTTATGTCTGTGTTGGAAGAAATGCTGAATTATTAACAGTGGTGAAAGAACTGAGTGTTCACTTCATGCAGCACTTTACACACAGACCAAATCCAATCTTAAACCGGAAAAAACTGCAGTTGTTCAGAACCACATCCCATTCATTATTTATATAATAGTTGGAGGTCCAGAATGGCTGAAGCTACCAGAATATTCTTTACATAATAATAGTGAATTTACATTATACACCAGGGAAATTTTTTTTTTTAAAAGAGGATAGTGTCAATCACAGCTCACAATACCCTTAAAGTCGATCAGTCTGCATTTAAACAGTAACTGCAGCTCCGCAATGGCTCAGTAGCCCACCTTGTGTAAGAGTGAGCCACAATAGTGCACAGCTATTGCACACTAGGAACTAGTGAAAATAAAAGACTGTGTATCCTATACACAGATGGCATTTTATGGTTCCATTCCCTCACCCCTCTCCCATTCCGCCGCCTGTTCTTATCCCAAAGGTATCAGCTGTGGCTCAGTGGGCCGCACTCTCCCCTCGGAGTCAGAAGGTCGTGGGTTCAAGCCCCACTCCACAGACTTGAGCACAAAAATCTAGGCTGACACTCGAGTGCAGTGCTGAGGGAGTGCTGCACTGTCAGAGGTGCCGTCTTTCAGATGAGACGTTAAACTGAGGCCCCGTCTACTCTTTCAGGTTATTCAGGTAGATGTGAAAGATCCCATGGCACTATGCAAAGAAGAGCAGGATGTTCCGATGTCTTGGCCAATAGTCCTCCCTTATTCCATGCAATCAAACAGATTAACTGGTTATTCATCTCATTGCTGCTTGTGGGATCTTTCTATACATAAAATGGCTGCTGCATTAGCCTGTATAGCTGCAGTTGTTGTGCTTGAAGTAATGAATTGCTTTGTTCTTGGGATGTGGGTGCCATTGGCAAGGCCAGCATTTATTGCCCACCCCTAGTTTCCCTCAGAAGGTGGTGGTGAGCCTTCTCCTTGAACCGCTGCAGTCCATGGGGTGAAGATACTCCCACAATGCTGTTAGGGAGGGAGTTCCAGGATATTGACCCAGTGACGATGAAGGAACGGCGATATATCGCCAAGTCAGGATGGTGTGTGACTCAGAGGGAAACTTGGAGGTGACAATGTTGCCGAAAACCAATTCCTGATACGTGAAGCCCTTTGAGACGTTACTGAGCAACGTGATAAGGTGCTAAGTAAATGTAAATCTTCCTTGCAGTCAGTTACAGAGTGTGGAACAATCTCCAGGTTATTCTCTCCCGTGGAACTGAACACCTGATCATTCTGCAGTGAAGAAATTGCAATCGCTTCTTGCCGGTCTGTAGACCCAGTGTAACCACTTGTCTGTTTGCTTTCTTTTAGCTCCCAAGAACATTTCAGCCGTCCTGTGCCAAGGGATTGTCGGACACTGGCTTGCGCCCATGATTTCCCCACGCGGTAAGTTCCCTATCTCGGCCAGTCTTGGGTTAAAGGGGGAAGGGGGGAAAGTGTTTACAAGGAATGCTGACGGGTAGGTTGATGCCTCAGGAGACGAGTGCACCGCCTACACTGGTGGTACTGACTAGCACAGAGCAGCATGCCTGCCAACCAAATAAAACCAGCAAAATACGAGCAACGAGCCCTGACTCGGGGAAACAAGCAGTTAACTGGTTTACTAGCTAATTTTATTCATGCAAATTCAATGATGATACAATAATACACTCATAAGCAAAGTTCCATTTATTTAAGCACTTTACAGCCAATGAAGTACTTTTTTGAGGTGTATTCTCTGTTGAAATGTGGGGAACGCAGCAGCCAATTTGCGCACAGCAAGCTCCCAGAAACAGCAATGTGATAATGACCAGATAATCTGTTTTAGTGATATTGGTTGAGGGATAATAATGCCATTGGATCTTGTTAAGTCTGTGTGTTATATTGAGAATTACTACACAGGCCACAAGAGTAAACTTTAACAGGACTTTACTAGTTGAAGGTCAGGGCGGAACTGCCCAATAACTCATGACACAGCACTTATATACCGGTGTGGTCACCACCGGTATTACAGTATACAGCAGCCAAGATAAAGTAGTGCAACCCTTAAAATAGTTCTCTTAAAGGTGGAACGGTTACATACACTACAATCCTCCCTTTTTAGGTTAACAGTATGGCCTAGAAATTCAGTTGTTTGCGCCAGCCGTTAGCGCCAGAAAAGGGTATATTTCCGGCGCTAGCCACTTAGCGCCCGGGCGCCACCGGATCTGCGCCTACGCCGAAATTCAGTTGGGATTTAGCGCCGGCGCAAAGTGTTAGCGCCCGCTCAACTGCGCGCGCATCTTATGACGTCATTTGGGTGTGCAACGCCGTTTGTGCGCCCCAAACCGGAAATTCAGTGGCGCCCACCCAATGTGGGCATGGCGCTGTTAAGAACTGTGAAGTGGAACTCAACAGAGGCCCTGTGGGATTCGGGGAGCGCTAATTAAAGGGCACATCCACTCACCCATAAAGGCCAGCCATTTCGCTGCAATGACTTTACTGCTTTGGATTTCTGGACAGAGAGCAAGGCACAGAGATTTCTGATTTCGGACAACATAGGAGAGGTATTTTTGGCTTCTAGCCAGTGCTTTGACATTTGCATCCTTGTGATTTGGCTGTTTGGAACTTTATAATGGGGGCTGTATGGGGTGCCAACCCTCAGTTGCAGCATTTTGTGCGAAGGGCTCGCAGACGCTGTGACAGAGGGCCAGCCATGCCTAGACGCAGAGGGGCCATCAGGCGTCGCCAACGTAGGCCTTACCCAGTCAGGCAATACCGGCAGCAGGTGTCCTATCTCACCATGAATGCGGCGCATTGTGTGAAGAGGCTGCGCTTCAGGAGGGAGGTGGTTGCAGAGATCTGCCAGCTGCTTCACGCAGATTTGCGGCCACAGCTCATGTGCAGGACATCTCTCTCGGTGGAAGTGAAGGTCACGGTGGCTCTCAGCTTTTATGCAAGCGGCTCGTTCCAAGCCGCTGCTGCGGACATAGCGAACATCTCCCAGTTCGCCGCACATCGCTGCATCCGGCAGGTCACCGATGCACTTTACGCGAGGAGACACCAATTCATCTCCTTCCCCATGACCCAACACAAGCAGGAGCAGCGTGCAGTCGGACTTGGCAGGATCGCGGGCTTCCCCATGGTGCAGGGCGCCATTGACTGCACGCATGTGGCTATGCGGGCACCTATCCACAATGCCGAGCATTACCGCAACCGCAAGGGCTACCATTCCCTAAATGTGCAGCTGGTGTGTGACCACAGGCAGCGCATCCTAGCTGTCAATGCCCGCTTCCTAGGAAGCAGCCACGATGCATTTATCCTGCGCCAGACTACTGTGGCTGACATGTTCGAGGCACAGCCTCCACCAAGGGGATGGCTTATCGGGGACAAGGGCTACCCTTTGTGTACATGGCTCATGACCCCGCTCCGCGCGCCCACGACCCCAGCGGAGGTGGCATACAACGAAAGCCATCAAGCCACAAGGAACCTAATAGAGCAAACGATAGGCGTCCTCAAGCAACGGCTCCGCTGCCTGGATCGTTCCGGAGGAGCTCTTCAGTATTCACCGGATAGAGTCTCCCAGTTCGTCGTCGTGTGCTGCATGCTCCACAACCTGGCGATCCGCAGGACTCAGGCACTGCCACCTGACATTGCCCCACCACCTCAAGAGGATGAGCTGGAGGACCATGAGGAGGAGGAGGAGGAGGAGCAGCCTAGGAGGGAGCGACAAGGTCCAAGGGCCGTCCGCCGGTGGCTTATTGTTCGACACTTCTAGGCCCCCTGTCAGGGAATGGCCTGGGCCAATGAACGCAGCTGAAGGCAGCCGCTCCGCAAGCCCTCAGCCGCTCAACCCAACAACCAGTTGAAGCATGACACCTGCACATGGTGAAAAAATAAAAATCTTTATTTCACAAACTCAGGGCCCTTCCCACATGGAACAGCAAAACAGAGAAGACCTCCAAAAAACAGTCGAAAACTTCTGTCACTCCCAAAACCTGGGGAGGACTAACAAAACTTTCACATGCAAATGGCCTTCCTCACCGGCCTTACAACAAAACGCCCCCCCCCACAACACAAACACCCCCATAAAAACAAACAAGATAATGCCCCCCAGAACAGAAGCCCCCGCATGACCAAAACCCGCGCTCGCCACACTCTACTCGGCGTGCCGAGAGGGCGAGTCCTTAGAGAGCGTTCTCTTGCCCCGGCCCGACCTGCAGCTGCGCCTCAAGCTGGGCCCTGAGGCTGGGGGAAGGCTCATCAGGGCGACAATGCGTCTCGCCAGATGCCCTTGGGGGTCGCCCTACACGAGGGCCGGCCCGGGAGGGGCCGGCTGGTGGCTGCTGCAGCTGTGGGTGGCCATCTTCAGTTCCTGCAGCAGCTCATCGCACCCTGGCTGGGGGAGTGGCAGTGTCGCCTGCACCAATGGGGACAAGCTGGCTGATGGCAGGCGCGCGCTGCTCACCAGAGGCACTGGCACTCGGCCGGCCTGGCAGGGGAGCAAGCGCACCAATGTGTTGGCCGCCAGACCGCTGTGCTGCAGCAGGGTGGCGGCTCGCCTGGCGACGCCTCCGCGCCAGTGCGAGGGTGGCAGAAGTTAGCGCCCCAACTGCCCTGGCATGTGCCCGCAGCTGCTGTGCCAGTGTCTGCCCAGCACCTCTCATGTGGCGACTGGCGTGCTGCGCTGCGGCGAGTCGCTGCACCCCCCGTCGTGCGCTGCCACAAGTAGGTCCACCCCCCTGTCGTGCGCTGCCACAAGTAGGTCCACCCCCCTGGCGTGCGCTGCCGCGAATTGTTCCAGGCCCCTGGCCTGTGATTCGGCGAAAGCCACCACACTATGTGCCAGGCTCTCCATGGCGCGAGGCATCTGCTCCACCACCTGCATAAACTCCACGTGGCGCCGCTCCGACGCCGCCGACATGTCGTGCAGGAGGCGCACCTCCTGGGCGACGTCCGGCTCCGGACTGGAGGGCGGACTCGCCCTCTGGGCAGAAGGCTGGCGTGGCACCGTACCCTTGCCGTGTTCGGCCACCCTACTGGGACCAGGTTCTCCCCTCCCCTCCACCACCTGCCCCCTCTGGGCAGAAGGGCGGCGTGGTGCCGGACCCTTCCCGCGTGGGTCGACGCCACTGGTACCAGGTTCTGGCCTCCCCTCCACCGCCTCCCCCCTCTGGCCAGAAGGCTGCCCTGCTGCCGGGCCCTTGCCGCGTGCGTCCACGCCACTGGTACCAGGTTCTGGCCTCCCCTCCACCGCCTCCCCCCGGCTCTCCTGCACGCCAGACGTCTCCCCTCCATTGCCATCTGCTGGCGCGGAGGAGGGTTCCCCGGAGGTGCCGCCTTCCTCCTGGTCCTCCACGTCCTCCTCCTCAGAGGGCCTGGCTCTCTGTGCTTCAGGGAGCACCTCCTCCTCAGCAGCTGAAAGCAGGAAGGCACAAGTGTAGCTTTAGAGTGAGGACAGGCCGACAGCCAGGGAGGCCGCAGTGGTGCATTATGCGCATTTTGCGGTCAGTGGGGAAGGATGTACATCTGATGCGCGAGGGCAAGGAGAGAGGTGCACCCGGTCATGTCCTTACCAGTGGGTTCCAGTACAGGGTCCGCATCGCCGATCGCGACAGGGCCTGTCACCCGGGCACGCAGGAGTCGTGCCACCCTCTCCTCCAGATCAGTCAGCTCCTGGTAGTCGGGACGCCCTCCACCAGTCGCTACCTGGCTCCTGGCTTTCCTCGCCAGCTTGGCCTGCAAGAGAAAGGAGGGCCTCTAAGTACAGTGTGGTGCCCTGCTGCTGTGTGTGAGGCCTCCCATGGTTGAATAGCTTGGACAGTGTGCTGCCCTGTTGCTGTGTGGGAGCCCTCCCATGGCTGAATAGCTTGGACAGTGTGCTGCCCTGTTGCTGTGTGGGAGCCCTCCCATGGCTGAATAGCTTGGACAGTGTGATAAGTGCAGAAAGTGCCATTGCAGCGGGAGGAGGGCTGGGCATTAGGCCTTTGATGTCCCTTTGGCCCTAATGGGAGGTGCACATGCAAGGATGAGGGGGACAGTGGAAAGGGTACTCACCTTCACCATCCGACTGAGGTCATTGAATTTCTTGCGGCACTGGTCCGCACTCCTGGGAACATTGCAGTTGGATGAGACCCTGCGGGCAATTCTGCTCCAGGCGTTCCTGAACTGGCTCCTGGGAGCCTTCCTGCCACTAGCCGGGCACACAATCCGTCTTTTCTTGTGTACCCCATGGATGAGCACACTCAGCGCATGCTCAGAGAAGCGCTGTGCTCTGTCACGGGCCCTCTCCATTCCTCCAGACGCTGTTTTGGCACACCACCAGTGCTGAGGCCTAGTTGCAGCGCTACAGCATGCAGGGCATGGCAGCAGTCAAAGTTGACCCTTCCCCCTTTAAGAGCTGGCCGGCGTCAGGGTGTCTGCTGACACTCAACACATGACCGCACCTGCGCTGTGCCCGGAATCGGCGATATCAAGCCGCATCGCCGGATTAGCGCCTGAACACAGCATTGCAGCGCCAGTTTCAGCGCTCGGCCAGAATCTGGTCCAACTTCACTGAATTTCGGCGAGTTGGCCTGCAGTTTCCGGCGGGCGCTAAATTTACCGAGCGCCCGACTTTAGCGCCCCAAAACTGTGCAAACTGAATTTCTAGGCCTATATATTCCCATTAAACATAACGGCCTAGAAATTCAGTAGGCTTAGCGCCCCATTTGGGCCGCTGGAGGGCCTAGCGCCGGAGTTATGGCCAGTTGGCAAATTCAGTGGGGCCCTTCCGTCGGCGTTACACCGGTTGCGCTGCGCCGGCACAGATGACGTCATTGGTGTGCGCAGCATCCCGGTTGCCGTGGTGTCGGGCCCCAGCGCCGAAATTGAGTTGCGGCCGCCTCGCCCGTGGCAGCCGCAACTAAGACTTTGGCAACCGAGTCTTGCAGGAGTTAGCGCCGGCGCATTAAGGTCGCGCGGCGGCCGGCCGCTTTCCCGCCGGCCGCCTGCCTGCACCTCCCTCCCCGGACTCCTCCACCCCCCCCCGCGGAACAGATGCATCTGGCCTGCAAGCCCGGCACTTGTCCGAGGTGCCGGGCTCATTTTTCTGAACATTTGAACGGCCAGCGGGCGGGTGCAGGCAGCTCCTCCTTAACTGAAGGAGGAGGCCTGCACTTCCCCAGCCTGCCGCACCGCATCGGGTGCCGCAGCGCCGGAATTGCGCCGCAATGCGGCACTCAGCGCCCATTTCGAGGTGCTGACACCCTCTAGTAGCGCCGGCAGCCGTTTGGGCGCGGTGCTACTGAATTTTTGGCGCGCGCAGGGGGACTTAGCGCCGGCGCTAAATTTCCGGCGCTAAAGCCCTGGCGAACCCACAACCGAATTTCTAGGCCAACATATATACACAACTTAATGTAAAAACAGTTCACAGATTCAGGCCTAGAAATTCAGTTTTGGTGCAGCGAGGGCTTTAGCGCCGGAAGTTAGTGCCGGCGCTACGTCCCCCTGCGCGCGCCAAAAATTCAGTAGCGCCACGCCCAAACGGCTGCCGGCGCTACTGAGGGGTCTCAGCGCCTCAAAACTGGCGCCACGCGCCGCATTGCGGCGCTATTCCGGCGCTGCGGCGCCCGCTGCGGTGCGGCAGGCTCGGGAAGTGCAGGCCTCCTCCTTCCGTTAAGGAGGAGCTGCCTGCACCCGGCCGCGGCCCGCGATAATCTTTTTAAAAATGAGCCCGGCACCTCGGACAAGTGCCGGGCTTGCTTCTGTTCCGGGGCGGGGGGGGGGGGGGAAGTCCGGGGAGGGAGCTGCGGCCAGGCGGCCGGCGGGAAAGCGGCCGGCCGCCGCGGGGCCTTTAATGCGCCGGCGCAAAGTTCTGTAAGGCACCTCTGCCAGAACGTTGCTTGCGGCTGCCACGGGCGAGGCGGCCGCAACTCAATTTCCGAGTTCGGGCGGGTTACCATGGCAACCGGGACGCTGCGCACACCGATGACGTCATCGGTGCCGGCGCAGCGCTACCGGCCTAACGCCGATTTAAGGCCCCTGTCAATTTCTAAACTGGCCATAACTTCGGCGCTCGGCCCTCTAGCGCCTCAAAAGCGGCGCTAAGGCCAGTGAATTTCTAGGCCTCAGTCTCACTGGAGGCTTCCTGACTCGGTCCGGATAACGCCTCGGTGGTGTAGTAGTTTTCGGTGGTGTAGTAGGTTCTTTTGGCAAGGTCGATTCGGCTTGCATGTCAGTGTCGGGTTCATCTGGTTCCAGTATCACCGGATCGGAGGTAGATACTATGGGTATCTCTGCTTCATCATTAGGCGTATAGAGTTGTGGTGTAGGTTGTCCCTTTTCGGATGACGCTATGATCTGGTCAGCATGGCGCCTTATTATGCTTTCACCAATGTCCACGGTATACATCAGCGGTCCTAGTCGTGTGCAAATAGTTCCAGGCTGCCATTTCTCGGTACGGTAGTCCCGGGCCAAAACTTGTTGACCTATCTGGAAGGCTCTAGTTGGCCTTTCATTCATGCCTTGAAATTGCCGGTTCTCTACGTCCCTTCTGATGTTTGGCTTGATCAAATCCAGCCGGCATCTTAGTCTTCTATTGAAAAACATCATGGCGGGAGTTTGGTTTGTGACCGCATGTGTTGCATTCCTGTACGCCAACAAGAAGTTATCTATCTTATGTTGTAGATTTATGTCTTCATTACCCATGGCCTTTATGGCCTTCTTGAAGGTCTGGACAAACCTTTCAGCCAATCCATTGGTGGCGGGATGGTATGGGGCGGACGTGTAGTGCTTAACCCCATTGTTTTTTAAGAACTTCCTGAATTCTTCGGACACAAATTGCGGTCCATTATCAGAACAGATCTGTTCCGGCAGCCCATTCCTGGCAAATATGGTCCTTAATACTGTGATGGTTTTTTCCGTGGTGGTGGAGGACATCTTTATTACCTCCGGCCACTTGGAGTGCGCATCCACCGCGATTAAGAACATGGAGTCCATAAATGGACCAGCAAAGTCGATATGTACCCTTTGCCATGGAGATGAGGGCCACTCCCATGGATGCAGAGGAGCTTGTGGTGGGGCGTTTTCACAGAATCACAGAATCACAGAAACCTCACAGTACAGATAGAGGCCATTTCGGCCCATCGAGCCTGCACCGACACACATCCCACCCGATCCCCGTAACCCCTACACCAACACATATCCCACCCTATCCCTGTAACCCCACGTATTTAATCCCCCTAACACTAAGGGTCAATTTTTATCATGGCCAATCAACCTAACCCCGCACATCTTTGGACTGTGGGAGGAAACCGGAGCACCCGGAGAAAACCCACGCAAACACGGGGAGAATGTGCAAACTCCACACAGACAGTCACCCGAGGCCGGATTCGAACCCGGGTCCCTGGCGCTGTGAGGCAACAGTGCTAACCACTATGCCACCTTCTGGCATCCTAGACAGCTCTTGGTCATTTCTTCGATGTCTCCATCGATACCTGGCCACCACACGAACGCTCTGGCTAGGTTCTTCATTTTCACTCCACCCAGATGCCCCTCGTGAAGCTCCTTTAGCACTTTTTGCTGGAGTTTGGGTGGAATCACCACTCTGGATCCACACATCAAAGTTCCTCGGCACACTGACAGCTGTTCCCTTCTTTGCGAAAATGCTGGCAACAGTGTTTCGCCATGTGCTGGCCATCCCTTCACCGTTAAATCATAGACTCGTGAGAGAGTCGGGTCATTTCTTGTTTCCTTTTCGATCGTAGAATTTGTTACTGGTAGACATTCCACTATGGTTGAGTGGAACATCTCCACTGGGTCCACTGTAGGCGCCTCTTCTACCGTTGGCAACGGTAGGCGTGATAAACCATCAGCATTCCCATGCTGTTTTGATCCTTTGTATTCTATGTCATATTGGTGTGCCCCTAGGAAAAGGGACCACCTCTAGCCTTTGCGCTGTCATAATGGAAACGCCCTTTTTAGGGTTGAATATGGATACCAATGGCTGGTGGTCTGTCAGCAGTGTAAACTTCTGGCCCTGCAGGTAATGGTTAAACTTCTTTACTCCCCACACCAGGCTGAGAGCCTCCCTATCTATCTGAGCATAGTTGCGCTCAGCGGAGGTCAATGATCTGGATGCAAATGCGACGGCCTTTCCGAGCCATTTGGCAACTTGTGTGAGAGTACTGCTCCAATACCATAAGGAGAAGCATCACAAGCTAAACGAATAGGTAGCGTTGGGTTGAAGTGAGCCAACACTTCCTCTGAGGTGATCAATGTCTTGCTTTTGCGAAAGGCCTTCTTACAGTCCTCGCTCCACTTCCATGGTACTTCTTTCTGCAAAAGAGCATTCAGCGGGTGCAGCACCGTGGATAGATTTGGCAGAAACTTATGGTAATAGTTAATCAACCCTAGGAACGACCTCAACTGGGATACATTTTCCGGAGCAGGAGCCTTCACAACAGCTTCGATCTTGTCAGGTGACTTGTGCAGCCCCTCCTGGTCAATGACATGACCACAGTACGAGATCCGTTTCTGAAAGAACTCACATTTCTGGCGATTAACTCGAAGGCCATATTCCTTCAACCTGGTGAGCACCAGTTTCAAATTTGCAAGGTGTTCCTCATCGTCATCTCCTGTAATCAGGATATCGTCCAAGTAACATTGAGTGCTTGGAATTCCCTGTAATACCTGCTCCATGGCCTTCTGCCAAATTGCTGGAGCCGAAGCCACTCCAAAAACCAGTCTATTATATCGATACAAGCCTCTGTGCGTGTTGATTGTGAGATACTGGCGCGACTCTTCCTCAACTTCCATCTGTAAGTACGCTTGCGCCAGGTCTATCTTGGTGAAGTGTTTCCCGCCAGACAATGAAGCAAAGATATCCTCAATCCGCGGAAGCGGATATTGCACCGTGTGAAGCACCGGATTAACTGTGATCTTGAAGTCTCCACAGATGCGGACCTTCCCCGGTTCCCCTGGCTTGTTACTCGATGGACGCTTCATGACGGGAACAATGGGCGTGGCCCACTCACTCCAGTCCACCTTAGACAGTACTCCTGAACGTTCAAGCCCTTCCAGCTCAGCTTCCACAGCAGGTCGTATCGCATAAGGTACCGGTCTGGCTTTGAAAAATTTTGGGTTTGCATGTTCTGCAATCTGGATTTTTGCCTTAATTCCTCTCAGTGTTCCCAGTCCCTGTTGGAACACCTCTTTAGCCTCATCCAATATTCTGGACAATCGTTCAGGTTTGACATCTTTTTTTCCGGAATCTACCGTTATTGCGTTTAGGGAGTGCCAGTCCATATTTATTTTCCTGATCCACTCCCGTCCCAGAAGTGGTGGACCTCCCTCCGGTAGTACATATAAGTCCATTCCTTGGTGTTCTTTGCCCTTGTGTATCACCTTGACTTTTATCTTTCCGATGGGGTATACTTTTTGCCCCGTGTATGTCTGCAATACTATCTCCGTATCCCGTAGGGGAATATGTTTGAATAACTTTTTGTAATCTTGCTTATTCATGACCGTCAACGCCAATCCCGTGTCCAATTCCATCTTCACGTGGACTCCTGCTATCTGCAGTGTGACCCAGATAGTTTGTCGGTCAGCTTCCTTACTCACATTGTGAATTCTTAGACTACCCAGTTCCTTGCTGTTGGAGTCTGAATCCGAATTCTGTTCATCCGAACTCTTCACAGCCACCTTATGTACCTTTCTGCACTTTCCCTGTGGTGACTTTTTGTTGCTGGTCTTCTTTCCTGACCGGCATACTTTAGCTATGTGACCAAGCTTGCCACATTTTCTACATTCCTGGTTTTTAAACCAGCATTGGTTCTGATCGTGTGTTGTGTTCCCACAACGATAACATTTCGTTGTACCCGAAGCCATTTGATCTACGCTGAGTACCGCTGCCTTCAGCTGCATTTCCACGGTGCCTCTCGCTGCGGCTTCGTGCGATGCTGCAATAGTGACAGCCTTATCAAGTGTAAGATCATTCTCTTCAAGCAACCGCTTTTGTGTTCCTTCTTTCGACAATCCACACACGAATTTGTCTCTCAGTGCCTCTGTCAGGCTTTCCCCAAACTGACAGTATTTCGCTAGCTTGCGCAGTTCAATTAAATACTCCGCGTTGCTTTCCTCTTTCAGTTGCGTTCTCGCATAAAATTTAAATCGTTCCGCTAACATCAGCGGTGTGGGGTTCAAATGATTCTTCAGGACAGCAACAATATTAGCGAAAGTCTGATCCGCCGGTTTAGCTGGTGATAGAAGATGCTTCAATAGCTCGTATGTCTTCGCACCCATTGAGTTTAGTAAGGTTAGTGCTTTATCTTCATCTGATATTTTATTTACCTTACAATATATCTCTATGCGTTCTACATACGTGGCCCAATCTTCAACATCGGGATCGAAATCGTTGATGTTACCACGCTTAGGCATCCTCGCGATCTTCTTGAGAAACAAAAGAATTTTTTTTTTTTTCTTTTACGAAATGGCGGTTTCCCGCGCTTGTCTTCTTCCCCCGCCTCCGAAAATGGCGGCTTCCCGCGTTTGCCTTTCTCCCCCGCTGGCTGTAATGGCGATTGCCGATTTGCTGCGTTCGCCCTCCCCCAGCGGTTTTCAAATCGTGCCTCCCAGCCCCTCTTGCAGTCCGGTCCTTTCCCCCCCGGCTGCGGCTGAGTTCTCCGCGTTTTTTTTATTTTCTCCCGCGCCTTACGCTGACTCAGTCGCTGCGCCTCGCGGCCTCGGTAGCTGCCCGGCCTTTTTTTACCGGTCGCGGTCGAGCTCTCTCTCTCGACGCTGTTGCGTCTCCCAGCCCGCTTGCAGCCCGGTCTTTCGCACCGGCTGCGTTTGTATTCACCGCGGCTTCCGTGCCTTACGCTGCCCCAGTCTCAGCGCCTCTGGCCCCGACTTCTGTCCGGCTCTTTTCCCCGGCCGTGGTCGAGTTCTCCGCCCTTATATCCTCCGTTTTTTTTAATTTTCTCCCCTACTCACAGTCAACGTGGTCGACTTGCTGCTCGTCGTTGAGCGGCTTACCCACCACCGTGATAGAAGGGATGATCACTGCCTGTTGCTGATGGAAGGCTTCGTGTCAGAATTCTTCCTTCGCTCTGCAGACTCGAGTCTTTTCTCAGCAGAATGATGAGGGCGGATGCCTCCTCTCGACGCCCGTTAAACTGCCTTGGATGTATCTCTGCCGCAGGGTAAGATCGTACTCGTCGCCACTGTTAAGTCTGTGTGTTATAGTGAGAATTACTACACAGACCACAAGAGTAAACTTTAACAGGACTTTACTGGTTGAAGGTCAGGGCGGAACTGCCCAATAACTCATTACACAGCACTTATATACCGGTGTGGTCACCACCGGTATTACAGTATACAGCAGCCAAGATAAAGTAGTGCAACCCTTAAAGTAGTTCTCTTAAAGGTGGAACGGTTACATACACCACAGATCTTTTACATCCACCTGAGAAAGCAGACGAGGCCTCGGTTTAACATCTAATTGAAAGACGGCACCTCCAACAGAGCAGCACTCCCTCAGTACTGCACAGGAGCGTCAGCCTGGATTATGTGCTCAAGTCTCTGGAGTGGGACTTGAACTCATGACCTTCTGGCTCACAGTTGAGAGAGCTACCCACTGAGCCACGGCTGACACCTTTCAGAAAAGAAAGGGAGAGAAATTATTTAAATGTTCAACGATGAACTTAAAACAAACCCTTAACAACTTAAGGACTGTTAACACACCATGATGCTCCTCAGTGATGTGTGTCTGTTGTTTGCGTTGCTTAAGTAAGGAGTAAGGTTCTTGAGGTGGACTCAAGCACTGAGAGTCACCTAAGGAGTGTGGCGAGTGTCTGGCCTGCTTGTTTCCACGGATACAGCCAGTAATGCGCCTGGGCTGCTGATCTCAGGACATAAATCAACATCGTCACCACAGGGAGAACTTGCTCAAAATGGTATTGAGGTTTGTTTTAAAATATCATCATCTGCAAATCCCATCAGAAGAGAAACAATCGGAGGTGTTGCCACGTGTGAAACCTGACGTAACATTCCTGGTGTCCGAGGCGGTAATCTATCGTCTGCAGGAGTCTTTTCCCTTCTGGGTTAGAAGGTTGTGGGTACAAGTTCCACACCAGGACTTGGGCACATAATCCAGACTGGCATCCAGGCCAGCACTGAGGGACTGGGAACTTTTGGAGGAGGCCTGAAACTGAGGCCCTGTCTGCTTGTGTTAGAGAGTCCATGGCACCTGTTAAACGAGAGCAGGGGCTTTGATCAGTGCCTTGGACATCATTCTTCCCTCAACCCACACCACCAAAAGATCACTTGACCACTCACAGCTGTTTGTGACATGTTGTTGGAGCAAAATGGCTGCCCGGTTGGCCTGTATAACAACAGTCCTAGTGGACCGGTACTAAAAATAATGAAAAAAGCAAATGGAATGTTGGCCTTTATTTTAAGGATCTGGAATACAAAGGGGTGGAAGTTCTGTTCCAGCTGTACCGAGCTCTGGTCAGACCCCACCTGGACACTGCGTTCAGTTCTGGGCCCCGCACCTCGGGAAGGATACACTGGCCTTGGAGGGGATGCAGCACAGATTCACCAGAATGATACCGGGACTAAAAGGGTTAAATTATGAGGACAGGTTACAGCCTAGGCTTGTCTTCCCTCAAGTATAGAAGATTAAGGGGTGATCTAATTGAGGTGTTTAAGATGATTAAAAGATTCGTTAGGGTGGATAGAGAGAAACTATTTCCTCTGGTGGGGGGAGTCCAGAACAAGGGGCAGAACCTTAAAATTAGAGCCAGGCCGTTCAGGGGTGATGTCAGGAAGCACTTCTTCACACAAAGGGGGGTGGAAATCTGGAACTCACTCCCTCAAAAAACTGTTGAGGCTGGGGGTCAATTGAAATTTAATACTGAGATTGATATATTTTTGTTGGTTAAGGGTGTTAAGTGTATGGAGCCAAGGCGGGTAGATGGAGTTAAGATACAGATCAGCCATGATCTAAGTGAATGGCAGAACAGGCCCGAGGGGCTGAATGGCCTCCTCCTGTTCCTAATAGGTGTGAAGAACTTCCAAACATGTAGATATTGAACAGTGCTTTATAAACGCTGGGGGAAAAATTCGTTAGCGACTATTTTGGGTTACTAACATCGCCGATAAATAGCGCCGGCGATCGCTAACTTCAGTTTTAGTGCCCCAAGAGGGAGGTGGAGCTAATTTAAGCACACCATTTCCTTCTTAGAGCACTAACCCCGAATATTGGGGCGGTGCGCTCTGCAGGACGATGCTCTGGGCCACGTAACGCTGCCGCATGGAAGGGCTCCTCCCCTCATTAAAGGGGACGGCCCAAGCCCACAACTCTGCAGGGCCCTACCTGGACCACCGGGGAGCGGGGTGCCGTGCCAGCAGCTCATCACACAAGAGGAGAGCCGGGCTGCCATATCGCAGCATGGACCCCGCGTTCAATGGGCCGTGACAAGTAGGTCGGCAGTTTTTTTTCCCCACCCGCCACCTCCCCTTTACTTACCCCCCCACGAGCCTCCTGCTGCTCCATTCCCACCCCCTGTCATCGCCCAGCACAGATTCGGGGGGCGGGGGCCAATTTTGCAGTCAGGGCAAAAACGAGGCGCTGTGTACAGTGATGACGTCGCCATTGCTTGCGGAGCGGGGCGCTACCTGTTACTGCCACCACTAAACTCCCACTGAATTTAGCAGGAGTCGATAGCAGTACTGCGCCCGGGTGAAAAATTGTTTGCGCCCCGTTAGTGCCCTCTGGAGACGCTAACGAGAGGCACAAATGCACTGAATTTCTAGCCCATTCATTATAAAATGGGGGATTGCCCATTTTACTCTGTAAAAAGTAACACATCCACCCCCACACACAATGAAATCTTAGGGCTATGTGACTCAGAAGCTTCTGATTTTTAAGATTATGAGGTGTCCGTGGGCCTTTTTAACTACAACAAAAAGCACTCTCGTTTTGCGTTAAGAGGAATTTGGAGCTCTGAGGAGTTTCGGATAAAGAGGCCCATTTTCTGCGGCTAATGTGCCTCAGTGCTGACCGAGAATCTGTATATTCTTAAGGAAAGAAAGTTAGGGTTAAATCTTCACTCTTTCGCTCTCTTTGCCCATTCCCGACTTGTCTTGTCACCTGTCGCACAGGACAGTGTGCGGGAAAAGCTTGCTTTAAATCCATGGCAGATCCTGTGTGACTCCACAGACCTACTGACTGTAGGGAGTCTGGTGCAATGCAGAAGAAATTACCATGGCAACAGGCAGGGCCAGGCACTGCAAAATAAAGCTGAGCGAAGCAGGCCAGGGAAGAGACAGAGAAGCCGCACTGTGGTCAAGTAAATAGTCCCAACACTTTCCTGTGAGATTAAAGGGGCTCCGTCTTCCTGCCTGTCAGACAGTCCATCAGAGGAACCATCGCAAAACTGTTTGGATGAGGTCAAGTGGGGGCGAGGAGGAGGCCCATCCTGCAGCTAAATGGGAATCATCCAACTCCACCCTAGGGAGCGGCAAATAAGATCAAGGAGATTCCTTACGGATGCATTATTGACAGTTTGCTTGAAACTAGTCCTGTTTTTATTTAACCCTTTGACTGCCGGTAGGTAAGGGAAAGTTGCAATCTCTCTGGGCAGACTATTGTTAACTCGAACACTGAACTGAAACATGTGCCAGTATAAGATGGTGCTCAGAAGCCAGCGATAGGCCCAGTCTATAACATTACCACAACACTATAACACACCTTCAAAACAACACCTTTCACCACATGTAGAAAACCTCAAACACTTTCACTCTGCTACCCTTCCTGCCTCTATTTTCACATCCCCCTCGCTCCTCTTTCTCCTCCTCCTCCCCCTCCTCTTCCCCCTCCTCTTCCCCCTCCCTCTTCCCCCTCCTCTTCCCCCTCCCTCCTCCCCCTCCTCTTCCCCCTCCTCTATCCCCTCCTCTATCCCCTCCTCTGTCTGTCCAAATTATTATCTTTTTAACCTGATCATTTTCTTTTCTACCTAATCTAACCAAGCTATCTAACCATTTCCCTCTGAACAATTGCCTGTTAGCCCTCATCTAACCTGGTGCTGATCTTCTCCAGGTTCGATAGCCATTTTGGAGGCCAGGTTGTTTTGAAAAGCTGCATTTCCATTGCCTGAAAAGATTCTTTAAACAAAATTTCAGATACCGTATAATGTGGATGTAACCAGTATAACACGTCAAACCAGGAGAGTCCCTGAATGGACATGTTCACCGTCAGCTTAGGGCTTTGAGAGGTGATAGGGTTAAGACTGACTCTGTGGGCAAGTGATAGATTTAAATCATGGTACACAATTCAGGAGACATACTTTAAATCTTTCTGGGCGGGGTTAGGTTTGAAACTCTGGGGTATCACAAGTCACACAGGCTCAGCTCACACTGTTGCTTGAAAGAAAGATAGAACGACTTGTATTTATATAGAGCCTTTCACAACCTCCAGACGTCCCAAAGCGCTTTACAGCCAATGAAGCACTTTTGAAGTGTAGTCACTGTTGTAATGTAGGAAACGCAGCAGTCAATTTGTGCACAGCAAGCTCCCACAAACAGAAATATGATGATGACCAGATGATCTGTGTTAATGACGTGAGTTGAGGGATAAATGTTGGCTAGGACATCGGGGATCTCCTCCACTCTTCTTCAAATAGTGCCTTGGGATTTTTACACCCACCCAAGAGCGCAGGCAGAGCCTCGGTTAACTGGCTCATCAGAAAGACGGCACCTCCGACAGTGCAGCACTCTCTCAGTACTGCACTGGAGTGTTAGCCTGGGTTTTGTGCTCAAGTTTGTGGAGTGGGGTTTGAACCCACAAACTTCTGACTCAGGGGCAAGAGCGCTACCCACTGAGCTACGACTGCCTGGGTCCATGGGCAGGACTCGAGTAGACCATTTTCTACATTCCTCTTGTGTAAATTCACCACACCAACTGTTAGAATTGTTAAAATAATTCCTAAAGTCTGAGCTCGTCTCAGCCTCACTGATGTTTAGCTAGATCATTACATCTCATGGCGAGCAGGGAGTTTAATGCAGATAGCACCAAGTATCTCTTTACACAGAGCAATCCACAGATGGAACGGGCTGGTGAAGCCATGACACCAGTCTCATTTCAGAAGCAGCTGGCTGCTGTGTTGGGGAGACAGTGGGGTTGGTACTCCAGAAGGTGGGATCAAATGGGCCAAAAGGGCCACCTTTAACTGAGCCAATCTCCTCAGTTTTTTTTTATTCATTGATGGGATGTGGGCGTCGCTGTCTAGGCCTGCATTTAGTGCCCATCCCTAATTGCCCTTGAGAAGATGGTGGTGAGCTGCCTTCTTGAACCGCTGCAGTCCATATGGTGTAGGTACACCCACAATGCTGTTAGGAAGGGAGTTCCAGGATTTTGGCCCAGCGACAGTGAAGGAACGGCGATACAGGTCCAAGTCAGGATGGTGTGTGGCTTGGAGGGGAACTTGTAGGTGGTGATGTTCCCATGCGTCTGCTGCCCTTGTCCTTCTAAGTGGTAGAGGTCGCGGGTTTGGAAGGTGCTGTTGAAGGAGCTGTTGAAGGAGCTTTGGCGAGTTGCTGCAGTGCATCTTGTAGATGGTACACACTGCAGCCACAGTGCGCCGGTGGTGGAGGGAGTGAATGTTGAAGGTGGTGGATGGAGTGCCAATCAAGCGGGCTGCTTTATCCTGAATGGTGTCGAGCTTCTTGAGTGTTGTTGGAGCTGCACTCATCCAGGCAAGTGGAGAGTATACCATCACACTCCTTGTTAAGTCTGTGTGTTCCAGTTGTATTAAGATTAATTACTGACACAGACTACAAGAATAAAGTTCAACAGGTCTTTACTAGTTGGAGGTCAGGTCGACACTAAATACAATATCACTACACAGTACTTATATACCGGTGGTCACCACCGGTATTACGTATACAGCAGCCAGAGAAAGTAGTACATCTCTTAAGGTGGAACAGGCTTAAGTTCTCTTAAGGTGGAACAGGTTACATACACCACACTCCTGACTTGTGCCTTGTAGATGGTGGAAAGGCTTTGGGGAGTCAGGAGGTGAGACACTCGCCGCAGAATTCCCAGCCTCTGGCCTGCTCTTGTAACCACAGTATTTATATGGCTGGCCCAGTTCAGTTTCTGATCAATGGTAACCCCCAGGATGTTGATAGTGGGGGATTCAGCGATGGTAATGCCATTGAATGTCAAGGGGAGATGTGTGGTAAACCACTGTTATACCTGTCTGTATGTGTATCTGTATTCCACTAGGTACAGGTCTGGACATGCCTCGGCTGACTCCTCCCACTATTCCAGGTATATAAGTGACTACCTCCCAGTCCCTTAGTATTCTGGACGGGTCGACCACTCGAGACTAGACCTTCATTCTTTAGTTAATAAAAGCCTGGTTGTTACTCGCTTAACCTCAGTCTTTTGAGTAATTGATGGCGCATCAATTTTATTAACTAAATTTTTTATAATGGAGAGATCCTCACACCAGCATGCCTGGGCCTGGACAGTCGGGAAGCGGACGCTTCCGCCAAGTTTGCTCACTGGCTCATGTGCTTCGAGGCATTCCTGACTGCCTCCACTGCGGTCGTAACGGATGCGAACAAACTGTCTGTCCTGATCTCCAAGGTGAACCACCGAGTGTACTCAGTCATCCGGGACGCGACCTCGTACACAGCCGCCCTCCAGCTCCTCAAGACCCAGTACACGCGCCCTGTGAACGAAGTTTACGCCAGGCACCTCCTGGGGAATCGCAAGCAACAACCTGGGGAATCGACTGAGGAATACCTCCAAGCACTGTCCGTGCTTGGCCGGGCCTGTGGGTGTAAGGCGGTAACGCCCACTAAGTACACGGAGGAACTGATCCGGGATGCCTTCGTAGCGGGCCACAGGTCCAACTACACCCGACAGCGACTGCTGGAGCAGAGTGACCTCACCCTCGACAAAGCCTCCGAAATCGCACTAACGCTGGACGCAGCCTACCGGGGCATGGATGCCTACTCCTCTGCACCGTGGACGCCGCGGGGAACGACAACCTGGGACACGGTAGGACAGCCCCATAGCACCGTGCCACCCCAGCCACAGCCCAACAACGGCCCAACCACCGCAGCAGTGTGCCAAAGCCAGACAGCAGTATCCCAAGGCCAGAAATGCTACTTCTGTGGCCAGGCCAAACACCCCAGAGCGCGCTGCCCGGCAAAGAATGCGAACTGCTCGGGCTGCGGGAAAAAGGGACACTACGCTAGCGTCTGCAAGGCCAAAGCCACCCCGAACGCCAGCAGCGCCGCGTCTGGGCCGTGCGAGCCGCCATCTTGGGCCCCCAACAGCGCCGCGTGTGGGCCGTGCAGGCCGCCATCTTGGGCCTCCCCAGCCATGTGCGAACCACCGCAGCAGCAGCCATCTTGGACGACTCCAGCCACATGGGAATCATGGACGCCGCCATCTTGGACACCAGCCGGGACGCAGCAGGCCGCCAACCCCCCCCCATCTGATACCCGCAGCGACACACCGACCCCTACGCTGGCCTCTGTTACGCTGGACCAAACGAGACCGCACCAACTAGCTCGGTCCAAAATGGACGTTAAGGTAAACGGCCATGCAATAAACTGCCTTTTTGACTCCGGGAGCACAGAGAGCTTCATCCACCCCGACACGGTGCGGCGTTGCTCTCTCCCAGTCCTGCCTGCGCACCAGCGGGTTTCTATGGCCGCCGAGTCCCAGTCAGCGGACATTGGCGGCTACTGCGTGGTGACACTAGTAGTAGACGGGACTGTGTTCAATAATTTTAAACTCCTGGTCCTGCCCCAACTTTGCGCTGCCGTTCTACTGGGGTTGGATTTCCAGTGCCACCGCAAAAGCGTTACGATGGCGTACGGTGGCCCCCTCCCCCCACTCAGTCCGCAGCCAGCAGCCTCCAAATTGCCCGCCGCGCACCAGATGCAACCTCTCCACACTCAGAGTCCCACCCCCCCCACTGTTTGCTAACCTCACCCCCGACTGTAAGCCCATCGCCACAAAGAGCAGGCGATACAGTGCCGGGGACAGGGTTTTCATCAAAACCGAAGTGGAGCGGCTCCTGAAGGAGGGGATTATTGAGGGCAGCTCCAGCCCCTGGCGAGCCCAGGTTGTGGTCGTGAAGACCGGCGAGAAACAACGCCTGGTCATCGACTACAGCCAAACAATAAACCGCTACACCCTGCTGGACGCCTACCCACTCCCACGCATAGCTGACATGGTCAACCAGATCGCGCAGTACCGCGTCTTTTCGACCATTGACCTGAAATCAGCATACCACCAGCTCCCCATCCGCCCCGAAGACCGCCAGTATACTGCTTTTGAGGCAAACGGCCGCCTCTATCACTTCCTTAGGGTTCCCTTTGGCGTTACCAACGGGGTCTCCGTCTTCCAAAGGGAGATGGACTGGATGGTCGATCAAAATGCGCTGCAGGCCACTTTCCCTTACCTAGACAATGTGACCATCTGCGGCCATGACTTGCAGGACCATGACGCAAACCTCGAGAAATTCCTCCGCACCGCCCAACTCCTGAACCTGACATATAACAAGGAGAAGTGCATATTCCGCACAAACCGCCTCGCCATCCTTGGCTGTGTTGTGGAACACGGGGTCATCGGTCCCGGACCGGATGCGTCCCCTTATGGAACTCCCACTGCCCCACTGCCTAAAAGCTCTGAAGAGGTGCCTAGGGTTTTTTTCCTACTACGCCCAGTGGGTCCCCTACTATGCAGACAAAGCCCGTCCGCTGATCAAATCCACCTCTTTTCCCCTGATGGCAGAGGCCCGCTCGGCCTTCCACCGTATCAAGGAGGACATTGCCAAAGCCACCATGCACGCAGTGGACGAATCCATCCCCTTCCAGGTGGAAAGCAATGCGTCCGACTTCGCTCTGGCCGCCACCCTTAATCAGGCGGGGAGACCTGTGGCATTCTTCTCACGAACCCTCCAGGGCCCGGAGACCAGACACTCCGCGGTCGAGAAGGAGGCCCAGGCTATTGTGGAGGCTGTGCGTCATTGGAGGCACTACCTGGCCGGAAAACGATTTACCCTGCTCACTGACCAGCGTTCAGTTGCTTTTATGTTCAACAACAAGCAGAGGGGCAAAATCAAAAATGACAAGATCTTGAGGTGGAGAATCTAACTTTCCACCTACAATTACGAGATCTTGTACCGGCCTGGGAAGCTCAATGAACCCCCAGATGCCCTATCGCGTGGCACCTGCGCCAGCGCGCAGATCGATAGGCTGAGGGCCCTCCACAATGACCTCTGCCACCCGGGGGTCACCAGGTTCTTCCACTTCATCAAGGCCCGCAACCTGCCGTACTCCATTGAGGAGGCCAGGACCATGACCAAGAACCGCCAAGTCTGCGCTGAGTGCAAACCGCACTTTTATAGACCAGACAGAGCCCACCTGATAAAAGCCACTCGCCCTTTCGAACGCCTGAGCATCGATTTTAAAGGGCCTCTCCCCTCCTCCGACCGCAATGTGTACTTCCTCAACATCATTGACGAGTACTCCCGTTTCCCGTTCGCTATCCCCTGCCCGGACATGACCAGTGCCACGGTCATTAAATGTCTGAACAGCCTCTTCACCCTGTTCGGTTTCCTCAGCTATATCCATAGCGACCGGGGCTCATCGTTTATGAGCGACGAACTCCGCCAGTACCTGCTCACTAGGGGTATTGCCACAAGCAGGACCACCAGTTACAACCCCCGGGGGAACGGACAGATGGAAAGAGAGAATGCAACAGTTTGGAAGGCTGCCCTACTAGCCTTAAAGTCTAGGGGCCTTCCGACCTCCCGCTGGCAGGAGGTGCTCCCCGATGCGCTCCACTCGATTCGGTCACTGCTCTGCACTGCCACCAATGCCACCCCTCACGAGAAAATGTTTGTCTTCCCAAGGAAGTCCACATCGGGGACAGCGTTACCGCCATGGCTGACGTCCCCAGGGCCGGTACTACTGAGAAGACACGTGAGGACCAATAAAACGGACCCCATGGTCGAGAGGGTCGACCTCCTCCACGCCAACCCCCAGTACGCTTACATTGCGTACCCGGACGGGCGGGAGGACACAGTCTCCATACGAGACCTCGCACCCTCGGGGACCGCTGTAACCCACTACCCATTACCACCCCCCCCACGACACCCTCGGGGACCGCTGTAACCCACTACCCATTACCACCCACCCCCCCCACGACCCGATATCCAACACCAGCAGCCGGCTCACCTTGGACCGTCACCCACGAGGACTACACTCCAGTTCCCCAGCCTACACGGGACACGACGCCGGAAGCTCCACCACCCCTGCCGTCGCCACGTCGATCACAGCGGCAGACAAGACCTCCAGAGAGACTCCAATACATGAACTTTTAAATACACTTCACCCCGCTGGACTCATTTTTAAACAAGGGGTGAATGTGGTAAACCACTGTTATACCTGTCTGTATGTGTATGTGTATTCCACTAGGTACAGGTCTGGACATGCCTCGGCTGACTCCTCCCACTATTCCAGGTATATAAGTGACTACCTCCCAGTCCCTTAGTATTCTGGACGGGTCGACCACTCGAGACTAGACCTTCATTCTTTAGTTAATAAAAGCCTGGTTGTTACTCGCTTAACCTCAGTCTTTTGAGTAATTGATGGCGCATCAAGATGGTTAGAGTCTCGCTTGTTGGAGATGGTCATTGGCTGGCACTTGTGTGGTGCGAATGTTACTTGCCACTTGTCAGCCCAAGTCTGAATGTTGTCCAGGTCTTGCTGCATATGGACACGGACTGCGTCAGTATCTGACGAGTCTCGAATGGTGCTGAACAGTGTGCAATCATCAGCGAACGTCCCCACTTCTGACCTTATGATGGAGGGAAGGTCATTGATGAAACAGCTGAAGATGGTTGGGCCTAGGACACTGCCCTGAGGCACTCCTGCAGTGATGTCATGTGATTGAGATGAATGACCTCCAACAACCACAGCCAACTTCCTTTGTGCCAGTTATGATTCCAACCAATGAAGAGTTTTCCCCTTGATTCCCATTGACTTCAGTTTTGCTAGGGCTCCTTGATGCCACACTCGATCAAATGCTGCCTTGATGTCAAGGGCAGTCACTCTCACCTCACCTCTTGAGTTCAGCTCTTTTGTCCATGTTTGGACCAAGGCTGTAATGAGGTCAGGAGCTGAGTGGCCCTGGCGGAACCCAAACTGGGCGTCAGTTAGCAGGTTATTGCTGAGTAAGTGCTGCTTGATAGCACTGTCGACGACACTTTCCATCACTTTGCTGATGATTGAGAGTAGACTGATGGGACGGTAATTGGCCGGGCACCTCGATTATGTGCTCAAATCCCTGGAGTGGGGCTTGAACCCACACACTCGGAGTGCTGTGCACAGTTCTGGTCTCTATATTACAAGAAGGATATAGAGGCACTGGAGAAAGTGCAAACAGATTTACAAGGATGATACCAGAACTGAGAGGTTATAACTATCAGGAGAGGCTGAACAGCCTGGAGCTTTTTTCTCTAGAAAAGAGAACGCTGAGGGGTGACCTGATAGAGGGCTTTAAAATGATGAATCGTAGATGTAGAGAGATGTTTCCACTTGTGGGGGAGACCAGAACTAATAAATCCAATAAGGAATTCAGGAGAAACTTTACCCAGAGAGTGGTGAGAATGTGGAACTCGCTGCCACAGAGAGTGGTTGAGGCGAATAGCAGAGATGCATTTAAGGGGAGGCTGGATAAGTACATGAGGGGGAAAGGAATAGAAGGTTATGGTGATCGGGTGAGATGAAGTAGAGTGGGAGGAGGCTCGTGTGGAGCACAAACGTTGGGCCGATTGGCCTGTTTCTGTGCTGTAAATACTTTGTAACGTATGTAATAAACAAATGTGTGAAGTTTATCGTCAGCCATTTTGTACTTCATTAAAAATAAATGTTTCAGAATTGAATCTTTTAAATAATTTTTTGAGTTTTTGAAACCCAAGGCCTTTAGAACAGGCAAAGGAAGATTTGTAATCTGTCAATGTCCAAATTTCCATTGTGAATGAGACCTTTGGATATGCAAATATACAACTGTCAGAAATAGTGAGAAGTGGTGATCTTGCATATTAAACCTTCAGATTCTACCATTAACCACCAGGACTGGAGGGGCTTTCACAATGGTTCACTAATCAATGCGCTGTCCCATCAGGAGCACAGGCTCACTGTTACCAAGCATGATCCCAGTTAGCTGATCTCAGCTTAGGGCACTAGCACTGACCCACCCCCACCCGCTGATTGCCAGCACATGTGAATGCAGGAACAGAGAATGGGTGAGAAGAAGATCAGGTTAATTCAGCTGTGACGCCGCTGCCAGTTGGATAGCCTACCGACACTCACAGTCTTGGCCAAGGGTGAAGATTGGCCGCCTCTGGTGTGGTACCAGAGGGTGTCCAGCACCGTACAACTGCACTCAAGCAGACACCCCGAAATCCCTGGGGATCCGTCCTGCTTTGCAGAAACCCCTGCCTGCCCATGATGGTCACGGTAGACCATGGCCTACATCCCAGTGATGGGGTCAGTGATGCACTCAGGGTGGCCCATCTGTACCTGAAGGGTCGGTCAGTGGCCCCCACACCAACAGAAGGTGAGAACGCTGCCATGCAACTCCAACATGGCATTAGAGACCCTGAAAGAGCCTCCCCAGACACGGAGCAGCCCAAAGGAGCTATCGGCCATGTCTAGGAGGTGACTGATCCCCTCTGGGGTCAATTACCCACTCCCCCTGCAGTTCAGGACCTTTGCCTGGCCCATAACAGAAGCCTCAGCTGCTCACAGCCCTCAGTAGGCGTCAGTTTGGTTTGGAGAATCAGGTGGCGTGTGGAATGGATGGAATTCCTGGGAACTCCCTCCGGCACACCGCCCCCCCACCCCCCCAGAAGTAGGGATGCGGGCGGAAGGTCTGCCCACTGTCCCCTCAACCTGAATTTAAAGGGCCACAGCCCAGCTAATGGGGTGGAATCTCAGAATAACCCGGTTCCGTCCGAAATTCCTGGTTTCTTCAGGCGGATATCAAGCCCTCCACCCTCTGAGCCCTCGTGTCTTCAGGAGCGGAGGGTGAATGGGCCAAGCCGGGTCTCGAAGAGGTGCCGTTAGTTGAGGGTACTGAGCGGGGGACCTGTGGGCTGGCTGAGAGGCACTCCTCACCTTGTATTTGGTGCTCATACCGTTCGAAGAGGGAGCTCCCTGTTGGCAGGTGTCCTGCCACCCGACCATTGCTGTGCTGGGTGCTGGCGTGCTGAAACAGGGCCACCGAGCAGCAGTCTTAGCCCTGATCTGAGATACATCGAATGGGAAAGTGCCAAGGAGAAGCTGCAAATGAGGCGGTGGAAAATACACAGATCCCAGGTCACGCCAACAGGTTGTGATGTTTTGCGGAGCTTTCTCCAGATAGTTTTCTCAGCTTCAATGTCTCACGCCCTTTGCATAGGTGGGTCCTCAGCCCCTATATCCCAGAGTGGGCCTTTCCCCACACTAGGTCATTTGCAGGGAGCCCAGGAGTCCAACAGAAAAAGCCTTGTTACTCTATTTCAGCTGTTTTACATAGAATTACAAAGAATCTACAGCACAGAAACAGGCCCTTCGGCCCAACTGCTCTATGCTGGTGTTTCTGCTCCGCGTGGGTCTCCACCCACCCCTCTTCATCTCACCCTGTCAGAATGTCATGATCTTTGTTCCATCATGTGTCATAGAATCACACAGCACAGAAGGAGGCCATTCGGCCCACCGTGCCTGTGCCGGCTCTTTGAACGAGCTCTCCAACTAGTCCCACTCCCCCCTGCTCTTTCCCCACAGCCCTGCAAATTTATATTTTCCAAGTATTTATCCAATTCCCTTGTGAGAGTTACCATTGAATCTGCTTCCACTGCCCTTTCAGACCGTGCATTTCAGTGTCCTCATGTGGTCTCTTTGAGTTTGGAAGGCAAACAATAGCAAAATACTGCGGATGCTGGAAATCTGAAATAACGACAGAAAATGCTGGAAGCACTCAGCAGGTGGGATAAACACTTCACTACACTGTCTCATAGGCTCGGAATGGCTTAAGACATTTATTAACCAGCAAATGGAAAAGTGAACTTTACCACTGACACACTGTAGATATACAACAATTTAAGGCATAAATATCCCTCCTCAAAAGTTAGAAAGTAACAAGCAGTTGTGTGTGTTGCACTACAATTCACAATTCACAATTCAAATCGCTTTATTGGCATGATAAGTTACATCTTATGTTGCCAAAGCATCAAAATACATTTATGGTTTAGCACATAAACGCAGTTCTATTCATACAGTGTATAAACAGGTATATCCCGGAGTGTATAAATATACATTCGCATTGTTTATATATATTCTTTTCTTAGTTTACTGGTTGTCCCTCTGTTCATGGCAAGCTGTAACATAGTGTGCCGCCAGTGTTACACAGCTTCTCTCCTCTCCCAGTAGGAATGGGAGTTTTTGGTTGTCATTCAGATATCTGAAATCAGGGCATATTTGTGAGAATTTTTGGTAGAAATTCTCCCTGATGCCCTGATATTTTCCACAGGCTGTGAGGAAGTGCATCTCTGTCTCCACTACTCCCTGACTGCAGTGAGAGCATATCCTGTCTTCTCTTGGCAGCCTGGTCTGCCTGTGTCTGCCTTTTTCGATCGCTAGGCTATGTTCGCTAAGTCTGTACCTTGTCAAGGTTCTTCTCAGTTTGTTATCCTTTACCATGGTCAGGTAATCAGCTATGTTGTATTGTCTGTTTAGGGCCAAGTAGCAATTGAGTTTGCTTTGGGTTTTTGTTGTTTCTGCCCAATATGTCAGATATTTTTCCTTTTGCTTAGCGACGATTGTGTTGGGTCGAATTCTTTGTGTTACCCTGTCACTGTCCTGGGGCTGGTTGTTGTTAGTATTGTTAGTAGTTACTTCACTGAGTCCCAGGACTAGTTGACTGAGGGTATTCTTCTTTATGGTCAGCTCTTGGCATTTCAGGGCGTCGTAGTGATAGCATTGGGGATTGCTCATTTGTAGGTGATTCCAAAATTTGGTGGCTCTTTTTTGGATAGTGATTATTAATGGATATTGGCCTAGTTCCGCCCTGCATGCATTGTTTACTGTTTTCCTTTGAGTCCGGAGGATACTTTTACAGAATTCTGCATGTAGGATCTCAATTGGGTGTTTGTCCCATTTTGTAAATTCTTGTTGAGTTAGCGGTCCCCATACCTCACTGCCATAGAGTGCAATTGGTTCAATTACTGATTTGAAAATTTTGAGCCAAATGCTAATTGGGATTTCTATTTGGATTGATTTTTTGATGGCATAGAAAGCCCTTCTTGCTTTCTCTTTCAGTTCATTCACAGCCAGTTTGAAGTTTCCCGTAGAACTGATTTTTAAGCCCAAGTATGTGTAGTTAGTGGTTTGTTCAATTTTGGTTGTTCCTACTGTGAAATTTATTTTGGGTCCCTGATGTTTGGATCTTTGCTGGAACACCAGGACTTTGGTTTTTTGGGGATTTATTGTCAGGGCCCAAGTCTGGCAGTACGACTCCAGCAGGTCCAGGTTCTGCTGTAGCCCCTCTTTAGTTGGTGACAGCAGAACCAGGTCGTCTGCATAGAGGAGGAATTTAACCTTGGATTCATATAGGGTGAGGCCGGGTGCTGTAGATTGTTCAAGTAGTTTTGCCAATCCATTTATGTAAATATTAAAGAGTGTCGGTGAGATTGGCGAGCCCTGCGTCACCCCCCGCCCCTGTGGGAAGTATTTTGTTTGTTTGTCTCCAATTTTAACTGCACATTTGTTGTTTGTATACATTGATTTAATTACATCATATGTTTTCCCTCCTACCCCGCTTTCGATAAGTTTCAGGAATAAACCGTCATGCCAGATGGAGTCGAAAGCCTTCTGGAAATCTACAAAGCATGCGTAGATTTTGCTTTTGTTATGGTGAACGTGTTTGTCAATTAGGGTCTGTAGGGTGAAGATATGATCGGATGTTCTATAGTTTGGCAGGAATCCAATTTGGCTTTTACTCAAGACATTGTGCTCCTCAAGGAAGTTTATAAGTCTTTTGTTTATGATGCTACAGAATACCTTCCCCAGGTTACTGTTTACACAGATGCCTCGATAGTTGTTTGGGTCGATTTTGTCCCCACTTTTGTATATGGGCGTTATGAGTCCTTTGTTCCAGATATCAGGGAAATAACCGACACTCAGAACCAAGTTGAAGAGTTTTAGGATAGCCAGTTTCATTTTGTTGTCTGTGTATTTAATCATCTCGTTTAGTATGCCGTCTGTCCCGCAGGCTTTTCCTGGTCGCAGGTCCTTGAGTTTTTCAAGAAGTTATTTTTCTGTTATTATGGCGTCTAGCGGGTTTTGGTTATCTTTTATGGCCATTTCTAGCTTTTCCAGTTTTTTGCATACTTGGTGTTGCTCTGGTCTTAGTGTGTTTTTCTGGTATAATTTTTCAAAGTGGTTTACCCATGTGTCCCCATTTTGAATGGCCAAATCGTCGTGTTGTTTTTTGTGTAGTGTTTTCAAGTTTTCCCAGAAACAATTGGAATCAATGGATTCCTCCATGGAGCTGAGTGTATTCTTAATATATTGCTCTTTTTTGGTTCTGAGTGTGTTTCTGTATTGTGTTAGTGTCTGACAATAAGTAAGGCGTAGTTCTTTGTTTTCTGGATGTCTGTGTTTTTGGTTTGATAATTTTCTAAGTTTTTTCCTCATGTTATGGCAATCTCGGTCAAACCATTTTTCATAGTTTTTTGTTTTGGGTTTGTTCTTGCGAGCTTTCAAGTTTGCATTTGTTGCCAAATTATCAAAAATATTGTTTAGTTTACTAACTGCCCGGTTTACACCTTCTTTATTGTGAGTGTATATGTTATCCAGAAAGGTGTCTAAGAGAGCTTGAGTTGATGCATTGCTAATTGTTTTCTGGTATTTTTCCGTGTCGTTTTTGGCCCATCTGTATGATTTTTTGGTGTTGTACAGTTTACTGGGTTGTGTTTCTATGTTGTTTGTTTCTGTCTTTTTGAGGAACATAGTAATTTGACTGTGATCTGACAGTGTTGTTTGTGGTTTGACTGTGAATGCTCTGAAAGAGGATGGGTCTAAGTCTGTAATCATATAGTCTACTGTGCTGCAGCCAAGAGGTGAGCAATAGGTCGATCTTCCTAGGAGGTCTCCTATGAACCTACCATTGACAATGTACAGACCCAGGATTCGACAGAGCTGTAGTAGCTGTTTTCCGTTGGTATTTGACTGCTTGTCGCAGTTATGCCTGTATGGAAGGGAAGGGATGTCAAAGTGGTTATTCCCGAAAACGTAATTGTTTCCCTGATTATTGGTGAAGTCTGGTTCTTCGCCCGTTCTTGAATTGAGGTCCCCACAGATCAACACGTTCCCCTGGGCCTGGTATTGGATAATTTCCCCCTCCATGTTGGAGAAGGTGTCCTCTTTAAAGTACGGGGAATCGATTGGAGGGATATAAAGTGCGCAAATGTAAACATCTTGGGCGTTTGAGATAATCTCCCTCTCAAGTTTGAGCCACATATGGTTTTCGCCCTTTTTTTATAAATTTGATGTAATTCTTAAGTTCTGTTTTAAACCAGATCAGTATGCCTCCGGAGTCTCTGCCTTGGGTTACACTAAACATCAGTGTCAACTGGACCTGGCTCAATGTCCCTGAATATTACAGGCTGGTTCATTGCTGAATATCCCTTTCCTATCCTATCGCGCTGATGGCTTCAGATGGAACAAGATAGGCTGAGATATACTTTGAAAATTTGACCAGGGCAAAGGAAATTTAAATTAGTATCTCTTAAGCTCAAATAGAGTTAAACATATATTCAAACAAAACTCCTAGGATGTTTGTATTTGAATTGAGTTGCTTCGTCCACTTCGGATACCTGTCACAGAATTGGTTTTGGGGCTAATGTGTATCAAAACAAGCTGGGCCATTTTCTGTTTTGAGACTTTTTTTAACCCCAGGTGTAACATGACAAAGAAAGAGCCCAATGATATGATGTATCATAGACAAAATAGCTGGAGCCAGGAATGTGTGCAGCCTGCTGGCAAGCCAGCTAACGGGGAGGACAGGGAGAAACCCATGAACCCATCCTCACATTGGAAGGTGTCAGCCAGGTAAACACGACCAATGTAAACGATCCCATGATATTATTTGAATTCGAGCACGGGTGTCCTCCCTGGTGTCCTGGCCAATATTTATTACACTTCAAAGGACAGATTATCTGGCCATTTATCTCATTGTTGTTTCTGGGAGCTTGCTTTGCGCAAATGATCTGCTGTGTTTCCTACATTACAACAGTGACTGCACTTCAAAAAGTACTTCATTGGCTGTGAAGCGTTTTGGGACGTCCTGAGTTGGTGAAAGGCGAATTCCCCTGCTCTTCTTACAATAGTGCCGTGGGATCTTTTACATCCACCTGAGAGAGCAGACAGGGCCTCGGTTTAATGTTTCATCTGAAAGACGGCACCTCCAACAGTGCAGCACTCCCTCAGCACTGCACTGGAGTGTCGGCCTAGATTTTGTGCTCAAGTCTCTGGCATGCGGCTTGAACCCACGACCTTCTGACTCAGAGGTGAGGGTGCTACCACTGAGCCACAGCTGACACTGCGCTATATAAATGCAAGTCTTTCTTTCTCTTCATCAGTGAGTAAGAAATATGATGGATTTAGTGCCGAGTGTATTAGATTCCCTGAAGCAAAATCTCAACAAGGCTTACAAATTTATACAAACATATCAATGTACCTCATTATAGAACATTTCACCCAGTGAGTCCCCCGAGGCCGGGCACCAGAACACCTAGTACTGCTCAGGCAGCGTTAGTTAATGTGACGGGTGATATCAATATTCTGACAAGAATTGTTAATATTCCTTTGCCTCACTTAATTTCTTTTAAACCTTACTGACTGTGAGAAGGAAGAATCCTGGTTGACGGGTGACAATGTTGTGATGAGATTCAGGTAGTGTGTTTCTGAGGCAGAGTCATTCCTCCCTCCATCTTGTTTTGTTTCTGATCCCTGATTTACAACTAAAGTATTTTCAGGAATGATGGCAAAGGTTTTTAGGCCCAATAAGCTTGCGGCTTTTCCACCCCACCCACCTTCCCACCGTATCCCTCAACCCCACCTACCCTCCTTCTCCCCATGTCCCTCAATCCCACCTACCCACCTTCTCCCCATATCGCTCAATCCCACCTACCCACCTTCTCACCATATCCCTCAACCCCACCCACCCTCCTTCTCCCCATGCCCCTCAACCCCACCCACCCTCCTTCTCCCCATGCCCCTCAACCCCACCCATGCACCTTCTCACCGTATCCTCAACCCCACCTACCCAGCTTCTCACCATATCCCTCAACCCCACCTATCCACCTTCTCACTCTATCCCTTAGTCCCACCCACCGTATCCCTCAACCCCACTTACCCACCTTCGCACCGTATCCCTCAACCCCACTTATCCACCTTCTCACTCTACCCCTCAACCCCACCCACCCTCCTTCTCACCATATCCTTTAACCCCACTTATCCACCTTCTCCCCATGTCCCTCAACCCCACCTTCCAACCGTATCCCTTAACTCCACCCACCTTCTGTTGCTGATGGTGAGGTTTGAGGCAGAGTTGGAGGGGTGGACAGGAGTCCCGTCCTCCAGAACTCCACCCTGCAGAAGAGAATCCAACCCATTGCCTTCATCCATCTCCTACTCCAATTCACTCTTTTCCAGCCCCTAAAACCTGTGGAACTCCTCACATCCCTCAATTTTCCATTCCTCCTACAATCTATAGGCTGCATTTATGAGCCGTGCTTGATGTCACCAAATTATTACCTCATCTCCCTTTAACCCTTGGTAATATCCTTACTGTGGCCTCAGTTTCTCAAAAGTCATTACAAAATGTTCAGCTGGGCCCTGTGAGTACTCACGGGACCCTTGCACACCAAACAAGGGAAGTGACTAATTGACTATCCAAGTGTAACAGGAAACTAGCAACCTCTTGGAAAAATAAAAGTTCAAAGTCGGATTTCCAACCCTCCAGGATTGCCCTGGAGCCTCCAGGAATTAAAGACTACTCTCCCGGACACTGCTGCGAGTAACTGGGGAGAAAAATCATTGGGGCATGTAATATATGTGGGTAGAACAAGTGAAGGACAGAGTCAGGATGAGTTGCTAGTCCATGTGCTTGCTTTACTAGGCCAGAGCAAACTGAGCATGCTCAGACTAAACCATGTGATAAGCCATGTGACAATACATTGCACTGCTTTTCCCCTTAAAAAGTGTACGCATTCCCCTCTCAAATACAACAAAACTATGGTCCCACCTCTGTCAGCATTACATGTACCACATAACAAGGACTCCTGGCTTTGTTTCCTTTAAATTAACTGCAAATCCAGTTTAATAACAGGTTTATGGAGCTTTCCTGATCTCCTCTTTTGGTGTTGAGCCAATTTTTGGGCTGTTTTGTTTTGGTTCTGAACTCAAAGATGATCCTGTTTCTATCTCAGACTTGTTTGAACCTATGTTTCACTTCAATCCACTTTGCTGACAAGTGATTCAAGATCACTGTCCAATCCAGGCCAGTAAACAAAGCTTCTTGCAATTGATTTCATACCAACGATCCCTGGATGTTCGGCCTTAATCCTATCTCTCCAAGAAGTAGGTACCAGCACTTTGTTTCCCCACTTGCTACAACCTTGCTCACAAAACAATTCCATACGATGGTTATGGAATGGTTTCAATTCTGTGTCCAGACACTGATCAGTCCATCCATTCAAGGTGTTTTCATACATGCTTTTCAGTATTCAGCCCTTTTGAGTCTCATCTGCAATCTCATTTGCATTCACGGGAAAGTCTTTGTCAACTGCACCTAGCGTGAAAATTGCACCTTCACTCCCAACACACAAGTCCTCACATGGTAACCTGGATGAGGCAACTGTGATTGCATTTAGCTTTCAAGTGTGATATTCAATCGTGTAGTCATATTGTATTCAAGGGAACGGTAGTGTAGTGGTAATGTCACTGGGCTAGTAATCCAGAAACCTGGACTAATGATCCAGAAATGTGAGTTTAGAACCCCATCATGGCAGCTGGGGAATTTAAATTCAGTTAATTAAATAAATCTGGAATAAAAAGCCTAATATCAGTAATGCTAACCATGAAACTATCGGATTGTTGTAAAATCCCATCTGGTTCACTAATGTCCTTTAGGGAAGGAAATCTGCCATCCTTACCTGGTCTGGCCTATATGTGACTCCAGACCCACAGCAATGTGGTTGACTTTTAACTGCCCTCTGAAATGGCCTAGCAAGCCACTCAGTTGTACACAACCGCTACAAAAAACAATAATAAAAATAAAGGGAGAACCAGTGGATGTGGTGTATTAAGGCTTTCGATAAGGTCCCGCATAAGAGATTAGCGTGCAAAATTAAGGCACATGGGATTGGGGGCAAGGTATTGACTTGGATAGAGACCTGGTTGGTGGACAGAAAGCAAAGAGTTGGAATAAACGGGTCGTTTTCCGAGTGGCAGGCAGTGACTAGTGGGGTATCGCAGGGATCGGTCCTTGGACCCCAGCTGTTCATAATATATATTAATGATCTGGACGAGGGAATTGGATGTAATATCTCCAAATTTGCAGACGACGCAAAGCTGGGTGGGAGGGTATGCTGTGAGGAGGATGTTGTGAAACTCCAGTACGATTTGGACAGGTTGGGTGATTGGGCAGAAACATGGCAAATGCACTATAATGTGGATAAATGTGAGGTTATCCACTTTGGTGGCAAAAACAGGAAGGCAGATTATTATTTGAATGGCAATAGATTGGGAGAAGGGGAAGTGCAAAGAGACCTGGGTATTCTTGTGCACCAGTCGCTGAAGGTAAGCATGCAGGTGCAGCAGGCGGTTAAGAAGGGAAATGGTATGTTGGCCTTCGTAGCAAGAGGGTTCGAGTACAGGAACAAGGATGTCTTGCTGCAGTTGTACAGGGCCTTGGTGAGACCGCACCTTGAGTATTGTGTGCAGTTTTGGTCGCCTTATCTGAGGAAGGATATTCTTGCCATGGAAGGAGTGCAGCGAAGATTCACCAGGCTGATACCTGGGATGGCAGGAATGATGTATGAGGAGAGATTGTGTCGATTGGGCTTATACTCAGTGGAATTTAGAAGATTGAGAGGGGAGCTCATCGAAACCTATAAAATTCTGTCAGGCCTGAACAGACTAGATGCAGGAAGGATGTTCCCGATGGCTGGGGAGTCCAGAACCAAGGGTCATAGTCTAAGGATAAGGGGTAAGCTATTTAGGACTGAGATGAGGAGGAATTTCTTCACCCAGAGAGTGGTGAACCTGTGGAATTCTCTACCACAGAAGGCAGTAGAGGCCAATTCATTAAATATATTCAAGAAGGAGTTGGATATATTTCTTAAGGTTAAAGGGATCAAGGGATATGGGGAGAAGGCAGGGACAGGGTACTGAATTTGGATGATCAGCCATGATCTCATTGAATGGCGGAGTGGGCTCAAAGGGCCGAATGGCCTACTCCTGCTCCTATCTTCTATGCTTCTATGTTTTAACTGCCCTCTGAAATGGCCTAGCGAGTCACTCAGTTGTACACAACCGCTACAAAAAACAATAATAAAAATAAAACTGGATGGACCACCTTGGCACTGGCTATGTACAGGACAACGGCACACCCAGCCCAGTCGACCCTGCAAAGTCCTCCTCACTAACATCTGGGGACTTGTGCCAAAATTGGGAGAGCTGTCCCACAGACTAGTCCAGCAACAGCCTGACATAGTCATACTCACAGAATCACACCTTTCAGCCAATGTCCCAAACTCCTCCATCACCGTCCCTGGGTACGTCCTGTCCCACGGGCAGGACAGACCCACCACGGGTAGCGGCACAGTGGTATACAGGAAGGAGTGGCCCTGGGAGTCCTCAACATTGACTCCAGACCCCATCAAATCTCATGGCATCAGGTTGAACATGAGCAAGGAAACCTCCTGCTGATTACCACCTACCGCCCTCCCTCAGCTGATGAATCAGTACTCCTCCATGTTGAGCTTCACTTAATCATAGTCATAGTCTTCGAGACATTTGGCCCACCGGCTCTCTGCAGAGCAATCCAGTCAGTCCCATTCCCCCGCTCTATCCCCATAGCCCTGCTGGTTTATTTCCCTCAAGTGCCTATCCGGTCTCCCCTTGAAAACATTGAGTGTCACCACTTCCATCGGCAGCGAGTTCCAGGTCCTCACCACTCGCTGCGTAAAAAAGCTTTTCCTCACATCCCCCCTGTATCTCTTGCCCAAAACCTTAAATCTGTGACCCCTAGTCCTTGTACCATTAACTAGTGGGAACAGCCTTTCCCCGTCTAGCCTATCCAAACCCATCCTAATCTTGTACACCTCCATCAAATCACCCCTCAACCTCCTTTGCTCTAATGAAAACAAATCCAGCTTCTCCAACCTGTCCTTGTAGCTAAGATCCCCCATCCCCAGAACCATTCTGGTAAATCTCCTCTGCACCCTCTCAAGTGCCTTCACGTCCTTCCTAAAGTGTGGTGACCAGAACTGGACGCAATACTCCAGTTGTGGTCTAACCAGCGCTTTATGAAGGTTCAGCATAACATCTCTACTTTTGTACTCAATACCTCTATTTATGAAGCCCAAGATCCCATATGCTTTGCTAACCACTCTCTCAATATGTCCTGCCACCTTCAGGGACCTGTGCACATTAACTCCCAGGACCCTCTGTCCCTGCATACTCTTTAAAACTGTGGCATTAAATGTACAGGAAACTCTTTTTTATCCGGCACCGACGGGACCGGCGTGGTGCCGGTTTATCAAAAAGTCCGGATTACAGAGAGGTATAGTAAAAGGTACGAGAGCCCCGTACACAGCAACAAATCCAGGCTTCCCTGTTGCTTAGCAACAGGTGCAAGAACCCCAGCCACAAGATCCAAGCGTCCCTGTTGCTTAGCAACAGCTGCAGGAACCCCGGTTACACAGCCACAGATCCAGGAACGGCCACTAATATGAAGTAAAACTTACCTGAACCTACTCCTGAATTTTGCCGGTTAACAGAGATTTCCAGTTATTTAGGTGCCAGTAAATCAAGAGTTTCCTGTATATTGCCTCTCCCTGTTCTTTCTGCCAAAATACATCACCTCACACTTCTCCGTATTACTTGGAAGAAGCATTGAGGGTAGCAAGGGCACAGAATGTACTCTGGGTGGGGGACATCGATGTCCATCACCAAGAGTGACTCGGTAGCACCACTACTAACCGAGCTGGCCGAGTCCTGAAGAACATAACTGCCAGTCTGGGCCTGCGACAGGTGGTGAGAGAACCAACACGAGGGAAAAACCTACTTGACCTCGTCCTCACCAATCTACCTGTCACAGATGCATCTGTCCATGACAGCATTGGTAGCAGTGACCACCGCACAGTCCTTGTGGAGACAAAATCCCGTCTTCGCATTGAGGACACCCTCCATCGTGTTGTCGTGCTAAATGGGATAGATCAGAACAGATCTAGCAGCTCAAAACTGGGCATCCATGAGGTGCTGTAAGCCATCAGCTGCAGCAGAATTGTATTCCACCACAATCTGTAACCTCATGGCCCGGCATATCCCTCACTCTACCATTACCATCAAGCTAGGGGACCAACCCTGGTTCAATAAGGAGTGTAGAAGAGCATGCCAGGAGCAGCACCAGGCATACCTAAAAATGAGGTGCCAACCTGGGGAAGCTGCAACACAGGACTACATGCATGTTAACAGCGGAAGCAGCATGTCATAGACAGAGCTAAGCGATCCCACAATCAATGGATCAGATCAAAGCTGTGCAGTCCTGCCTCCAGTCGTCAATGGTGGTGGACAATTAAACAACTAACAGGAGGAGGAGGCTCCATGAATATTCCCATCCTCAATGATGGTGGAGCCCAGCACATGAGTGCAAAAGACAAGGCTGAAGCACTTGCAACCATCTTCAGCCAGAAGTACTGAGTGGATGATCCATATCGGCCTGCTCCTGAGGTTCCCACCATCACAGAAACCAGTCATCAGCCAATTCGATTCACTCCACGTGATATCAAGAAACGGCTGAGCGCACTGGATACAACAAAGGCTATGGGCCCTGACAACATCCCGGCTATCGTGCTGAAGACTTGTGCTCCAGAACTAGCCGCGCCTCTAGCCAAGCTGTTCCAGTACAGCTACAACACTGGCATCTACCCGACAAAGTGGAAAACTGCCCAGGTATGTCCTGTCCACAAAAAGCAGGACAAATCCAATCCGGCCAATTACCGCCCCATCAGTCTACTCTCAATCATCAGCAAAGTGATGGAAGTGCTATCAAGCGGCACTTACTCACCAATAACCTGCTCACTGATGCCCAGTTTGGGTTCCACCAAGACCACTCTGCTCGCGACCTCATTACAGCCTTGGTCCAAACATGGACAAAAGAGCTGAATTCCAGTGGTGAGGTGAGAGTGACTGTCCTTGACATCAAGGCAGCATTTGACCGAGTGTGGCATCAAGGAGCCCCAGTAAAACTGAAGTCAATGGGAATCAGGGGGAAACCCCTCCACTGGCTGGAGTCATACCTAGCACAAAGGAAGATGGTTGTAGTTGTTGGAGGTCAATCATCTCAGCCCCAGGACATCGCTGCAGGAGTTCCTCAGGGCAGTGTCCTAGGCCCAACCATCTTCAGCTGCTTCATCAATGACCTTCCCTCCATCATAAGGTCAGAGGTGGGGATGTTCGCTGATGATTGCACAGTGTTCAGTTCCATTCGCAACTCCTCAGATAATGAAGCAGTCCATGCCTGCAAGCAGCAAGACCTGGACGAGATTCAGGCTTGGGCTGATAAGTGGCAAGTAACATTCGCGCCACAAAAGTGCCAGGCAATGACTATCTCCAACAAGCGAGAGTCTAATCACCGCTCCTTGACATTCAACGGCATTACAATCACCGAATCCCCCACCATCAACATCCTGGGGATTACCATTGACCAGGAACTTAACTGGACCAGCCACATAAACACTGTGTCTAAAAGAGCAGGTCAGAGGCTGGGTATTCTGCGGCGAGTGTCTCACCTCCTGACTCCCTAAAGCCTTTCCACCATCTACAAGGCACAAGTCAGGAGTGTGATGGAATACTCTCCACTTGCCTGGATGAGTGCAGCTCCAACAACACTCAAGAAGCTCGACACCATCCTGGACAAAGCAGCCCGCTTGATTGGCACCTCATCCACCACCTTAAACATTCACTCTCTGCACCACCGGCGCACCATGGCTGCAGTGTGTACCATCTACAAGATACACTGCAGCAACTCACCAAGGCTTCTTTGACAGCACCTCCCAAACCCGCGACCTCTTCCACCTGGAAGGACAAGGGCAGCAGACGCATGGGAACACCACCACCTCCAAGTTCCCCTCCAAGTTACACACCATCCTGACTTGGAAGTATAGCGCCGATCCTTCATCGTCGCTGGGTCAAAATCCTGGAACTCCCTCCCTAACAGCACTGTAGGAGTACCTTCACCACACGGACTGCAGCGGTTCAAGAAGACGGCTCACCACAACCTTCTCAAGGGCATTTAGGGATGGGCAATAAATGCTGGCTTTGCCAGCGATGTCCACATCCCAGGAACGATTAAAAAAACACTGCCAAATGTCGCATTCTTGATGAGGCCATTTCAGGGATGGCAGATTTGGGCCCCAATATTGCTAGGAGCGGTTTGTGATTCATTATCAGGGTAAACTTTCTGCCGATCAGGAACTGTTGGAATTTCTTGATTCCAAACACTATGGCGAGTGCCTCCTTTTCAATTTGCACATAGTTTCTTTTGATCTTTTTTGAGGGTTCGCAATGCAAACATGATTGGTTTCTCTTGGCCGTCATCCATTATGTGGTGTATGACAGCTCCCACACCATAGCTGGAAGCATCGCACGCTAACTTAAGCTCACGCTCTGTGTCGTAATGCACAAGTAGAGCATCGCTAGAGAGACTTCTCTTACAAGCGTCGTAAGCTTCCTGTTGCGCTTTTATCCACTTCCATTGGAAAACCTTCTTGAGGAGCTCGTGCAAAGGAGCTAACATGGTCGCTAACTCAGGTAAGAAACGTGCGTAGTACTGGACCATTCCAAGGAAAGACCTTAACTCAGACACGTTCTGTGACTTTGGAGCATTGTTGACAGCATCAACCTTTCCCTTTACTGGTTGCAAGACATTTGCATCAACTTTCAAACCAAGGTACACAACCTCGGGCTGCACAAAAGCACATTTGCTCCTTTTCAATTTGACATTGTGGGAATTCAACCTTTGAAGCACTATATCTAGCACTTCTAGATTTTCTTCCTCGCTGCTTGTAGCGATCAGCACATCATTTTGATTGCAAAAACAATTTGAAACTCCTTGCAAAATCTTATCCATCGTAGCCTGGAAGATTTTGGGGAGGACTTTACACCATACGGCAGCTCGGTGTATGAGTACAGTCCCTTGTGTGTGTTGATGGTGAGATACTGTTGACTCTCTTTGTCAACATTCAGCTGAGTGTAAGTGTGCGACAGGTCAAGCTGGAGAAAACCTTTGACCCAGAGAGTGCTGCATACAAATCTTGTGATGTAGGTAACGGGTACTGCTCATCGTCAACTGCTTGGCTGACAGTAACTTTGTAGTCACCGCACAAGCGAACAGTTTGTCTGCTTTGGGCACTACCACAATCGGGGTAGCCCATTCACTTTGGTCAGTTTTTACTAGCACTCTGTTCTCTCTCAGTTTCTCTAGCTCTTCCTCCACCTGACTTTTCAACGCATAGGGGACCGGCCTTGCCTTACAATAGAGAGGCTTTGCGTTGGACTTGATGTGGATATGCACGTCATACCCAGTGATGCCCTCATAACTGTCTGTGAACATGATTTTATACTGTTCAGCATTGTCTCAAGTCGCTTCTTTGACGCGTCTATACTGAAGATGTTTTTCCGGTCTAGTTTTAACTTTCTTAACCAGTCTTTGCCCATGAGAGTTGGCCTGTTGTTGTAGCTCGCTACAATAATGGGCAGCTTTACTGATTGGCCATTGTGCTGAACTGTACATTCCATTTAACATTCCCAGAACCACGATAGGGTTCCCCTTGTCCTCACCTTTCACCCCACCAGCCTTCACATTAAACGGATCATCCTCCTCCATTTCCGGCACCTCCAACGTGATCCCACTACCAAACACATCTTCCCCTCCCCTCCCCTTTCAGCATTCTGAAGGGACCGCTCTCTCCGCAACACCCTGGTCCACTCCTCAATCACCCCCAACAGCCCCTCCCCCCCCCATGGCACCTTCCCCTGCAAGCGCAGGAGAGGCAACACCTGCCCTTTTACCTCCACCCTTCCTGCTGTCCAGGGCCCCAAACACCCCTTCCAGGTAAAACAGCGATTTAGTTGTACCTCTTGCAATTTAGTATACTGTATTCACTGCTCACGATGTGGTCTCCTCTACATTGGGGAGGCAAACACAGATTGGGTGACCGCTTTGCGGAACACCTCCATTCAGTCCGTAAGCATGATCCCGAGCTTCCGGTCGCCTGTCACTTTAATTCTCCGCTCCACTCCCACTCTGACCTCTCTGTCCTCGGCCTCTTACACTGTTCCAGTGAAGCTCAACATAAGCTCGAGGAACAGCACCTCATCTTTCGATTGGGCACTTTACAGCCTTCTGGACTAAACATTGAGTTCAACAATTTCAGACAATAACCCTCCCATTTTTTCAGGTGGCAGCTGTTGGTGATTCTGCTGTCCCCATTTGCAGCATTTAATCTCCCCGGAGTTCAATCCTCGCACAGACTGGGCCTTTAGTTCCTTCTGTTTTATCTCAAGAGTTTAATAACCTTGCTTGTATAACAATGAAAAGAGTACGCAGGAGACCGAGTTCAGTTCACAGCCATCACTTTCCAGAATCTTCTCAACCCCATGCACTCTATTTCCCATAGTGCATTGCACATCACAACTACGGTAAGCTATGTGGGACAATTCAAATACAACATTCAAAATACACAACACCTTCCTCCCCTCCACCCCCTTTCCCTGCCTCTGTACCTGCTTAAAACCTGTTACATCTCCAACTTTTACCAGTTCTGACAAAGAGTCACAGACCTGAAACATTAACTCTGTTTCTCTCTCCACGGATGCTGCCTGGCCTGCTGAGTGTTTTCAGCATTTTCTGTTGTTATTTCAGATTTCCAGCATCCGCAGTATTTTGCTATTGTACATTCCATTTGTCCACCTGTCTCTAGGATTTCTCCAGAGTAGGTTTTTAACTCTACGGTACTCTTTGTAAGTTGTATTTGATTAAACTTACTCTCATATGTGTCCTTACTCATGATAGAGCAGTCCCCCGCCATGTTGATTCACGTCTATATATTGCTCATAGACCAAAAGTTTTGTACAGAAGTCTGCTAGCGTTGCCGCTGGTGGCATAGATACTGTAGATGCCGAGTTCTTCAACATCAGGTGTGTTCACTTCAATATTGTGAACTCCTCCCTTTTGTTGGCATTGCTTTGCATTGCCACTAGAATGGTTCTTACTTCCTGCTTTCGATCTAGCTCTGCAAGCTGTTGAAATATGGCCTTCGTTCTGGCAGTGAACACACTTCGCATTTCTGTATTGGCAGGACTGTGGTGAGTGATTTCCAGTGCAGTGATAACAATTCACTGAACTGCTCTCACCGACATGCTTTTGACTTGGTCTCACAGCTTTAGGTTTGGCGGTGGCTCTGTGACTGTAGACCTCAGCTGCACTAGTCACTTGAGTTGGATGGAGTTCCCTAGCATTCTTAGACACCATCTCCATAGATAGGGCAACTTTGCATGCTATGTCAAACGTTAGGTTCGGAGTGTTCAGTAATTTGGACTGTGTGCGCCCATCCACCAGTCCACACACAAACTTATCTTGTAATGCACGATCCAAAAATATGTCAAAGTTACAATGCAAAGACAGTTTCTTAAGAGCTACAATGTACTCACTGATGGCTTCACTTTGTTTTTGGTTTCTGGTACCAAACTTATAGCTATGTGCTATTTCTAATGGTTTTGGGTCAAAATGGTCCTCGAGTTTCTCGACAATGTCTTCAAACGACACATGCTTTGCTTTCCCTGGTGTGAGTAGGTTTGTCAACGTACCATAGACATCTGGCCCGATCTCTGTTAGAAAAATTGCTTTCTGCCACTCACGAATTACTTTATTTTGAGCTTGAACATTCACATTACATTTTGGCGACGAGAATGGATCCCAGAGCCATTTTTAGGGATCATGGAAGGACACAGTGCTCAGCCTTCGAGTGACCTTCAGTCTCAATAATGTTCTTGACCCTAAAAAACATCTCCATCCGCTCAACGTAAGAACTGAATGGTTCGCGAGCTCGGTCATACATACCGAGGCTTCCGATGAATCCTGTAGGTGCGGCCATGATTGTCCCGATCCCGTTGAATAGTGAGTCAGCACGCTCCGTGTACCTGTGAGAACCAACGCCGCTGTTGCTGTGTATACACACACGAAGCACAGATAATTCTGCACCAACATTAACGGTAAAACATCGCAAAAATTCAGTTTTGGTGTCACAAATTCACCGTCAACTTGTCCACTCGAAGGTTGAGCACTGTGTCCTTCCATGATCCCTAAAAATGGCTTTGGGATCCATTCTCGTCGCCAAAATGTAATATATATGGGTAGAACAAGTGAAGAACAGAGACAGGATGAGCTGCTCGTCCATGTGCTTGTTTATTAGGCCAGAGCGAACTGAGCATGCTCAGACAAACCACATGACAAACCATGTGACAATACATTACAGGGCACTAAAACAAAATTGTGCTTTTCTAAAACTTTCTTTGAACACTTTTATTTATTTAGTTATAAAAGTATCAGAGTTGGTAAGAAAGGCGGTTTGACTGAGTGGAGTGGTTACAGGCGGAAGGTTATGTGATGAAACTCCAGCAATTCGCCCAGCCAGAGTTGGCTAGAGAAAAGTAACATCCAATTTAAAAAGTTCAAATCTGCAGCATATCTTGTCGGAGTGAATTTGCGATGCCGCACCCCCCTCGTGGAGCAACATTCCAGGGGCGCGAGTCGGAGAACAGGTGCAGCAGCCGATGTGTGATCAGTGCTCCCCGCTGGGAGTGTGGGATTGTGGATTCATCCTCCCGCGAAGGCTTCTATCTGATGTGCTCCCACCCTGGTGCTGTCAGTACAGAGGCTCAGTTATAATTTGGTGACTGATGCTGAGCGTGATTAAATCACGTACACAATCTGACTGATTTATTCACCTTAAGCTGAGGCATTGAATTAATGAACTTTGGAATGGGAACTGTATTCCTGTGCAACAATCGCTGTAAGGCATGATGCAGGGAGGGGACGGTGTTTAATCTGGGCAGGGACTATACCTCTGGTCCTAGAGCAGGCAGCTGCCTTTGGTAAAGCTTCATATTACCTGATAGGTGTGATCACCTGTTAGCGATAGACCTTGGTAATGCCTGTACTGCCCCGAGAGGTGTCCAGTGAATTTGGACTGAGACCCAGGGCTTATATTGCTAATTGATGCAAACTGGGCCCTCTCCCAATTGCCCCGCATTGCTTCACTGAGTGCTTGTGTTAACTGGAGTCTGGGAGTCCGCAAGCTGCTCATTATGGACTCCACCCTAATACTGAGACTTGTATTCTCAGTAGTGGAAATCTGGAACTCTCTCCCCCAAAATGCTGTTGAGGCTGGGGGTCAATTGAAAATTTCAAAACTGAGATTGATAGATTTTTGTTGGGTAAGGGTATTAAGGGTTATGGAACCAAGGCGGGTAAATGGAGTTAGGATGCAAATCAGACATGATCTAATTGAATGGCGGAACAGGCTCGAGAGCCCGAATAGCCTCCTCCTGTTCAAGTGTTGCTATTCTACCTGGAAGGTGTGCATGCAGGGGAGGAAGAGGAGGGGTGGAAGGAGAAGGCAGATTGGTGTGTCAAAGACTGAGTGACCAGACTTGTAGTTGAAAGCAGCCACTTTTATTGTTTTCTCTCTATACCCTACTTATCCCGTTCCAACAGTTAAGTCCATTCCCTCTTAGTCTTCCCTCCCAAATTGTGGTTGTTGGAGGCCAATCATCTCAGCCCCAGGACATCGTTGCAGGAGTTCCTCAGGGCAGTGTCCTAGGCCCAACCATCTCCAGCGGCTTCATTAATGAACTTCCCTCCATCATAAGGTCAGAAGTGGAGATGTTCGCTGATGATTGCACAATGTTCAGTTCCATTCGCAACTCCTCAGATAATGAAGCAGTCCATGCCCACATACAACAAGACCTGGACAACAGTCAGGCTTGGGCTGATAAGTGGCAAGAAATATTCATGCCACACAAGTGCCAGGCAATGACTATCTCCAACAAGCGAGCGTCTAACCACCTCCCCTTGACATTCAATGGCGTTACCATTGTCGAGTCCCCCACCATCAACATCCTGGGGGTCACCATTAACCAGATACATAACTGGACCAGCCACATAAATACTGTGGCGACAAGAGCAGGTCAGAGGCTGGGTATTCTGCGGTGAGTATCTCACCTCCTGACTCCCCAAAGCCTTTCCACCATCTACAAGGCACAAGTCAGGAGTGTGATGGAATACTCTCCACTTGCCTGGATGAGTGCAGCTCCAACAACATTCAAGAAGCTCGACATCATCCAGGGCAAAGCAGCCCGCTTGCTTGGCAGCCCATCCACCACCTTAAACATTCACTCCCTCCCTCACCGGCGCACCGTGGCTGCAGTGTGTACCATCTACAAGATGCACTGCAGCAACTCGCCAAGGCTTCTTCGGCAGCACCTCCCAAACCCGTGACCTCTACCACCTAGAAGGACAAGGGCAGCAGGCGCATGGGAACGCCACCACCTCCAAGTTACCCTCCAAGTCACACACCATCCTGATATGGAAATATATCGCTGCTCCTTCATCATCGCTGGGTCAAAATCTTGGAACTCCCTCCCTAACAGCACTGTGGGAGTACCTTCACCACACGGACTGCAGCGTTTCAAGAAAGCGGCTCATCACCACCTTCGCAAGGGCAATTAGGGATGGGCAATAAATGCCAGCCTTGCCAGTGATGCCCACATCCTGTGAATGAATAAAAACAAAATTGGTTTATATCCAACACCAATAGTCACATAATCTTTCTGGCCAACAAACCATTACCCGACATTCCAAAGAAGGTGCAGTCGGCATTCTGTGCTACTGTTGAAGGTCTCAAGTTTTGACACCTACACCAACGTGGAAGTAAGGTCCACAGCCAATCCCAAGGCCTACAATCAGCATTAAGGTTGAATTCAATCCATGTGCGGATGGTCTACGGTGCACAATAAGAGCATAAGAGCATAAGAAATAGGAGCAGGAGTAGGCCAATCGGCCCCTCGAGCCTGCTCCACCATTCAATAAGATCATGGCTGATCTGATCCTAACCTCAAATCTTCTATCACTCTGCATCCACCCAAACCCATGTGATCTCCCGGGAGAGGCGAAAAACCAGATAAAGACCCAATGGCCAATTTGGGAGAAAAAAATCTGGGAAATTCCTCTCCGACCCATCTAGGCGATCGAAATTCTTCCAGGAGATCACTCTGTCCCTATGTTTTCTACAGTACTTACCTTCTGTAAAGGCGATCTCCACCCCAGCCAGGAACAGGAATAAAACCATCTCCTGAAATCTAACAGAATTAGAACACAGTAGGAGCAGAACAAGGCTACACGGCCCCTGGGCCCGCTCCACTACCCACAGAGCCATGACCATTCCGAACCCAGACTCATGTCCAATTTCCTGCCCGCTCCCCGTAACCCTTTATTCCCTTTACTTCTAGGAAACTATCTATTTCTGTTTTAAATTTATTTAATGATGTAGCTTCCACAGCTTTCTGGGGCAGCAAATTCCACAAACCTACCACCCTCTGAGTGAAGAAGTTTCTCCTCATCTCAGTTTTGAATGAGCAGCCCCTTATTTTAAGATTATGCCCCCTAGTTCTAGTTTCACCCATCATTGGGAACATCCTCACCGCATCCACCCGATCAAGCCCCTTCACAATCTTATATGTTTCAATAAGATCGCCTCTCATTCTTCTGAACTCCAATGAGTAGAGTCCCAATCTACTCAACCTCTCCTCATATGACCACCCCCTCATCCCCGGGATTAACCGAGTGAACCTTCTTTGTACTGACTCGAGAGCAAGTATGTCTTTTCTTAAGTATGGACACCAAAACTGTATGCAGTATTCCAGGTGCGGCCTCACCAATACCTTGTACAACTGCAGCAATACCTCCCTGTTTTTATATTCCAACCCCCTAGCAATAAAAGCCAACATTCCATTGGCCTTCTTAATCACTTGCTGCACCTGCATACTGACTTTTTGAGTTTCGTGCACCAGGACCCCCAGATCCCTTTGTACTACAGTACTTTCCAGTTTCTTGCCATTAAGATAATAACTTGCTCTATGATTTTTCCTGCCAAAGTGTATAACCTCACACTTTCCAGTATTGTATTCCATCTGCCAAATCTCTGCCCACTTACTTAGCCTGTCTATGTCCCTTTGCAGGTTTTTTATGTCCTCCTCACTCACTACTTTCCCTCCCATCTTTGTATCATCTGCAAACTTTGATATGTTACACTCGGTCCCCTCCTCCAAATCGTTAATATAGAGGGATGAGGGATCCTACACACCAACCGCTTCACAGGATCAACCAAACGATGGCCTCATTCTCAGCCAGTTATCTGAACGCAATGACCAACTGATTGATAGTTTGGCCAGATGCCTGAGACCACAGCTCATAATCTGAGCGAAAAGAGTGTTACAACTCGGCACATGAGATGCGACGCTGCCTTACTGAGCGAACAGCCACTGCATCTCCTGGTCACTTGTGTGGCTGCTTCATAGTATGAGACAAATGGTAGCCAATGATTGTGTCCTGAGGTTGATGCTTAGTCTCTGCATCGAGATCGGGACACACGTTGAATGGAGAGAGGAATGTGTGTCTGCATGGCCGAAGGACCCTACCTCCCCCACCTGCTCCTCTAATTCTGGCCTCTTGTGTAGACCCGATTTTCATCGCTCCACCATTGGCGGCCATCTGCCGAGGCCCCAAGCTCTGGAATTCCCTCCCTAAACCTCTCCGCCTCTCTACCTCTTTTTCCTCTTTTAAGATGCTCCTTAAAACCGACCTCTCACCTGTCCTGATATCTCATTATGTGGCGCGGTGTCAAATTTTGGCAGCTAACATTGCTGTGAAGCGCCTTGGGACGGTTTACTACGGTAAAGGCAAGCTGTTATTGTCCTTCTTGCTACTGCTGGACATGTCGGTGGTGGATTGGTTCAGTTATTTTTTATGGCACAACCAAGAAATTCATCATTTTCTTGTTTGAGAAAGTAATGACTAAAATAAACCTTGTTCAGAAGAAGGAAGCTCCCAGGAGAGGACGGTTAAGAGCTGATTCCGTTCAGACGAAAACCATCCACTGACGCCAGCGTTACCTGAGTACAAAGTTAACAAACCTTTAATGATCTGTTTATATTTCCCTGTGAGTGCCATTCAACATAACTATCCTTTTTAATTCAGCCGTCCTGTACTGAGGCGCCCTGCTAAACCTGGGAGCTGTAATTATTTCACTCTACTCCCAGCGCTCTTTGAATGTGTCAAGAATTTTAATAACAGCCTTCTCCAGAGCTGCTGGTTATTTTAAGCAGATTTTAAAGGTACCTTGAGGCCTGTTTCTATCTGACTGCTGTTGTTTTCTGAATTTATATAACACTGCAGTGGTGCAGCTCCCTGCAGCAACCTGAACCAGCAGTAGTGGAGCACTTCAATTACAAAAATACCCATGGCTTTCAAAAAGTAGGTAGATGCCCCCGCTTGGCATTGATCCATGAAGATTATAAACTCAGATTCTCTGCGCCTGACGTGTGCCTTTAATGGTGGGCGAGAGCAGACTGGCAGTGTCACACAATGCACTCCCAGCACACGCCGGGGTGCTGGAGAGAAAGGTGGCAGAGTCAGTTTCTCAATCCCGTTAGCCAATCTCAGCCGGGGCAGCAGACCGGCTACAATTGGCCTCAGTATCCCGGCGTGGGCAAAGGGAACTTTCTGCTGCTGATCGCCACCTAATGGCCCATGTGTGTGAACGATGGGATCGGGCTCGACTCTCCTCTCCTCCACATTTGAATATTCCACCAACTTGTCTTCTAGGAAGAAAGATGAATGATAGCCACTTGAAGGAGGGGTCAGAGGGCAGATGGTGCCACTTGAAGGAGGGGTCAGAGGGCAGATGGTGCCACTTGAAGGAGGGGTCAGAGGGCAGATGGTGCCACCTGAAGGAGGGGTCAGAGGGCAGATGAGGTGCCACTTGAAGGAGGGGTCAGAGGGCAGATGGTGCTGGTCCTAAAGGCCTGTAGGAGGAAAGAACGAGCTTGCATGGGGGTTTGTAGGACCTTTCACATCCTCAGGACTTCCCAAAGTGCTTTACAGCCAATGAAGTACTCTTGAAGGGTAGGAACTGTTGTAATGTAGGAAACGCAGCAGCCAATTTGCACACAGCAAGCTCCCACAAACACCAATGAGATAATGACCCTGTTTTGGAAGGGAAGGGCAAAGTGAGGGAGAGACACAGTTCCTTGGTTTTTAGGTCATGGCAAACTCAAGCGGGGTCAGCACTGGAGGGCGCCAGCTGGTGTGCAGTCCCAGTGGAACTGCTGGGACCGAGGCCCATGGAGGTTCGGGGCCTACAACTGTAACATTGGTGCACAATGAAACCTCTTCGACATGGCACAATAATTGTGTTATTGCACCCTTAAAAATTGCCAGGAGTTGCATGAAAGATTACAATTTACGCAGTTGAACTGCTTCTGTCTTACTGTCTGCTACCTTGTACAATCTTGCTTAGTAAACATGAGGAGATGCAGGTGGCGTTAATACTGGCAATGAGCTCTAGCTTCCCGAGATGAGATTCACAACTCCACGTTACCCCGCTTGGCTTTTCCCTAAATTTAATATTTGAGAAAGCCCTAAACTAAGTTGCCCTTTCTTACTTTCTCCTCTATTGAAAGATAACATCTTGCTCGTGCTGTTTGCCAATCCATCAAGTTAAATCGCGGATAGTACACCATCTGTCTGCAGAAATGTCACTGATATCCTTAAGGCAGCCTTATTTTCTATATAGATCGAGGGTTCTCCCATGATGCTGCTCAGAGTCAACCAGAGGACAAGATGTTTTCTGCCAAGTAATGCACGAGATATTCTGCTAAAGTGCAGCGGTGTGAAACATTCTGAGTCCCTTTAAGTCCCAGTGAACTCATTGCTGTGCCTCCCTGGGTCAATGAGAGGTTAATTGTTTGGGAGTGGCTCGTCAGGTCAACCTTCTACTGAGGGATCAGTGATTGACCTTCTACCCAGGGATCAGTGATTGACCTTCTACCCATGGATCAGTGATTGACCTTCTACCCATGAATCAGTGATTGACCTTCTACCCAGGGATCAGTGATTGACCTTCTACCCATGGATCAGTGATTGACCTTCTACCCAGGGATCAGTGATTGACCTTCTACCCAGGGATCAGTGATTGACCTTCTACCCAGGGATCAGTGATTGACCTTCAACCCATGGATCAGTAATTGACCTTCTACCCAGGGATCAGTGATTGACCTTCTACCCATGGATCAGTGATTGACCTTCTACCCATGGATCAGTGATTGACCTTCTACCCAGGGATCAGTGATTGACCTTCTACCCAGGGATGTGATTGACCTTCTACCCAGGGATCAGTGATTGACCTTCTACCCATGGGTCAGTGATTGACCTTCTACCCAGGGATCAGTGATTGACCTTCTACCCATGGATCAGTGATTGACCTTCTACCCATGGATCAGTGATTGACCTTCTACCCATGGATCAGTGATTGCCCTTCTATTCAGGGATCAGTGATTGACCTTCTACCCATGGATCAGTGATTGACCTTCTACCCAGGGATCAGTGATTGACCTTCTACCCAGGGATGTGATTGACCATCTACCCAGGGATCAGTGATTGACCTTCTACCCATGGATCAGTGATTGACCTTCTACCCAGGGATCAGTGATTGACCTTCTATTCAGGGATCAGTGATTGACCTTCTACCCATGGATCAGTGATTGACCTTCTATTCAGGGATCAGTGATGTGTTTCTGTTGCTGGGGAAGGTTTCGCAGAGGATTGATTCTCTTACTTTGTTTTGTACTTTTTTTATACCTTTTTACACAGAAATTTGCATGTGTGACAAAGTATGACTGTTCAAGTGTGACATGCATGCCTATATATTATAAGATATATATATATATATATAAGACACACACTCGCAGATCTCTCATGTAATCGATGGACCAGGCTCCCTGGGGAGATGGTGCAAGCAGACAATATTGATTCATTCAAAAGCAAATGTGATAGATTTCTTTAAAAAAATAACATTTTAGGATCCAGTATCTGAGTAATTTGAGACATGAGGTGTGGTGAGTGTAGTGAGCTCGGGAGGAACAGGTGATCTTGGATCTCTGGTTCCCAAAGCACTCCACCACTGGGGGTTTCCTCACCTCGTGTCTGGGTCTGTTGGAGACTAATTGATAGAGATTGATCGCTGTGATTAGTCAACAACTCCATTATCGTTGGATCATGGGACTCCCAGCAACAGAACAAAGAATAGCGTAGAAAGAGCATATAGAATCATAGATTGGTTACAGCATGGAAGAAGGCCATTCGGCCCATCGAGCCCATCCCGGCTCTCTGCAAGAGCACTTCAGCTAGTCCCATTCCCCCGCCCTTTCCCCGGAGCCCTAGAATTTTTTTTCCTTCAGATACTTATGCAACTTCCTTTTGAAAGATAAGCTTGAATCTGCCTCCACCACCCTTCAGGCAGTGCATTCCAGATCTTAACCACTCGCTGCATAAAAAAGTATTTTCTTACCCTTTTACTATTTATATACCTATAGAAGACTTTTGGATTACCTTTTATGTTGGCTGCCATTCTATTCTCATACCCTCTCTTCGCCCCTCTTATTTTCTTTTTCACTCCTCTGCCCTTTCTATATATAACCTGATTCTCATATGGCATAGTGGCACGGTGGCATAGTGGTTAGCACTGTTGCCTCACAGCGCCAGGGACCTGAGTTCGAATCCGGCCTCGGGTGACTGTCTGTGTGGAGTTTGCACATTCTCCCCGTGTTTGCGTGGGTTTCCTCCGGGTGCTCCGGTTTCCTCCCACAGTCCAAAGATGTGCGGGTTAGGATGATTGGCTATGATAAATTGACCCTTAGTGTTAGGGGGATTAAATACGTGGGGTTACGGGGATAGGGTGGGATATGTGTTGGTGTAGGGGTTACGGGGATCGGGTGGGGTATGTGTCGGTGCAGGCTCGATGGGCCGAAATGGCCTAAAAAAAGGCAGCACGGTGGCATAGTGGTTAGCACTGTTGCCTCACAGCACCAGGGACCCGGGTTCAAATCCGGCCTCGGGTGACTGTCTGTGTGGAGTTTGCACATTCTCCCTGTGTTTGCGTGGGTTTCCTCCGGGTGCTCCGGTTTCCTCCCACAGTCCAAAGATGTGCGGGTTAGGTTGATTGGCCATGGTATAAAAAAAAAATTGGCCCTTAGTGTTAGGGGGGATTAAATACGTGGGGTTACGGGGTTACGGGGATAGGGTTTGGGTGGGATGGCTGTCGGTGTAGGGACCGGGTGCTAGGGTTTGGATGATCAGCCATGATCTCGTTGAATGGCGGAGCAGGCTCGAAGGGCCGAATGGCCTACTCCAGCTCCTATCTTCTATGTTTCTATGTATTTGCAACCTGATATCTGCCATATGCGCGCTTTTCCGGTTCATCTTACTCTCTATCTTTTTCGTCATCCAGGGAACCCTGACTTTAGTTGCCCTGCCTTTCCCCCTCGTGGAAATGTACCTCAACTGCACCTGAGCTATTTCCTCTTTAAAGGCAGCCCATTGTTCCATTACAGTTTTGGCTGCTAATCTTTGATTCCAGTTTACCCGGCTGGATCCGTTCTCATCCCACTGAAATTGGCCTTCCCCCAGTTAAACATTTTTACTCTAGATTGCTCCCTGTCCTTTTCCATCGCTAATCTAAACCTTATGATATATAACTGTTCCCTAAATGTTCACCTGCTGATACTTGCTCCACTTGACCCACCTCATTCCCCAGAACCAGATCCAGCAATGCCTCCTCCCTCGTCGGGCTGGAAATGTACTGATCAAGAAAGTTCTCCTGAACACACTTCAGAAATTCTTCCCCCTCTCTGCCCTTCACACTATTACTATCCCAGTCTATATTAGGATAGTTGAAGTCCCCCATTATCACTGCTCTACAGTTCTTGCACCTCTCTGTAATTTCTCTGCAAATTTGCTCTTCCGTATCTTTCCCACTGTTCGGTGGCCTATAGAATACAGCTAGTAGTGTAATGGCACCTCTTTTATTTCTTAATTCTAGCCAAATAGATCCTGTCCATGACCCCTCCAGGACATCCTCCCTCTCTAGCACTGTAACACTCTCCTCAACCAATACTGCCACACCACCTCCTTTCCTTCTTCCCTATCTTTCCCGAACACTTTATAACCAGGAATATTTAATACCCAATCCTGCCCTTTTTTGAGCCAGGTCTCAGTTATTGCCACAAGAATCATATTCCCATGTGGCTATTTGTGTCTGCAGCTCACTTACCTTGTTTACTAGGCATATAAATAGTAATCAGGTAGTAAGAGGAGGGGTGGGACCGATTAGGGACCAAAAAGGAGACCTACATATGGAGGCAGAGGGCATGGCTGAGGTACTAAATGAGTACTTTGCATCTGTCTTCACCAAGGAAGAGGATGCTGCCATAGACATCAAATCAAATCAAAATCAAATCAACTTTTATTGTCATTGTTAGTGCACAAGTGCAGTACAACGAAATGTAGGCTTGTGGCTCCCGAGAGTGTACATTTGGATTAAGACATTTAAACATTCAACATACATTTGGCTTGTAGTATATTAACATAAACATAACCATAATAAAGTGCATTGGCAGATGTGCAGGCTTTAGAGTTTATTTGTGGAGTTCAGTAGGATGACAGCCCTGGGAAAGAAGCTGTTCCTAAATCTGGTCGTACGGGTGCGAATGCATCTGTAGCGTCTCCCAGATGGCAGGAGGGCGAACAGACTGTGGCATAGTGAAGGAGGAGGTAGTGGAGATACTTGATAGGATAAAAATTGATAAAGAGGAGGTATTATATAGGCTGGCTGTACTTAAAGTAGATAAGTCACCAGGAGTGGATGGGATGCATCCTAGGATGCTGAGGGAATTGAGGGCGGAAATCACGGAGGTACTGGCCATATTGCAACCCTCCATAAATACGGAGGTGGTGCCAGAGGACTGGAGAATTGCAAATGTTACACCATTGTTCAAAAAAGGGTGTAAAGATAAACCCAGCAACTATAGGCCAGTCAGTTTAACCTCGGTAGTGAGGAAGCTTTTAGAAACAGTAATCAGGGACAAAATTAACAGTCACTTGGGCAAGTGTGGATTAATTAAGGAAAGCCAGCACGGATTTGTTAAAGGCATATTGTGTTTAACTAACTTGATTGAGTTCTTTGATGAGATAACAGAAAGGGTTGATGAGGGTAATGCAGTTGGCGTGGTGTACATGGATTTCCAAATGGCATTTGACAAAGTGCCACATAATAGGCTTGCTGGCAAAGTTGTGGTGAACAGTTGTTTTTTGGACTGGAGGAAGGTATACAGTGGTGTTCCCCAGGGGTCGGTTCTAGGACCACTGCTTTTCTTGATATATATTAATGACTTGGACATGGGTGTACAGGGCACAATTTCAAAATTTGCAGATGACACAAAACTTGGAAGTATAGTGAACAGTGAGGAGGATAGTGATAGACTTCAGGCAGACATAGACAGGCTAGTGGAATGGGAGGACATGTGGCAGATGAAATTTAACACAGAAAAGTGTGAAGTGATACATTTTGCTGGGAAGAATGAGGAGAGGACATACAAACTAAATGGTACAATCCTAAAGAGGGTGCATGAAAAGAGAGACCTGGGGGTATGTGTGCACAAATCGTTGAAGGTGGCAGGTCAGGTTAAAAAGACTTATGGGATCCTGGGCTTCATGAATAGAGGTATAGGGCTCGATTTTCATTGAGCCGTGGAGGCGGGCATGGAGGCGTGCGGGGGGTTAAAATCGCAAAAACTGGCGGGCGGGCGGGACCCCCCCCGCCGCCTGGTTCCCGACTCCGAGCAATTTTAACTCAGTCGTGTCTGATGGTCCCGACTCTGTCCCGCATCCAACAGGCGGGACTGGTCTTTAAGGCCCTTAATAACCACTAAATGGCCTCTATAATCCTATTTTGAAAGGCCCTTGCTAATTTAACCCTTTTCCCACGGGAAACATGTCTGGAGGGAAACACGAATGTGAAACCTGGCGGGAGCACTATTGGATTGCTGACTATCAACTGCAGGTCAACCACTAAAGAGGAGATTTGATCAGCCATCATTTGCAGGTGGCAGGACTTAGTGGTCTCAGGTCTGGGGCAACTTTTACCAGGCTTAACCACACCTGTGGAAGGTTGGAGCCTCACACCCATCTCCAGTGTGACCACCTGGGAAACCCCTCTCGCCACCTTCACTCAGCGCTTCCCCAACGGAGGCATATACCAGAAGCATGGGAGCCATTTATTTCCTTCCCATCTGGGCATTAGAGGAGCTCGAGCACCAGCCGAACCAGGAACAACAGCAGCACCAGCAACAGCAGCAGGAGCGCCAGGCTGCTGCTCACCCACCTGAAGCTGCACAGGCCAGAAGGGGCCAGCGCCTGGAAGCCCGTCGGCGCAGAAGATACTCCCCAAACAGGGTCTACAGACGCAGGGTCAGCTACCTCAACATGTCTGAGCAGCAGTGCCAAAGGCGGCTCCGACTTTCGCAACAGGTAGTGACTGACATCTGCGCAATGCTACAGCAAGACCTGCTGCCCAGAGGACCAGGTGGACAAGCATTACCAGTGGCCATCAAAGTCACCACCGCACTCAACTTTTTTGCCTCAGGCTCATTCCAGGGATCAGCAGCAGACATCAGTGGCATCTCCCAGGCGGCTGCACACACTTGCATCACGCAGGTAACCGATGCCCTCTTTGCCCTCGCGCACAATCACACCCATTTCACCAAGGATCGAGCAAGTGTCACGGCGCGAGCGGTTGGATTAGCTCATCCGGCAGGCTTTCCAAGGGTGCAGGGCGTCGTTGACTGCACACATGTGGCCCTTAGGGCACCCCATCACAATCCAGGTATTTTTGTCAACCGCAAGGGCTTCCACTCCCTCAACGTTCAGCTGGTGTGTGACCACAAGAAGGAAATTTTGCATGTTTGTGCCAAGTACCCTGGCAGTTGCCATGACTCCTTCATACTGCGCCAGTCTAGTGTGCCTCCGCTATTCAGTCCACCAGACCAACTTAACGGATGGCTACTTGGAGACAAGGGCTATCCCCGGAGGACGTGGCTAATGACGCTGTTGAGGAGGCCAGCCAACGAAGCTGAGGAGCGCTACAACTCCAGCCACATTTCCACCAGATCCATTATCGAGCAAACCATCGGTTTGCTGAAGATGCGCTTCAGATGCCTGGATAGATCAGGCGGAGCCCTGCAGTACTCAGCAGCCAGGGTCTCCAGAATCGTCGTGGTTTGCTGTGTACTTCACAACATGGCACAGCGTCGTGGTTTGCAGATTCCTGAGGACCAAGTGGCTCCTCACATATCCTCCTCAGATGAGGAGGAGGAGCAGGAGGAGGAGGAGGAGGGCGAAAACGAACACCCCGCAGAGGCCCATCAACCAGTGGCAGCATTACGCGAGAACATTGCTGCCCAGGATGCAAGGAACGCATTCATCCTGGCCAGATTTGCTTAGCCTAGTCAATCAAACACTTTTGCCTCGCAGCTTCTTACCAGAGCATTGACAATGGCCAAGAACCAGAGGAATTCTAGCACTCTGACCACCATACTGACAGTTGCAAGTATTCCTAAGGCCTCAATGTGGAAGTCCCAATAGTGAAATGACAGATGCCACAACTGCAACATTTGCCATCAGAATTTTAATGTACAATTATGACGTGATGGCATTTTTACACTAAACACAAAATTGCATCTAAGTGACTACCCTTGTGACTACTTGTGCTTTATCTTCCTCTTGCGCGTGCTCCTACGTAGCGCTTCCCCTGTGGCTTTAGCAGATGTGGAGGCCCCTTGCTCACTTTCCTGCTGCTCCTATCTTGACACCTTTGGCCGGCGTCCTCTGGGGTTGTGAGCCTGTGAGGGCTTGTCAACAGTCTGCTGCTCCTGCGGCTGTGTAGGGGTTGAGACGTCTATCTCACTTGGGTGTGGACTCTGGTGGGGCTCTGACCAAGGGCTCTGCAGTGGCATGGAAGTGTGAGTGCTTGGAGAGGAGCCCCCACTTCCTTGAGGTCTGCCACCAACCTCCCTCTCATGGGTCAGGTCCCCCTCAGTGCCTGCAAGTGGCTGGAGAGCACCTTGCTGCACATCAGGGGGGCCATGGGGACCCGCATCTGCAATGGCAGTCCAACTCAGAAGGACTTCCATGAAGGTCTGGTTTCTCTATTCAATAGATGCCCATCGCTCCTCAAGAGATGTCATTCTATTCTGAACAATGACCATGTTTTCCATACCCTGGCGACTAAGCTCCTCCATGGCCGTAGCCCTCCTCTCCTCTACCATAGCCATCCTCTCCTCTATGGTAGCCAGCCTTACCACGGAGGTAGCAATCATTTCCACGGAGGTAGCCATCCTTTCCATGGTGCTGCGTTCATGCACCAATGACTCCACAAAGGCTCTGCTCATGTTCGCTATGGACTCCTCCATTCGCTCCACACTCGCAGTGACCCTAGAGACAAAACCTGCCAGAGACTCCTGCATCTGTGCCTGGAGTTCCATCACCTCTGACCTTATTGGATGGACCCAGAGTGGCAGAGGGTCGACATGTTGCTGAACCGAGCTGGCAGAGTCCTGTGTCCTCCGACTAGGATTCTCCACTGCTGTCCCTGTCTCCACAATCTGCTGATGCTCACTTGTGAGCTGTGTTACACCAGGTGACAACACTGTTCTATGTCCCGAAGATCCCACCAAGGTGTGAGTGTCTGCGCTGGTGCTGGGTGCGCTGAATTCTGGTGATGCTGCGCCCTCAGAGGTTGCAGCTTCCTCTGAGGAGTCTGGCTGCTCAGCCTCTTCTTCCTGGCTAGGGGGGAAGGATGCTTGTGATAGTCCCATGGGGGAGTAAAGGAAAGAGTCAGAGATGTGATGCAAAGGCTACATGCACATAGCTTTTTGCAGATGCTCATAAGTGCATCTGTTACAGCTTCACAATCATTATCAGCGACTCATGCAATGTCAAAGAGAGAGATGGGAAACTTTTCTGTCACCAGCTTGCTGTGTTACACCCGTCTGTCCGTCCCCCACGCGCGAATCATCAATGCCTATAATTTCCAGGACGGCCTCCTCCCAGGGGGTGAGCTGGGCTATTGAGGCTGTCCCTCCTCCTGTCCTGGCTCGCTCTCTTTTATTGTGAGCTCTCTTTTCCTGCAATGAGGGAGCCAAGTGGGGGTTGAGTGAGAATGAAGGAGTGAGTGTAGAGATTGCATAGCATAGATACTTAGAAGGAGACAAAGATGGAGTGAGGTTGCAAGACCAAGGGCCCTCCCTGTGTGTTGTCAGTTGTGTTCAAAGCATCAGAGTGTGAGGGCTGCATGGTGGAATAGTTATGTGAATGTGACCATAGAGAGAGAGAGGGAATGGGTAAGGGTGCATGGATGTCAGCGTCAAGTGGGATGTGGAGGAAGAGATTGCTAAAGCTGAGTGCTGGTGAGGAAAGGCAATGGGGATCAGATTGAGGGTGATGGGAAATTCATACTCACTTTTCCAGTGCGCTGAAGGTCATGAAATCTTTTCCTGCACTGTATCCAGGTTCTGCGGGTGACTCCCAAGGAGTTGACCTCCTCAGCCACCCGCATCCACACTGCCTTGGTCTGAGTGGGAGGCCTCTTCCTCCCTGATGAAGGGAACAGCACCTCCCTGTTGGCCCTAGCCACATCGACTAATGCCTGCAGTGCCACCTCATCAAAGCGAGGAACTGGTCTTGCCCTCCCGCTTGTCATTTTTGCTGCAGCTCCCTCACACTGCACAGTCAAGAAGCTTGGCAGTCTGCAGAAGAAGCAAGGCTTGCTGTGGACCTTAAATGCAGCAGCAATGATGACATCATCGGAGGGGACTTTTAGTCATGAAAAACCCATTTGCAAAGGCTTCCCACACGTTGGAAATCAATTGGCCACTTAAGTTAAAATTGCATCAATCTCCCACATCCATTTAGATTCGTGTGAGAAACACGAAATTCGGATAACACGACACCAGCCCACACCTGAGTTAAAATCCTGCCCATAGAGTACAAAAGTGTGGAAATGATGATGAACCTTTATAAAAATACTGGTTCGGCCTCAACTGGAGTACTGTGTCCATTTCTGGGCACCACACTTTAGGAAGGATGTGAAGGCCTTAGAGAGGGTGCTGAAAAGATTTACAAATATGGTTCCAAGATTGAGGGACTTCAGTTATGTGGATAGACTGTAGAAGCTGGAGTTGTTCTCCTTGGAGCAAAGAAGGCTGAGAGGAGGTTTGATAGAGGTGTTCAAAATCATGAGGGGTCTGGACAGAGTAGATAGAGAGAAACTGTTCCCATTGGCGGAAGGGTCGAGAACCAGAGGACACAGATTTAAGGTGATTGGCAAAAGAACCAAAGACAACGTATTGAAAAAGCATTTTTACGCAGCGAGTGGTTAAGATCTGGAATGCACTGCCTGATAGGGTGGTGGAGGCAGATTCAATCACAGCTTTCAAAAGGAAGTTGGATAAGTATCTGAAGGAAAGAAATTTGCAAGGCTTGGGGGAAAGGGCGGGGGAGTGGGACTAGCTGAAGTGCTCTTGCAGAGAGCCGGCACGGGCTCGACGGGCTGAATGGCCTCCTTCCGTGCTGTAACCATTCTATGATTCTATGACTACCCTTCGTGCGTTCACATACATATACTAAACCCATCTTAGACCATCCTGTATTCTCTCTTAGTTTGAACCCACCTAATACATTACCATTTCTTACTTTAGCGCTCTCTGCCTCTCCCAATCCTTTGTGCACTTTATTCCCCCTTTCTAATGTTACATCCTGGTGCCCATCCCCCTGCCAAATTAGTTTAAACCCTCCCCAACAGCACTAGCAAATCTCCCCACGAGGATATCGGTTGAGGTGGAACCCGTCCGGCTTGTACAAGTCCCACCTCCCCGGAACTGGTCCCAATGTCACAGGAATCTAAAGCCCTCCCTCCTGCACCATCTCTCTAGCCACGCACTCATCTGCTCTATCCTCTTATTTCTATACTCACTAGCTCGTGGCACTGGGAGCAATCCGCGGATTATTATCTTTGAGGTCCTGCTTTTTAACCTCTTTCCTAGCTCCCCAAAATCTGCCTGCAGGACCTCATCCCTCTTTCTACCTATGTCGTTGACACCGATATGGACCATGACCTCTGGCTGTTCACCCTCCCCCCTCAGAATGTTCTGCAGCCGCTCAGACACATCCTTAACCCTTAAGCAGGAATTAGATGGAGGAAAAAAACAAAGCTGACTAGCATGCTATTGGAATGCATGTTTTAATGAGAGGCGTGTTACAAATAAGATTGTCCAGCTGCAAGCACAAGTTGCCACATGGGGTTATGAAACAATGGCTATAATGGAGACCTGGCTTAAACATGGGTAGGAATAGAAACTAAACATTCATGGCTACAATATATTCAGGAGGGATAGGGAAGAATAAAAGACAGGAGAGGTGGGGTGGGTGGCAGTATTGATCAAGGATAATATTACAGTAATGCAGAGGGACAATATGCTAGAGGGTTCAAAGATTGAATCTATTTGGTTAGAGTTAAGGAACAGAAAAGGAGCTGTTACATTGCTGGGTGTTTAACTATAGGCCCCCAAATAGTGAGAAGGAGATAGAGGAGCAAATCTGTAGGCAAATTTCAGAGAAATGTACAAATAATAGAGCAGCAATAGCAGGGGACTTCAATTACCCTAATATAGACTGGGGAAAAACAGAGTAAAGGGCAAGGAGGGTGAAGAATTCCTAAAATGTGTACAGGAGAACTTCCTTAATCAGCACGTTCCTAGTCCAACCAGGGAGGAAGTAGTTTAAAGTCGTTTTAGAAAGGGGCAAAGAAAAATCAGCGCTGAAAATTCCCAACTGGAAGAGAGCCAATTTCAGTGATTTGAGAAGGGATCTAGCACAGGTGGACTGGAATCACAGATTGGCCAGGAAAACAGATAACGAGGAATGGCAGGCCTTCAGGGCGAAGATAGTTTGGGTACAAACCAATGATATTCCCATAAGGAGGAAAGATGGGGCTTCGAAAGCTAGAGCGCCCTGGATGACAAAGGAAATAGAAATGAAAATAAAACAGAAAAAGGAGGTTTATGACACAACAGGTACAGAATACAATCCATAACCAGGCAGAATACAGAGCAGGCACAATACAGAGCGTGCAGGGGGAAATTGTAAAAGGATATAGGAAGGGCAAAGAGAGAGTGTGAGAAAAGATTAGCGGGTAACAGAAAAGGGAGCTCAAGAATCTTTTATCAACATATAAAAAGTAAAAGGATAGTTAAAGGAAGGGCGGGGCCGATTAGGGACAAAGAAGGAAATCCTCTTGTGGAGGCAGAGGGCAGACTGAGATATTGGCCCAGAAATTCTGGTCGGAGGCTTCCCGCGGGCGCAAGCCCCCGACCTGCACTTAAGAAGCGCGCCTACCGTTATGCTCTGGGCCCGCGCTGAATTCCGTTGCTGTGCCTGCTCCAGCTGCCAGTGTGCAGGGCTCGCGTATCCCAGAGGCGCAGCTAGTTCGCAGCATCCCTGGGATCACGTGGCCCACGGGGAGCCAATCGGAGCAGGGAATCTCCATTCATAGATATCAGCCCCTTAAAACCTAAGTAAAACTTCAAATCATTTTTTTTAAATCACATTTTTAAAATAACTATAAATTACATAAATTAAATATTTTAAACAAAAATTTAAATTTTTGAAAAAAATAATTAAAGTTTTTAACAGGGCTAAAAATAAACTTACCTTTCTTTAAAGTATTTTAAAATGATAAACCTGTGGAAAAAATGTTTTAATTTTACTTACTTCACCTCTTACCTTGTTAACAGCAGGCCCTGCGCCTGCTTTTCCACATGCAGCTGCTCGGGACTTACCCGTACTGAAAAAACGGAGAAAAAAGCGGAAGTTCAATGCATACGCGCTGCCTCTCCGGCGCACGCGGTTGACCTTCGAACCCCTTTCTTCAAGAGAACGGAAGTTCCGGTTTCCAGCGCATGCGCCGTGCATGCGTGAAACCGGCACTTCCGCTGGCCTTATGGGCGAGTACACAGCGCGTACTCACCCATTGGGAACGGAATTTCAGCCCCATTGAAAGAGTATTTTGCATCTGTCTTCACAGAAGAAGAGGATGAAGTTAATGTCACAGTAGAGGAGGGGAGTAGAGATATTGACTAGGATAAATATAGATAGAAAGGAGGTGCTATATAGATTGGCATCACTCAAAGTTAACAAGTCACCCAGTCCAGATGGGATGTATCCTAGGTTGCTGAGGGAAGCTAGGGTGGAGATAGAAGAAGCTCTGACCACAATTTTTCAATCCTCCTTGGATATGGGAGTGGTGCTAAAGGACTGGAGGATTTCATATGTTACGCCTCTGTTCAAAAAGGGGAGAAGTGTTAAACCTGGTAACTACAGGCCAGTCAGTCTAATGTCAGTGGTGAGAAAATCACTAGAGACCACTGTCCAGAACAAAATTAATTCTCACTTGGGGAAGCATGGGTTAATAAAGGACAACCAGCATGGATTTGTTCAAGGCAACTCATGTCTGACTAACCTAATGGCCCAGAAATTCAGGTCGGAGGCTTCCCGCGGGTGTAAGCCCCCCACCTGCACTTACCTAGTGCGCCGGCCATTGAGCTGTGGACCCACGTGGAATTCCGATCCTGGGCCTGCTCCAACTGCCGGCGCGCAGTGCTTGCGTATCCCAGGGGCGCAGTTAGTTCGATGCATCCCCTGGGATCACGTGGGCCATGGGGAACCAATCGGAGCAGGGACTGCTCCATTCATAAGTCTGACAGGAAGTGCTGTCAAACTTAGAAATACTACAGCCCCTTCTTCTTACAAAACATCACTAAATCTTCAAATACATTTTTAAAAAACATCATATTTTTTAAATAAGCTATAAATTACATGAAATAACTATTTTAAACAATAATTTAAATTTTTGAAAAAAATAATTTTATTTTCTAACGGGGCTAAAAATAAACTCACCATGCTTTAAAGTATTTAAAAATAATAAACCTGTGGAATAAATGTTTTAATTTTAATTAATTCACCACTTACCTTGTAAAAAGCAGGCCTTACGCCTGCTTTTTACATGTCTAACTTCTGCAGACTTACCCTCCCGGGAAAACCTGTAAAAGAAAACGAAGTTTGATGCGCACCCGCAGCCTCTCCTGCGCACGCGTTCGACCTCTGAACGCCTGCTTTCAGGGGAACGGAAGTGCCGGTTTCCCGCGCGTGCGCAGTGCATGCAGGAAACCGGCACTTCCATTGGGCTTACGGGTGAGTACCCCGTGCGTACTCACCCGCGGAGACCCGAATTTCTGGGCCAATAAGTTCTTTGATGAAGTAACAGAGGGTTGATGAAGGTAGTGCAGTAGCTGTTGTATATATGGACATTTGAAGGCCATTTGATAAAGTACTACATAACAGACTTACTCAGAAAATAGAAGCACAAGAATGGTGGTAACTTGGATATGTAATTGGCTAAGTGATGGGAGGCAGAGAGTAGTGGTGAATGGATGTCTTTCTGACTGGAGAGACGTATGCAATGGGATCCCTCAGAGGTCAGTATGAGGACCTTCTTGATATTCTTGTTATATATAAATGACCTGGACTTGGGTATAGGGAGTAATTTCGAAGTTTGCGGATGATACAAAACTTGGCAATGCAGTAAATAGTGAGCAGGATAGTATCAAAGTTCAGGAGGACATAGACAAACTGGTGAAATGGGCAGACACATGGCAGATGCAATTTAATGCAGATAAGTGTGAAGTGATGCATTTTGGGTGTATCAACATGGAGAGGCAGTAAAATCTAATGGTATTATAGTGAGGGGGGTTCTTACGGTCTTTTCTTACGTTGCCATGACATTGCTCATGTGAGTTAGAGGATACACTGGGGGTGAAACTTGCCTTGGATGGTAGCGGAAAGCAGACGACAGCGAATCGGCACCCTGTTTCACACTCTGCCCAATTTTCTTTTCCATTGATTTGCCAATTTGCTATCGCCCGTTTTGCGATACCATCCTAGACCAATTGCCACTGTTTCATAAAGAGGGTTAACAACAAACTGTGATGGGAACGTGTGACAGGGAAACTGTTACAGGAAGTAAATGTGACACCGGAAGTGCATGCTATCAGCAAGACTTTTAATGCAGTGTAGAGATGCTTCTGCAGCTGTTTGACAACAACTCAGGCAAATAAGCAGAATAAAATAAGTGGACTCCAATCACTCTCAACTTGCAACCAATCTGGAGGAAGGTTTCCTCTGTGCTGTGTGTGGAGAATGACCTTACACAACACAAAGGAGATCTCCCTCAGTGTGCTGTGTAAGGTCATTCTCCACACACACTTGTTTCTTTGCTCTCACTTCTCCTGATGGTGCTGCCTCATGCTGGGATACACTGGCTGCCCACTCCCAGTCACTGCACACTGATCTCTGTAAGCAGGTGGGCACTAAGACCAATGCTTTGACATGCCTGGTTAGTTCCCCACCAATGCTATGTACTCAGACATTCAGCTCCACTGCAGGGCTGTACTGCCACCCATCTGTGATAACAATGTTCATTGTCTCGGGCTGTACATGAAGAAATGGCACTCGGGAGAGATACTTAGAGTCTAGCTAGATCTGTAGCACACCGCTGTCAGGGCAGCAGAGAATAAAACATACAAGGAGTCCCATTTCCTGGCTCTTGTGTGGAACCTGGAGTTGTCCCATTTGAGCTGGGTTACATTGCTTAGGGAAGTAAAGCTGGAAATCGCGGAGGTACTGGCCATAATCTTCCAATCCTCCATAGATACGGGAGTGGTGCCAGAGGACTGGAGAATTGCAAATGTTACACCCTTGTTCAAAAAAAGGTGTAAGGATAAACCCAGCAACTACAGGCCAGTCAGTTTGACCTCGGTAGTGGGGAAGCTTTTAGAAACAGTAATCAGGGACAAAATTAACAATCACTTGGACAAGTGTGGATTAATTAAGGAAAGCCAGCACAGATTTGTTAAAGGCAAATCGTGTTTAACTAACTTGATTGAGTTTTTTGATGAGGTAACAGAGAGGGTTGATGAGGGCAATGCGGTTGATGTGGTGCACATGGATTTCCAAAAGGCGTTTGATAAAGTGCCACATAATAGACTTGCCAGCAAAGTTGAAGCCCATGGAATAAAAGGGACAGTGGCAGCATGGATACAGAATTGGCCAAGTGACAGGAAACAGAGAGTAGTGGTGAACGGTTGTTTTTCAGACTGGAGGAAGGTATACAGTGGTGTTCCCCAGGGGTCGGTACTAGGACCACTGCTTTTCTTGATATATATTAATGACTGGACGTGGGTGTACAGAGCGCAATTTCAAAACTTGCAGATGACACAAAACTTGGAAGTATAGTGAACAGTGAGGAGGATAATGATAGACTTCAAGAAGACATAGACAGGCTGGTGGAATGGGCGGACACGTGACAGATGAAATTTAACACAGAAAAGAGCAAAGTGATACATTTTGATGGGAAGAATGAGGAGAGACAATATAAACTAAAGGGTACAATCCTAAAGGGGGTGCATGAACAGAGAGACCTGGCGTATATGTGCACAAATCGTTGAAGGTGTCAGGGCAGGTTGAGAAAGCGGTTAGAAAAAGGCTTACGGGACCCTGGGCTTTATAAATAGTGGCAGAGTACAAAAGCAAGGAAGTTATGATGAACCTTTATAAACCACTAGCCTGGTGTCAACTGGAGTATTGTATCCAATTCTGGGCACCACACTTTAGGAAGGATGTGAAGTCCTTAGAGAGGGTGCAGAAAAGATTTACAGGAATGGTTCCAGGAATGAGGGACTTCAGTTACGTGGATAGACTGGAGAAGCTGGGGTTGTTCTCCTTAGAGCAGAGAAGATTGAGAGGAGATTTGATAGAGGTGTTCAAAATCATGAGGGGTCTGGGCAGAGTAGATAGCGAGAAACTGTTCCCATTTGTGGAAGGGTCGAGAACCAGAGGACACAGATTTAAGGTGATTGGCAGAAGAACCAAAGGCGACATAAGAAAAACTTTTTTACTCAGCGAGTGGTTAGGATCTGGAATGCACTGCCTGAAAGGGTGGTGGAGGCAGATTCAATCACGGCTTTCAAAAGGGAGTTGGATAAGTACCTGAAGGAAAGAAAATTCAGGACTACGGGGAAAGGGCGAGGGAGTGGGACTGGCTGAAGTGCTCATGCAGAGAGCCGGCACGGGCTCGACGGGCCGAATGGCCTTCTTCCATGCTGTAACCATTCTATGATTCTATGCTGTGGCAGGAACCTAGACTGAAAACACAGTCAGAACAGAACAGAATTCACACGTCAACAATACTGGAATAAAGCGAGTGCACTCCCATTCCCAGGCCTCCCATTCCCTGGCCTCCCATTCCCTAGCCTCCCATTCCCTAGCCTCCCATTCCCTGGCTTCCCATTCCCGGGCCTCCCATTCCCGGGCCTCCCATTCCCTGGCCTCCCATTCCCTGACCTCCCATGCCCTGGCCTCCCATGCCCTGGCCTCCCATTCCCTGGCCTCCCATGCCCTGGCCTCCCTTTCCCTGGCCACCCATTCCCGGGCCTCCCATTCCCGGGCCTCCCATTCCCGGGCCTCCCATTCCCTGGCCACCCATTCCCTGGTCTCCCATTCCCGGGCCTCCCATTCACGGGCCTCCCATTCCCGGGCCTCCCATTCCCTGGCCTCCCATTCCCTGGCCTCCACATGCCATGTACCAGCATATCGAGAGGGCGACCGGGGGTTGCTGTTTTCCTGTAATAGGGCCCCATACTCCCACCCTGTTTGGCTCAGTGATAGCAGTCTCACCTCTGAGTCAGAAGGTCGTGGGTTAAAGCCATACTATAGGCCTTGAGCATGTAATCTAGGCTGACACTACAGTGCAGAACCGAGGGAGTGCTGCACTGTCAGAGGTGATGAAGATTGGATGGGATATTAAAGCGAGGCCCCGTCTGATGTTCAGATGAACATAAAAGATCCCTTTGGCACTATTCAAAGAGGAGCAGTGGAGTTGCGTGGCTAACATTTATCCCACTACCAACACCACCAAAACAGATTATCTGGTCATTATCACATCGCTGTTTGTGGGAGTGGGAGCTTGCTGTGCGCAGATTGGCTGCTGCATTTCCATCATTACAGCACTTCAAAAGTACTTCATTGGCTGTGAAGCACTTTGGGACATCCTGAGGATGTGAAAGGTGCTATATAAAAGTAAGTCTTTCTTTTATATTTCACACAACAGAACATAAACAACTGGGCAGGTGGCAGTGTGCAGTTATTTGCAAGTCATGATCTGAAGTTTCATTTCATGGTGAGTGAAGTGTCACAGAGCTGAGGAAAGGTCCATCTATGCCTCCTACAGCTAAAGCCTCGCCCGACCAGAGATAGAAGCTTCTCCCTCCAGCAGCACTGTATTCTTTAATGTGTTTTTGTGTTCATCAAGCTGAGGGACAACTGCCCATTCCAGGCGCCCAGTGCTAGCCTCAAGCACTCTCAGTTCAGGTATAGCACAGCTCCATTCAGAGTAAAACTCCTCTAATCATCCCCAACAATGTGCCTGAGCTCCGACCTCAGAAGGAAACCCCATCCTGAGCCAATGTGACCTCTTTTTTCCATTTCCCACGTAAGCCATCCTTAACGTTGTCTGAGTGACATTTGAAGGCAGTTTTGTGCTGTAGGCCCAGGCCTGAGATTATCCAAACTCATATCACGGGGAACCCTTCCAGTCAGCAGATGGAGGACAATCTCAGCCCATCACTCTGGGGCTGGGTTAGATCTCAGGCTGAACTCACTGTGCCAACCAGCTCCGTCCAGCACTGATGTTTACAGTGCGTGTTGGCAAAACTCACCTCCTTTGGAACTTACCAAGTCAGCAGCACTGTAAGTGCGGCATACGGTCTGACCTAAGAGTGAAGAGAGCTGATTTAATTCAGTAAGACCCTATGGAAAGGTTCATGGGAAATGCTTCGGGACGTTATTGCTACATTAAAGCAGCTATATAAATATAAGTTGTTTGTGCCTTTATTGTGGCCCTCTGATCACCGTTGGGACAGTGCTGTCCTGCAGGGTTGAAGAAATAGTTTGAAGAGTGTAGCCCCAGCCTACAGAAAGGCTTCTCCTTAGATGTGATGCCTTGGCAGCACCGTCTCAAGAACAGATTGCTTCCAGCTCACACATTCATACAAAGTTAAACGCACATATTCCGACTGCTCATTAACCTGTTTGAAGCAGAACTCTTACTGTGACAGTCTGTGCATTGTTCTCGTCTTGAAGATTCTACTGCTGAGGCTCAGGAACTGTCGAAGACAAAGAGGGAAATAAAACATGAGATTTTTGCTCATGGGTGTTGGGACTGACCGATGTTCCAGATTGGGTTTTTTTTTATTTTGGCATTTCTGTTCATAGCACTCAGCTGTTAGAGGGGTCGACTGCACAGTCCTTTCAAAATTCCTTGGCTCCAGAACTAGCCAACTGGGAAATTCTGCTTCCCATCTGGTCAGAGTGAATTAAATACAATACAAGCTGGGTAAGGTGGTCAATGAGTCAGCCTGCCTCCACACCCCCTCACTACTGTGCCGTTTATAGCCGTTTGACTTAGTGCAGGGTTAGAGGTCACCCTGTAATATACAAAAAGGAACAATAGTCCATTGGAGGCACCAAGTCCTCCATTGAGAGGGGTGTCACCTGGTGCCCCTGGGTGCTGGTGTTTGTTAAGTCTGTGTGTTATAGTGATAATTACTACACAGACTACAAGAGTCAATTCAACAGGTCTTTACTGGTTGGAGGTAGGGACTATACTGAATACAATATTACTACACAGTGCTTATATACCGGTGTGGTCACCACCGGTATTACGTATACAGTAGCCAGAGAAAGTAGTACATCTCTTAAGGTGGAACAGGCTTAAGTTCTCTTAAGGTGGAACAGGTTACATACACCACAATCCTCCCTTTTTAGCTTAACAGTCATATCCCCATTTAACATAACATAATAACTTATATACATATATAACTTCAGGTATAACAGTTCAAAGGTTCAGTCTCTCAGGAGGCGTTCTGATGCGGCTTGGATAACGCCTCTCAGTAGTCTCTGATTCTTGTTGTTGAGGTGCCTCCTCTATTTGGTTTCCAATGTATTGGGTGTCATCATCATCAAGTACATTCCCTGCCGAGGTAGATGCTTCAGGTTCATTAACGTCTTCCACAGTTGTCTCTGTCACAACCATGGGTTCGACCCTTGCTCTCGACTCTACCAGTTGATCCGCATGACGCCTTATCACATTATGACCAATATCTACTGTGTACATCAGAGGGCCTTGTCTGGCCCGAATTGTTCCGGACTGCCATTTTTCGTTTCCATAGCCCCTTGCCAACACTGGTTGTCCTACGTCGAAAGTTCGAGTGGTCTTGTTGTTAATATGCCGAAACTGTTTGTTTTCCACTTCCCTCCGCACATTTGGTTTGTACAAGTCCAACTTGGACCGCAACCTCCTGTTATAAAACATCATGGCAGGACTTTGGTTAGTCACTGCATGATCGGCGTTTTGATATGACATCAGGAACTTGTCGACCTTGTGTTGCAGCGGAATCTGATCATCGTTCATGGCCTTAATTGCCTTTTTGAATGTCTGGACAAATCTTTCAGTCAACTCGTTTGTCGCCGGATGATATGGGGCAGAGGTATAATGTTTTACTCCATTCTTCTTTAAGAATTGTCGGAATTCTTCCGATACAAACTGTGGTCCGTTGTCCGAACAGATCTGTTCTGGCAATCCGTTCCTTGCGAATATTGTTCTTAACACCGCAATTGTCTTTTCTGAAGTAGTGGTATTCATCTTGATGACTTCTGGCCATTTGGAATGTGCGTCCACCGCGATTAGGAACATGGAGTCCATGAATGGACCAGCAAAGTCAATGTGTACGCGTTGCCATGGGGCTGAAGGCCATTCCCATGGGTGTAGCGGTGCTATCGGAGGTGCATTTTGCACTTTTTTGCACCCAGCGCAGCTTTTCGTTAACTCCTCAATCTGTTGGTCAATACCCGGCCACCATACATAAGCCCTAGCAAGACTTTTCATTTTAACTCCCCCCAGATGACCTTCATGCAGTTCGTTTAAAACTCTTTCCCTTAACTTGGGAGGAATAATCACTCTTGTCCCGTACATCAAGGTACCATGGCAGATGGACAGCTGGTCTCGCCTTGCCGAAAATGCCGGTAATAGAGGATCACCCCGTGTTGGCCATCCTTTCACTGTCACCTCGTAGACTCTGGACAGTGTCGGGTCGTTCCTGGTTTCTCTTTCAATACTTGCATTGGTGACTGGTAAACACTCGATGATGGTCGAATGAAATAACTCAACAGGGTCAACTTTTGTCGTGTCTTCTTCTTCAGGTAGTGGCAGGTGCGACAGCCCATCAGCATTGCCATGCTGTTTCGTACCTTTGAATTCTATTTGATATTGATGTGCCCCTAGGAAAAGAGACCATCTCTGGAGACGCTGCGCTGTCATCACCGAAACACCCTTCTTAGGGTTAAAAATGGATACCAACGGTTGATAGAGTTTTACAGCACAGAAAGAGGCCCTTCGGCCCATCTTGTCTGTCAGAAGTGTGAATTTTTGGCCCTGCAGGTAATGATTAAACTTCTTCACTCCCCATACAAGGCTAAGAGCCTCCCTATCGATCTGCGCATAGTTGCGCTCAGCGGAGGTCAATGATCTGGATGCAAACGCGACTGGCCTTTCCGTGCCATTTGGCAACTTGTGTGAGAGTACTGCCCCAATACCATATGGAGAAGCATCACAAGCCAACCGAATAGGCAGTGTCGGGCTGAAGTGAGCCAACACTTCCTCTGAGGTGATCAATTCTTTGCTTTTGCGAAATGCCTTCTTACAGTTTTCGCCCCATTCCCATGGTACCCCTTTCTGTAAAAGAGCGTTTAACGGGTGCAGTACCGTGGATAGATTTGGCAGAAATTTATGGTAATAGTTAATTAATCCTAGAAACGACCTCAACTGAGAGACATTCTCCGGAGCGGGAGCCTTTACAACTGCCTCAATCTTGTCAGGAGACTTATGAAGCCCCTCCCGGTCAATGACATGGCCACAGTACGAGATCCGCTTCTGGAAGAACTCACATTTCTGCCGATTTACTCTAAGTCCATACTCTTTCAGTCTGTTGAGCACCAGTTCCAAGTTTGCGAGATGTTGTTCATCACCATCACCTGTGATCAGAATGTCGTCCAGGTAACATTGTGTGCCTGGAATTCCCTGTAATACCTGCTCCATGGCCCTCTGCCAAATTGCTGGAGCCGATGCCACTCCAAAAACCAGCCTATTGTACCGGTACAACCCTCGATGCGTGTTGATCGTGAGGTTTTGGCGTGACTCTTCCTCAACCTCCATCTGCAAGTACGCCTGCGCCAGGTCTATCTTGGTGAAGTGTTTCCCGCCAGACAATGAAGTGAAAATATCCTCAATCCGTGGAAGCGGATACTGCACCGTGTGAAGCACCGGATTAACGGTGATTTTGAAATCTCCACAGATGCGAACCTTCCCTGGATCTCCTGGCTTGTTGCTCGCAGGACGTTTCATAACGGGAACAATGGGCGTAGCCCACTCACTCCAATCTACCTTAGACCGTACACCTGAACGTTCTAGTGCTTCCAGTTCCGCTCCAACAGTAGGTCGTATTGCATAGGGTACTGGTCTGGCTTTAAAAAATTTTGGTTGTGCATGTTCATCAATCTTGATGTTTGCCGTAATTCCTCTCAGTGTTCCCAGTCCCTGCTGGAACACCTCTTTAGCATCATCCAATATTCTGGACAATCGTTTAGGTTTGACATCTGTTTCCCCGGAATCTACCGTTAGTGCCTTCAAGGAGTGCCAGCCCATATTCATTTTCCTAATCCACTCCCGTCCTAGTAGTGGTGGACCTCCTTCAGGTAGCACATATAAGTCCATTACTTGGCTTTCTTCGCCCTTGTGGATCACTTCTACCTCTATTTTTCCGATGGGGTACACTCTTTGCCCCGTGTATGTTTTCAATATAATCTCCGTATCCTGTAGGGGAATATGTTGGAATAACCTTCTGTAATCTTTCTTATTCATGACCGTCAATGCCGATCCAGTGTCCAATTCCATTTTTACTTGGACTCCTGCTATCTGAAGAGTGACCCAAATTGTCTGGAGATCTGCATCCTTACCAACGTTGTGTACTCTTAAGCTATCCAGTTCATTACTGCTAGCGTCTGAATCTGACTTCTGTTCAGTCAAACTGTTCTTTGTCACCTTGTGTACCTTTGCGTATTTTCCTTGCGGTGACTTTTTGTTGCTGGTCTTCTTTCCTGACCGGCATACTTTAGCTATGTGGCCAAGCCTGCCACACGTTCTGCATTCTTGGTTATTAAACCAACACTGGTTCTGATCGTGCGTTGTCTTTCCACAACGATAACATTTGACAGAACTCAAACCCAATTTGTTTGTACCGAGTTCCGGTGACCGTAGCTGCATTACTGCCGTGCCTCTCGCTGCGGCTTCGTGTGCTGCTGCCATAGTGACCGCCTTCTCAAGCGTCAGCTCATTCTCCTCGAGCAGTCGCTTTTGTGTATCCTGTTTAAATAAACCACACACAAATTTATCTCGTAGTGCCTCTGTCAGTCCCGTTCCAAACTGACAATATTTTGCTAGCTTACGTAATTCCATCAAATATTCAGCATTGCTTTCATTCTGCAGCTGCCTTCTGTCGTAAAATTTAAATCGTTCCGCTAGCATCAGCGGCGTGGGGTTTAGATGATTTTTCAGGACAGTAACAATCTCCTCGAACGTCTTATCCGTCGGTTCATCTGGTGATACAAGGTGTTTCAATTGCCCATATGTCTTCGCACCCATTAAATTTGATAATGTTAGTGCTTTATCTGCATCAGGAATTTTATTTGCCTTACAATAATTTTGTATGCGTTCTACATACATGGCCCAATCTTCAATGTCACTATCAAAGGTATTAATGTTCCCATGTTTAGGCATCGTTGCAATTTATTGTATTTTTATGTTATCCAAGATGGCGGCTTCCCGCTCTTGTCGTCGTCCTCCGCCCATAAAATGGCGGTTTTCCCGCACTTGGCGGTCTTCAACCGTCCCCCGACGCTGTCTCCGCTTCACCGCGGCTCTCGCGCCTTCAGTTTCCCCAGACGCTGCGCCTTTTAGCCCGAATGCGGCCCTTATCTCCGATCGCGATCGATGTCCCCGCGCTGCGCCTCTCGCTCGAAAGTGGCCCGGCCCTTATCTCCAGTCGCGATCGATCTCACCGCCCTTATTCCTCCGTCTTCCCAGCCCCGTCTGTACAGCCAACGCGGTTGACTTTCTGTCGCGTCACTGCCCGGCTTACCCACCACCGAGGTAGAAAGAAGAAGCCGACAGTCGCTGATGGAGGCTTCGAGGTCAGGATGTCTTCTGCACTCCGGTTACTCGATGCCTGCTGCTCGACGTGTCTTCCAGTAGGGTGATGAGGGTGGAAACCTCTCTTCGACGTCCTGTCTGTGGACGAAGCCGCCATGGAAATAACTGCCGCAGGGTAAGAATCGGACTCGTCGCCACTGTTAAGTCTGTGTGTTATAGTGATAATTACTACACAGACTACAAGAGTCAATTCAACAGGTCTTTACTGGTTGGAGGTAGGGACTATACTGAATACAATATTACTACACAGTGCTTATATACCGGTGTGGTCACCACCGGTATTACGTATACAGTAGCCAGAGAAAGTAGTACATCTCTTAAGGTGGAACAGGCTTAAGTTCTCTTAAGGTGGAACAGGTTACATACACCACAGTGTTCCTGGGTGCTGGTGTTCCTGGGTGCTGGTTCCCCTGGGTGCTGGAGCCCCTGGGTGCTGGAGCCCCTGGGTGCTGGTGCCCCTGGGTGCTGGTGCCCCTGGGTGCTGGTGCCCCTGGGTGCTGGAGCCCCTGAGATCTGGTGCCCCTGAGTTCTGGTGCCCCTGGGTGCTGGTTGTCCCTGGGTGCTGTTACCGCGGAGTTCTGGTGCCTCTGGGTACTGGTGTTCCTGGGTGCTGGTGCCCCTGAGTTCTGGAGCCCTTGGGTGCTGGTGTTCCTGGGTGCTGTTGCCCCTGGGTGCTGGTGCCTCTGGGTGCTGGTGCCCCTGGGTGCTGGTGCCCCTGGGTGCTGGAGCCCCTGAGATCTGGTGCCCCTGAATTCTGGTGCCCCTGGGCACTGGAGCCCCTGGGTTCTGGTGCCCCTGGGTGCTGGTGCCCCTGGGCGGTGGAGCCACGGGCCCTGCGATATTGCAGCACAGTCACTAGGTAAGCGGGCATCGGGTGGGGCAAGGGGTGCGGGCAGTGAGAACCATCTCATGGAACCAAGGCCAGAAGATAACACAGATTATTTTCAGCAGGAGGCCATTTGGCCCATTATGTCTGTGAAAGAGCTATCCAATTAGTCCCATTCCCCTACTCTTTCCCCATAGCCCTGTAAAATTTTCCCCTTCAATATTTATCCAATTCCCTTTTGAAAGTTACTATTAAATCTGCTTCCACCAACCTTTCAGGCAGCGCATTCCAGATCACAACAACTCGCTGCATAAAGAAATGTTTCCTCATGTCGCCTCTGGTTCTTTTGTCAATTTATCTTCAATCTGTGTCCTCTGGTTACCGACCCTCCTGCCACTGGAAACAGTTTCTCCTTATTTACTCTATCAAAACCATTCATGATTTTGAACACCTCTATTAAATCTCCCCTTTGAGAATGATCTAATAGTCATTTCAGAGATGTGGTTGCAAGGTGACCAAGGTTAGGAACTAAATATTACAGGATTCTTGACATTTTGAAAAGACAGACAGAATGGAAAAGGAGGTGGGGTAGCCCTGATAATAAAGGATGACGGAAGGACAGTAGTGAGAAAGGATCTTGGTTCAGAAGATCTGTAAGTAAAATCAGTACGGGTGGAGATAAGAAAAAACAAAGGGCAGAAAACACCAGAGGGAGTAGTGTATAGGCCCTCTAACAGTAGCTATACCATTGGATAAAGTATTAATTAAGAAATAATAGCAGCTTGTAACAAAGGTAATGCAATAATTATGGGGGAATTTAACCTTCATATAGACTGGACAAATCAAATTAGCAAAGGTAGTCTGGAGGACAAGTTCATGGAATGCATTCAAGACAGTTTCATAAGAACATAAGAACATAAGATGCAGGAGCAGGAGTAGGTCATTTGGCCCCTCGAGCCTGCTCCACCATTCAATAAGATCATGGCTGATCTGAACAATACATTGTGGAACCAACCAGGGAACAGACTATTTTAGATCTTGTATTATGTAATGAGACAGGGTTAATTAGCAATCTCATAGTAAAGGATCCTCTGGAGAAGAGTGATCATAATGTGATAGAATTTGAGAGTGAAATACTTAAGTTCGGAACTAGAATCTTAAAGTTAAATAAAGCCAATTATATACATATGAGGGGAGAATTGGCAATGGTAGATTGGGAAATTAGATTAAAATATGTGATGGTAGATAAGCAGTGGCAAACATTTAAAGAAATATTCCAAAATTCTCCACAAATATACATTCCATTGAGAAATAAAAATTCCACAGGAAAAGTGATCCATCCGTGGCTAACTAAAAAAGTTAAGGATAATAATACGTTAAAAAAAGAGGCTTATAATGTTGCAAAGAATAATAGTAAGCCTGAGGATTGGGAGAGCTTTAGAAACCAGCAAAGGATAACCAAAAACTGATAAAAAGGGAGAAAATATGATGAGAGTAAACTAACAAGAAATATCAAAACAGATTGTAAGAGCTTCTACAAGTATGTAAAAAGGAAGGGAGTAGCAAAAGTAAACATTGGTCCCTTAGAGGCTGAGACAGGAGAAATTATAATGGGGAATAAAGAAATGGCAGAGACTTTAAACAAATATTTTGTACCTGTCCTCACAGTAGAAGACACAAAAAAGCATATCAAAAATAGTGAGGATCCAAAGGGCTAATGAGAGCGAGGAACTTAACATAATTAATATCAGTTGAGAAAAAGTACTTGAGAAATGAATGGGACTAAAAGCCGACAAATCCCCTGGACCTGATGACCTACATCCTTGGGTTCTAAAAAAGGTGGCTGCAGAGATAGTGGATGCATTGGTTGTGATCTTCCAGAATTCCCTAGATTCTAGAATGGTTCCAGAGGCTTGGAAGGTAGCAAATGTAACCCTGCTATTCAAGAAAGGAGGGAGAGAAAAAACGGAACTACAGACCAGTTAGCCTGACATCAGTCATTGGGAAATTGCTGGAATCCGTTATTAAGGAAGTGGTAACAGAGCACTTGGAGAATCATAATATGATTAGGCAGAGTCAACGTGGTTTTCTGAAAGGTGAAATCGTGTTGAACAAATTTATTTGAGTTTTTTGAGGATGTAACTAGCAGATAGATAAAGGGGAATCAGTGGATGTTGTATATTTGGATTTCAAAAAGGCATTCGATAAGGTGCCACATAAAAGCTTGTATGAAGATAAGGGCTGATGGGGTTGGGCTAATATAGTGGCATGGATAGAGGATTGGTTAATGGACAGAAAACAGAGAGTAAGGGTAAATGGGTAATTTTCGGGTTGGCAGGCTGTAACTAGTGGGGTGCCGCAAGGATCAGTGCTTGGGCCTCAGCTATTTACAATCTATATTATTGACTTAGATGAAGGGACCGAGTGTAATGTATCCAGATTTGTTGACGACCTAAAGCTAGGCGGGACAGTAAGCTGTGAGGAGAACACAGAGAGTCTGCAAAGGGATATAGATAGACTGAGTGAGTGGGCAGTAAGGTGGCAGATGGAGTGTAATGTGGGGAAATGTGAGGTTATTCACTTTGGTAGGAAGAATAGAAAAACAGAATATTTTTTAAATTGTGAGAAACTACTAAATGTCAATGTTCAGAGAGATTTAGGTGTCCAAGTGCAAGAAACACAGAGAATCAGCATGTAGGTACAGCAATGAGGAAGGCAAATGGCATGTTGGCGTTTATTGCAAGCGGGTTGGAGTATAAGAGTGAGGAAGTCTTGCTACAATTGTACAGGGCCTTGGTGAGACCACACCTGGAGTACTGGGCACAGTTTTGGTCTCCTTATCTAAGGAAGGATATACTTGCCTTAGAGACAGATTTCTATTTACATCACTAGTTCCTGGTTACAGAAACATCCTAAGCAAGCTGGGCCCACACCCGAGTATTTATACTCCTTGGACGGCGCCACCAACTGGCCGCCCAGTGTTACTTCATGAGTCATGATAAGATTCATGACATCCTTCCCGCCTGAAAGTTTTGGAAGTCCGACGACTTCCTTCTAGTGGATTAGGCGGACCACGAATAGACGCAGGCCTAGAAATTCAGTTGGCTGCGCCAGGCGCTAACGCCAAAAAAGGGCTATATTTCCGTCGATAAAGCCTTAGCGCCGGAATGCAGACCGATCTGCGCCGACGCCCAAATTCATTTGAGATTTAGCGCCGGCGCAAAGTGTTAGCGCCCGCTCGGGTGCGCGCGCAGCTTATGACGTTATATCCTCGCGCAACGCTGTTTTAGCGCCCCAAACCGGAAATTGAGTGGCGCCCGCCCAATGTGGGCGTGGCGCTATTAGGAATTGTAAAATGGAACGTTGCAGAGGCCCTGTGGGCCTCGGGCAGCGCAAATTAAAGGGCACCTCCACTGACCTATAAAGCCCAGCCATTTTGCTGCAATGACTTCACTGCTTTGGATTTCTACACAGAGACCAAGGGACAGAGATTCCAGATTTGGGACAAGATAGGAGAGGTCTTTTTGGCTTCTGGCCAGTGCTTTGACATTTGACTCTTGCTGATTTCACTGTTGCGACCTTGATTATGGGGGCTGCATGGGGGGCCAACATTGAGTTGCAGCATTATGTGCGGAGGGCTCGCAGACGCTGTGAGAGACGGGCAGCCATGCGTAGACACAGAAGGGCCATCAGGCGTCGCCAACGTAGGCCTTACGCACCCAGGCAATACCGGCAGCAGGTGTCCTATGTCACCATGTCTGCGGCACTTTGTGTAAAGAGGCTGCGCTTCAGAAGGGAGGTGGTTGGAGAGATCTGCCAGCTGCTTCACGCAGATTTGCAGCCACAGCTCATGTCCAGGGCGTCTCTCTCGGTGGAAGTGAAGGTCACGGTGGCTCTCAGCTTTTATGCAAGCGGCTCGTTCCAAGCCGCTGCTGGGGACATCGCGAACATCTCCCAGTTCGCCGCACATCGCTGCATCCGGCAGGTCACCGATGCACTGTTCGCGAGGAGACACCAGTTCATCTCCTTCCCCATGACCCAACAGAGGCAGCAGCAGCGTGCAGTGGGATTTGGCAGGATCGCGGGCTTCCCCATGGTGCAGGGCGCCATTGACTGCACGCATGTGGCTATGCGGGCACCTATAGACAATCCCGAGGTTTACCGCAACCGCAAGGGCTACCATTCCCTCAATGTGCAGCTGGTGTGTGACCACAGGCAGCGCATCCTAGCTGTCAATGCCCGCTTCCCAGGAAGCAGCCACGATGCTTTTATCCTGCGCCAGACTACTGTGGCTGACATGTTCCAGGCACAGCCTCCACCAAGGGGATGGCTTATCGGGGACAAGGGCTACCCTTTGTGCACATGGCTCATGACCCCGCTCCGCGCGCCCAGGACCCCAGCGGAGGACTCATACAACGAAAGCCATCAAGCAACAAGGAACGTCATAGAGCAAACCATAGGCGTCCTCAAGCAACGCTTCCGCTGCCTGGATCGCTCCGGCGGCTCTCTACAGTATTCGCCGGATAGAGTGTCCCAGTTCGTCGTCGTGTGCTGCATGCTGCACAACCTGGCTATCCGCCGGACGCAGGCACTGCCACCTGACATTGCACCACCACCTGAGGAGGACGAGCAGGAGGACCATCAGGAGGAGGAGGGGGAGGAGGAGGAGGAGCAGGCCAGGAGGGGGCCAGAAGGCCCAAGGGCCGTACGCCGGGGGCTTATTGCTCGACACTTCTAGGCCCGCTGTGAGGGAATGGCCTGTGGGAATGAGCGCACCTGAAGGCAGCCGCTCCGGAAGCCGTCAGCCGGTTAACGCAGCAAACACTTGAAACATGACACCTGGACAAGCTGAATAAATAAAAACCTTTATTTAACAAACTGAGGCCCCTTCCCACATGAAACTCAAAAACACAGAACACACCCAAAAAACAGTCACAAACATATGTCACTCCCCCAACCTGGGGAGGACTAACAAAAGTTGGCCAACCACATGGCCTTCAACATTGGCCGTAACAAAAAAAGGGCCCCCCTCGCCAACAGAAAGACCCCCATAAAAACAAAAAATGCCTTCAATTTCGGCCATCCACAAAAATCAGCCCCCAAAACACAATCCCCCCCATATATACAAGGCCGCAGAGACCACACTCTAGCAGCTGTGCCGAGAGGGCGAGTCCTTAGAGAGCCTTCCCCGGCCCCTGCCCGGCCTGCTGCACCGCCTCAACGTGGGCCCTGTGGCGGCCTCAAGGCTGGGGGAAGGCTCATGAGGGCCCCCATGCGTCGCGACAGATGCCCTTGGGGGTCGGCCAACACGACGCACGTCCCGGGAGGGGCCGGCTGCTGACTGCTTCGGCTGTGGCTGGCCAGCATCAGTGGCAGCAGCAGCTCCTCGCACCCTGGCTGGGGGAGTGGCAGTGTCGGATGCTCCAAGGGGGGCAAGCTGGCTGCTGCCAGGCGCGCGAGGCTCAGCAGACACAGTGGCAGTCGTCCGGCCTGGCAGTTCAGCTGGCGCAGCTATGTGCTGGAGGCCAGCCCGCTGTGTTGCAGCAGGGCGGCGGGTGCGGGTGCGACGCCTCTGCGTCAAAGCGAGTGTGGCAGAAGTCAGTGACCGCACTGCCCGGGTATGTGCCTCCAGCTGCTGTGACAGTGTGTCGAAGGAACCACCTCTCTGGCGACTCTCCTCCTGCAGTGCCGCGAGTAGTTCGACCCCCCTGGCGTGCGCTGCGGCCAGTTGCTCCACCCCCCTGGCCTGTGATTGCCCGAATGCTGCCACACTCTGAGCCAGGGACTCGATGGCGTGCGGCATCTGCTGCACAACCCCCATGAACTCATGGTGGCGCCGGTCAGACGCCACCGAGATCTCTTGCAGGAGGCGCACCTCCTGGCCGAGGCCACTCTCCGGACTGGAGAGAGGACTCTGCAGCTGGGGAGAAGCCGGCCGAGCTGGCCGACCCCTGCCGCCTGCCTGGACCCCACTGCAAGCAGGATCTGCCCTCCCCTGCAACACCTCCCCCTGGCTCTCCTGCATGCCAGATGTCCCCCCTTCATTGCCATCCCCTGGCACGGCTGAGGGCTCGCCCGATGGGCCGGCTTCCTCCTCATCCTGGACGTCCTCCTCCTCCAAGGGCCTGGCACCCGGCGCCTCAGGGACCACCTCCTCCTCAGCAGCTGAAAGCAGGAAGGCACAAGAGTAGCTTTAAAGTGAGGACAGGGCGTCAGCGAGGGACGCCTGAGCGGTGGCATTATGCGCATTTGTCCGTCAGTGGGAAAGGATTTAGATCGGAAGCACTAGGGCAACGAGAGAGCTGCAAGCGGTCATCTCCTTACCAGTGGCTCCCAGCACAGGGTCCGCATCCCCGATGGCTACAGGGCCAGTCACCCGGGGACGCAGGAGTCCAACGACGCTCTCCTCCAGAGCACTTAGAGCCTGGTAGTGGGGCCGTCCACCACCGGTCTCCACCCGGCTGCGCGCATTTCTTGCCAGCTTGGCCTGCAAGAGAAAGGACGGACTCTAAGTACAGTGTGGTGCCCTGTTGCTGTGTGTACTGCCTCCCATAGTGGAATAGCCTGGCCAGTGTGGTCAGTGCAGAAAGTGCTGTTGATGATCATGCCAGTGGCATTGCTGCGTGAGGAGGGCTGCCCATTATGCCTTTGAGGTCCCTTTGCCCATAGTGTGAGGCTCACATGCAAGGATGAGGAGGACAGTGGAAAGGGTACTCACCTTCACCAGCCGACAGAGGTCATTGAACTTTTTGCGGCACTGGTCCGCAGTCCTGGGCACATCTGAGTTTGAGGAGACCCTGCGTGCGATGCTCCTCCAGGCTTTCCTGAACTCTCTCCTGGGAGCCTTTCTGCCATTGTCCGGGCACAAGATGGGTCTTCTCTCCTGGACAGCATCAATCAGCACCCTCAGTGCATGGTCTGAGAAGCGCTGGGCTCTTTCACAGGCCATCTCCATCTGTCCTGGCGCTATTTTGTCCCACCAGCACTGTTGAGGCCTAGCAGCAGGGCTCCAGTGTGCAGGGCGTGGCAGCAGTCAAAGTTGACCCTTCCCCCTTTAAGAGCAGGCCGGCGTCAGGGTGTCTGCTGTCAAGCAACACATGACTGCACCTGCGCTGCGCCCGGCAGCGGCGTTATCAGGCCGCAGCACCGGTTTAGCACCGGAACCGAACATTGCAACGCCGGTTTCAGCGCTCGCCAAAACTCTTGGCCAAATCCACTGAATTTCGGCGCGGTTGCCTGCAGTTTCCGGCGGGCGCTAAATTTACCGAACGCCCGACTTTAGCGCCCCAAAACTGTGCAAACTGAATTTCTAGGCCGCAGTCTTTTAGATCTTCGCTTGTAGCTAGAAGGCACGTCTCCTCGGACCATGTCTTGGTCCCTAGGTTGCTTGGTCCGTACTGGTAGATCAACGGGGCCCGTGTCGTCTTGATCGACCTGCGGATGACTAGGGAGATCGTGACTCCGGGTGCGGGTCCCCACAGGTGCAGAGCTGGCGTCCTTTTGGTTGGTAGCCAGGGATTGACCGGCGTCCAGGCTTCGGGTGGCCATCCCATGGGAAGTGCTCGGCTCCCCGAGTTGATCCAGTGGAGTAGCCGGCAGATCCCTTGATGTCCCAGGCAGGGCGGCATCCTCAAAGGAGCGCAGAGCGTCGGCATCATTACCATGGGTTCCTCTACCAGTTGAGTCCGTGGGACTGGTTGGACAGGGAGCCAGGTCTCGGAGTGAAATGGTGGACTCCTGGCCATCAGTGTACTGCACATGCGCATAAGTGGGATTAACGTCCGTTAGTTCCACTTTGTCAACGTGGGGATCGTTTTTGGAAGATCGGACGAATCTTCGGAGCAGCATGGGGCCAGGAGCTGCCAACCATGATGGTAGGGACATCCCATGAGTGGAGCGACGCTGGAACCTGAAGAATCGCTCATGAGGAGTGACATTGGTGGACGTAGAAAGAAGAGACCTGATGGAATGCAACACGTCAGGGAACATAGTTTCCCACTGCGGGTCTGGCAGGTTGCGTGACCTCAGTGCAAGACGAACAGCGTTCCAAATGATAGCGTTGTGTCTCTCAACCTGTCCATTACCGATGGGATGATACGGTGTCGTTTTACTTGTGGCGATTCCCCGTTGGGAAAGATAACTTTTGAGTTCGCTTGACATGAAGGAGGGACCCCGATCAGAGTGGATGAAATTGGCCATGCCGCAAAGGGAAAAGACTTGATCGAGGCATTTGATCACTGTGGAAGTAAGCATATTGGGACAGGGGAAAGCAAAGGGAAAGCGTGAATATTCGTCCACCATAGTAAGCAAGTAGTTGTTTCGCGTTGAGGAAGGCAATGGCCCTTTAAAGTCAATGCTGAGTCACTGCATAGGCTGTATAGCGTGTATGAGCTAACCATCCGATGGACGGAGGAATTGTGGTTTTAATTCCGCACAAATTCTACAGGTGGAGTATGTTCTTTTCACATCTTCTGTAGAAAATGGGAGATTTTTAGATCACACAAAGTGCAACATACAGGTAACCCCAGGATGGCATAAGTCAGTATGAAGATCCGTAAGAGTCGAAGTTGACATGGAAGAGCAGAATGCCCGCGTGAGGGTATCTGGGACTACATTCTCTTTGCCGGGTCGATAATGTATGGTGTATCCAAAGGCAGCCAATTCCATCCTCCAGAGTTGTATTTTGTTATTCTTGATCTTAGTGCATTTCCGGTTATCCAGCATAAAGGCCACGGAGCGCTGATCGGTTATAAGCGTGAAATGCCGACGAGCGAGAAAATTACGCCATTTACATACCGCTTCGGTGATGGCCGTAGCCTCCTTCTCGACAGGAGGAAAATGGAGTTCGCTACCCTGCAAAGTTCTGGACAGAAATGCCACGGGTCGACCACCTTGATTCAAGGTAGCAGAGATCGCCACCTCCGATGCATCGCACTCAACCACGAAAGGGAGATTTTCATCGCTGGAACGAATCGTGGCTTTTTACACTTGTCGCTTCAGGAGGTTGAAAGCTGAAATAGCCGTTGCCTCCAACGGAAATGACTTCGCGTGAAGCAGGGGCTGGATCTTGTCGGAGAAGTGGGGTATCCATTTCGCATAATAGGTGAACATGCCGAGTGCCCAACGAAGAGAGCCGAGATTCGTAGGGGGAGGGAGCTCCTGAAGCGGACAAAGTCACTCTGAATCCGGTTTGATGACACCGTTGCCCACCCAATAGCCAAGGATGTTGACTGATGGTACTGATTTCACAGATTTTGGACTCATTTAAGGTTAAGTTGCGACGACGGAGAACATCAAAAAATTTCTGGGGATTGGCATCATGCTCCTTCTGGTCATGACCAGCAATGGTGATATTATCCAGATATGGAAAAGTGTCCGTTAAGTTCTCCTGTTTGACTAGGCTACCCATTGCCCGTTGAAAGACGGCCACCCCATTGGTGACCCCAAATGGAAGGCGACAAAACTGATAAAGCTGACCATTGGCCTCAAAGGCCGTATACTTCTTGTCAGAGTCCTTTAACGGTACTTGATGGTATGCGCTCTTTAAATCAAAAGTTGAAAATACCTTGTAGTTGGCGAGGTTATTGACCATGTCATCGATGCGTGGTTAGTAGGTAGGCATCCAGGTCAGTATACTGGTTAATATTTTGCGAGTAATCAATGCAAAGACGTTTCTTGTGTTGCTTCAGAGGATTTTTAACAACGACGACTTGAACCCGCCAGGAAGATGAACATGGCTCAATGATACCGTCAGCTAGCAGCCGAGAGATTTCTGCCTCAATAAAGGATCAATCATCTTGGCTGAAACATCGTGATTTAGTGACTATGGGCTTACATCGGGGGGAAAGATTGGAAAACAAGGAGGGCTCGTCGAGCGAAGCCGCGAAAGCGCACAAAATGGTACTTTGGAAATAGTAAGCTCCAGCTTTGACCCTCCAAACTCGAAAGTGAGTCTTTTGTGTTGTTTCTGGAAATCCTGTCCTAGGAGCACATCACTGCATAGGTTTTGAGCACCCCGAGCCGGGTGGAGAAATAAGTGCGGCCATTGAGAATAAGGTCGACAAGACAAAAGCCGGGAGAGTTGGTGGTCAGTGTCGTCAGAGCCATTGCAATTTCCCTGTCCGAGGGGTAAATACGCAGTTTTAACTTACTGACAGCCCGCTCACTAATGAAGCTGTCAGAGCTGCATGAGTCGATTAGTGCACTCAAAATGTGTCCATTTACTGAAACCTTTGTGGCTGCATGGGACAGACTTTGGGGAAAAACAGCTGTGATGGGAGGAGGGGCAGTTTTACCCTTGACAGCTGTAACCTTAGTAGTGGTTCTTGGGGGAGGAGCAGTTTTATAGATTGCAGCTGTAACCTTAGTATTGGCTCTTGAGAGCGGAACAGTTTTATAGATAGTAGCTGCAAAACTAATAGGGGCTCTCGACCGGTATACCTTAGAAAAGTGGCCTTTCTTACTAACCGAGGCTCTTGGCTGGCATACCTTAGAAAAGTGACCTTTCTTACTGCAATGATTGCAGACTGCGTTACGAGCAGGACAAAATTTCCTATAGTGGAATGCACCTCCACAGAAGAAACACTTCCTTCCAGATTGCCAAGATGCCGCTAGGGCAGGGTTGTCATCAGTGAAGTCTTCTAGGGCAGGGTTGTCATCAGCCAGGTGGGAGTCATCATCAGTGAGGGCTTCCGCCCGAGGCCTGTCGAAGGAGTCACTAAAAGTGATAGCAGCAGCCCATGCACGTGGTGAAAGATAGGTATCTGCATTCCTCTTTGCTAATTCCAGAGAACATGACTGGTCATAGGCAGCCTGTAACTTGAGCGTTTTATTCTCCAACAGACGCTGACGTATGAAGGGAGATGCAATCCCATTAATAAACAAATCACAAATTAACTCCTCCTGGTACTGCTCAGCTGTGACAGCTTTAAGATTACAATCCTTGCTGAGCCTGCGAAGTTTCTGAAGGAATTCATCAAGTGATTCACCAGGTTGTTGTTGAGTTGTGGCCAGTAGATGCCGAGCAAGAATTTCGTTTGGGGACTTAACATACAGTTGCTATAGTATTGGATAGCGGCATCATAGTCTACATAGTCTTCGATATAGTCAAACACATGAGGGGATACATAGTTGGCAAGCATTCGTAACTTATAAGTAACATTCTCACCACACTCCTCAAGGAAGTTGCTAAAGGGGCGATACCAGTGTTTCCATACCTTAGCAGCTGTTAAGTGAATTCGGGTCCAGGTCGAGACGGGCGGGTCTGAGTAGTTTCTCCATGATGGATCGATTACTTCGTCCGAGTTCCCTTCTACGGTTTGAGTCGTAGCCATCTGTTCCCAAGACCACTCAGAGCGTGGAGCAGGTTCAGTTGATTAAATTGATGTAAAAAGACAACTGAGTGCTTGGTATGAGTATAAAACAAGGCTTTAATCAACTGTTTCACAACCAGGAGATTCTAGTTACATCACTAGTTCCTGGTTACAGAAACATCCTGAGCAAGCTAGGCCCACGCCCGATTATTTATACTCCTTGGACAGTGCCACCAGCTGACCGCCCAGTGTTACTTCAGGAGTCATGATAAGATTCATGACACTGGGTATTAATGGTGCACAGAGTGAGACTGGGTATTAATGGGGCAAAGAGTGAAACTGGGTATTAACGGGGCACAGATTGAGACTGGGTATTAACTGGGCACAGATTGAGACTGGGTATTAATGGGGCACAGAATGAGACTGGGTATTAACTGGGCACAGATTGAGACTGGGTATTAAAGGGGCACAGAATGAGACTGGGTATTAATGAGGCACAGAGTGAGGCTGGGTATTAACGGGGCACAGAGTGAGACTGGATATTAACGGGGCACAGAGTGAGACTGGGTATTAACGGGGCACAGTGAGACTGGGTATTAACGGGGCACAGAGTGAGACTGGGTATTAACTGGGCACAGAGTGAGACTGGGTATTAACAGGGCACAGAGTGAGACTGGGTATTAATGGGGCACAGAGTGAGACTGGGTATTAATGGGGCACAGAGTGAGACTGGGTATTAACAGGGCACAGAGTGAGACTGGGTATTAATGGGGCACAGAGTGAGACTGGGTATTAACGGGGCACAGACTGAGACTGGGTATTAACGGGGCACAGAGTGAGACTGGCTATTAACTGGGCACAGAGTCAGACTGGGTATTAACTGGGCACAGAGTGAGACTGGGTATTAACGGGGCACAGAGTGAGACTGGGTATTAACAGGGCACAGAGTGAGACTGGGTATTAACTGGGCACAGAGTGAGACTGGGTATTAACAGGGCACAGAGTGAGACTGGGTATTAATGGGGCACAGAGTGAGACTGGGTATTAACGGGGCACAGAGTGAGACTGGGTATTAACTGGGCACAGAGTGAGACTGGGTATTAACAGGGCACAGAGTGAGACTGGGTATTCACGGGGCACAGATTGCGACTGGGTATTAACGGGGCACAGAGTGAGACTGGGTATTAACTGGGCACAGAGTGAGACTGGGTATTAACAGGGCACAGAGTGAGACTGGGTTTTAACGGGGCACAGAGTGAGACTGGGTATTAACAGGGCACAGAGTGAGACTGGGTATTAACAGGGCACAGAGACTGGGTATTAACAGGGCACAGAGTGAGACTGGGTATTAACGGGGCACAGATTGAGACTGGGTATTAACGGGGCACAGAGTAAGACTGGGTATTAATAAGGCACAGAGCGAGACTGGGTATTAACGAGGCACAGAGTGAGACTGGGTATTAACAGGGCACAGAGTAAGACTGGGTATTAACTGGGCACAGATTGAGACTGGGTATTAATGGGGCAAAGAGTGAGACTGGGTATTAATGGGGCACAGAGTGAGACTGGGTATTAACGGGGCACAGATTGAGACTGGGTATTAACTGGGCGCAGATTGAGACTGGGTATTAACGGGGCACAGAATGAGACTGGGTATTAACAGGGCACAGAGTGAGACTGGGTATTAAAGGGGCACACAGTGAGACTGGGTATTAACGGGGCACAGAGTGAGACTGGGTATTAACAGGGCACAGAGTGAGGCTGGGTATTAACGGGGCACAGAGTGAGACTGGGTATTAACTGGGCACAGAGTGAGACTGGGTATTCACAGGGCACAGAGTGAGACTGGGTATTAACGGGGCACATGATGAGACTGGGTATTAACGGGGCACAGAGTGAGACTGGGTATTAATAAGGCACAGACTGAGACTGGGTATTAAGGAGGCACAGGGTGAGATTGGGTATTAAAGGGGCACAGAGTGAGACTGGGTATTAACGGGGCACAGAGAGAGGCTGGGTATTAACGGGGCACAGAGTGAGACTTGGTATTAACGGGGCACTGAGTGAGACTGGGTATTATCAGGGCACAGAGTGAGACTGGGTATTAACGGGGCGAACGGAGGCACAGAGTGAGACTGGATATTAACGGGGCAGAGAGTGAGACTGGGTATTAACGGGGTACAGAATGAGACAGGGTATTAACGAGGCACAGAGTGAGGCTGGGTATTAACGGAGCACAGAGTGAGACTGGGTATTAACGGGGCACAGAGTGAGAGTGGGTATTAACAGGGCACAGAGTGAGACTGGGTATTAACGGGGCAAAGAGTGAGACTGGATATTAATGGGCCACAGACTGACACTGGGTATTAATGGGGCACAGAGTGAGACTGGGTATTAACGGGGCACAGAGTGACACTGGGTATTAACGGGGCACAGAGTGAGACTGGGTATCAACGAGGCACAGAGTGAGATTGGGTATCAACGAGGCACAGAGTGAGACTGGGTATTAATGGGGCACAGGGTGAGACTGGGTATTAACGGGGCACAGAGTGAGACTGGGTATTAACGGGGCACACAGTGACACTGGGTATTAACGGGGCAAAGAGTGAGACTGGGTATTAACGGGGCACAGAGTGAGACTGGGTATTAACGGGGCACAGAGTGAGACTGGGTATTAACGGGGCACAGAGTGAGACTGGGTATTAACGGGGCACAGAGTGAGACTGGGTATTAACAGGGAACAGAGTGAGACTGGGTATTAATGTGGCACAGAGTGAGACTGGGTATTAATGGGGCACAGGGTGAGACTGGGTATTAACGGGGCACAGAGTGAGACTGGGTATTAACGGGGCACAGTGTGAGACTGGGTATTAACAAGGCACAGAGTGAGGCTGGGTATTAACGGGGCACAGAGTGAGACTGGGTATTAACGGGGCACAGAGTGAGACTGGGTATTAACGGGGCACAGAGTGAGACTGGGTATTAACGGGGCACAGAGTGAGCCTGGGTATTAACAGGGCACAGAGTGAGACTGGGTATTAACAGGGCACAGAGTGAGACTGGGTATTAACGGGGCAAAGAGTGAGACTGGGTATTAACGGGGCACAGAGTGAGAGTGGGTATTAACAGGGCACAGAGTGAGACTGGGTATTAACGGGGCAAAGACTGAGACTGGATATTAATGGGCCACAGACTGACACTGGGTATTAATGGGGCACAGAGTGAGACTGGGTATTAACGGGGCACAGAGTGACACTGGGTATTAACGGGGCACAGAGTGAGACTGGGTATCAACGAGGCACAGAGTGAGATTGGGTATCAACGAGGCACAGAGTGAGACTGGGTATTAATGGGGCACAGGGTGAGACTGGGTATTAACGGGGCACAGAGTGAGACTGGGTATTAACGGGGCACACAGTGAGACTGGGTATTAACGGGGCAAAGAGTGAGACTGGGTATTAACGGGGCACAGAGTGAGACTGGGTATTAACGGGGCACAGAGTGAGACTGGGTATTAACGGGGCACAGAGTGAGACTGGGTATTAACAGGGAACAGAGTGAGACTGGGTATTAATGTGGCACAGAGTGAGACTGGGTATTAATGGGGCACAGGGTGAGACTGGGTGTTAACGGGGCACAGAGTGAGACTGGGTATTAACGGGGCACAGTGTGAGACTGGGTATTAACAAGGCACAGAGTGAGGCTGGGTATTAACGGGGCACAGAGTGAGACTGGGTATTAACGGGGCACAGAGTGAGACTGGGTATTAACGGGGCACAGAGTGAGACTGGGTATTAACGGGGCACAGAGTGAGCCTGGGTATTAACGGGGCACAGAGTGAGACTGGGTATTAACAGGGCACAGAGTGAGACTGGGTATTAACGGGGCAAAGAGTGAGACTGGGTATTAACAGGGCACAGAGTGAGACTGGGTATTAACAGGGCACAGAGTGAGACTGGGTATTAACGGGGCAAAGAGTGAGACTGGATATTAACGGGCCACAGAGTGACACTGAGTATTAACAGGGCACAGAGTGAGACTGGGTATTAACGGAGCACAGAGTGAGGCTGGGTATTAACGGGGCACAGAGTGAGACTGGGTATTAACGGGGCAAAGAGTGAGACTGGATATTAACGGGCCACAGAGTGAGACTGGGTATTAACGGGGCACAGAATAAGACTGGGTATTAACAAGGCACAGAGTGAGACTGGGTATTAACGGGGCACAGAGTGACACTGGTTATTAACGGGTCACAGAGTGAGACTGGGTATTAACAGGGCACAGAGTGAGACTGGATATTAACGGGGCACAGAATGACACTGGTTATTAACGGGGCACAGATTGAGTCTGGGTATTAACAGGGCACAGAGTGAGACTGGGTATTAACGGGGCACAGAGTGACACTGGTTATTAACGGGGCACAGAGTGAGACTGGGTATTAACAGGGCACAGAGTGAGACTGGCTATTAACAGGGCACAGAGTGACACTGGTTATTAACAGGGCACAGAGTGAGACTGGGTATTAACAGGGCACAGAGTGAGACTGGGTATTAATGGGGCACAGAGTGAGACTGGGTATTAACGGGGCAAAGATTGAGACTGAGTATTAACGGGGCACAGAGTGAGACTGGGTATTAACGGGGCAAAGAGTGAGACTGGGTATTAACGGGGCACAGGTTCAGACTGGGTATTAACGGGGCACAGAGTGAGACTGGGTATTAACGGGGCACAGAGTGAGACTGGGTATTAACGGGGCACAGAGTGAGCCTGGGTATTAACGGGGCACAGAGTGACAGTGGGTATTAACGGGGCACAGAGTGAGACTGGGTATTAACGGGGCACAGAGTGAGCCTGGGTATCAACGAGGCACAGAGTGAGAGTGGGTATTAACGGGGCTCAGAGTGAGGCTGGGTATTAACGGGGCTCAGAGTGAGGCTGGGTATTACGGGGCACAGAGTGAGACTGGGTATTAACGGGGCACAGAGTGAGACTCGGTATTAACGGGGCACAGAGTAAGACTGGGAATTAACGGAGGCGCAGGGTGAGACTGGGTATTAATGGGGCACAGGGTGAGACTGGGTATTAACGGGGCACAGAGTGCGGCTGGGTATTAACGGGGCACAGAGTGAGACTGGGTATTAACAGGGCACAGAGTGAGACTGGGTATTAACGGGGCACAGAGTGTGACTGGGTATTAACGGGGCACAGAGTGAGACTGGGTATTAACGGAGAACAGAGTGAGACTGGGTATTAACGGGGCACAGAGTGAGACTGGGTATTAATGGGTCACAGAGTGAGACTGGGTATTAACGGGGCACAGAGTGAGACTGGGTATTAATGGGGCACAGAGTGAGACTGGGTATTAACGGGGCACAGAGTGAGACTGGGTATTAACGGAGCACAGAGTGAGACTGGGTATTAACGGGGCACAGAGTGAGACTGGGTATTAATGGGGCACAGAGTGAGACTGGGTATTAACAGGGCACAGACTGAGACTGGGTATTAACGGGGCACAGAGTGAGACTGGGTATTAACGGAGCACAGAGTGAGACTGGGTATTAACGGGGCACAGAGTGAGACTGGGTATTAACGGAGCACAGAGTGAGACTGGGTATTAACGGGGCACAGAGTGAGACTGGGTATTAACGGGGCACAGAGTGAGACTGGGTATTAACGGGGCACAGAGTGAGACTGGGTATTAACGGGGCACAGATTGAGACTGGGTATTAACTGGGCGCAGATTGAGACTGGGTATTAACGGGGCACAGAATGAGACTGGGTATTAACAGGGCACAGAGTGAGACTGGGTATTAAAGGGGCACACAGTGAGACTGGGTATTAACGGGGCACAGAGTGAGACTGGGTATTAACAGGGCACAGAGTGAGGCTGGGTATTAACGGGGCACAGAGTGAGACTGGGTATTAACTGGGCACAGAGTGAGACTGGGTATTCACAGGGCACAGAGTGAGACTGGGTATTAACGGGGCACATGATGAGACTGGGTATTAACGGGGCACAGAGTGAGACTGGGTATTAATAAGGCACAGAGTGAGACTGGGTATTAAGGAGGCACAGGGTGAGATTGGGTATTAAAGGGGCACAGAGTGAGACTGGGTATTAACGGGGCACAGAGAGAGGCTGGGTATTAACGGGGCACAGAGTGAGACTTGGTATTAACGGGGCACTGAGTGAGACTGGGTATTATCAGGGCACAGAGTGAGACTGGGTATTAACGGGGCGAACGGAGGCACAGAGTGAGACTGGATATTAACGGGGCAGAGAGTGAGACTGGGTATTAACGGGGTACAGAATGAGACAGGGTATTAACGAGGCACAGAGTGAGGCTGGGTATTAACGGAGCACAGAGTGAGACTGGGTATTAACGGGGCACAGAGTGAGAGTGGGTATTAACAGGGCACAGAGTGAGACTGGGTATTAACGGGGCAAAGAGTGAGACTGGATATTAACGGGCCACAGACTGACACTGGGTATTAATGGGGCACAGAGTGAGACTGGGTATTAACGGGGCACAGAGTGACACTGGGTATTAACGGGGCACAGAGTGAGACTGGGTATCAACGAGGCACAGAGTGAGATTGGGTATCAACGAGGCACAGAGTGAGACTGGGTATTAATGGGGCTCAGGGTGAGACTGGGTATTAACGGGGCACAGAGTGAGACTGGGTATTAACGGGGCACACAGTGAGACTGGGTATTAACGGGGCAAAGAGTGAGACTGGGTATTAACGGGGCACAGAGTGAGACTGGGTATTAACGGGGCACAGAGTGAGACTGGGTATTAACGGGGCACAGAGTGAGACTGGGTATTAACGGGGCACAGAGTGAGACTGGGTATTAACAGGGAACAGAGTGAGACTGGGTATTAATGTGGCACAGAGTGAGACTGGGTATTAATGGGGCACAGGGTGAGACTGGGTATTAACGGGGCACAGAGTGAGACTGGGTATTAACGGGGCACAGTGTGAGACTGGGTATTAACAAGGCACAGAGTGAGGCTGGGTATTAACGGGGCACAGAGTGAGACTGGGTATTAACGGGGCACAGAGTGAGACTGGGTATTAACGGGGCACAGAGTGAGACTGGGTATTAACGGGGCAAAGAGTGAGACTGGATATTAACGGGCCACAGAGTGAGACTGGGTATTAACGGGGCACAGAATAAGACTGGGTATTAACAAGGCACAGAGTGAGACTGGGTATTAACGGGGCACAGAGTGACACTGGTTATTAACGGGTCACAGAGTGAGACTGGGTATTAACAGGGCACAGAGTGAGACTGGATATTAACGGGGCACAGAATGACACTGGTTATTAACGGGGCACAGATTGAGTCTGGGTATTAACAGGGCACAGAGTGAGACTGGGTATTAACGGGGCACAGAGTGACACTGGTTATTAACGGGGCACAGAGTGAGACTGGGTATTAACAGGGCACAGAGTGAGACTGGCTATTAACAGGGCACAGAGTGACACTGGTTATTAACAGGGCACAGAGTGAGACTGGGTATTAACAGGGCACAGAGTGAGACTGGGTATTAATGGGGCACAGAGTGAGACTGGGTATTAACGGGGCAAAGATTGAGACTGAGTATTAACGGGGCACAGAGTGAGACTGGGTATTAACGGGGCAAAGAGTGAGACTGGGTATTAACGGGGCACAGGTTCAGACTGGGTATTAACGGGGCACAGAGTGAGACTGGGTATTAACGGGGCACAGAGTGAGACTGGGTATTAACGGGGCACAGAGTGAGCCTGGGTATTAACGGGGCACAGAGTGACAGTGGGTATTAACGGGGCACAGAGTGAGACTGGGTATTAACGGGGCACAGAGTGAGCCTGGGTATCAACGAGGCACAGAGTGAGAGTGGGTATTAACGGGGCTCAGAGTGAGGCTGGGTATTAACGGGGCTCAGAGTGAGGCTGGGTATTACGGGGCACAGAGTGAGACTGGGTATTAACGGGGCACAGAGCGAGACTCGGTATTAACGGGGCACAGAGTGAGACTGGGAATTAACGGAGGCGCAGGGTGAGACTGGGTATTAATGGGGCACAGGGTGAGACTGGGTATTAACGGGGCACAGAGTGCGGCTGGGTATTAACGGGGCACAGAGTGAGACTGGGTATTAACAGGGCACAGAGTGAGACTGGGTATTAACGGGGCACAGAGTGTGACTGGGTATTAACGGGGCACAGAGTGAGACTGGGTATTAACGGAGAACAGAGTGAGACTGGGTATTAACGGGGCACAGAGTGAGACTGGGTATTAATGGGTCACAGAGTGAGACTGGGTATTAACGGGGCACAGAGTGAGACTGGGTATTAATGGGGCACAGAGTGAGACTGGGTATTAACGGGGCACAGAGTGAGACTGGGTATTAACGGAGCACAGAGTGAGACTGGGTATTAACGGGGCACAGAGTGAGACTGGGTATTAATGGGGCACAGAGTGAGACTGGGTATTAACAGGGCACAGACTGAGACTGGGTATTAACGGGGCACAGAGTGAGACTGGGTATTAACGGAGCACAGAGTGAGACTGGGTATTAACGGGGCACAGAGTGAGACTGGGTATTAACGGAGCACAGAGTGAGACTGGGTATTAACGGGGCACAGAGTGAGACTGGGTATTAACGGGGCACAGAGTGAGACTGGGTATTAACGGGGCACAGAGTGAGACTGGGTATTAACGGGGCACAGAGTGAGACTGGGTATTAACTGGGCGCAGATTGAGACTGGGTATTAACGGGGCACAGAATGAGACTGGGTATTAACAGGGCACAGAGTGAGACTGGGTATTAAAGGGGCACACAGTGAGACTGGGTATTAACGGGGCACAGAGTGAGACTGGGTATTAACAGGGCACAGAGTGAGGCTGGGTATTAACGGGGCACAGAGTGAGACTGGGTATTAACTGGGCACAGAGTGAGACTGGGTATTCACAGGGCACAGAGTGAGACTGGGTATTAACGGGGCACATGATGAGACTGGGTATTAACGGGGCACAGAGTGAGACTGGGTATTAATAAGGCACAGAGTGAGACTGGGTATTAAGGAGGCACAGGGTGAGATTGGGTATTAAAGGGGCACAGAGTGAGACTGGGTATTAACGGGGCACAGAGAGAGGCTGGGTATTAACGGGGCACAGAGTGAGACTTGGTATTAACGGGGCACTGAGTGAGACTGGGTATTATCAGGGCACAGAGTGAGACTGGGTATTAACGGGGCGAACGGAGGCACAGAGTGAGACTGGATATTAACGGGGCAGAGAGTGAGACTGGGTATTAACGGGGTACAGAATGAGACAGGGTATTAACGAGGCACAGAGTGAGGCTGGGTATTAACGGAGCACAGAGTGAGACTGGGTATTAACGGGGCACAGAGTGAGAGTGGGTATTAACAGGGCACAGAGTGAGACTGGGTATTAACGGGGCAAAGAGTGAGACTGGATATTAACGGGCCACAGACTGACACTGGGTATTAATGGGGCACAGAGTGAGACTGGGTATTAACGGGGCACAGAGTGACACTGGGTATTAACGGGGCACAGAGTGAGACTGGGTATCAACGAGGCACAGAGTGAGATTGGGTATCAACGAGGCACAGAGTGAGACTGGGTATTAATGGGGCACAGGGTGAGACTGGGTATTAACGGGGCACAGAGTGAGACTGGGTATTAACGGGGCACACAGTGAGACTGGGTATTAACGGGGCAAAGAGTGAGACTGGGTATTAACGGGGCACAGAGTGAGACTGGGTATTAACGGGGCACAGAGTGAGACTGGGTATTAACGGGGCACAGAGTGAGACTGGGTATTAACGGGGCACAGAGTGAGACTGGGTATTAACAGGGAACAGAGTGAGACTGGGTATTAATGTGGCACAGAGTGAGACTGGGTATTAATGGGGCACAGGGTGAGACTGGGTATTAACGGGGCACAGAGTGAGACTGGGTATTAACGGGGCACAGTGTGAGACTGGGTATTAACAAGGCACAGAGTGAGGCTGGGTATTAACGGGGCACAGAGTGAGACTGGGTATTAACGGGGCACAGAGTGAGACTGGGTATTAACAGGGCACAGAGTGAGACTGGGTATTAACGGGGCAAAGAGTGAGACTGGGTATTAACAGGGCACAGAGTGAGACTGGGTATTAACAGGGCACAGAGTGAGACTGGGTATTAACGGGGCAAAGAGTGAGACTGGATATTAACGGGCCACAGAGTGACACTGAGTATTAACAGGGCACAGAGTGAGACTGGGTATTAACGGAGCACAGAGTGAGGCTGGGTATTAACGGGGCACAGAGTGAGACTGGGTATTAACGGGGCAAAGAGTGAGACTGGATATTAACGGGCCACAGAGTGAGACTGGGTATTAACGGGGCACAGAATAAGACTGGGTATTAACAAGGCACAGAGTGAGACTGGGTATTAACGGGGCACAGAGTGACACTGGTTATTAACGGGTCACAGAGTGAGACTGGGTATTAACAGGGCACAGAGTGAGACTGGATATTAACGGGGCACAGAATGACACTGGTTATTAACGGGGCACAGATTGAGTCTGGGTATTAACAGGGCACAGAGTGAGACTGGGTATTAACGGGGCACAGAGTGACACTGGTTATTAACGGGGCACAGAGTGAGACTGTGTATTAACAGGGCACAGAGTGAGACTGGCTATTAACAGGGCACAGAGTGACACTGGTTATTAACAGGGCACAGAGTGAGACTGGGTATTAACGGGGCACAGAGTGAGACTGGGTATTAACGGGGCAAAGATTGAGACTGAGTATTAACGGGGCACAGAGTGAGACTGGGTATTAACGGGGCAAAGAGTGAGACTGGGTATTAACGGGGCACAGGTTCAGACTGGGTATTAACGGGGCACAGAGTGAGACTGGGTATTAACGGGGCACAGAGTGAGACTGGGTATTAACGGGGCACAGAGTGAGCCTGGGTATTAACGGGGCACAGAGTGACAGTGGGTATTAACGGGGCACAGAGTGAGACTGGGTATTAACGGGGCACAGAGTGAGCCTGGGTATCAACGAGGCACAGAGTGAGAGTGGGTATTAACGGGGCTCAGAGTGAGGCTGGGTATTAACGGGGCTCAGAGTGAGGCTGGGTATTACGGGGCACAGAGTGAGACTGGGTATTAACGGGGCACAGAGTGAGACTCGGTATTAACGGGGCACAGAGTGAGACTGGGAATTAACGGAGGCGCAGGGTGAGACTGGGTATTAATGGGGCACAGGGTGAGACTGGGTATTAACGGGGCACAGAGTGCGGCTGGGTATTAACGGGGCACAGAGTGAGACTGGGTATTAACAGGGCACAGAGTGAGACTGGGTATTAACGGGGCACAGAGTGTGACTGGGTATTAACGGGGCACAGAGTGAGACTGGGTATTAACGGAGAACAGAGTGAGACTGGGTATTAACGGGGCACAGAGTGAGACTGGGTATTAATGGGGCACAGAGTGAGACTGGGTATTAACGGGGCACAGAGTGAGACTGGGTATTAACGGAGCACAGAGTGAGACTGGGTATTAACGGGGCACAGAGTGAGACTGGGTATTAATGGGGCACAGAGTGAGACTGGGTATTAACAGGGCACAGACTGAGACTGGGTATTAACGGGGCACAGAGTGAGACTGGGTATTAACGGAGCACAGAGTGAGACTGGGTATTAATGGGGCACAGAGTGAGACTGGGTATTAACGGAGCACAGAGTGAGACTGGGTATTAACGGGGCACAGAGTGAGACTGGGTATTAACGGGGCACAGAGTGAGACTGGGTATTAACGGGGCACAGAGTGAGACTGGGTATTAACGGGGCACAGAGTGAGACTGGGTATTAACTGGGCGCAGATTGAGACTGGGTATTAACGGGGCACAGAATGAGACTGGGTATTAACAGGGCACAGAGTGAGACTGGGTATTAAAGGGGCACACAGTGAGACTGGGTATTAACGGGGCACAGAGTGAGACTGGGTATTAACAGGGCACAGAGTGAGGCTGGGTATTAACGGGGCACAGAGTGAGACTGGGTATTAACTGGGCACAGAGTGAGACTGGGTATTCACAGGGCACAGATTGAGACTGGGTATTAACGGGGCACATGATGAGACTGGGTATTAACGGGGCACAGAGTGAGACTGGGTATTAATAAGGCACAGAGTGAGACTGGGTATTAAGGAGGCACAGGGTGAGATTGGGTATTAAAGGGGCACAGAGTGAGACTGGGTATTAACGGGGCACAGAGAGAGGCTGGGTATTAACGGGGCACAGAGTGAGACTTGGTATTAACGGGGCACTGAGTGAGACTGGGTATTATCAGGGCACAGAGTGAGACTGGGTATTAACGGGGCGAACGGAGGCACAGAGTGAGACTGGATATTAACGGGGCAGTGAGTGAGACTGGGTATTAACGGGGTACAGAATGAGACAGGGTATTAACGAGGCACAGAGTGAGGCTGGGTATTAACGGAGCACAGAGCGAGACTGGGTATTAACGGGGCACAGAGTGAGAGTGGGTATTAACAGGGCACAGAGTGAGACTGGGTATTAACGGGGCAAAGAGTGAGACTGGATATTAACGGGCCACAGACTGACACTGGGTATTAATGGGGCACAGAGTGAGACTGGGTATTAACGGGGCACAGAGTGACACTGGGTATTAACGGGGCACAGAGTGAGACTGGGTATCAACGAGGCACAGAGTGAGATTGGGTATCAACGAGGCACAGAGTGAGACTGGGTATTAATGGGGCACAGGGTGAGACTGGGTATTAACGGGGCACAGAGTGAGACTGGGTATTAACGGGGCACACAGTGAGACTGGGTATTAACGGGGCAAAGAGTGAGACTGGGTATTAACGGGGCACAGAGTGAGACTGGGTATTAACGGGGCACAGAGTGAGACTGGGTATTAACGGGGCACAGAGTGAGACTGGGTATTAACGGGGCACAGAGTGAGACTGGGTATTAACAGGGAACAGAGTGAGACTGGGTATTAATGTGGCACAGAGTGAGACTGGGTATTAATGGGGCACAGGGTGAGACTGGGTATTAACGGGGCACAGAGTGAGACTGGGTATTAACGGGGCACAGTGTGAGACTGGGTATTAACAAGGCACAGAGTGAGGCTGGGTATTAACGGGGCACAGAGTGAGACTGGGTATTAACGGGGCACAGAGTGAGACTGGGTATTAACGGGGCACAGAGTGAGACTGGGTATTAACGGGGCACAGAGTGAGCCTGGGTATTAACAGGGCACAGAGTGAGACTGGGTATTAACAGGGCACAGAGTGAGACTGGGTATTAACGGGGCAAAGAGTGAGACTGGGTATTAACAGGGCACAGAGTGAGACTGGGTATTAACAGGGCACAGAGTGAGACTGGGTATTAACGGGGCAAAGAGTGAGACTGGATATTAACGGGCCACAGAGTGACACTGAGTATTAACAGGGCACAGAGTGAGACTGGGTATTAACGGAGCACAGAGTGAGGCTGGGTATTAACGGTGCACAGAGTGAGACTGGGTATTAACGGGGCAAAGAGTGAGACTGGATATTAACGGGCCACAGAGTGAGACTGGATATTAACGGGCCACAGAGTGACACTGAGTATTAACAGGGCACAGAGTGAGACTGGGTATTAACGGAGCACAGAGTGAGGCTGGGTATTAACGGTGCACAGAGTGAGACTGGGTATTAACGGGGCAAAGAGTGAGACTGGATATTAACGGGGCACAGAGTGAGACTGGGTATTAACGGGGCAAAGAGTGAGACTGGATATTAACGGGCCACAGAGTGAGACTGGGTATTCACGGGGCACAGATTGCGACTGGGTATTAACGGGGCACAGAGTGAGACTGGGTATTAACGGGGCACAGAGTGACACTGGTTATTAACGGGTCACAGAGTGAGACTGGGTATTAACAGGGCACAGATTGAGACTGGATATTAACGGGGCACAGAATGACACTGGTTATTAACGGGGCACAGATTGAGTCTGGGTATTAACAGGGCACAGAGTGAGACTGGGTATTAACGGGGCACAGAGTGACACTGGTTATTAACGGGGCACAGAGTGAGACTGGGTATTAACAGGGCACAGAGTGAGACTGGCTATTAACAGGGCACAGAGTGACACTGGTTATTAACAGGGCACAGAGTGAGACTGGGTATTAACAGGGCACAGAGTGAGACTGGGTATTAACGGGGCACAGAGTGAGACTGGGTATTAACGGGGCACAGGTTCAGACTGGGTATTAACGGGGCACAGAGTGAGACTGGGTATTAACGGGGCACAGAGTGAGACTGGGTATTAACGGGGCACAGAGTGAGCCTGGGTATTAACGGGGCACAGAGTGACAGTGGGTATTAACGGGGCACAGAGTGAGACTGGGTATTAATGGGGCATAGAGTGAGCCTGGGTATCAACGAGGCACAGAGTGAGAGTGGGTATTAACGGGGCTCAGAGTGAGGCTGGGTATTAACGGGGCTCAGAGTGAGGCTGGGTATTACGGGGCACAGAGTGAGACTGGGTATTAACGGGGCACAGAGTGAGACTCGGTATTAACGGGGCACAGAGTGAGACTGGGAATTAACGGAGGCGCAGGGTGAGACTGGGTATTAATGGGGCACAGGGTGAGACTGGGTATTAACGGGGCACAGATTGCGGCTGGGTATTAACGGGGCACAGAGTGAGACTGGGTATTAACAGGGCACAGAGTGAGACTGGGTATTAACGGGGCACAGATTGTGACTGGGTATTAACGGGGCACAGAGTGAGACTGGGTATTAACGGAGCACAGAGTGAGACTGGGTATTAACGGGGCACAGAGTGAGACTGGGTATTAATGGGTCACAGAGTGAGACTGGGTATTAACGGGGCACAGAGTGAGACTGGGTATTAATGGGGCACAGAGTGAGACTGGGTATTAACGGGGCACAGAGTGAGAGTGGGTATTAACGGAGCACAGAGTGAGACTGGGTATTAACGGGGCACAGAGTGAGACTGGGTATTAATGGGGCACAGAGTGAGACTGGGTATTAACAGGGCACAGACTGAGACTGGGTATTAACGGGGCACAGAGTGAGACTGGGTATTAACGGAGCACAGAGTGAGACTGGGTATTAACGGGGCACAGAGTGAGACTGGGTATTAACGGAGCACAGAGTGAGACTGGGTATTAACGGGGCACAGAGTGAGACTGGGTATTAACGGGGCACAGAGTGAGACTGGGTATTAACGGGGCACAGAGTGAGACTGGGTATTAACGGGGCACAGAGTGAGACTGGGTATTAATGGGGCACAGAGTGAGACTGGGTATTAACGGGGCACAGAGTGAGACTGGATATTAACGGGGCACAGAGTGAGACTGGGTATTAACGGGGCACAGAGTGAGACTGGGCATTAACGGGGCACAGATTGGGACTGGGTATTAACGGGGCACAGAGTGAGACTGGGTATTAACGGGGCACAGAGTGAGACTGGGTATTAACGGGGCACAGAGTGAGACTGGGTATTAACAGGGCACAGAGTGAGACTGGGTATTAACGGGGCACAGAGTGAGACTGGGTATTAACGGGGCACAGTGTGAGACTGGGTATTAACGGGGCACAGAGTGAGACTGGGTATTAACGGGGCACAGAGTGAGACTGGGCATTAATGGGGCACAGAGTGAGACTGGGTATTAACAGGGCACAGAGTGAGACTGGGTATTAACAGGGCACAGAGTGGGACTGGGTATTAACGGGGCACAGAGTGAGACTGGGTATTAACGGGGCACAGAGTGAGACTGGGTATTAACGGGGCACAGAGTGAGACTGGGTATTAACAGGGCACAGAGTGAGACTGGGTATTAACAGGGCACAGAGTGGGACTGGGTATTAACGGGGCACAGAGTGAGACTGGGTATTAACGGGGCACAGAGTGAGACTGGGTATTAACGGGGCACAGAGTGAGACTGGGTATTAATGGGGCACAGAGTGAGACTGGGTATTAACGGGGCACAGAGTGGGACTGGGTATTAACGGGGCACAGAGTGAGACTGGGTATTAACGGGGCACCGAGTGAGACTGGGTATTAACGGGGCACAGAGTGAGACTGGGTATTAATGGGGCACCGAGTGAGACTGGGTATTAACGGGGCACAGTGTGAGACTGGGTATTAACGGGGCACAGAGTGAGACTGTGTATTAACGGGGCACAGAGTGAGACTGGGTATTAATGGGGCACAGAGTGAGACTGGGTATTTACTTGGTGAATGGAGGCACAGGGTGAGCCCACCTGCTGCTGCTAAAGTTCGTTGCTTTTTGCCCCCCTCAGAAGCAGCAACGAAGAAATTACGCAGCAACATCCGGAGAAGCACCGAGACCGGGATCGCAGTGGAAATGCGAAACCGGGTGACTCGCCAAGGCAGCAGAGAGTCGACAGACGGCAGCACCAACAGTAACAGCTCCGACGGCAAGTAAGTATCCTGCAAGGGGGGACAACACACACACAGTGCCAGTGATGGGAAAGATGCCACAAAGCCCCTATTTTTAGCGAATCCTTCAGTTGCCATCCGCTCTGGAAGTTTCAGCATTGTGTGATCTGAGGATCAGCAGTTTCTGATCTGGTCACTGTCCTGCTCTTTGGAGGGATGTTAAACACACCAGGGTCTTTTATACAGCTTGCAGCAACTATAATGTTTATGTCCAGTTGCACATAATAATGAAACAAAAAATAATTTGTGAAATTGTAAGTATTAAATCAGTAAAGTCTGTGATGGGTTAGTTACCTTTTGCAAGAATTACCTCCCTATGATAAAAGCCTCCCTCTCCATCTGAAAACTGACTGAGTTATTTCCCCCTTACTCTGATTAGCCTTGGTCAAGTACAGGAACGTTTTGCAGATATCCTGCCTCCACTCACTGACCCCGAGTTGTCCCGGGCCATGAATCGCTGCCACGATTTTTGTTATCCTATTGTGATGGAATATATGGGAAATTAAGTTACATTATTTCGTTTTTTATAAAGATATTAATGAAATAAATAAAATACCCACAGGCTCGAGCAAATAAATTTACAGTTAATTTATTTACATGAACTCTATGGAGTGGACATGTGGGTGATGGCATTGGGGCCAGATTTTTTAAAGGTATGCGTCAAATAAATAACACATTAAAATAAATGTTTACTGTCATTCTCCAAAGTATAAGCTGAGGATGTTTCTGTATTTTCTAAGATCTCTTGTTTCCAACACATACATGCTCAAACTGGACATTGTGATATTTGTAGGGAGACCCCTTACCTGTTCAGATGCCCAAGTGCACTGGGCATAAAAGCAACAGTGGTGGATGTGGAACAGACAGATAAATACATCTCAGGTACACTTCAAATTAAAACGTTGGATTGAGTCAGGCTAGTGTTATCGGCAGGAGTCGGGTCAGGGTTTCTGTGACAGTTGTGTCCAATGAGCACACCACAGCCCCACAGCCCAATCCCACTCACACACCACAGCCCCACAGCCCAGTCCCACTCACACACCACAGCCACACAGCCCAGTCCCACTCACACACCACAGCCCCACAGCCCAGTCCCACTCACACACCACAGCCCGACAGCTCAGTCCCACTCACACACCACAGCCCCACAGCCCAGTCCCACTCACACACCACAGCCCCACAGCCCAGTCCCACTCACACACCACAGTCCAACAGCTCAGTCCCACTCACACACCACAGCCCCACAGCCCAGTCCCACTCACACACCACAGCCCCACAGCCCAATCCCACTCACACACCACAGCCCCACAATCCAGTCCCACTCACACACCACAGCCCGACAGCTCAGTCCCACTCACACACCACAACCCCACAGCCCAGTCCCACTCACACACCATAGCCCCACAGCCCAGTCCAACTCACACACCACAGCCCCACAGCCCAGTCCCACTCACACACCACAGCCCCACAGCCCAGTCCCACTCACACTCCACAGCCCAGTCCCACTCACACACCACAGCCCCACAGCCCAGTCCCACTCACACACCATAGCCCCACAGCCCATGTCCAACTCACACACCACAGCCCCACAGCCCAGTCCCACTCGCACACCACAGCCCCACAGCCCAGTCCCATTCACACACCACAACCCAGTCCCACTCACACACCACAGCCCCACAGCCCAGTCCCACTCACACACCACAGCCCCATAGCCCAGTCCCACTCACACGCCATAGCCCCACAGCCCAGTCCAACTCACACACCACAGCCCCACAGCCCAGTCCCACTCACACACCACAGCCCCACAGCCCAGTCCCACTCACACACCATAGCCCCACAGCCCAGTCCCACTCACACACCACAACCCAGTCCCACTCACACACCACAGCCCCACAGCCCAGTCTCACTCACACACCACAACCCAGTCCCACTCACACACCACAGCCCCACAGCCCAGTCCCACTCACACACCACAGCCCCACAGCCCAATCCCACTCACACACCACAGCCCAGTCCCACTCACACACCACAGCCCCACAGCCCAGTCCCACTCACACACCACAGCCCCACAGCCCAATCCCACTCACACACCATAGCCCCACAGCCCAGTCCCACTCACACACCACAACCCCACAGCCTCTCAGAAAACTCAGTGATCCCTTCCTACAGAAGGGTCCCCGCACACACTCAGGTTAGAGGTGCTGAGGTCTGTTTGGAGCAGTTATTAACCGTTGTCTCCTGTTTTCTCAGCTTGGTTTTCCCCACGGCGAGGTTGGGAGCAGATGGGCAGTTCAGTGATTTTCTGGATGGAATTGGCCCAGCACAGCTCGTGGGACGACAGACACTGGCAGCCCCTTCCATGGGTGAGGCTCTTGCTCTACTTGGCTTGGATCCGTTCATTCCATTCTACTAACCCCTATACCACGGTGGCATAGTGGTTAGCACTGTTGCCTCACAGCGCCAGGGACCCGGGTTCGAATCCGGCCTCGGGTGACTATCTGTGTGGAGTTTGCACATTCTCCCCGTGTTTGCGTGGGTTTCCTCCGGGTGCTCCGGTTTCCTCCCACAGTCCAAAGATGTGCAGGTTAGGTTGATTGGCTATGATAAAATTGACCCTTAGTGTTAGGGGGATTAAACTGTGTGGGGTTACGGGATAGGGTGGGGTATGTGTTGGTGTAGGGGTTACGGGGATCGGGTGGGATATGTGTCAGTGCAGGCTCGATGGGCCGAAATGGCCTCTATCTGCACTGTGGGGTTTCTGTGATTCTGTGATTCTGCTCTCTGGTAGAAGATGTCTCGTGACATTGAGATCTTACTGCACGTCTGCCCATCCCCAGCTATCTCCCGGTAACTATACCGATTGTTGCCCAATGCATCCCATAGGCCAAGTAGTGTAATCTGGTTAATAGGCTGAAGGAGAGGCAGACAAGGAAGCAAAAGCTGGAACAGGCTATACGATGAAGACTCTGCCTTGTGCAGAACTGAACCAGACAGAGCAGGAAAGACCAGACAGAGCAGGAGGGAGCAGACAGAGCAGGTGGGAGCAGACAGAGCAGGAGGGACAGCACGGTGGCATAGTGGTTAGCACTGTTGCCTCACAGCGCCAGGGACCCAGGTTCGAATCCGGCCTCGGGCGACTGTCTGTGCGGAGTTTGCACATTCTCCCGTGTTTGCGTGGGTTTCCTCCGGGTGCTCCGGTTTCCTCCCACAGTCCAAAGATGTGCAAGTTAGGTTGATTGGCTATGATAAATTGACCCTTAGTGTTAGTGGGATTAAATACATGGGGTTACGGGGATAGGGTGGGATATGTGTTGGTGTAGGGGTTACGGGGATTGGGTGGGACATGTGTCAGTGCAGGCTCGATGGGCCGAAATGGCCTCTATCTGCACTGTGGGGTTTCTGTGATTTCTGTGATTTCTGTGAGACCAGACAAAGCAGGAAAGACCAGACAGAGCAGGAAAGACCAGACAGAGCAGGAGGGAGCAGACAGAGCAGGATGGGCCAGACAGAGCAGGAGGAAGCAGACAGAGCAAGAGGAAGCAGACAGAGCAGCGGGGGCCAGACTCGGGCATTATACTGCATCTGTCGTGCTTCTGCCCAATCGCCCAACCTGTCCAAATCGTACTGGAGTTTCTCTGCATCCTCCTCACAGCACACACGCTCACCCAGCTTTGTGTCGTCTACAAACTTAGAGATATTACATCTAGTTCCCTCGTCTAGATCATTAATACATATTGTGAATAACTGGGGTCCCAGGACTGATCCCTGCGGTACCCCACTAGTCACTGCCTTCCACTCTAAAAAAGACCCGTTTATTCCAACTCCGCTTCCTGTCTGCCAACCAGTTCTCTATCCAAGTCAATACCTTGCCCCCAATCCCATGTGCTTTAACTTTGCACGCTAGTCTCTTATGCGGGACCTTATCGAAAGCCTTCTGAAAGTCCAAATACACCACATCCACTGGTTCTCCCTTATCTATTCTACCAGTTACATCCTCAAAAAATTTTCCAGTACATTAGTCAAGCATGGTTTACCTTTTGTAAATCCATGTTGACTTTGTCCGATCCTGTCACTGTTTTCCAAGTGTTCTGCTATTACATCTTTTATAATGGATTCTAGCATTTTCCCCACTACCGATAGCAGGCTTACTGGTCTATAATCCCCGTTTTTTCTCTACCACCTTTTTTAAATAGTGGGGTTACATTAGCTACCCTCCAATCCAATGGAACTGTTCCAGAGTCTATAGAATTTTGGAAGATGACCAGCAATGCATCTACTATTTCTAGGGCCACTTCCTTAAGTACCCTAGGGTGTAGATTATCAGGCCCTGGGGATTTATCGGCCTGCAATCCTGTCAATTTCCCTAACACCATTTCCCTACAAATACTGATTTCATTCAGTTCCTCCCTCTCATTAGACCTTATGTTCCCCGACATCTTTGGGAGTTTATTTGTGTCTTCCTTTGTGAAGACAGAACCAAAGTATGTATTTAATTGGTCTTCCATGTCTTTGTTCCCCATTATAAATTCCCCTGATTCTGACTGCAAGGGACCTACCCTTGACTTTACCAATCTTTTTCTCTTCACATATCTATAGAAGCTTTTACAGTCAGTTTTTATTTTGCCTGCAAGCTTACTCTCATACTCTATTTCCCCCCTCTTAATTACTCCCTTTGTCCTCCTTTGCTCATTACTAAACTGCTCCCAATCCTCAGGTTTGCTGCTTTTTCTGGCCAGTTTATTTGTCCTCTACTTGGATCTTATGCTATCCCTAATTTCCCTTGTTAGCCAATGTTGAGTCACCTTTTTTGTTTTATTTTTATGCCAAACAGGGATGAACAAATTCTGTAGTTCATCCATGCGATCTTTAAATGTTTGCCATTGCCTATTCACCATCAACCCTTTAAGTAACATTCCCCAATCCATCCTAGCCAACTCGCGCCTCATACCATCGTAGTTTCCTTTATTTAAATTCCGTACCCAGGTCTCTAAATCAACTACTTCACTCTCCAGCTTAATGAATAATTCTATCATATTATGATTGCTCCTCCCCAAGGGGCCTTGCACAACAAGATTGCTAATTAATCCTTTCTCATTACATAATACCCAGTCTAAGATGGTCTGATCTCTAGTTGGTTCCTCGCCATATTAGTCCAGGAAACCATCCCGTATACACTCTAGGAATTCCTCTTCCACAGTATTGTTACTAATTTGGTTAGACCAATCTATATGTAGATTAAAGTCACCCATGATAACTGCTGTGCCCTTATTGCACGCATCTCTAATTTCCCGTTTAATGCCATCCCCAACCTCAGCATTACTGTTTGGGGGTCTGTATACAACTCCCACTAACGTTTTCTGCCCCATGGTATTTCTCAGCTCTACCCATACAGATTCCACATCATCAGAGCTAATATCCTTCCTTACTATTGTGTTAATTTCCTCTTTAACCAGCAATGCTACCCCACCGACTTTTCCTTTTTGCCTGTCCTTCCTGAATATTGAATACCCCTGGATGTTGAATTTCCAGCCTTGTTCACCCTGGAGCCATGCCTCCGTAATCCCAATTATATCATATCTGTTTACATCTATTTGCGCAGCTAATTCATCCACCTTATTACGAATGCTCCTCGCATTAAGACACAAAGCCTTCAGGCTTGTTTTTTTAACACTTAGACCTTTAACTCTTAGACCTTTTAGAATTGTTGTTTACTGCGGCCATGTTTGATTTACACCCTTGATTTCTCTGACTTCCACTTTTGCTTTTGTCCTTCCTGTCCACGAGGGAGAACATAAGAACATAAGAACATAAGAAATAGGAGCAGGAGTCGGCCAATCGGCCCCTCGAGCCTGCTCCACCATTCAATAAGATCATGGCTGATCTGACCCTAACCTCAAATCTTCCATCACTCTCCATCCCACCCGAACCCATGTGATCTCCCGGGAGAGGCGAAAAACCAGATAAAAAACCCAATGGCCAATTTGGGAGAAAAAATCTGGGAAATTCCTCTCCGACCCATCTAGGCGATCGAAACTCTTCCAGGAGATCACTCTGTCCCTATATTTTCTACAGTACTTACCTTCTGTAAAGGCGATCTCCACCCCAGCCAGGAACAGGAATAAAACCATCTCCTGAAATCTAACACAGAATTAGAACACAAGAAGTAGGAGCAGAACCAGGCTACACGGCCCCTGGGCCCACTCCACTACCCACAGGGCCATGACCATTCCGAACCTAGACTCATGTCCAATTTCCTGCCCGCTCCCTGTAACCCTTAATTCCCTTTACTTCTAGGAAACTATCTATTTCTGTTTTAAATGTATTTAATGATGTAGCTTCCACAGCTTTCTGGGGCAGCAAATTCCACAAACCTACCACCCTCTGAGTGAAGAAGTTTCTCCTCATCTCAGTTTTGAAAGAGCAGCCCCTTATTTTAAGATTATGCCCCCTAGTTCTAGTTTCACCCATCATTGGGAACATCCTCACCGCATCCACCCGATCAAGCCCCTTCACAATCTTATATGTTTCAATAAGATCGCCTCTCATTCTTCTGAACTCCAATGAGTAGAGTCCCAATCTACTCAACCTCTCCTCATATGACCACCCCCTCATCCCCGGGATTAACCGAGTGAACCTTCTTTGTACTGACTCGAGAGCAAGTATGTCTTTTCTTAAGTATGGACACCAAAACTGTATGCAGTATTCCAGGTGTGGTCTCACCAATACCTTGTACAACTGCAGCAATACCTCCCTGTTTTTATATTCTATCCCCCTAGCAATGAAAGCCAACATTCCATTGGCCTTCTTGATCACTTGCTGCACCTGCATACTAACTTTTTGAGTTTCGTGCACCAGGACCCCCAGATCCCTTTGTACTACAGTACTTTCCAATTTCTTGCCATTAAGATAATAACTTGCTCTATGATTTTTCCTGCCAAAGTGCATAACCTCACATTTTCCAGTATTGTATTCCATCTGCCAAATCTCTGCCCACTTACTTAGCCTGTCTATGTCACTTTGCAGGTTTTTTATGTCCTCCTCACTCACTACTTTCCCTCCCATCTTTGTATCATCTGCAAACTTTGATATGTTACACTCGGTCCCCTCCTCCAAATCGTTAATATAGATTGTAAAGAGTTGGGGACCCAGCACTGACCCCTGCGGAACACCACTAGTTACTGATTGCCAGTCTGAGAATGAACCATTTATCCCAACTCTCTGCTTTCTGTTAGAGAGCCAATCCTCCACCCACGCCAGAATATTACCCCCAATCCCGTGATTTTGTATCTTGAGCAATAATCTTTTGTATGGCACCTTGTCAAATGCCTTTTGGAAGTCTAAATACACTACGTCCACTGGTTCCCCTTTATCCACCCTGTATGTTACTTCCTCAAAGAACTCAAGCAAATTTGTCAAACATGACTTCCCCTTCATGAAACCATGCTGAGTTTGTCCTATTAAATTATGTTTATCCAAATGTCCCGTTATTGTCTCCTTAATAATGGACTCTAACATTTTACCATCCACAGATGTTAGGCTAACAGGTCTATAGTTTCCAGCCTTCTGTCTACTGCCCTTTTTAAATATTGGTGTTACATTAGCAGTTTTCCAATCTGCCAGGACCTTTGCTGAGTCCAGGGAGTTTTGGAAAATTATTACCAATGCATCCACAATCCCTAACGCCACTTCCCTCAAGACCCTAGGATGTAAGCCATCAGGTCTAGGGGATTTATTCGCCTTGAGTCCCATTATTTTACCAAGTACCACTTCCTTAGTGATTTTAATCGTATTTAGCTCCTCTCCCCCTAGAGCCCCCTGTTTGTCCAGTGTTGGGGTATTCTTAGTGTCCTCTACTGTAAAGACTGATACAAAATAATTGTTCAGCGTTTTTGCCATCTCCATGTTTCCCACCATTAATTTCCCGGTCTCATCCTCTAAGGGACCAACATTTACTTTAGCCACCCTTTTTCTTTTTATATAACTATAGAAACTTTTGCTATCCGTTTTTATATTTTTTGCTAATTTACTTTCATAATCTATCTTCCCTTTTTTAATCAATCTTTTAGTTATTTTTTGCTGTCTTTTAAAGACTTCCCAATCTTCTATCCTCCCACTAGATTTGGCTACCCCATATGCCCTTGTTTTTAGTCGGATACTATCCTTAATTAGTTTACTTAGCTACGGATGGCTATCTTTTCTTTTACACCCTTTTTTCCTTAGTGGAATATATTTTTTTTGGAAGTTGTAAAATAACTCCTTAAATGTACACCACTGATCATGTACCGTCTTACCCTTTAATCTATTTTCCCAGTCCACTCTAATCAATTCCGCTCTCATACCTTCATAGTCTCCTTTATTCAAGCTCAGCACGCTTGTTTGAGATCCAACCTTCTCACCCTCTAATTGAATATGGAATTCAACCATGTTATGGTCACTCATTCCAAGGGGATCCTTTACTAGGATATTTTTAATTAATCCTGTCTCATTACACAGGACCAAATCTAAGGTTGCTTGCCCCCTGGTCGGTTCAGTTACATACTGCTCACGAAACCCATCCCAAATACACTCAATGAACTCATCCTCAAGGCTGCTCTGCCCAATTTGATTTGTCCAGTTAATATGATAGTTAAAATCCCCCATAATTATAGCTGTTCCCTTATTACAAACCTCAACTATTTCCTGATTAATACTCCGTCCAACAGAGTTGCAACTGTTCGGAGGCCTATAGACTACGCCCACTCATGTTTTTTTCCCCTTATTATTCCTTATCTCTACCCAAACTGTTTCACTATCCTGCTCCTTTGACCCAATATCATTTCTCTGTATTATAGTGATTCCTTCCTTTATTAACATAGCCACCCCACCTCCCCTCCCTTCCTGCCTGCCCTTCCTGATTGTTAAATAACCTGGTATGTTTAATTCCCAGTCATGGTCACCCTGCAGCCATGTTTCTGTAATGGCCACAAGATCATACCCATATGTAGTTATTTGTGCCATTAACTCATTCATTTTGTTATGAATGCTACGTGCATTCAGATAAAGAACTTTCAAATATGTTTTGTGACACTTAGTTCCTGTTTTTCCCCTTTTACTATTTTACCTTTTACTCCATACCTTCTGTCCCTTCCTGACACGTTCTGTTTTTTAATTCCCCCACTGCTACCTAAGTCTATGACCTTCTCTGTTGTCATTTCTATTATTTGCTCTCTAGAAACCTCCCCCCCACTAATTAGTTTAAAGCTCTCTCTACAGCCCTAGTTATATGATTCGCCAGGACTCTAGTCCCAGCACTGGCCAAGTGGAGTCTGTCCCAACGGAACAGCTCCCTCCTGTCCCAGTACTGGTGCCAGTGTCCCAAGAAGCAAAACCCATTTCTCCCACACCAGTCTTTGAGCCACGCATTTAACTCTTTAATTTTATTTATCCTAGCCAAATTCGCTCGTGGCTCAGGTAATAACACAGAGATTATTACCCTTGAGGTTCTGTTTTTTAATTTGACCCCTAGCTGCTCATACTCCTTTAACAGAACCTTCTTCCTTGTCCTATCTACGTTGTTTGTACCGACATGGACCACGACAATTGGATCCTCCCCCTCCCACTCCAAGTTTCTTTCCAGCCCAGAAGAGATGTCCTTAACCCTGGCACCGGGCAGGCAACACAGCCTTCGGGACTCCCGCTCTTGACTGCAGAGAACCCTATCTATCCCCCTAATGATACTATCCCCTACCACTGCAACATTTCTTTTTACTCCCTCCACTTGAACGGCCCCCTGTACCACGGTGCTGTGGCCAGGTTGCTCATCCTCCCTGCAGTCCCCGCTCCTGCCCTCACAGGGAGTAAGAACCTCAATCCTGCTTGACAAGAGCAAGGGCTGCGGCTCCTTCAACACTACATCCTGGATCCCTGTACCTTCCTCACTCGTAGTCACACTGTCCTGTCCCTGACCACGGACTACATCTGCAGTAATTAATTTCATAGGTGTGACCACCTCCTGAAACATAGAGTCCAGGAACTTCTCCCCCTCCCTGATGTGTCGCAGTGTCTGAAGCTCGGTCTCAAGCTCTTTAACATGGAGCTTGAGTTCCTCTAGCAGCAAACACTTATCGCAAATGTAATCACCGTGAGCCTCAATGGGGTCCACCAGCTCCCACATTTTGCAACAGTGACACATCACCTGTTCACCCATATCTGTGTAATTAATTAAATTTCTTATTATTAGTTATGAAGACCCTCTGCCCCGATATAGATGATAATATTACACCACTATTTAATAGAACTTAACCAACTTAAAGGTATAGAAGAGAAGGAAGAGAACCTACCAACCAGCTGATCACCAACCTCCCTCGTGGAAGATGTCTGGGGGACCTATCCGGTTGAATTGTCTCACTGCTCCACATCCGCAGTGTTGGATTAGCCTGAGAGAGGGAAACAAAACAGAGCAACAAGCACCCCCTCACCTCCCACTTGCCCGAACTCTGCCACTTACCAAACTCTACTTACACTCAATGCGACCGCACTCAGCGCTACCGCACTAAGCCCGCCCCTTTTTATACCCGGATTCTACTTCCGGTTTCAACTCCCCAACAGCTTAATTTACTCTAAAAAGTTAAACTTACTTCAAATAATTCACTTTTTTACTCACTAAAATTCAGTGAATGCACTTAAAAGACTTTTTCTGCCACTTACCAAAGTCTGCTTAAACTCAATGCGACCAAAACCAGAGCTTACTGAATGACGAAATAGATAGAGAGTAAGATGAAGCATAAAATATAAGACAGATGTCAGGTTGAGAATACAAGTGAGAACCAGGCTGAATATAGCAAGTTCAGAGGGGAAGTGAAAAAGGAAATAAGAGGGGCAAAGAGAGAGTATGAGAATAGACTGGCAGCTAACATAAAAGGGAATCCAAAAGTCTTCTATAGGCATATAAATAATAAACAGGTAGTAAGAGGAGGAATGGGGCTGATTAGTGACCCAAAAGGAGACGTACACATGGAGGCAGAGGGCATGGCTGAGGTACTAAATGTGCACTTTGTATCTGTCTTTACCAAGGAAGAAGATGCTGCCAAAGTCAGTGAAAGAGGAGGTAGTTGAGACACTAGATGGGATAAAAATTGATAAAGAGGAGGTGCTAGCAAGAATGGTTGTATTTAAAGTAGATAATTCACCAGGAATGGATGGGATGCATCCTAGGATGTTGCGGGAAGTAAAGGTGGAAATTGCGGAGATCCCGGCCATAATCTTCCAATCCTCTTTAGACACAGGGGTGGTGCCAGAGAACTGGAGAATTGCAAATATTACACCATTGTTCAAAAGAGTGTGTTGTAGGAATCGTCGAATTCCTAACTAATGACTGAGGTCGACTCAGGAGATCAAACAAACAGGTCTTTAATGTAAGACTAAACGAGTTCGAACCGTTTGTTGAGATCGATACAGGAGAACCACAAAAACAGGTCTTAACAAGATGGAGATTCCACGAGGACTGCCTGGGCAGTCACGTGGTTTGCGATGTGATGTCATCGCGTTTGCCCGCGTTTTCCCGCGCTCTTAAAGGGGCCACGCCCCGTACATACAAACACTATATACAAAACACAGTAATGTCTAACACAATGGTACCGGCTTAGGCTGGTGTTAGAACATCATTAATGGGAATTATATACAGTTGCCCAGAGTCATTCAGTGGCTCCGCCACAGTGGAAGGATAATCCCAGCGACTACAGGCCAGTCAGTTTAACCTCAGTAGTGGGGAAGCTTTTAGAAATGATAAACTGGGACATAACTAACAGTCACTTGGACAAGTGTGGATTAATTAAGGAAAGCCAGGATGGATTTGTAAAAGGCAAATTGTGTTTCGCTAACTTGATTGAGTTTTTTGATGAGGTAACAGAGAGGGTTGATGAGGGCAATGTGGTTGATGTGGTGTACATGGATTTCCAAAAAGTGCCACATAATAGTCTCTTAAAGAACTAGGATGGGGAAACGTATCAAACGAGATCAGCAAATGGTAGATGTGTTCACGCATAACTGTGCACAAATTCCACACAAACTCCGGCCAACTGCCAGAAGATAATCCAAGACTGGAACACCTGTACAGCTACTAATTAACATATCAAGTAATGAACATCTGGCATCCAATTGAAGGGTTGGGGGGTTTATATATAGAATAACAGATACCCGAGAGTGAGTTACAGGCTGGAATCTAATCGAGGGGTTCGGGGGGTTTATATATAGAATAACAGATACCCGGGACTGATTTACAGGCTGGAATCTAATCGAGGGGTTCGGGGGTTTATATATAGAATAACAGATACCCGGGAGTGAGTTACAGGCTGGAATCTAATCGAGGGGTTCAGGGGGTTTATATATAGAATAACAGATACCCGGGAGTGAGTTACAGGCTGGAATCTAATCGAGGGGTTCAGGGGGTTTATATATAGAATAACAGATACCCGAGAGTGAGTTACAGGCTGGAATCTAATCGAGGGGTTCGGGGGTTTATATATAGAATAACAGATACCCGGGAGTGAGTTACAGGCTGGAATCTAATCGAGGGGTTCGGGGGGTTTATATATAGAATAACAGATACCCGGGAGTGAGTTACAGGCTGGAATCTAATCGAGGGGTTCAGGGGGTTTATATATAGAATAACAGACACCTGGGAGTGAGTTACAGGATGGAATCTAATCAAGGGTTTCAGGGGCATTTATATACAAAATAACAGATACCCGGGATTGCGATACAGGATGGAATCTAATCGAGGGGTTCTGGGGGTTTGTATATAGAATAACAGATACCCGGGAGTGAGTTACAGGCTGGAATCTAATCGAGGGGTTCTGGGGTTTATATATAGAATAACGGATACCCGGGAGTGAGTTACAGGCTGGAACCTAATCGAGGGGTTCTGGGATTTATATATAGAATAACAGATACCCGGGAGTGAGTTACAGGCTAGAATGTAATCAAGGGATTCAGGGAGTTTATACATAAAATAACAGATACCCGGGAGTGAGTTACAGGCTGGAATCTAATCGAGGGGTTCTGGGATTTATATATAGAATAACAGATACCCGGGAGTGAGTTACAGGCTGGAATCTAATCGAGGGGTTGGGGGGGGATATATATGGAATAACGGATACCCGGGAGTGTGTTACAGGCTGGAATCTAATCGATAGATTTGGGGGGTTATATATAGAATAACAATACCCGGGAGTGAGTTACAGGCTGGAATCTAATCAAGGGGTTCGGGGGGTTTATATATAGAATAACAATACCCGGGAGTGAGTTACAGGCTGGAATCAAATCGAGAGGTTTGGGGTTTTTTATTTAGAATAACAGATGCCCGGGATTGAAATACAGGCTAGAATGTAATCGAGGGGTTCGGGGAGTTTATATATAGAATAATGGATACCTAGGAGTGAGTTACAGGCTGGAATCTAATCGAGGGGTTTGGGGGGATTATATGTCGAATAACAGATACCTGGGAGTGAGTTACAGGCTGGAAACTAATCGAGGGGTTCAGTGGGATTTGAATTACAGATACCTGGGAATGAGTTAAAGGCAGGGATTTAATCGAGGGTTCGGTGAGTTTATATTAGAAATAACAGACACCTGGGAGTGAGTTACAGGCTGGAATCTAATCAAGGGGTTCGGGGGCATTTATATATAGAATAACAGATACTCGGGAGTGAGTTACAGGATGGAATCTAATCGCGGGGTTCGGGGGGTTTATATATAGAATATCAGATACCCGGGAGTGAGTTACAGGCTGGAATCTAATCAAGGGGTTCGGGGGGTTTATATATAGAATAACAGATACCCAGGAGTGAGTTACAGGCTGGAATCTAATCGAGGGGTTCGGGGGGTTTATATATAGAATAACAGATACCCGGGAGTGAGTTTCAGGCTGGAATCTAATCGAAGGCTTCGGGGGGGTTATATATAGAATAACAGATACCCGCGAGTGAGTTACAGGCTGGAATCTAATCGAGGGGCTCTGGGGTTTATATATAGAATAACGGATACCCGGGAGTGAGTTACAGGCTGGAATCAAATCGAGAGGTGTGGGGTTTTTTATTTAGAATAACAGATGCCCGGGATTGCGATACAGGCTAGAATGTAATCGAGGGGTTCGGGGAGTTTATATATAGAATGATGGATACCTAGGAGTGAGTTACAGGCTGGAATCTAATCGAGGGGTTTGGGGTTTATATATAGAATAACAGATACCCGGAGTGAGTTACAGGCTGGAATCTAATCGAGGGGTTCGGTGGGATTTGAATTACAGATACCTGGGAATGAGTTAAAGGCAAGGATTTAATCGAGGGTTCGGTGAGTTTATATAAGAAATAACAGACACCTGGGAGTGAGTTACAGGCTGGAATCTAATCGAGGGGTTCGGGGGGTTTATATATAGAATAACAGATACCCGGGAGTGAGTTACAGGCTGGAATCTAATCGAGGGGTTCGGATGGGCTTTATATATAGAATAACAGATACCCCGGTGTGAGTTACAGGCTGGAATCTAATCAAGGGGTTTGGAAGGCTTTATTTAGAATAACAGATACCCGGGATTGAGTTACAGGCTGGAATCTAATCGAGGGGTTCTTGGGGTTTATATATAGAATAACAGATACCCGGGAGTGAGTTACAGGCTGGAATCTAATCGAGGGTTTCTGGGATTTATATATAAAATAACAGATACCCGGGAGTGAGTTACAGGCTGGAATCTAATCGATGGTTTCTAGGATTTATATAGAGAATAACAGATACCCGGGAGTGAGTTACAGGCTGGAATCTAATCGAGGGGTTCGGGGTGGTTTATATATAGAATAACAGATACCCGGGAGTGAGTTACAGGCTGGAATCTAATCGAGGTGTTCGTGATGTTTATATATAGAATAACAGATAACCGGAGTGAGTTACAGGTTGGAATCTGATCAAGGGGTTCGGGGGGTATATATATAGAAAAACAGATACACCGGCAGTGAGTAACAGGCTGGAATCAAATCGAGAGGTTCGGGGGGTTTATATATAGAATGACAGATACCCCTGCAGTGAGTTACAGGCTGGAATCTAACCGAGGGGTTCGGGGGGTTTATATATAAAATAACAGATACCTGGGAGTGAGTTACAGGCCGGAATCTAATCGAGGTGTTCAGGGGATTTATATATAGAATAACAGATACCCGGGAGTGAGTTACAGGTTGGAATCTAATCGAGGGTTTTGGGGTTTATTTTTTAGAGTAACAGATACAGATTGAGTTACAGGCTTGAATCTAATCGAGGGGTTCGGGGTGGTTATGTAGAGTAACAGAACCAGTGATTGAGATACAGGCTGGAATCTGATCGTGGGGTTCAGGAGGTTTCTTTATGAAATAACAGATACCCGGGAGTGAGTTACAGGCTGGAATCTAATCGAGTGGTTCGGGGTGTTTATATAGAATAATGGATTCCCGGGAGTGAGTGACAGACTAGAATCTAATCGAGGTTTTTTTTAATTTTTTATTTAGAATAATAGATACCCGGGATTGAGATACAGGCTGGAATCTAATCGAGGGGTTCAGGGGGTTTATATATAGAATAACGGATACCCGGGCGTGAGTTACAGGCTGGAATCTAATCGAGGGGTTCAGGAGGTTTATATATAGAATAACGGATACCCGGGCGTGAGTTACATGCTGGAATCTAATCGAGGGCTTCGGGGTGGTTTATATATAGAATAACAGATACCTGGGAGTGAGTTACAGGCTGGAATCTAATCGAAGGTTTCGGGGGGTTTATATATAGAATAACGGATACCCAGGAGTGAGTTACAGGCTGGAATCTAATCGATAGGTTCGGGGGTTTATATATAGAATAACAGATACCCGGGAGTGAGTTACAGGCTGGAATCTAATCGAAGGGTTCGGGGGGTTTATATATAGAATAACAGATACCCAGGTGTGTGTTACAGGCTGGAATCTAATCAAAGGGTTCGGGGGGTTTATATATAGAATATCAGATACCCGGGAGTGAGTTACAGGCTGGAATCTAATCGAAGGGTTCGGGGGGTTTATATATAGAATAACAGATACCCGGGAGTGAGTTACAGGCTGGAATCTAATCAAAGGGTTCGGGGGGTTTATATATAGAATATCAGATACCCGGGAGTGAGTTACAGGCTGGAATCTAATCAAGGGGTTCGGGGGGTTTATATATAGAATAACAGATACCCGGGAGTGAGTTACAGGCTGGAATCTAATCGAGGGGTTCAGGGGGCTTCCTCACTCTAATGCTGCTGATATTGTGATATCTTTCTGCAACAGGTGATATTCATATTGGCATGGCAGATCGCAGTGGACAGCTGGAGGTGGAAATTATTCAGGTCAGAGGGCTGACCCCAAAGCCTGGCACTAAAGCTTTGCCAGGTAGGTGCCCAGTAGGGAGTTGCAAGCTAGTGCTTGAAATGCATTGGGCTATGCTTTAGCATGTTATTCTAGTGCTGTAGATTCATATCAGTGACCAGAGTTTAACCTGTGCTGGAGCATTCACTATTATATAGCATTGTTTAAAGGTGAAATACTGAGAATGTTGCCCTGTTCTATGACACCGGCGATCTTGTCTCCACTAAGAAACTACCAGTTGCCAAGTGCATCTCTAAAGGTCAGTAGCTGCCCAACATTACACCTGTGTCCACCGCAACCTTCGAGAGTCAACTCCCAATAAACGCGCAGAGCCAAGCACAGAGCCACCTTCCTTCCTATACACTCTCGATGTATAGAATTCCAAGGGAAACCCACCTGACCAACATCCCATAGGCACGACGGGCTGAATGGCATCCTTCTGTGCTGTAAGTTTCTGTGAATCTATGATCTGACGCCCACTGCTCCAGGTATGAATGTGCTGTTCTGTCTGAGGCAGAGACAGCGGCCACATCTACACATTTAATTGCTTTTTTTTGACATGTTTTGTGCTCAGTCCTTACTGCCTATTGTTCAGTCTGAACGATCGAGTGCACTGAGCGTGTGAATGAAAGAAAGACTTGCATTTGTATAACGCCTTTCACTACCTCAGGGAATCCCAAAGTGATTCATAGCCAATGAAGAACTTTTGAAATGAGCTCTCACAAACAGCAATGTGGTAATGACCAAGTGATCTCTTTGAGGTGTTGCTTGTGGGATAAATATTGTCCAAGACACCGGGAGGAACTCCCCTGCTCTTATGTGGGAATAATGACAGCAAAGTGACAATTATTGTTGTACATCAGATAGAGATCCAGATTTGCGGTAATTCACGGTTTGTGGGGACTGCACTGCACTGACTACAGTGATAGTCTGCTCCCACACTTTAAAGTGTAACAGCTCAATGTGTCACGCTCAAAAGCATCACAGTTTGAAATGTCACACGTAAAAGTGTCGCAGTTTAATGTGTCACCATTTACCGTGTCACAGTTTAATGTGACACAGTTTAAAGTGTCACAGGTCAAAGTGTCACACACTAAAGTGTCACAGTTTAAAGTGTCACATTTAAAGCATCACAGCTTACAGCGTCAGTTTAAAGCATCACAGGTTAAAGTGTCACAGTTTAAAGTGTCACATTTAAAGCATCACAGCTTAAACCGTCACACCTTAAAGCATCACAGCTTAAAGCATCACAGATTAAAGTGTCACACACTAAAGTGCCACAGCTTAAAGTGTCAGTTTAATGTGTCACAGATTAAAGTGTCACAGCTCGAAGTGTCACAGATTAAAGAGTCACACTCAAAAGTGTCACCATTTAAAATGTCCCACACAAAAATGTCACAGTTTAAAGTGTCACAGTTCAAAGTATGATGGTTTAAAGTGACACGATTAAAGTGTCACAGTTTAAACTGTCACATGCAAAAATGACACCATTTAAAATATCACACACAAAAATGTCACAGTTTAAAGTGCCACAGCTCTAAGAGTCACAGTTCTAAGTATCGCGGTTTAAAGTGTCGCGGTTTAAAGTGTCGCGGTTTAAAGTATCAGATTTCAAAGTCTCAGGCCTAGAAATTCAGTGGGCTGCGCCACCCGTTAGCGCCCAAAGAGGGCACTTAGTGGGTTGTATGCCACTGGCCATGCCTCCCTCTAAATTTAACGGGACGCTAATGGCGGTGCTAGCCGTTAGCGCTCTGCCGCTACCGATGATGTCATCGGTGTGCGCAGTGCCCCACTACCGCATCGATCGCAAAATTTAGTAGCGCCCCCTGCTTTAACGCCGGTCGCAATTTGCGACCGGTTCAGGGGAGCCTACCCGCGGCGGTGGAGGTGCTGAGGTGCGGGGCGGCCATTTTTTTTGCTGGCCGCCTGCCAGCACCTCTCCGCGCCGCCGTCACCGGCCTCCTGAGCGCCCCCCCCACCCCGCGGAGAGCCGGCTGTGTCCCAAGAGCCCGGCACTTCTCCTCGGTGCCGGGCTCTTTTGCCAGCACTCGCGCTCTTCGAGCGCGCTGCGGCAGGCCCCTCCCCTTTAAGAAGGGGAGGAAGGCCTGCAGTACCGCAGCACACCGTGCTGCAGCGTGTGGTGCTGCGGCACGTTACGCAGCGATCTTCAGTTGCAGCACCCCAAGAGGGATGCGGGATGACTCGAGTAACGCCGCGCTTCCCTCTGGGACGCAGAAAGTGAATTTGCGGCGGGCCAGCAGCGACTACTTCCGGGGCGGTACTTCTGGCGCCCTGGCGAGGCTGGCACCCTGAATTTCTAGGCCCCACAGTTTAAAGTATCACAGCTCAATGAGTCACACACAAATGTCTCGTCTCACCATTTAAAATGTCACACACAAACGTGTCACAGTTTAAAGTGTCACAGTTTAAAGTGTCACAGCTCAAAGTTTCACAGTTTAAAATGTCACACACAAAAATGTCACAGTTTAAAGTGTCACAGCTCAATATGTCACAGCTCAATATGTCACAGTTTAATGTGTCACTGTTTAAAGTGTCACAGATTAAAGCATTACAGCTCAAAGTGTTACAGTTTAAAGTGTCACTGTTTTAAAGTGCCACCGTTTTAAAGTGTCACTGTTTAAAGTGTCACACACAAGTGTCACTGTTTAAAATGTCACACTACAAATATCAGTTTGAAGTGTCACAGCTCAAAGTGTCACGGTTCAAAGTGTCACAGCTCAAAGTGTCACGGTTCAAAGTGTCGCGGTTCAAAGTGTCGCGGTTCAAAGTGTCGCGGTTCAAAGTGTCGCAGTTCAAAGTGTCGCAGTTCAAAGTGTCACAGTTCAAAGTGTCACAGTTTAAAGTATCACAGCTCAATATGTCACAGCTCAAAGTGTCACAGTTTAATGGCCCAGAAATTGGTGTCGGGGGCTTCCCGCGGGTGCAAGCCCCCGACCTACACTTACCTAGCGCGCCGACAGTTGAAGCTTGGCCCTGCGTGGATTTCCTGTCACTGGCCCGGTTCAGCTCCCGGCGTGCTGTGCTTGCCTGATCCAGCGGCGTAGTTAGTTCGATGAGTCGGCTGGGATCACGTGAGCACTGCGCAACCAATCGGAGGTTGCAAAAGTTCATTCATGAGTTTGATAGTAAGAACTGTCAAACTCATGAAAACTCCGGGCGCCCAAAACAGTACTTAAACTTCAAATAAAAGTTTTTTAAAATCCCACTAATTAAATGAACTATTAATAACTGTAAAAAACTAATTTAAACAATTATTCAAATTTTTGAAAAAAATAATTTTTTAACAAATCGGGTCTAAAAATATACTTACCTTACTGTAAAGTCTTTAAAAATAATAAACATGTGGAAAAAAAATTCTAACTTTAATTAATAGACCACTTACCTTTTAAAACTAAGTACTTACGTCTGCTTTTTTCTCGCGTAAAAACTGGAGGCCTTATCGCACGGGCAACCCTGTAAAAAAAAGGAATTTCAGCGCACACGCGCAGACTCCTGCGCGCACGCGTTCGAGTTCAGAGGAAAGGAAATGCCGGTTTTCCGCGCATGCGCTGTGCATGCTGAAAACCGCCACTTCCATCGGGCCCACGCGTGAGTACACGGTGCTTACTCACGCGTTGGGAACCGAATTATTGGGCCAATGTGTTTCAGTTTAATGTGTCTCAGTTTAAAGTGTCGCAGATTAAAGCATTACAGCTCAAAGTGTCACAGTTCTAAGTGTCACAGTTCTAAGTGTCACAGTTTAAAATGTCACAGTTCAAAGTGTCACAGCTCAATGTGTCACAGCTCAATGTGTCACAGCTCAATGTGTCACACGCAAATGTCTCACCATTTAAAATGTAAAATACAAAAGTGTCGCCGCTTAAAGTGTCAGTTAAAGTGTCAGTTTTAAAGTGTCACAGTTTAAAATGTCACAGTTTAAAGTGTCACAGCTCAATATGTCACAGCTCAAAGTGTCACAGTTTAATGTGTCACCGTTTGAAGTCACAGTTTAAAGTGTCACAGTTCAAAGTGTCATAGTTCAAAGTGTCACAGTTTTAAAGTGTCACTGTTTAAAGTGTCACACAAAAGTGTCACACTTTAAAATATCACACAAAAATGTCACAGCTCAAAGTGTCACAGTTTAATGTGTCACAGTTTAATGTGTCATAGTTTAAAGTGTCACTGTTTAGAGTGTCACAGTTTAAAGTGTCAGTTTTAAAGTGTCACAGTTTGAAATGTCACACACAAAAGTGTTACCGTTTAAAATGTTTAAAATATCACACAAAAAAGCCACAGTTCTAAGTGTCACAGTTCTAAGTGTCACAGTTCTAAGTGTCACAGATCTAAGTGTCGCAGTTCTAAGTTTCACAGTTCTAAGTGTCACGGTTTAAAGTGTCATGGTTTAAAGTGTCACAGTTCAAAGTATCACAGTTCAATGTGTCGCAGTTTTAAAGTGTCACAGTTTAAAATGTCATGCACAAAAATGACACAGTTTAAAGTGTCACAGCTCAATATGTCACAGTTTAATGTGTCATAGTTTAAAGTGTCACAGATTAAAGTGTCACAGATTAAAGTGTCACTGTTTTAAAGTGTCACTGTTTTAAAGTGTCACAGTTTCAAAGTGTCACTGTTTAAAGTGTCATGCACAATTGTCACTGTTTAAAATGTCACACAAAGAAAATATCAGTTTGAAGTGTCACAGTTCGAAGTGTCACAGTTCAAAGTGTCACAGTTCAAAGTGTCACGGTTCAAAGTGTCATGGTTCAAAGTGTCACAGCTTAAAGTGTCACAGCTTAAAGTGTCACAGCTTAAAGTGTCACAGATCAAAGTGTCACAATTTTAAAGTGTCACAATTTTAAAGTGTCACAGCTCTAAGTGTCACAGTTCTAAGTGTCACAGTTTAAAGTGTCACAGTTCAAAGTGTCACGGTTCAAAGTGTCACAGTTCAAAGTGTCACAGCAGATAAAAGTGTCAGTTTCAAAGTATCACAGTTTAAAATGTCACACACAAAATGTCACAGTTTAAAGTGTCACAGCTCAAAGTGTCACAGCTTAAAGTGTCACAGCTTAAAGTGTCACAGATCAAAGTGTCACATTTTAATATGTCTCAGTTTAAAGTGTCACAGATGAAAGCGTTACAGCTCAAAGTGTCACTGTTTAAAGTGTCATACACAAATTGTCACCTTCTAAGTGTCACAGTTCTAAATGTTCAACAACCTCACTCGGGTCGTCAGGGTGAGTGTTTTTTTCAGAATCATCTTCATCCCTCCATCTGGACCTCACTTTATGGCCAGAGGGTGTGCAAAGCCCCAATGGCCAGCTGTCATCCAGCAACCATGGCCCTTTCTGGAAACACACATGCACATTCAGCTCTGTGCATAATGTAAGGGCTCCTGGACCATGGGAGGCATGTCATCCCAGATCAGGGCAGCATAATGTAAGGGCTAATCGACCATGGGAGGCATGTCATCCCAGATCAGGGCAGCATAATGTAAGGGCTAATCGACCATGGGAGGCATGTCATCCCAGATCAGGGCAGCATAATGTAAGGGCTAATCGACCATGGGAGACATGTCATCCCAGATCAGGGCAGCATAATGTAAGGGCTAATCGACCATGGGAGACATGTCATCCCAGATCAGGGCAGCATAATGTAAGGGCTAATCGACCATGGGAGACATGTCATCCCAGATCAGGGCAGCATAATGTAAGGGCTAATCGACCATGAGAGACATGTCATCCCAGATCAGGGCAGCATAATGTAAGGGCTAATCGACCATGGGAGGCATGTCATCTCAGATCAGGGCAGCATAATGTAAGGGCTAATCGACCATGGGAGGCATGTCATGCCAGATCAGGACTGCAGGTTTCATCACACCCCGTCCTTTCTCTTGCAGGCCAAGCTGGCCAATAATAGAAGGCAATAGCATCGGACTGGAAGAGGCCGGCCTCACCTGCAGACCCTAACAGACCCGGAGGAGCGAGTCCATCGGATTGTGACAAGCCGGATGATTGGACCAGTCGCCTCTGGAGATGCCGACCCCATTGTGGACAGCAATGGTAAGGTCATCACCTTTTTGACCTCTCTCCTTCCACTTGTTCCCCACACCAGCATGCTTTTTCACTCTCGAGCCAACTCAGAGCATTGCAGCAATCATGCACCCCTTGCTGCCACCCTGTCCTTTTGCTAAAGCCACTCTTGAACCTCCCTGCTTTCAGATGCTGCATCACCAGCTCGGGAGGCGGGCCCTCAAGCTGCCAGTGCGAGTGACCCTGGAGGCGACGAGGAGGAGGAAGCCGGACCATCCGGACCACCCTCAGGCGAGCCAGCCCTTGTCCAGGCTGGGGAGACGCCTTCCCTGGAGGGGAGCGGGAGGGAATGGTCTGAAGAGGATGCAGCTCCAGGACCCAGCGGCCTGCAGCAACGCGAGGGGGGTAGGGAAGCTCGGGGGCGTCTCCCCGGAGGGCGAGTCAGGCCGCGAGTGCTGCTGCACAGAGCGCAGAAGAGGTGCGTGCCCTTGCAGAAATGAGCGCCTAGCTGGGCTGAGGCACACTGAGCTTATGGCTGCAGTGGCAAGGATGCCCGATTCCATTGAGACACTGGCAAGGAGTGTCCAGGACTTCGGCGCAGCACAGGCAAGGAGTGTGCAGGACTTCGGCGCAGCACTGGCAAGGATTGTCCAGGACTTCGGCGAAGCACTGGCACCTGCCACGCAAGTGCTGAGTGCTGCCACGCAGTCAGTGGCTGGTCTCATGCAGACGCAGATTGAGGCCACGCGAGCAATGACTGCTGCCACCCTCGCTGGATCGGGCAGGATTCCCCGGGGCCCTCGCCGTGCCACAGCAGGCCAGCAATCTGTGCACCAGCCGATTGCTGCGCATGCTGCGATGCTGCCCCATCAGAGTGCCAGTGTGTCGGCCGACCAGGGAGCTGCTGTCCGCTCTCAGGATGATAGCATTCCTGATGCCATCACTGGCACTTCTCCACTGCAGCAGCCACCACCTGTAGGACAGACTGCTGCCGCCCATGCAGAGTTGGAGCAGTCAGCAGCCGGGCCCTCCAGGCCCAGAGCTGGTCCAGGCCGTCCCTCAGGGGCATCTGCAGTCTCAGTTTCAGACAGTCAGCAGGCCTCCCCCAGCCTTGCTGCAGCCACTGGAGTCCCATTACGGAGGAGCTGCAGGGCGGGAAGGGGGCAATTCCGCAAGGGAAGCAGATCACCATCGAGGGGCAAAAAGTAGGAGGTGTTGCTAAATTATGTTATTTCTTTCATTTAAGGCCGAGGATGCTGGTCTGAGTGTTGGTTATGTTTTGGACATTGTCTCCAGGGTGTGAGAGCCAGTTATGTTTTGGACATTGTCTCCAGGGTGTGAGAGACAGTTATGTTTTGGACATTGTCTCCAGGGTATGAGAGACAGTTATGTGGCAGTCTGTTTGTTTTGGTATTTGTTTCCATTGCTTTGTCATGCAGGAAGGATACACAGTTTCTTAAATAAAGAAGTTTATTTATTCACAATGTCCATGTCTTTTCTTTGCCCAAATTGTTGCCTTGACCGGCTTAGGGGTAGCAGAACGGTTCCATTCATGTTCTTGGAATGGCAGAAAGCATTCCCTCAGAGGGGCCTCGAAGCGACTTGCTATAAGCCTCTGATGGACGGCCCTTGCAGTTTGTGCCTCCCTCCCATCTTGGTGCTGCTCCTTCTCCTCCTCCTCCTCCTCTGCTGGTGCTTCAATGTCTGGTGGCATTGGCTGGGTCCTGAGGATTGCCAGGTTATGCAGCATGCAACACACAACCACGAAGTGGGAGACATGCTCAGGTGAGTACTGAAGGGCTCCTCCGGAATGGTCCAGACAGCGGAACTGTTGCTTCAGCACGCCGATTGTGAGCTCCACGATGTTCCTGGTCGCTTGATGGCTCTTGTTGTATCGTTCTTCAGCAGGGGTGCTGAGCGAACGGAGTGGGGTCAGAGCCAGGGGCACAGAGGATAGCCCTTGTCCCCGAGAAGCCAGCCTGCTGGGTGAGCCGGGGCTTCGAAAAGGTCTGCCACAGAAGTCTGGTGCAGGATGAAGGCGTCGTGGCTGCTGCCTGGAAAGTGGGCATTGACAGCGAGTATCAGCTGTCGGTGGTCACAGCCCAGCTGCAAATTCAAAGAATGGAGCCTCTTTCGGTTGCGGAAATCCTCAGCATTCTCTAGAGGTGCCCACAAAGCCACATGCGCACAGTCAATGGCGCCCTGCACCATGGGGAAGCCCACTATCCTTGCGAAGCCCTCTGCGCGCTCTCGCTGCTTGTCCGAGGTCATTGGGAAGGAGATGTACTGCCGTCTCCTTTTAAAGAGGGCATTAGTCACTTGACGGATGCAGCAATGCACCGCGAACTGTGAGATGTTGGCAATGTCCCCAGCAGCGGCCTGAAAGGAGCCGCTGGCATAGAGGTTTAGAGCCACAGTGATCTTCACAGCCACCGACAGAGATGTCCTGCACCTTAGTTGAGGCTGCAGATCTGGCTGAATCAGGTGGCAGAGCTCAGTGGCCACCTCCTTACTGAAGCGCAGCCTTCGGAAGCACTGCTCCTCCGACATGTTGATATACGAAAAATGTTGGCGGAAAACCCTGGCAGCGTAAGGTCTCGTGTGCCGATATCTGTAGGCCCTCCTCCGTCTGGCCATGCCTGCCACTCTATCCCGGCGTCTCTGTGCCCTGTCAATATGATTGAGAAGGACGACGTTTCCATCCAATGCAGCCCCCATAGTAAGTGCGCACTGAAAGTTATGCCGGTTGAGATGCACACCAACTGCAAAGTTATGTTCAGAAGGCTAAAGTTCCTCAGCCAGCGCTGGCTCACTGCAGAAATGGCTCTCTGTTTGTCTCTGAGCAACTCTCGCTCTCTCTCACAGAAGGTGTGGTCCAAAAATGGCTACCACTAATAATCCAGGAAGAGCCCCCTTTAAATAGCGCCCCCCCAGCCCGACAGCGACTGGGAAACGTTCAAGGTAACCTGTCGTTGGTAGCGCCAGGCGGAACGGAGGGGGGCGGCACTGAATTTCCGGTCCGGGGCTCCCCAAGGGCGTTGCACACTGAAATGACGTTATGATATGCGTGCGCCGGTGAGCGGGCGCTACGGTTTAGCGCCGGCGCTAAATGTCCGCTCAATTTGGGAAGAGGCGCAGGGTTCGCTGCGCCTGGGCGCTAGTTGGTTAGCGCCCCACTTCTTGACCTCTTTAGGCGCTAATGGGTGGCGCAAACAACCAAATTTTTCCCCCTAAAACTTTACAGCTCAACGTGTCAGTTTAAAGTGTCACAGTTTTAAAGTGTCACTTTTTATAGTGTCACAGTTTAAAATGTCACACCCAAAAATGTCACAGTTTAAAGTCTCACACCTCAATATGTCACAGCTCAAAGTGTCACAGTTTAAACTGTCAGAGTTTAAAGTGTGACAGTTTAAAGTGTCACAGTTTAAAGCGTTAGAACTCAGAGTGTCACAGTTTAAAGTGCCACTGTTTAAACTGTCACAGTTTAGATGCAGGAAGGATGTTCCCGATGGCGGGGAGTCCAGAACCAGGGGTCACAGTCTAAGGATAAGGGGTAAGCCATTTAGGACTGAGATGAGGAGGAATTTCTTCACCCAGAGAGTGTTGAACCTGTGGAATTCTCTACCACACAAGACAGTTGAGGCCAATTCATTAAATATATTCAAGAAGGAGTTAGATATATTTCTTAAGGCTAAGGGGATCAAGGGATATGGGGAGAAAGCAGGGACAGGGTACTGAATTTGGATGATCAGCCATGATCGCATTGAATAGCGGAGCAGGCTCGAGGGGCTGAATGGCCTACTCTTGCTCCTATCGTCTATGTCTAGTTCAAAGTGTCACACAAAAATGTCACCTTTAAAATGTCACACACAAAAATGTCATAGTTTATACTGTCACAGCTAAAGTGTCACAGTTCAAAGTGTCACTGTTTAAAGTATCACAGCTCAATGTGTCACACATAAAAGTGTCACCGTTTAAAATGTCACACACAAAAATGTCACAGTTTAAAGTGTCACAGTTTAATGTGTCACAGTTTAAAGTGTCACAGCTCAATATGTCACAGCTCAAAATGTCACAGTTTAAAGTGTTAGGGGGAGAAATTCAGTTGTGAGCGCCACCCGTTAGTGCCTTAAGAGGGCGATAAGTGGGGCACTAACCAACTAGAGACCTGCGCCTCTCGCGAAATTGAGCGGACATTTAGCGGCGGCGCTAAACCCTATCGCCCGCTCTCCTGCGCACGCTGATCTTGACGTCATTCCAGAGTGCAACGCCCTTGGGGCACCCCGGACTGGAAATTCAGTGGCGCCCCCCTCCTTTCCGCCTGTCGCTACCAACGACAGGTTGACTGGAACAATTCCCAGTCGCTGTGGGGCTGGGGGGGCGCTACTTAAAGGGGGCTCTTATGTCTTCTGTGTGGTAGCCATTTTTGGACCACTCGTTCTGAGAGAGAGAGAGAGATTTGCAGAGAGACAAAGGGAGAAAGAGAGACTTCAGCATCGAGTCAACGCTGTCTGAGGTAGTTTTGGCTTCTGCCCATGACTTTGTAGTTGCTTTGCTTTTTCACCGGCATAACTTTGATTGCCCACATATTATGAGGGCTGCAATGGATGGGAACGTCGTGCTTCTCCATTACATTGAGAGGGCACAGAGACGCAGAGATAGAGTGGCAATCATGGCCAGACGGAGGGCGGCCAGCAGGTGTCGGTACAGGAGACCTTACCGTCCCAGGGTTTTTCGACAACAGTTCTCATACATCAATATGTCTGAGGAGCAGTGTTTGCGAAGGCTGCGATTCAGCAGGGAGGTGGTCACTGAGCTCTGCCACCTCCTCCAGCCAGATCTGCAGCCTCAACTGAGGAGCAGGACGTCTCTGTCGGTGGCAGTGAAGGTAACAGTGGCTCTCAACTTTTATTCCACCGGCTCCTTTCAATCTGCTACTGGGGACATTGCCAATATCTCCCAGTTCGCAGTGCATTGCTGCATCCGTCAAGTCACAAATGCCCTCTTTAAAAGGAGACGAGAGTACATCTCTTTCCCGATGACCCCCGACAAGCAGCAAGATCGCACAGCGGGCTTTGCAAGAATAGCGGTCTTCCCCATGGTGCAGGGCACCATTGACTGTACCCATGTGGCTTTACGGGTGCCGCAAGAGAATGCCGAGGATTTCTGCAACTGAAAGGGCTTCCATTCCTTGAACGTCCAGTTGGTCTGTGACCACAGACAGCTGATACTCACTGTCAATGCCCACTTTCCAGGCAGCAGCCACGATGCCTTCATCCTGCACCAGACTTCTGTGGCAAACCTTAATGAGGCCCCGCTTCACCCAGGAGGCTGGCTTCTCGGGGACAAGTGCTATCCTCTGTGCAACTGGCTGATGACCCCGCTCCGTTCGTCCAGTACCCCTGCAGAAGAATGATACCACGAGAGCCATCAAGCTACCAGGAACATCGTTGAGCATACAATCGGCGTGCTCAAGCAATGGTTCCGCTGTCTGGACCACTCTGGAGGAGCCCTGCAGTACTCACCTGAGCGAGTCTCCCACTTCGTTGTTGTGTGCTGCATGCTGCATAACCTGGCAATCCTCAGGACTCAGCCAATGCCACCAGACATTGGAGCACCAGCAGAGGAGGAGGAGGAGGAGCAGCAGCACCAAGGCGGGAGGGAGGCACAAAGTGCAAGGGCCGTCCGTCAAAGGCTTATAGCAAGTTGCTCCTCGGCCCCCTCTGAGGGAATGGCTTCTGCCATTCCAAGAACCTGAATGGAACCATGCCGCAACCCCTAAGCCAGTCAAGGCAACAATGAGTGCAAAGAGCAAACATTCACATTTTGAATTAAAACACTTCTTTATCAACAAAACTGTGTATCCTTCCCGCATGACAAAGTAATAGAAAGAAACACACAAAGAAACAGTCAATCACATAACTGGCTCTCACAACCTGGAGACAATGTCCAAAACAGTAACAAAAATATGACCACGATCCTCGGCCTTCAAAAAAACAATGAACCACATTTTGCCACATCTTCTACTTTTTGCCCTTCGAGGGTGATCTGCTTCCCTTGCAAAATTGCCCCCTTCCCACCCTGCAGCTCCTCCGTAATGGGACCCCAGTGGCTGCAGCAAGGCTGGGGGAAGGCTGCTGATTATCACAACCTGAGACTGCAGATGCCCTTGAAGGACGGCCTGGACCAGCTCTGGGCCTGGAGGACCCGGCTGCTGACTGCACCAACTCTGCATGGGCGGCAGCAGTCTGTCCTACAGCCAGTGGCAACTGCAGTGGAGAAGTGACAGTGTTGGCAGCAGGAATGCTGCCATCCTGACAGAGGACAGGCACTCCCTGGTCGGACAACACATTGGCACTCCCACGGGGCAGCGCTTCAGCATGCGCAGCAATCTGCGGGAGCACGGATTGCTGGCCTGCTGTGGCGCGGTGAAAGCCCCGGGGAAATCTGCCTGATCCAGCGAGGGTGGCAGCAGTTAGTGCTCGCGTGGCCTCAATCTGCGTCTGCATGAGACCACCCACTGACTGCATTGCAGCACTTAGCATTTGCGTGGCAGACGCCAGTGCTGCACCGAAGTCCTGCAGACCCCTTGCCAGTGCTGCACCGAAGTCCTGCAGACTCCTTGCCTGTGCTGCACCGAAGTCCTGCAGACTCCTTGCCAGTGCTGCACCGAAGTCCTGCAGACTACTTGCCTGTGCTGCACCGAAGTCCTGGGCACTCCTTGCCAGTGACTCAATGGATTCGGGCATCCTTGCCACTGCAGCCATGAGCTCAGTGTGCCTTTGCTCCGCCTGGGCACTCATTTCAGCGAGGAGCCGCACCTCTTCTGCACTCACTGTAGCAGGACTGGAAGCCATAGTCTCCCTCCGGGGAGAAGGCCCCCGAGCTTCCCTTCCCCCCTCGCGTTGCTGCAGCCCGCTGGGTCCTGGAGCTTCACCCTCATCAGACCATTCCCTCCGCTCCCCTCCAGGGAAGGCGTGTCCCCAGTATGGCCATGGGCTGCCTCAGCAGAGGGTTGCGCTGATGGTCCGGCTTCCTCTTCCTACTCGCCTTCAGAGTCACTCCCACTGGCAGCTTGAGGGCCCGCCTCCTCACCTGGTGAATCAGCATCTGAAAGCAGGGAGTTACAAGAGTGGCTTTAACGTGAGGACAGGGTGGGAGCAAGGGAGGCATGAGTGCAGCGATGTACTGATTTGGATCGAGAGTGTCAAAGGATGCTGTTGTGAGGAACAAGTGGAAGGAGACAGGTCAAAAAGGTGATGACCTTACCATTGCTGGCCAGAACGGGGTCGGCGTCTCCAGTGGCGACGGGGCCAAGCATCCGGCTTGCCACAATCCGGTGGACTCGCTGCTCCAGATCGGTCAGGGCTTGAAGGTGAGGCCGGCCTCCCCCAGTCCATTGCTGCTGTCTCCTATTATGTGCCAGCTTGCCCTGCAAGAAAAAGGACGGGGTCTGAGTAAAGATGCAGCCATGATCTTGGCTGAAATGTCTCCCATGGTCGAATAGCCCTTACTGTGTGCAGCCATGATCTTGGCTGAAATGCCTCCCATGGTCGAATAGCCCTTACTGTATGCAGCCATGATCTTGGCTGAAATGCCTCCCATGGTCGAATAGCCCTTACTCTATGCAGCCATGATCTTGGCTGAAATGCTTCCCATGGTCGAATAGCCCTTACTCTATGCAGCCATGATCTTGGCTGAAATGCTTCCCATGGTCGAATAGCCCTTACTGTATGCAAAGTGCTGAATGTGCATGTGAGTTTCCTGAAAGGGCCAAAGGTGTTGGAGGAGTGCTGGGCATTGGGGCTTTCAAGACCCTTTGGCCATAAAGCAAAGTCCAGATGGAGGGATGAACAGGTTTCTGAAAAAGTCACTCACCCTGACGACCCGAGTGAGGTCGTTGAACTTCTTCCTGCATTGCACAGGGTTCCTAGGCACCATGCTGCTGGAGGTCACTCTGTGAGCCACCTCCCTCCAAGCTTTTCGATGTTCGTTGGGCAGAGGCCTCCTGCCACTCTCCAGGTACAGGAGAGATCACCTGCGCTCCACCGCGCCAACCAGAGCCACCAAGGCCCCCTCGCTGAAACGCTGCGCTCGCTCCCTGGCCCTCTCCATGGTCCTTGGCTGCAGGATTTGGCAACAGGTCTGCCCAGGCCAAGATTCAGGGCTCCGATGCGCAGGGTGCGGCTGCAAATCAAGATCGACCCTCCCCTTTAAGAGCTGACCGGCACCAGCGTGTCTGTGTGCAATCGCTAACTGGCAGCACCTGCGCTGCGCCCGTCCTCTGAGTTAGCGCCTCGCTCCTCCGGCTTAGCGCCTTAAGAGAGTCGTGCAGCGCCTGATTTAGTGCTGCAATCGGCTCCAGGGGCGAAACAGACCAATTTCGCAGTAGGTGGCGATAATTTGCGCCGGGCGCAAAACTTTGCACCCGGCCGAGAATTGCGCCTCAAATGGGGTGATACCGAATTTCTCCCCCTTACAGTTTAAAGTGTTACAGCTCAAAGTGTCACAGTTTAAAGTGTCACAGTTTTAAATTGTCACAGTTTTAAAGTGTCACAGTTCAAAATGTCACAGTTTAAAGTGTCACAGTTGAAAGTGTCACAGCTCAGTGTATCACACAAATGTCTCACCTTTTAAAATGTCACACACAAAAGTGTCGTAGCTTAAAGTGCCAACAGTATAAAGTGTCGCAGCTTAAAGGTTCACACATTGAAGTGTCACAGTTTAAAATGTCAGTTTAAAGTGTCATAGTATAATGTGTCACAGTTTAAAGTGTCACAGTTAAAAGCATTAGAGCTCAAAATGTCACAGCTCAATATATCACACACAAAAGTGTCACTATTTAAAATGTCACAGAAAAATGTCACAGTTTAAAGTGTCAAAGCTCAAAGTGTCACACGCAAAAATGTCACCATTTAAAATGTCACATGCAAAAATGTCATAGTTTATACTGTCACAGCTCAATATGTCACAGCTCAATATGTCACAGCTCAATATGTCACAGCTCAGAGTGTCACAGTTTAAAGTGCCACAGTTTAAACTGTCACAGTTTAGATGCAGGAAGGCTGTTCCCGATGGCGGGGGAGTCCAGAACCAGGGGTCACAGTCTAAGGATAAGGGGTAAGCCATTTAGGACTGAGATGAGGAGGAATTTCTTCACCCAGAGAGTGGTGAACCTGTGGAATTCTCTACCACAGAAGACAGTTGAGGCCAATTCATTAAATATATTCAAGAAGGAGGTTAGATATATTTCTTAAGGCTAAGGGGATGAAGGGATATGGGGAGAAAGCAGGGACAGGGTACTGAATTTGGATGATCAGCCATGATCGCATTGAATGGTGGAGCAGGCTCGAGGGGCCGAATGGCCTACTCCTGCTCCTATCGTCTATGTCTATGTCTAGCTCAAAGTGTCACACAAAAATGTCACCATTTAAAATGTCACACACAAAAATGTCATAGTTTATACTGTCACAGCTCAATATGTCACAGCTGAAAGTGTCACTGTTTATAGCGTTAGAGCTTAAAGTGTCACAGTTTAAAGGGTCACAGTTTAAAGGGTCACAGTTTAACGTGTCACTGTTTTAAAGTTTGAGAAGTTTAAACTGTCACACACAACTGTCACTGTTAAAAATGCCACATGCAAAAATGTCACAGTTTTAAGTGTCACAGCTCAATATGTCACACACAAATGTCACTATTTAAAATGTCACACAGAAAAATGTCAGTTTCAATGTCACAGTTCTAAGTGTCACAGTTCTAAGTATCATGGTTTTAAATGTCACAGATTAAAGTGTCACAGTTTAAAGTGTCACAGTTTTAAAGTGTCACTGTTTAAAGTGACACAGCTCAATATGTCACAGCTCAAAGTGTCACAGTTTAAAGTGTCACTGTTTATAGTGTCACAGATATAAATTGTCACAGTTTTAAAGTGTCACGGTTTTAAAGTGTCACAGTTCAAAATGTCACAGTTTAAAGTGTCACAGTTCAAAGTGTCACAGCTCAGTGTATCACACACAAATGTCTCACCTTTTAAAATGTCACACACAAAGTGCCATAGCTTAAAGTGTCACAGTATAAAATGTCGCAGCTTAAAGCATCACACATTGAAGTGTCACAGTTTAAAGTGTCACAGTTTAAGGTGTCACAGTTTAAAGTGTCATATTTTATTGTGTCACTGTTTAAAGTGTCACAGCTCAAAGTGTCACAGTTTAACGTGTCACAGTTTAATGTGTCACAGTTTAAAGTGTCCAGTTAAAAGCATTAGAGCCCAAAGTGTCACAGTTTAAAGTGCCACAGTTTTAAAGTGTCACATTTTATCGTGTCACTGTTTAAAGTGCCACAGCTCAAAGTGTCACAATTGAAAGTGTCACAGTTTAAAGTGTCACAGTTTAAAGCGTTAGAGATCGAAGTGTCACAGTTTAAAGTGTCACAGTTTAAAGTGTCACAGTTTAAAGTGTCACAGTTTAAAGTGTCACAGTTTAAAGCGTTACAGCTCGAAGTGTCACAGTTTAAAGTGTCACAGTTTAAAGTGTCACAGTTTTAAAGTGTCACGGTCAAAATGTCACAGTTTAAAGTGTCACAGTTTAATGTGTCACAGCTCAAAGAGTCACAGTTTAAAGTGTCACATTTTATTGTGTCACTGTTTAAAGTGTCACAGCTAATTGTCACAGCTCAAAGTGTCACAGTTTAAAGTGTCACACACAAAAGTGTCACCGTTTAAAATGTCACACAGAAAAATGGCCCAGTTTATACTGTCACAGCTTAAAGTGTCACAGTTCTAAGTCTCACCGTTTAAAGTTTCACAGTTTATAGTGCTACAGTTTAAAGTGTCACTGTTTAAAGTATCACAGCTCATTATATGTCACACACAAAAGTGTCACTATTTAAAATGTCACACAGAAAAATGTCATAGTTTATACTGTCACAGCTTAAAGTGCCACAGTTCTAAGTGTCACCGTTTAATGTGTCACAGTTTACAGTGCTCCAGTTCAAAGGGTCACTGTTTAAAGTATCACAGCTCAATGTGTCACACATAAAAGTGTCAGTGTTTAATAAGTCACACACAAAAATGTCACAGCTTAAAGTGTCACAGTTTAATGTATCACAGTTCTAAGTGTCACAGTTTAAAATGTCACAGTTCAAGGTGTCACAGTTCAATATGTCACAGCTCAAAGTGTCACTGTTTATAGCGTTAGAGCTTAAAGTATCACAGTTTAAAGTGTCACAGTTTAAAGTGTCACATTTTATCATGTCACTGTTTAAAGTGTCACACACAAAAGTGTCACCCTTTAAAATGTCACACGCAAAAATGTCACTATTTAAAATGTCACACAGAAAAATGTCACAGTTTCAATGTCACAGTTTAAAGTGTCAGAGCTCAAAGTGTCACAAAAAAATGTAACCATTTAAAATGTCACACACAAAAATGTCATAGTTTATCCTGTCACAGCTTAAAGTGTCACAGTTCTAAGTGTCATTGTTTAAAGTGTCACAGTTTACAGTGCTCCAGTTCAGAGTGTCACTGTTTAAAGTATCACAGCTCAATGCGTCACACATAAAACTGTCACCATTTAAAATGTCACACACAAAAATGTCATAGTTTAAAGTGTCACTGTTTAAAGTATCACTGTTCTAAGTGTCATGGTTTAAAATGTCAAAGTTCAAGGTGTCATAGTTCAATGTGTCACAGTTTAAAGTGTCATAGTTTAACATGTCACGGCTCAATATGTCACAGCTCAAAGTGTCACAGTTTAAGGTGTCACAGTTTAATGTGTCACTGTTTTAAAGTGTCACAGTTTTAAACTGTCACAGTTTAAAGTGTCACACACAAGTGTCACTTAAAAATGTCACATGCAAAAATATCACAGTTTAAAGTGTCACAGCTCAATATTTCACACACAAAAGTGTCACTATTTAAAATATCACACAGAAAAATGTCACAGTTTCAATATCACAGTTTAAGGTGTCACACACAAAAATGTCACCATTTAAAATGTCACACACAAAAATGTCATCGTTTATACTGTCACAGCTTAAAGTATCACAGTTCTAAGTGTCACAGTTTAACGTGTCACGGTTTAAAGTGCCACTGTTTAAAGTGTCACTGTTTAAACTGTCACATGCAAAAATGTCACAGTTTAAAGAGTCACAGCCCAATGTTTCACAGTTTAAAGTGTCACAGTTTAATGTGTCACAGTTTAAAGTGTCACAGTTTTATAGTGTCACTTTTTAAAGTGTCACACACAACAGTGTAACAGTTTGAAATTTCACACCCAAAAATGTCACAGTTTAAAGTGTCACAGCTCAATATGTCACAGCTCAAAGTGTCACAGTTTAATGTGTGACAGTTTAAAGCATCACAGTTTAAAGTGTTAGAGCTCAAAGTTTCACAGTTTAAAGTGCCACTGTTTAAACTGTCACAGTTTAGATGCAGGAAGGCTGTTCCCGATGGCAGGGGAGTCCAGAACCAGGGGTCACAGTCTAAGGATAAGGGGTAAGCCATTTAGGACAGAGATGAGGAGGAATTTCTTCACCCAGAGAGTGGTGAACCTGTGGAATTCTCTACCACACAAGACAGTTGAGGCCAATTCATTAAATATATTCAAGAAGGAGTTAGATATATTTCTTAAGGCTAAGGGGATCAAGGGATATGGGGAGAAAGCAGGGACAGGGTACTGAATTTGGATGATCAGCCATGATCACATTGAATGGCAGAGCAGGCTCGAGGGGCCGAATGGCCTACTCCTGCTCCTATCGTCTATGTTTCTATGTCTATGTCTAACTCAAAGTGTCACACAAAAATGTCACCATTTAAAATGTCACACACAAAAATGTCATAGTTTATATTGTCACAGCTAAAGTGTCACGGTTCAAAGTGTCACTGTTTAAAGTATCACAGCTCAATGTGTCACACATAAAAGTGTCACCGTTTAAAATGTCACACACAAAATTGTCACAGTTTAATGTGTCACAGTTTAATGTATCACAGCTCAATATATCACAGCTCAAAGTGTCACTGTTTATAGCGTTAGAGCTTAAAGTGTCACAGTTTTAAGTGTCACAGCTCAATATGTCACACACAAGTGTCACCGTTTAAAGTGTCATAGTTTAAAGTGTCACAGTTCAAAGTGTCACAGTATAAAGTGTCACAGTTTAAAGCATCACATACCAAATTGTCAAATACTAAAGCGTCACAGTTTAAAGTGTCAAAGTTTAAAATGTCAGTTTAAAGTGTCAAAGTTTAAAGTGTCACAGTTTCAAGTGTCACACAAAAGTGTCACCGTTTAAAATGTCACACGCAAAAAGTCACAGTTTAAAGTGTCACAGCTCAATATGTCACACACAAAAATGTCCCTATTTAAAATGTCACACAGAAAAATTTCACAGTTTCAATGTCACAGTTTAAAGTGTCACAGCTCAAAGTGTCACACAAAAATGTCACCATTTAAAATGTCACACACAAAAATGTCGTAGTTTATACTGTCACAGCTTAAAGTGCCACAGTATAAAGAGTCACAGTTTAAAGCATCACATATTAAAGTGTCAAATACCAAAGTGTCACAGTTTAAAGTGTACAGTTTAATGTGTCAGTTTAAAGTGTCACAGTTTAAAGTGTCACAGTTTAAAGTAAGAAGTCACACAACACCAGGTTATAGTCCAACAGTTTTATTTGAAATCACAAGCTTTCGGAGCGCTGCTCCTTCATCAGGTGAAGTGGAGAAATGCATAAAGACACAGCTTATATAGTCAGAGAATAATGCCAGATGATTACAGGTAATCTTTCTAACTGCCATTTATCACACCTCGGCAGAGAGATAATCACAGCAATCAAAGGTGTGAATGGTGTCCAAACAGGTCAGTCAGGAAAACATTACATCAAAGAACAATGAGGTGGGGTAACAAGGGGTCAAATGTTGCAGATGCTGGGGTCTGTATGAAAAACAAAAAACAACACAAAAAATTTTTTTTTGCTGGAAATCACAGCAGGTCCAGCCGCATCTGTGTAGAGAGAACAAGCCAACGATGACTCGAGTCTGGATGACCCTACGTCAGGTGGGGTTACATGTAGCATGACATGAACCCAAGATCCCGGTTGAGGCCGTCCTCATGAGTGCGGAACTTGGCTATCAGTTTCTGCTCTACGATTTTGCGTTGTCGTGTGTCTCGAAGGCCGCCTTGGAGAATGCTTACCCGAAGATCGGAGGCTGAATGTCCTTGACTGCTGAAGTGTTCCCCGACTGGGAGGGAACACTCCTGCCTGGCGATTGTTGCGCGGTGTCCGTTCATCCGTTGTCGCATTGTCTGCATGGTCTCGCCGATGTACCATGCTCCGGGGCATCCTTTCCTGCAATGTATGAGGTAGACAACGTTGGCCGAGTCACATGAGTATGTACCATGTACCTGGTGGGTGGTGTCCTCACGTGTGATGATGGTATCTGTGTTGATGATCTGGCATGTCTTGCAGAGGTTGCCGTGGCAGGGTTGTGTGGTGTCGTGGTCGGTGTTCTCCTGAAAGCTGGGTAGCTTGCTGCGAATGATGGTCTGTTTGAGGTTAGGCAGCTGTTTGAAGGCGAGTAGTGGAGGCGTGGGGATGGCCTTAGTGAGGTGTTCATCGTCATCGATGACATGTTGAAGGCTGCGAAGAACATGGCGTAGTTTCTCCGCTCCGGGGAAGTACTGGACGACCTGACTCCACTTCACCTGACGAAGGAGCAGCACTCCGAAAGCTTGTGATTTCAAATAAAACTGTTGGACTATAACCTGGTGTTGTGTGACTTCTTACATTTGTCCACCCTAATCCAACACCAGCATCTCCACACCACAGTTTAAGGTGTCACAGCTTAAAGTGTCACAGTTTAAAGTGTCACAGTTTAAAGTGTTACATTTTATCATGTCACTGTTTAAAGTGTCACACACAAAAGTGTCACCCGTTAAAATGTCACACACAAAAATGTCACTATTTAAAATGTCACACAGAAAAATGTCACAGTTTCAATGTCACAGTTTAAAGTGTCACAGCTCAAAGTGTCACAAAAAAATGTAACCATTTAAAATGTCACACACAAAAATGTCATAGTTTATCCTGTCACTGTTTAAAGTATCACTGTTCTAAGTGTCATGGTTTAAAAATGTCAAAGTTCAAGGTGTCTTAGTTCAATGTGTCACAGTTTAAAGTGTCATAGTGTAACATGTCATGGCTCAATATGTCACAGCTCAAAGTGTCACAGTTTAAGGTGTCACAGTTTAAAGTGTCACAGTTTTAAAGTGTCACTGTTTTAAAGTGTCACAGGTTAAAGTGTCACACACAAGTGTCACTTAAAAATGTCACATGCAAAAATATCACAGTTTAAAGTGTCACAGCTCAATATTTCACACACAAAAGTGTCACTATTTAAAATATCACACAGAAAAATGTCACAGTTTCAATGTCACAGTTTAAGGTGTCACACACAAAAATGTCACCATTTAAAATGTCACACACAAAAATGTCATCGTTTATACTGTCACAGCTTAAAGTATCACGGTTCTAAGTGTCACAGTTTAACGTGTTACGGTTAAAGTGCCACCGTTTAAAGTGTCACTGTTTAAACTGTCACATGCAAAAATGTCACAGTTTAAAGTGTCACAGCCCAAAGTTTCACAGTTTAAAGTGTCACAGTTTAATGTGTCACAGTTTAAAGTGTCACAGTTTTATAGTGTCACTTTTTAAAGTGTCACACACAACAGTGTAACAGTTTAAAATGTCACAGTTTAAAGTGTCACAGCTCAAAGTGTCACAGCTCAATATGTCACAGCTCAAAGTGTCACAGTTTAATGTGTGACAGTTTAAAGCATCACAGTTTAAAGCGTTAGAGCTCAAAGTGTCACAATTTAAAGTGTCACAGCCCAAAGTTTCACAGTTTAAAGTGTCACAGTTTAATGTGTCACAGTTTAAAGTGTCACAGTTTTATAGTGTCACTTTTTAAAGTGTCACACACAACAGTGTAACAGTTTAAAATTTCACACCCAAAAATGTCACAGTTTAAAGTGTTAGAGCTCAAAGTTTCACAGTTTAAAGTGCCACTGTTTAAACTGTCACAGTTTAGATGCAGGAAGGCTGTTCCCGATGGCAGGGGAGTCCAGAACCAGGGGTCACAGTCTAAGGATAAGGGGTAAGCCATTTAGGACAGAGATGAGGAGGAATTTCTTCACCCAGATAGTGGTGAACCTGTGGAATTCTCTACCACACAAGACAGTTGAGGCCAATTCATTAAATATATTCAAGAAGGAGTTAGATATATTTCTTAAGGCTAAGGTGATCAAGGGATATGGGGAGAAAGCAGGGACAGGGTACTGAATTTGGATGATCAGCCATGATCGCATTGAATGGCAGAGCAGGCTCGAGGGGCCGAATGGCCTACTCCTGCTCCTATCGTCTATGTTTCTATGTCTATGTCTAACTCAAAGTGTCACACAAAAATGTCACCATTTAAAATGTCACACACAAAAATGTCATAGTTTATACTGTCACAGCTAAAGTGTCACGGTTCAAAGTGTCACTGTTTAAAGTATCACAGCTCAATGTGACACACATAAAAGTGTCACCGTTTAAAATGTCACACACAAAATTGTCACAGTTTAATGTGTCACAGTTTAATGTATCACAGCTCAATATGTCACAGCTCAAAGTGTCACTGTTTATAGCGTTAGAGCTTAAAGTGTCACAGTTTTAAGTATCACAGCTCAATATGTCACACACAAGTGTCACTATTTAAAATGTCACACAGAAAAATGTCAGTTTCAATGTCACAGTTCTAAGTCTCACAGTTCTAAGTGTCACAGTTTAAAATGTCACAGTTTAAAGTGTCACAGTTTTAAAGTGTGACTGTTGTAAAGTTTCACAATTTTGAAGTGTCACTGTTTAAAGTGTCACACACAAAAGTATCACCGTTTAAAATGTCACATGCAGAAATACACAGTTTAAAGTGTCACCGTTTAAAGTGTCATAGTTTAAAGTGTCACAGCTCAATGTGTCACACACAAATGTCTCACCATTTAAAATGTCATACACAAAAGTGTCACAGCTTAAAGTGTCACAGTATAAAGTGTCACAGTTTAAAGCATCACATACCAAATTGTCAAATACTAAAGTGTCACAGTTTAAAGTGTCAAAGTTTAAAATGTCACAGTTTAAAGTGTCAAAGTTTAAAGTGTCACAGTTTCAAGTGTCACACAAAAGTGTCACCGTTTAAAATGTCACACGCAAAAAGTCACAGTTTAAAGTGTCACAGCTCAATATGTCACACACAAAAATGTCCCTATTTAAAATGTCACACAGAAAAATTTCACAGTTTCAATGTCACAGTTTAAAGTATCACAGCTCAAAGTGTCACACAAAAATGTCACCATTTAAAATGTCACACACAAAAATGTCGTAGTTTATACTGTCACAGCTTAAAGTGTCACAGTTTAAAGCATCACATATTAAAGTGTCAAATACCAAAGTGTCACGGTTTAAAGTGTACTGTTTAATGTGTCAGTTTAAAGTGTCACAGTTTAAAGTGTCACAGTTTAAAGTAAGAAGTCACACAACACCAGGTTATAGTCCAACAGTTTTATTTGAAATCACAAGCTTTTGGAGCGCTGCTCCTTCGTCAGGTGAAGTGGAGAGATGCATAAAGACACAGCTTATATAGTCAGAGAATAATGCCAGATGATTACAGGTAATCTTTCTAACTGCCATTTATCACACCTCGGCAGAGAGATAATCACAGCAATCAAAGGTGTGAATGGTGTCCAAACAGGTCAGTCAGGAAAACATTATATCAAAGAACAATGAGGTGAGGTAACAAGGGGTCAAATGTTGCAGATGCTGGGGTCTGTATGAAAAACAAAAAACACAAAGAAAAATGTTTTTGCTGGAAATCACAGCAGGTCCAGCCGCATCTGTGTAGAGAGAACAAGCCAACGATGACTCGAGTCTGGATGACCCTACGTCAGGTGGGGTTACATGTAGCATGACATGAACCCAAGATCCCGGTTGAGGCCGTCCTCATGAGTGCGGAACTTGGCTATCAGTTTCTGCTCTACGATTTTGCGTTGTCGTGTGTCTCGAAGGCCGCCTTGGAGAATGCTTACCCGAAGATCGGAGGCTGAATGTCCTTGACTGCTGAAGTGTTCCCTGACTGGGAGGGAACACTCCTGCCTGGCGATTGTTGCGCGGTGTCCGTTCATCCATTGTCGCATTGTCTGCATGGTCTCGTCGATGTACCATGCTCCGGGGCATCCTTTCCTGCAATGTATGAGGTAGACAACGTTGGCCGAGTCACATGAGTATGTACCATGTACCTGGTGGGTGTTGTCCTCACGTGTGATGATGGTATCTGTGTTGATGATCTGGCATGTCTTGCAGAGGTTGCCGTGGTAGGGTTGTGTGGTGTCGTGGTCGGTGTTCTCCTGAAAGCTGGGTAACTTGCTGCGAACGATGGTCTGTTTGAGGTTAGGCGGCTGTTTGAAGGTGAGTAGTGGATGCGTGGGGATGGCCTTAGTGAGGTGTTCATCGTCATCGATGACATGTTGAAGGCTGCGAAGAACATGGCGTAGTTTCTCCACTCCGGGGAAGTACTGGACGACCTGACTCCACTTCACCTGACGAAGGAGCAGCGCTTCGAAAGCTTGTGATTTCAAATAAAACTGTTGGACTATAACCTGGTGTTGTGTGACTTCTTACATTTGTCCACCCTAATCCAGCACCACAGTTTAAGGTGTCACAGTTTAAAGTGTCACAGTTTAAAGTGTCACAGTTTAAAGTGTCACATTTTATCATGTCACTGTTTAAAGTGTCACACACAAAAGTGTCGCCCTTTAAAATGTCACACACAAAAATGTCACTATTTAAAATGTCACACAGAAAAATGTCACAGTTTCAATGTCACAGTTTAAAGTGTCACAGCTCAAAGTGTCACAAAAAAAGTAACCATTTAAAATGTCACACACAAAAATGTCATAGTTTATCCTGTCACAGCTTAAAGTGTCACAGTTCTAAGTGTCACAGTTTAAAGTGTCACAGTTTACAGTGCTCCAGTTCAGAGTGTCACTGTTTAAAGTATCACAGCTCAATGTGTCACACATAAAACTGTCACCATTTAAAATGTCACACGCAAAAATGTCACAGTTTAAAGTATCACTGTTTAAAGTATCACTGTTCTAAGTGTCATGGTTTAAAATGTCAAAGTTCAAGGTGTCATAGTTCAATGTGTCACAGTTTAAAGTGTCATAGTTTAACATGTCACGGCTCAATATGTCACAGCTCAAAGTGTCACAGTTTAAGGTGTCACAGTTTAAAGTGTCACAGTTTTAAAGTGTCACAGTTTAAAGTGTCACACACAAGTGTCACTTAAAAATGTCACACGCAAAAATGTCTGCTTGAAGTGTCACAGCTCAATAGGTCACACACAAAAGTGTCACTATTTAAAATGTGACACAGAAAAATGTCAGTTTCAATGTCACAGTATAAAGTGTCACAGCTCTAAGTGTCACGGATTAAAATGTCACAGTTCAAAGTGTCACAGTTTAAAGTGTCACAGTTTAAAGTGTCACAGTTGAAAGTGTCACAGTTTAAAGTGTCACAGTTTTAAAGTGTCTTCTTCTTAGGCAGTCCCTCGGAACCGAGGATGACCGAGGATGACTTGCTTCCACATTAAAAGAGTTCTCCAGTGACTGATGAGTCCAATGCGGGACCTACAGTCTCTGTCACAGGTGGGGCAGATGGTGGTTGAAGGGGTGGGTGGTTAGCACTGTTGCCTCACAGCGCCAGGGACCCGGGTTCAAATCCGGCCTCGGGTGACTGTCTGTGTGGAGTTTGCACATTCTCCCCGTGTTTGCGTGGGTTTTCTCCGGGTGCTCCGGTTTCCTCCCACAGTCCAAAGATGTGCGGGTTAGGTTGATTGGCCATGATAAAAATTGTCCCTTAGTGTTAGGGGGAATTAAATATGTTCGGTTACGGGGATAGGGCTTGGGTGGGATGGCTGTCGGTGTAGGGACCGGGTGCTAGGGTTTGGATGATCAGCCATGATCTCGTTGAATGGCGGAGCAGGCGCGAAGGGCCGAATGGCCTACTCCTGCTCCTAGTTTCTATGTTTCTACGTGCGCTCCTTGCGCTGCCTGCGCTTGGCTTCCGCTTGCTCCCGGCGAAGAGACTCGAGGTGTTCGGCACCTTCCTGGATGCTTCTCATCCACTTTGTGCGGTCTTGGGCCAGGGATTCCCAGGTGTCGGTGGGGATGTTACACTTTTTCAAGGAGGCTTTGAGGGTGTCCTTGAAGCATTTCCTCTGCCCACCTGGGGCTCTCTTGCCGTGCCGGAGCTCTGAGTAGAACGCTTGTTTTGGGAGTCATGTAGCGGGTATGCGGACAATGTGACACGTCCATCGGAGCTGATTGAGCGTGGTCAAAGCTTCGATGCTGGGGATGTTGGCCTGAGCAAGAACATTGATGTTGGTGCGCCTATCCTGCCAATGGATTGGCAGGATCTTGCGGAGGCAGCGTTGGTGGTACCTCTCCGGTGCTTCGAGGTGCCTGCTGTATATGGCCCATGTCTCTGAGGCATACAGCAGGGCGGGCATCACTGCTGCCCTGTAGACCATGAGCTTAGTGCTGGGTTTGAGGTCCTGGTCTTCAAACACTCGCTTCCTCAGGCGACCGAAGGTTGCACTGGCACACTGAAGGCGGTGTTGGACTTCATCATCGACATCTGCCCTTGTTGACAGTAGGCTCCCGAGATATGGAAAGTGGTCCACATTGTCCAAGGCCTTATCGTGGATTTTGATAATCGGGGGGCAGCACTGTGTGGCGGGGGCAGGTTGGTAGAGGACCTTTGTCTTACGGATGTTTAGTGTAAGGCCCATGCTCTCGTACGCTTCGGTGAAGGTGTTGGCAATGGTTTGGAGTTCGACCTCCGAGCATCGCCTGCATAATGTAATTTGACGACAGAGGATGGGACAACCTTGGATCTGGACTGGAGGTGATGGAGGTTGAACAGTTTCCCGTTTGTTCTGTAAATTAGCTCCACTCCAGTGGGGAGCTTACTGAGGGTGAGATGGAGCATTGCAGCAAGAACGATTGAGAAGAGCGTTGATGCAATGACACAGCCTTGCTTGGCCCTGGTTCGTACGTGAATTGGGTCTGTGGTGGAACCGTTGGTCAGGATCACGGCTTGCATGTCATCGTGAAGCAGGCGGGGAATAGTGACAAACTTTTGAGGGCAGCCGAATTTGAGGAGGACACTCCATAATCCCTCACGGTTGACAGTGTCGAAGGCCTTTGTGAGATCAAAGGAGGCCATGTACAGTGGTTGGTGCTGTTTCCTGCATTTCTCTAGTAATTGACGTGCGGTGAAGATCATGTCCATTGTGCCCCTTAGTGAGCGGAATCCGCATTGCGACTCTGGGAGGAGCTCTACGGCCACTGGGAGAAGGCAATTGAGGAGGATTCTTGCGATGACTTTCCCTGTGGCAGATAGCAGGGAAACTCCTCTGTAATTACCGCAATCGGACTTGTCACCTTTCTTGAAGATGGTCACAATTACGGCATCTCTGAGATCCCCTGGCATGCTCTCCTCCTTCCAGATAAGAGAAATTAGTTCATGAATTTGCACCAGTAGTGCTTCTCCGCCATGCTTTAGTGCCTCGGCGGGGATTCCATCTGCTCCTGAGGCCTTGTTGTTCTTCAGTTGTCGGATGGCCTTTTCAACCTCATGCCGGGCTGGGGTTGTGCTGAGATGGTGGCGGGTAGCATGCTGTGGGATGGTGTTGAGGACACTCGTGTCGAAGACAGAGTCGTGGTTAAGGAGATCTTCGAAGTGCTCCTTCCAGCGGGCACTGACTGCTTCCCTGTCCTTGATGAGTACCTCTCCGTTCTTGGCCTGCAGTGGGGAAGGGCCTTGGGTTCTTGGGCCATAGATGGTCTTGACTGCATTAAAGAATCCACGCACGTCGTGGTTGTCGGCTAGCTGCTGGATCTCCTGCGCTTTCTCCACCCACCATCTGTTCTTTAGGTCGCGAGTTTTTTGTTGGACCTCGGCCTTCAGACATCTGTATAGCTGCTTTCTTGCTCTCAAGTTCTGTTGCTGTTTCCAGATCAGAAATGCCTTGCGCTTGCGGCTTATTAGCTCCTGGATCTCCTGGTCATTCTCGTCGAACCAGTCTTGGTGTTTCCTGGTCGAGTGACTGAGCGTCTCCTCACAGGTTCTGATTTTGGAGGCCTTGAGTGCAGACCAGACGCTGCTGTTATGGGGCTACATTGCTGGAGATGACAGAACGGATTAGGTGGTGGTCTGTCCAGCAGTCATCAGCTCCTGTCATGGCGCGGGTGATGCGGACGTCCTTGCGGTCCCTCGCTCAGGTGATGACGTAGTCCAGCAGATGCCAGTGCTTGGAACGAGGGTGCTGCCATGAAGCCTTGTACTTTTCTCTCTGATGGAACAAGGTGTTGGTTATGACAAGGCCATGTTCTAAGCATTTCGACAGGAGGAGGGTACCGTTGGAGTTGGCTTTCCCTACCCCTCTCTGACGATTACACCTCCCCAGAGGTCTGTGTCCTTTCCAACTCTGGCATTTGTATTGATTTCTTTGTGGGTTCAATGATGAGACATTTATGAAAGAGAATGAGTTTTAATCTAAAGTCTGTTCAACTCTTTTATACAGCTTTTACAGGAGACATGATGCTGTGATGCATCTAGAACGAAACCGAAACTAAACTGACTGCCTTGCTTCTCTCGGTCACATGCCCTCTGCTGGTCAGGCACAAGCAATCAATACATGCAATCATGCTATTAAGGCATCATAATCGAACAGGCAAATACCATCTCTATTTGCTGATATCATTAGATCTCCTTTTCTTAAAACAAAAGTATTTTACTTTTAACTAACAACATGTTCTCTTTGTATTAATCTGCATTTTAACTGTAACACTTAATGAACTTACATTATCATTATCATGATCAAGGTTTTTTAACCTTGCTTTGTGTGTTCACATGAAATATGTCAATACACTAGAACTTGAAGAAAGAATAAGATAACATTACTTCCTTCTATAACAATAGTCCTTAAATTTGCTCAATGAGCCTCTCAGGAGGCTTTGCGTGTCTTGAGGATTTTCTGATTGATTGTCCTTGAGTCTTAGTTGTTGCCTCAGATGATTGGTTCTCAGCTGTGTGATCAGGTTGTTCAACAGTATCAGTCTCTTGACCTGCTGTGGCTGGTCCCATGAGAAGATCTCGACGATTTCTTCTCAGAACAGCACCCTCATCTGTCTGAATGGTGTATGATCTTGGTTGAACTTCACTCAGGACAGTTCCCTTCTGAGTCCATGTGTTTGTTTTGTCTTTCAACCTTACTTGGTCACCAGTGTGGAGTTCAGGTAGGTTTTGTGTTCCTCTGTCATAGTAGTACTTTTGCTTTTCTTTCTGTTGCTCTTTGAACTTCCTCACTTTCTCCCCCTCTTTTGTTTTCAGGAGGTTCTCCGGGATGGGTAGGTTTGACCTTAGCCGACGTCCCATAAGGAGTTGGGCTGGTGACATACCACACTCGAGCGGCGTTGTGCGGTATACAAGCATGCTCTGGTAGAAGTCAGTTCCACTGTCTTTTGCCTTGTACATCAGTCTTTTCACTGTCTGGACCGATTTTTCCACTAGTCCATTGGACTGTGGAAAGTGAGGACTTGACGTTGTGTGGACAAAGTCCCACTCTTTGGCAAAGTGTCGGAAACTTGCATTGTAAAACTGAGGTCCGTTGTCTGTGAAGACCTCGCTTGCCACGCCATGTCTGGAGAATATGGCTTTCATACATGTTATCACAGCATCTGCAGTGGTGGTGTGCAGTCTACAAACCTCTGGATACAGGGAGTAATAGTCTGTGACTACAAGATAGTCCTTCCCTTGACATACGAATAGGTCAGCGCCTACCTTCTGGTAAGGTCTGTCTGGTGCTGGGTGTGGCTTTAGTGGTTCTACCGGATTGCTTGCTCGATATTTCAGGCATATTGTGTAGTTTGACACCTCATTTGTCACATCATGGTTGATTCGTGGCCAGTACATCACCTCTCGTGCTCTTTTCTTACACTTTTCGATTCCCAGATGTCCTCCATGGATCTTTTTTAGCATCTCTCTTCTCAGACTCTTTGGGATAACTATTTTACTTCCTTTGTAGATGATGTCTTCGACCACTGATAGTTCCGCCCTGCAGTTCCAGTACTCTGCCATGTCAGGTGAGCAGTCTTGCTTCATGTTGGGCCATCCATCCAAGATGCTTTTTCTCAGTCGTCTCATTGTTTCATCTTTGTTTGTCTCAGTCTTTATGAGCTCCATTTTTGCATCTGCTATGGGCAGTGCACTTGTGATCATGTCCACATAGGCGTTCACTTTTTCATCCATTGTGGTGTTTGCGGGCTCACTTGGGTCAACAGCTCTGGACAACGTGTCTGCTATATAGATCAGCTTACCCGGTGTGTACGCAACATTCAGTGTATAGCGTTGCAGCCTGATCATCATTCTTTGTATTCTAAGCAGACAGCTATTTAGTGGCTTTTGGAACAATGCAATCAAGGGCTTATGGTCAGTCTCTACACTGATTGCTTGTCCTGCCACAAACTGGTGAAATCTTTCACAGGCGTATGTGATGCTGAGCAGCTCCTTTTCTATTTGAGCATATCGCGTCTCCGCGTCTGTCATTGAGCGCGATGCATATGCAATAGGTTGCCAGTAGTCATATTGTTGCAGAAGACCGGCACCGAGCCCACTCTGTGATGCATCTGATGATATCTTGATGGGTCTCGCTGGGTCATAAAACCTCAGAACTGGTTCCTCTGTGAGCAGTTTCTTTAGATCGCTCCATGACTTCTCATGCTCATGATTCCATTCCCATTCTATGTTCTTTTCAGTGAGTCTTCTCAGTGGTGCCATCTTTTCTGAGAGTTTGGATATGAATTTCCCCATGTAGTTGATCATTCCATTAAACCTCTGCACGTCCTTTTTGCATTGTGGCTTTGGCATATTCTCAATGGCGGACACCTTTCTGGGATCTGGTCTGATGCCCTCACTGCTAAGGATATCTCCCACGAATGTCAGTTCTGTCACCCCGAGCTGGCATTTCTCTCTATTCAGCTTCAGGTTTGTTTTCCTTGTTGCTTCCAGCACTTTTTTCAGTCTCTCGTCATGCTCAGTTCTCGTGGTTCCCCATACTATGATGTCATCCATTGATGTATCAACTCCCTCCAGGTGCTCATAGATCATATGGATAGTCTTGTGATACACTTCAGGAGCTGAGGCAATGTCAAATGGTAACCTTAGGAATCTGTATCTGCCAAATGGACTGTTGAACGTGCACAGTCTTGAACTTGCTTCGTCCAGCTTCATCTGCCAAAATCCTGATGATGCATCTAACTTGCTGAAATATTTTGCATTTGCAAACTGTGCCATGATTTCCTCACGTGTAGGAAGCTTGAAGTGCTCTCTCTTTATTGCTCTGTTTAGATCTCTTGGATCCAGGCAAATTCTGAGCTTTCCATTCTTTTTGTCCACTACGACGAGGGAACTCACCCGCTCAGTTGGCTCATCTATCTTCTGAATCACGTTCAGGCTTTCCATCCTGTCCAACTCTGCCTTCTGTTGCTTTTGAAGAGCAAACGGAACTTTTCTGCATGGACGTATGACCGGTGTCATACTTTTATCTACTCTGATCGTGTGTTCTCCTGGAATGCAGCCTAGACCCTTAAATAGGTCATTGTACTCTTTCATGAGTTCATCATAGACTGTCTCTCCTTCGCTTTCCACAACGAGGACTCTCTTTACCAGGTTCAGTCTCTCACAGGCTTTTAAACCTAGTATGGCTTGCACATCCTTTGGCACCACAATTAATGCTAGCGTGTGCTCTCTGTCCTTGTGTGTTACTTTGACAATGCATCTTCCTTTCACTGGTATATCAGTACCTGAGTATCCTGTCACTTTCACTTTTATTCCATGTATCTTTGGTCTGGGTCTAATTTTCTTAAAATCAGTCTCTGATATCACATTAACTTGTGCTCCAGTATCCAATTTAAATGGAATGTGTATGTCATTCACTTTTAGTGTCAACATCCAGTCTCTTTCTTCTTTTTTGTTTTCAGACACAACATCTACATTGAACTCCTCTATGTCGCTTTCATCTACTGCATGGACCTTGCTTTGTTGCGCGTGGTTCTTGCAGCAACGGGCATAATGGTTGTTTTTGTTGCAACTATTGCATTTTTTACCATATGCTGGACACTTTTTTGGTGGATGCTGTGTACCGCATCGACTACATGTCTTTCGATTGTCCCTTCATTTTTGTTCGCTGGCCACGCCTCTTTTTTCACATTGGCGCTCTTTTTGTTAAACGGTTTGTGTCCGTTCATTCTCACTGCATCCACGTTGCAGCTATTGTCACTGAACAGCTCCTTTGCCTGCAACTTCACAGTCTCTGTAGCCCTACACAGTGCTATGGCTTTTCCCAGGTCTAGTTCTTGCTCTCTTAGCAGTCTTTCCCTTAGACCATTATCTGGAATACCACACACCAGTCTGTCTTTTATCAGCGAGTCTGTCAGTCCCCCAAATTCACACGATTTGCTTCTGTTTCTCAGTTCAGTCACATACTGATCAATAGTCTCACCCGTTTTCTGTACACATGTGAAAAATCTGTGCCTCTCAAACGTCACGTTACGTTTAGGTATACAGTAGGCCTCAAACTGTTCCATTATTTTATCTAGCTTCATTTTGTCTCCATTAGCAGTGAATGTGAAATTATTATACACCTCCAGCGCTTCATCACCCACAACATGTAAGAACAGTGACAATTTCTTTTTATTACTTTTCTCGTCAGCTCCGATTGCTGATAAATACAACCCCACACGTTGTTTGAACCTTCTCCAATTTTCAGCCACATTACCTGTCAACTGAAGCGTCGCCGGTGGGAGTAAACCTTCCATTTTTTCACTTCGTTAGCTATTCTCCAATGGTAAGCAACGATGTTCTCTTTTGGCTTGCTAATTTGTGGAGAGCTGATTTAACTTCAGATGTTTTCTCTTCATCTCTTTCAATCACTTCTGACACCATGTATTGATTTCTTTGTGGGTTCAATGATGAGATATTTATGAAAGAGAATGAGTTTTAATCTAAAGTCTGTTCAACTCTTTTATACAGCTTTTACAGGAGACACGATGCTGTGATGCATCTAGAACGAAACCGAAACTAAACTGACTGCCTTGCTTCTCTCAGTCACATGCCCTCTGCTGGTCAGGCACAAGCAATCAATACATGCAATCATGCTATTAAGGCATCATAATCGAACAGGCAAATACCATCTCTATTTGCTGATATCATTACAGCATTGAAGTCGCCAAGGAGGATCAGCTTATCGCCCATTGGGACTCGGGACAGGGATTGTTCCAGGCTGGAGTAGAATTCCTCTTTGGTCTCGTCTGTAGCTTCCAGTGTTGGGGCGTACGCACTGATGACCATAGCACACTGGTTTCGGGCTAGGGTGAGTCGAAGAGTCATGAGGCACTCGTTTATACCGCTAGCGACTCTTAAACTTAGCTCCCAAATTCCCAGACCTCTTCGCCGTCAAGATTACGCTTCTCCACTGGACTAATGATCTAGTGATTAGTGGATCGCGAGTGGAGCTCGCGACCAGGGCTCGCGAGAATATCAGTGCTAATTTGATCCGGTGAGAGATAACATCATTCATGTCTGAGGCCGGGACCCAGGAGCGAGGACGAGCCCAGCACCAAGATCAAGGCCCAGGAGTGGCGCAGCGTGGACCAGCAGCGGGGTCGGGGTCCAGGGAAGGTGCGGCACGGACCAACAGCGAGGTCGGGAGGACCACAATGCATCCTACGAAACCCAGGCAGAGGGGACCTGCAGGAAGGAGGGAGGAGGACAGTAGCAGTATGTTTGTGTGTGTGTGCTAGGCCATTGTAGCAGAGCCTGGTCTCCAATCGTCTTGGATCTCCTTGCCATTGGACCAAGACCTTGCTCTGTCAAGCCCGTGTGGTAGCTGGTGTGCAACGGCCACCCCACGATAAAAGAATTCACGCACAGGCATCTTCCACCCTTTAAAATGAAGTTCGGGACCAGGAACGTCAGGACCCTCATGGACAACCCCAACAGTGACAGACCGGAATGCCGTACTGCTATCGTCGCCCGGGAGCTCAGATGCTTCGATATTGACATCGCTGCCCTAAGTGAGACGCGGCGGGTAGGGGAAGGCCAGCTCAAGGAGCAAGGCGGTGGTTACACCTTCTTTTGGAAAGGCGAACCTGAAGAAGAACGCCACCTCCATGGGGTAGGCTTCGCCATAAAAAATTAACTTTAAAGTGTCACAGTTTTAAAGTGTCACAGTTTCAAAGTGTCACGGTTCAAAGTGTCACGTTTCAAAGTTTCAGGGGGAAAAATTCGGTTGGTTGCGCCACCCATTAGCACCTAAAGAGGTCGAGAAGTGGGGCACTAACCAACTAGCGCCCGGGCGCAGCGAACCCTGCACCTCTTCCCAAATTGAGCAGACATTTAGCGCCGGCGCTAAACCGTAGCGCCTGCTCACCAGCGCACGCAGATCATGACGTCATTTCAGTGTGCAACGCCCTTGGGGCGCCCCGGACCGGAAATTCAGTGGCGCCCCCCTCTGTTCCACCTGGCCCTAACAAGGACAGGTTACCTGGAACGTTTCCCAGTCACTGTCGGGCTAGGGGGGCACTATTTAAAGGGGACTCTTCCTGGATTATTAGTGGTAGCCATTTTTGGACCACACCTTCTTTGAGAGAGAGCGAGAGTTGCTCAGAGACAAACGGGGAGCCATTTCTGCAGTGAGCCAGCGCTGGCTGAGGAACTTTAGCCTTCTGAACATAACTTTGCAGTTGGTAAGCTTCTCAACCGGCATAACTTTCAGTGCGCACTTACTATGGGGGCTGCATTAGATGGGAACGTCGTCCTTCTCAATCATATTGACAGGGCACAGAGACGCAGGGATAGAGTGGCAGGCATGGCCAGACGAAGGAGGGCCTGCAGACTTCGGCACATGAGACCTTACGCTGCCAGAGTTTTCGTATATCAACATGTTTAAAGCAGTGTTTCCGAAGGCTGCGCTTCAGTAAGGAGGTGGTCACTGAGCTCTGCCACCTGATTCAGCCAGATCTGCAGCCTCAACTAAGGTGCAGGACATCTCTGTCAGTGGCTGTGAAGATCACTGTGTCTCTAAACTTCTATGCTAGCGGCTCCTTTCAGGCCATTGCTGGGGACATTGCCAACATCTCACAGTTCGCGGTGCATTGCTGCATCCGTCAAGTGACTAATGCCCTCTTTAAAAGGAGACGGCATTACATCTCTTTCCCAATGACCCCGGACAAGCAGCGAGAGCACTCAGAGGGCTTCGCAAGGATAGCGGGCTTCCCCATGGTGCAGGGCGCCATTGACTGTGCGCATGTGGCTTTGCGGGCACCTCTAGAGAATGCGGAGGATTTCCGCAACCGAAAGGGGTTCCATTCTTTGAATGTGCAGCTGGTCTGTGACCACCGACAGCTGATACTCGCTGTGAATGCCCACTTTCCAGGCAGCAGCCACGACGCCTTCATCCTGCGCCAGACTTCTGTGGCAGACCTTTTTGAGGCCCCGGCTCACCCAGGAGGCTGGCTTCTCGGGGACAAGGGCTATCCTCTGTGCCCCGAGCTGATGACCCCGCTCTGTTTGCCCAGCACCCCTGCTGAAGAACGTTACAATGAGAGCCATCAAGCGACCAGGAACATCATTCAGCACACAATCGGCATGCTGAAGCAACGGTTCCGCTGTCTGGACCATTCCGGAGGAGCCCTTCAGTACTCACCTGAGCGAGTCTCCCATTTGTTGTTGTGTGTTGCATGCTGCATAACCTGGCAATCCTCAGGACCCAGCCAATGCCACCAGACATTGGAGCACCAGCAGAGGAGGAGGAAGAGGAGGAGGAGGAGGAGCACCAAGACGGGAGGGAGGCACAAACTGCAAGGGCCGTCCGTCAGAGGCTTATAGCAAGTCGCTTCTAGGCCCCTCTGAGGGAATGCTTGCTGCCATTCCAAGAACATGAATGGAACCGTTCTGCTACCCCTAAGCCGGTCAAGGCAACAATTAGTGCAAAGAACAGACATGGACATTGTGAATAAATAAACTTCTTTATTTAACAAAATGTGTATCCTTCCCGCATGATAAAGCAATGGAAACAAACAGCAAAACAAACAGACTGCCACATAACTGTTTCTCACACCCTGGAGACAATGTCCAAAACATAACTGGCTCTCACACCCTGGAGACAATGTCCAAAACATAACCAACATCTGCTTCTCTTGCGGAATTGCCCCCTTCCCGCCCTGCAGCTCCTCCGTAATGGGACCCCAGTGGCTGCAGCAAGGCTGGGGGAGGCCTGCTGACTGTCTGAAACTGAGACCGCAGATGCCCTTGAGGTACGGCCTGGACCAGCTCTGGGCCTGGAGGGCCCGGCTGCTGACTGCTCCAACTCTGCATGGGCGGCAGCAGTCTGTCCTACAGTTGGTGGCAGCTGCAGTGGAGAAGTGCCAGTGGTGGCATCAGGAATGCTGCCATCCTGAGAACGGACAGCAGCTCCCTGGTCGGCCGACACACTGGCACTCTGACGGGGCAGCACCGCAGCATGTGCAGCAATCGGCTGGTGCACAGATTGCTGGCCTGCTGTGGCGCGGCGAGGGTCCCGGGGAATCCTGCCCGATCCAGCGAGGGTGGCAGCAGTCAGTGCTCGCGTGGCCTCAATCCGCGTCTGCATGAGACCAGCTACTGACTGCGTGGCAGCACTCAGCACTTGCATGGCAGGTGCCAGTACTTCACCGAAGTCCTGGACAATCCTTGCCTGTGCTGCGCCGAAGTCCTGCACACTCCTTGCCTGTGCTGCGCCGAAGTCCTGGACACTCCCTGCCAGTGTCTCAATGGAATCGGGCATCCTTGCCACTGCAGCCATGAGCTCAGTGTGCCTCAGCCCAGCTAGGCGCTCATTTCTGCGAGGGCACATACCTCTTCTGCGCTCTGTGCAGCAGCACTCGCGGCCCGACTCGCCCTCCAGGGAGATGCCCCCGAACTTCCCTACCCCCCTCACGTTGCTGCAGGCCACTGGGTCCTGGAGCTGCATCCTCCTCAGACCATTCCCCCCCCGCTCCCCTCCAGGGAAGGCGTCTCCCCAGCCTGGACATGGGCTGGCTCACCTGAGGGTGGTACGGATGGTCCGGCTTCCTCCTCCTCCTCGCCTCCAGAGTCACTCGCACTGGCAGCTTGAGGGCCCGCCTCCCGAGCTGGTGATGCAGCATCTGAAAGCAGGGCGGTTCAAGAGTGGTTTTAGTGAAAGGACAGGGTGGCAGCAAGGGGTGCATGAGTGCTGCAATGCACTGAGTTGGCTCGAGAGTGAAAAAGCATGCTGGTGTGGGGAACAAGTGGAAGGAGAGAGGTCAAAAAGGTGATGACCTTACCATTGCTGTCCACAATGGGGTCGGCATCTCCAGAGGCGACGGGGCCAATCATCTGGCTTGCCACAATCCGGTGGACTCGCTCCTCCAGGTCTGTGAGGGTCTGCAGGTGAGGCCGGCCTCCTCCGGTCCGATGCTGCTGCCTTCTATTATTTGCCAGCTTGGCCTGCAAGAGAAACGACGGGGTGTGATGAAACCTGCAGCCCCGATCTGGCATGACATGCCTCCCATGGTCGATTAGCCCTTACATTATGCACAGAGCTGAATGTGCGTGTGTGTTTCCAGAAAGGGCCATGGGTGCTGGATGACAGCTGGCCATTGGGGTTTTGCACACCCTCTGGCCATAAAGTGAGGTGCAAATGGAGTGATGAAAATGATTCGGAAAAAGGCACTCACCCTGACGACCCGAGTGAGGTTGTTGAACTTCTTCCTGCATTGCACAGGAGTCCTGGGAACCATGCTGCTGGAGGTGACTCTGTGGGAAACCTCCCTCCAAGCTCTGCGGTAGTCGCTATGTTGAGGCCTCCTGCCATTCTCTGGGTAGAGCACAGATCGCCTGCGCTCCACCGCGCCAACCAGAGCATACAATGCCCCCTCGCTGAGGCGCTGCGCTCTCTCCCTGGCCCTCTCCATATTGATGCAGTTGTCGACGCCACAGGTAGGTTACCACCGAGTTTGAGGCCTACGAGGCGCAGGGTGTGGCTGGAGATGATAATCGATCCGCCCCTTTAAGATCTGGCCGGTGCCAGCATGTCTGGCTGAAATCGATAATTGACAGCAGCTGCGCTGCGCCAGCCCGCGGAGAAATTGCATCGCGCCGCCGGGTTAGCGCCTTAAGACTATCGTGCAGCGCCTGATTTAGCGCCGCAATCACCTTCAGGGGCGCAGCTACCCAATATCGCTCGAGGTGGCGATAAATTGCGTCTGGCGCTAAATTTTGCGCACCGCCAATACTAGCGCCCTAAACGGGGCAATACCGAATTTTTCCCCCTCACAGTTTAAATTGTCACAGTTCAAAGTGTCACAGTTCAAAGTGTCACAGTTCAAAGTGTCACAGCTCAATGTATCACACACAAATGTCTCACCGTTTAAAATATCACACACAAAAGTGTCGCAGCTTAAAGTGTCTCAGTATAAAGTATCACAGCTTGGAGTGTCACATTTTATCATGTCACTGTTTAAAGTGTCACAGCTCAATGTGTCACAACTCAAAGTGTCAGTTTAATGTGTCACAGTTTAACACGTCACAGTTTAAAGTGTCACAGTTTAAAGTGTCAGTTTTAAAGTGTCACAGTTTCAAAGTTTTAAAGTGTCACTGTTTAAAGCGTCACACACAAGTGTCACCGTTTAAAATGTCCCACGTAAAAGTGGCACCGTTTAAAGTGTCACAGCTCAACATGTCACACAAAAGTGTCGCTATTTAAAATGTCACACACAAAAATGTCACAGTTCAAAGTGTCACAGTTCAAAGTGTCACAGCTCAATGTATCACAAATGTCTCACTATTTAAAATGTCACTCACAAAAGTGTCACAGTTTAAAGTGTCACAGGTTAAAGTGTCACAGTTTAATGTGTCACAATTTAAAGTGCTACAGCTCAAAGTGTCACAGTTTAAAATGTTAGTTTCAAATGTCACTATTTATTGTGTCACTGTTTAAAGTGTCACAGCTCAATGTGTCACAGTTTAACGTGCCATAGTTTAAAGTGTCACAGCTCAATATGTCACAGCTCAAAGTGTCACTGTTTAAAGTGTCACAGTTTAAAGTGTCAGGGGGAAAAATTGGGTGAGTAGCGCCACCTGTTAGCGCCTAAAGAGGCAGTCAGTGGCTGTAGCGCCACTGGCTGCGCCTCCCGCGATATTCAGCAGGGGCGCTAATGGTGGCGTTAGACATTTGCGCTGCGCCGCCACCGATGACGTCATCGGTGTGCGCAGCGCCCCATTCGCGCCCCGTTCGCGATATTTGGTAGCAAACGCCGCAGTTGCGCCGTTCGCTACCAGTGCATGGGGCCTTACTGTGCCGGCAGAGGCACAAGCTAAGGTGGAGGTGCGGGGCAGCCGCTTTTTCGGCGGCCGCCTGCCAGCACCTCCGTCCCCGGCCTCCTGGTCCCCCCCCGCGGCGTTGTTTCCCGAGAGCCCGGCACTTCTCCTTGGTGCCGGGCTCTTTTGCCGGCACTCGCGATCGGGGCTCGCGCTGTTGCAGGCCCCTCCCCCTTAACAGTGGGAGGAAGGCCTGCAGTACCGCAGCGTGCCATGCCGCAGCGTGTGGCGCTGCATCACGTAGCACTGCGAAATTCACTTTCAGCGCCCTGTCTCCCTCTAGGGGCACTTCAACTGAATTTGTGGCGATCGCTAATGCGGCGATCGCGGCGCAAATTCCAGCGCCCAGGCGAACTTTGCGCTGCTTGGGCGCCTCAAGCCAATTTCTAGGCCTCACTGTTTTAAAGTTCCACAGTTTTAAAGTATCACTGTTTAAAGTGTCACACACAAAAGAGTCACCGTTTAAAATGTCACATGCAAAAATGCCAGTTTAAAGTGTCACAGCTCAATATGTCACACACAAAAGTGTCATTATTTAAAATGTCGCACAGAAAAATGTCAGTTTCAATTTTTTTTTTTTATTCACAGAAACCACACAGTGCAGATAGAGGCCATTTCGGCCCATCGAGCCTGCACCAACACATATCCCACCCTATCCCCGTAACCCCACGTATTTAATCCCCCCAACACTAAGGGTCAATTTATCATAGCCAATCAACCTAACCCGCACATCTTTGGACTGTGGGAGGAAACCGGAGCACCCGGAGTAAACCCACGCAAACACGGGGAGAATGTGCAAACTCCACACAGACAGTCGCCCGAGGCTGGATTCGAACCCGGGTCCCTGGCGCTGTGAGGCAACAGTGCTAACCACTATGCCACCGTGCTGCCACAGTTTAAAGTGTCACAGCTCAAAGTGTCACACAAAATGTCACCATTTAAAATGTCACACACAAAAATGTCATTGTTTATACTGTCACAGCTTAAAGTGTCACAGTTCTAAGTGTCAAGTTTAGTGTCACAGTTTACAGTGTTACTTCAAACAATGACACTTTGAACTGTATCACAGCTCAATGTGTCACACACAAAAGTGTCACCGTTTAAAATCTCACACAAAAATGTCACAGTTTGAAGTGTCACAGTTCTAAGTCACAGTTCTAAGTGTCACGATTTAAAGTGTCACAGTTCAAAGTGTCACAGATCAAAGTGTCACAGCTCAATGTGTTACACACAAATGTCTCACTGTTTAAAATGTCACACACAAAAGTGTCACAACTTAATGTGTCACAGTTTAAAGTGTCACAGTTTTAAAGTGTCACAGTTTAAAGCGTCACAGCTGAATATGTCACAGCTCAAAGTATCACAGTTTAATGTGTCTCAGTTTAAAGTGTCACAGATTAAAGCGTTACAGCTCAAAGTGTCACAGTTCTAAGTGTCACAGTTCTAAGTGTCACAGTTCTAGGTGTCACGGTTTAAAGTGTCACTGTTCAAAGTGACACAGTTCAAAGTGTCACAGTTCAAAGTGTCACTGTTTAAAGTGTCACACATAAATATGTCACAGGTTAAAATGTCAAATTCAAAAATGTCACAGTTTAAAGTGTCACAGTTTGAAGTCACAGTTTGACGTGTCACAGCTCAAAGTGTCACAGTTTAATGTGTCACAGTTTGAAGTGTCACAGCTCAAAGTGTCACAGTTTAAAGTGTCACAGTTTTACAGTGTCACATTTGAAGTGTCACAGCTCTAAGTGTCATGGTTTAATGTGTCATGGTTTAAAGTGTCACAGTTCAAAGCATCAGTTCAAAGTGTCACAGTTCAAAGTGTCACAGTTCAAAGTGTCACAGCTCAATGTGTCACACACAAATGTCTCACCATTTAAAATGTCACGCACAAGTGTCGCAGTTTAAAATGTCACAGTTTAAAGTGTCACAGTTTTAAAGTGTCACAGTTTTAAAGTGTCACAGTTTAAAATGTCAAACACAAAAAATGTCACAGTTTAAAAGTGTCACTGCTCAATATGTCACAGCTCAAAGTGTCACAGTTTAATGTGTCTCAGTTTAAAGTGTCACAGATTAAAGCATTACAGCTCACAGAAACATAGAAACATGGAAGATAGGAGCAGGAGTAGGCCATTCGGCCCCTCGAGCCTGCTCCGCCATTCAATGCGATCATGGCTGATCATCCAAATTCAGTACCCGGTCCCTGCTTTCTCCCCATACCCGTTGATCCCTTTAGACTTAAGAAATATATTCAACTCCTTCTTGAATATATTTAATGAATTGGCCTCAACTGTCTTCTGTGGTAGAGAATTCCACAGGTTCACCACTCTGGGTGAAGAAATTCCTCCTCATCTCTGTCCTAAATGGCTTACCCCTTATCCTTAGACTGTGACCCCTGGTTCTGGACTCTCCGGCCATCGGGAACATCCTTCCTGCATCTAATCTGTCCAGTCCTGTCAGAATTTTATAAGTTTCAATGAGATCCCCTCTCATTCTTCTAAACTCCAGCGAGTATAAGCCCAATCAACCCAATCTCTCCTCATATGTCATTCCTGCCATCCCAGGTATCAGCCTGGAGAATCTTCGCTGAACTCCTTCCATGGCAAGAACATCCTTCCTCAGAAAAAGTGTCACAGTTTAAATTGTCACGGTTTTAAGTGTCACTGTTCAAAGTGACACAGTTCAAAGTGTCATAGTTTAAAGTGTCACAGTTTAAAGTGTCACAGTTTGAAGTGTCACAGTTTGAAGTGTCACGGTTTTAAGTGTCACTGTTCAGTGACACAGTTCAAAGTGTCACAGTTTAAAGTGTCACAGTTTAAAGTGTCACAGTTTGAAGTGTCACAGTTTAAAGTATCACGGTTTTAAGTGTCACTGTTCAAAGTGACACAGTTCAAAGTGTCACAGATCAATATGTCACAGCTCAAATTTTCAGTTTAATGTGTCACAGTTTAAAATGTCACAGATTAAAGCATTACAGCTCAAACTGTCACAGTTTTAACGTGTCACAGTTTTAAAGTGTCACAGTTTTAAAGTGTCACAGTTTAAAGTGTCACAGTTTAAAGTGTCACTGTTTAAAGTGTCATGGTTCAATATCTCACAGCTCAAAGTGACACAGTTTTAAAGTGTCACTGTTTAAAGTGTCACGGTTTAAAGTGTCACAGTTTTAAAGTGTCACAGTTTTAAAGTGTCACAGTTTTAAAGTGTCACAGTTTTAAAGTGTCACAGTTTAAAGTGACACAGTTCAAAGTGTCACGGTTTAAAGTGTCACAGTTTAAAGTGTCACGGTTCAAAGTGACACAGTTCAAAGTGTCACTGTTTAAAGTGTCACAGGTTTAAAGTGTTACAGTTTAAAATGTCACACACAAAAATATCACAGTTTAAAATGTCACAGGTCAATATGTCACAGCTCAAAGTTTCACAGTTTAATGTGTCACAGATTAAAGCGTTACAGCTCAAAGTTTCACAGTTTTAAAGTATCAGAGTTTTAAAGTGTCACAGTTTTAAAGTGTCGCTGTTTAAAGTGTCACACACAAGTCACACCGTTTAAAATGTCACACAAAAAATGTCACGGTTTAATGTGTCACAGTTCAAAGTGTCACAGTTTTAAAGTGTCGCTGTTTAAAGTGTCACACACAAGTCACACCGTTTAAAATGTCACACAAAAAATGTCACAGTTTAATGTGTCACAGTTCAAAGTGTCACAGTTCAAAGTGTCACAGTTCAAAGTGTCACAATTCAAAGTGTCACCGTTCAAAGTGTCAGTTTAAAGTGTCAGGCCTAGAAATTCAGTTGTTAGCGCCAGCCGCTAGTGCCTTAGGAGGAGGGGAAGTGGGGCGCGAAGTGGCTAGCGCCCAGGCATGGCGCGATCTGCGCCTCTCGCGAACTTCAGTCAAGATTTAGCGGCGGTGCAAAACCGTAGCGCCCGCTCAGCTGTGCACGCAGATCCTGACGTCATTTCATGGTGCAACGCCCTTGGTGCGCCCCGAACCGGAACTTCAGTGGCGCCCCCCTTCTGTGCGCCTGGCGCCCCCAGCGACTGGTTGAGTGGAACGGTTCCCAGTCGCTGCGGGGCACGGGGGGGCGCTATTTAAAGGGGACTCTTCCTCCATTCTTTGTGGCAGCCATTTTGTTCCACTTCTGTGTGAGAGAGAGATATTTGGAGAGAGACAAAGGGAGAGAGCTTTCTGCTTTGACTCAGCACTCGCACAGGTACTTCTGGCTTCAGGCCAGAGCTTTGCAGTTGGATTTTACTTTCAGTGCCATAGCCTTGAGTCACCACATATGATGGGGGCTGCAATGGGTGGAAACGTTGGCTTTCTGCATTGCAGTCAAAGGGCTCAGAGACGCCGAGAGAGAGTGCCAGTCATGGCCAGACGGAGAAGGGCCAACAGGCGTCGGCACAGGAGGCCTTACACACCCAGGGTATACCGCCAGCAGTTCTCATATCTGAACATGTCTGAGGAGCAGTGTGTTCGGAGGCTGTGATTCAGAAGGGAGATATTACATCCAATTCCCTCGTCCACATCATTAATATATATTGTGAACAGCTGGGGTCCTAGGACCGATCCTTGCGGTACTCCACTAGTCACAGCCTGCCACTCGGAAAACGACCCGTTTATTCCAACTCTTTGCTTTCTGTCCGCCAACCAGTTCTCTATCCAAGTCAATACCTTGCCCCCAATCCCATGTGCCTTAATTTTGCACGCTAATCTCTTATGTGGGACCTTATCAAAAGCCTTCTGAAAGTCCAAATACACCACATCCACTGGTTCTCCCTTATCTATTTTACCAGTTACATCCTCAAAAAATTCCAGTAGATTAGTCAAGCATGATTTACCTTTTGTAAATCCATGTTGACTTTGTCCGATCCTGTCACTGCTTTCCAAGTGCTCTGCTATTACATCTTTTATAATGGACTCTAGCATTTTCCCCACTACCGATGTCAGGCTTACCAGTCTATAATTCCCCGCTTTTTCTCTACCACCTTTTTTGAATAGTGGAGTAACATTAGCTACCCTCCAATCCATGGGCGCTGTTCCAGAGTCTATCGAGTTCTGGAAGATGACCAGCAATGCATCTACTATTTCTAGGGCCACTTCCTTAAGTAGCCTGGGATGTAGATTATCAGGCCCTGGGGATTTATCGGCCTTCAGTCCCATCAATTTTCCTAACACCATTTCCCTACAAATACTGATTTCTTTCAGTTCCACCCTTTCATCAGACCCTATGTTCCCCGGCATCTCTGGGAGGTTATTTGTGTCCTCCTTTGTGAAGACAGAACCAAAATATGTATTTAGTTGGTCTGCCATTCCTTTGTTCCCCATTATAAATTCCCCTGATTCTGACTGCAAGGGACCTACGCTTGACTTCACCAATCTTTTTCTCTTCACATATCTATAAAAGCTTTTACAGTCAGTTTTTATGTTCCCTGCAATTTCATTGTAGTATGCTGTATGCTGCACAACCTGGCTATCCTCAGGACTCAGCCACTGCCAGCAGACATTGGAGGAGGAGGAGGAGGAGGAGGAGGAGCACCAAGACGAGAGGGAGGCACAAAGTGCAAGGGCCGTCCGTCGGCGGATTATTGCAACTTGGTTCTAGGCCCCCTCTCAGGGAATGGCTTGTGCCAATGAAAGAACATGAATGGAGCCACTCTGCAAACCCTCAGCCGGTCAAGTGCAAACATGGACAATCAGAATAAAGAAAATTTTTAAGTTTACAAACTCTGTGCCCTTCCCGCATGACAAACAAATTCAGAGAAACCCCCCAAAAAACAGTCAGACACATAACTGGCTCTCACAACCTTGAGAAAATGAAAAAAACAGTTAAACAAAAATGACCATGATTCTCGGCCTTCATATTAAAAACAAACACAACATTCTCGGCCTTCATATAAAAAACAAACACAACATTCTCGGCCTTCATATAAAAAAAACATTTTGCCACACCTTCTACTTTTTTGCCTGCAAGGGTGATCCGCCTCGCTTCCACGATTGGCCCCTTCCCGCCCTGCAGCTCCTCCTCAATGGGACCCCAGTGGCTGCAGCAAGGCTGGGGGAAGGCTGCTGAGGGTCAGATGGTGAGACGGCAGATGCCCTCGGGGGACGGCCTGGACCAGCTCTGGGCCTGGAGGGCCCGGCTTCTGACTGCTCCAACTCTGCTTGGGCGGCAGCAGTCTGTCCTACGGGTGGTGGCAGCTGCAGGGGAGGAGTGACAGTGTTGGCTGCAGGAATGCTGCCAACCTGACAGAGCACAGGCACTCCCTGGTCGGCCGAGACACTGGCATTCGCACGGGCCAGCATTGCAGCATGTGCAGCAATCTCCTGAAGCACAGACTGCTGGGCTGCTGCGGCGCGGTGAGGGCCCTGTCGATGCCTGGCCGATCCAGCAAGGGTGGCAGCAGTTAGTGCCTGTGTGGCCCTGGTCTGTGTCTGCATCACACCAGCCAGTGAATGCACGGCACGACTGAGCACTTGGCTGGAAGCCGCCTGTGCTGCCCCGAATTCCTGAACACTCCTTGCCAGTGACTCTATGCAGTCAGGCATCCTTGCCACTGCAGCCATGAGCTCAGTGTGCCTGCGCTCAGCCTGGGCGCCCATTTCACCAAGGAGTTGCACCTCATCTGCGCTCACCGTAGCAGGACTGGAGGCCGCACTCACCCTCTGGGGAGAAAGCCGCCGAGCTTCCCCACCCCTCCCATGTTGCTGCAGCCCACTGGGCCCCGGAGCTTCACCCTCATCAGACCCTTCCCCCCTGCTCCCCTCCAGGGAAGATGTGTCCCCATCATGGCCATGGGCTGCATCGGCTGAGTGTGGCACTGATGGGCGGCTTCCTCTTCCTCCTCCTCGAATTCTGAATCAGACACAGTGCCAGCTTGAGGGCCCGCCTCCTCACCTGGTGAATCAGCATCTGAAAGCAGGGAGGCACAAGAGTTGCTTCAGAGTGAGGACAGGGCGGCAGCGAGGGAGGCATGACTGCTGCAATGCACTGCATTGGTTCGAGAGTGGCAAAGGATGCTGGTGTGAGGCACAAGTGGAAAGAGAGAGGTCAAAAAGGTGATAACCTTACCATTGCTGTCCAGAACGGGGTCGGCATCTCCAGTGGCAACAGGGCCAATCAGCCGGCCTCCCATAATCTGCTCCACTCGCTGCTCCAGGTCGCTGAGCTCTTTAAGGTCAGAACGGCCTCCCCCGGTCCGTCGCTGCTGCCTGCGATTGTGGGCCAGCTTGCCCTGCAAGAGAAAGGACGGACTCTAAGTACACTGTCAAGCCCTGATCTTGCCTGCACTGCCTCCCATGGTGGAATAGCCCTGACAGTGTCAAGCCCTGATCTTGCCTGCACTGCCTCCCATGGTGGAATAGCCCTGACAGTGTGTAAAGTGCTGAATGTGCAAGTGATTTTCATGAGAGTCCCATAGCTGTTGGATGAGGGCTGGGCATTGGGGCTTTCAGAAATAACAACATTTCAGAAATAACAACATTTCCAGCATCCGCAGTATTTTGCAATTATATTGGGGCTTTCAGGTCCCTTTGGCCATAAAGTGAGGTGCACATGCAGGGATGAAGAGGATACTGGAAAGGGTACTCACCCTGACAACCCGAGTGAGGTCGTTGAACTTTTTTCTGCATTGCACAGGAGTCCTGGCAACCATGCTGTTTGAGGTCACCCTGTTTGCCACCTCGCTCCAGGCTTTTCTATACTCGCTGGGCAGCGGCCTCTTGCCACTATCAGGGAAGAGGACAAGTCGCCTGCGCTCCACTGCGCCAACCAGTACCTTCAGGGCACCCTTGCTGAAGTGCTGCGCTCGCTCCCTAGCCTTCTCCATAGTCCTGGGCGTTGAACTGGTGAAGCAGCTATATTCAGTCCTTGATTCAGGGCTGCAGTGTGCAGGGCGTCGCAGCAAAACAAATCAACCCTCCCCCTTTAAGAGCTGACCGGCGCCAGCGTGTCTACCTTCAATCAGCAACTCGCCGCACCTGCGCTGCGCCCGCCCTCGGTGGTAGCGCCCCGGCTCGCCGGCTTAGTGCCTTATGGTAGTCGTGCACCGCCTGCTTTAGCGCAGCAGCAACCTCTTGGGGTGATGCAACTCAATTTTGGTGAAGGTGGCGCTAAGTTGCGCCGGTCGCTAAATTTAGCGATCGCCCGGCTGCAGCGACCCAAATGTGGCGATACTGAATTCCTAGGCCTCATAGTTTTAGTGCCATTGTTTAAAGTGTCACACACAAAAGTGTCACCATTTAAAATGTCACAAAAAAGTCACAGTTCTAAGTGTCACAGTTCTAAGTGTCACAGTTCTAAGTGTCACAGTTTAAAGTGTCATAGCTTAAAGTGTCATAGCTTAAAGTGTCATAGCTTAAAGTTTCACAGTATAAAGTGTCACAGCTGAAAGCATCACAGATTAAAATGTCACACACAAAAGTGTCACAGTTTAAAGTGTCACAGTTCAATATGTCGCAGCTCAAAGTGTCACAGTTTAATGTGTCACATTTGAAGTGTCACAGTGCTAATTGTCATGATTTAAAGTGTCATGGTTTAAAGTGTCACAGTTCAAAGCGTCAGTTAAAAGTGTCACAGTTCAAAGTGTCACAGCTCAAAGTGTCACACACAAGTGTCACCGATTAAAATGTCACACAAAAAATGTCACAGTTTAATGTGTCACAGATCAATATGTCACAGCTCAAAGTTTCACAGTTTAATGTGTCACAGTTTAAAGTGTCACAGATTAAAGCATTACAGCTCAAAGTGTCACAGTTTTAAAGTGTCACAGTTTTAAAGTGTCATGGTTTTAAAGTGTCACGGTTCAATATGTCACAGCTCAAAGTGACACAGTTTAATGTGTCACAGTTTTACAGTGTCACAGTTCTAAGTGTCACGGTTTAAAGTGTCACAGTTCAAAGCGCAAGTTTAAAGTGTCACGGCTCAATGTGTCACAGTTTAAATTGTCACAGTTTGAAGTGTCACGGTTTAAAGTGTCATGGTTTGAAGTGTCACTGTTCAAAGTAACACAGTTCAAAGTGTCACAGTTTTAAAGTGTCACAGTTTAAAATGTCGCACACAAAAATATCAGTTTAAAGTGTCACAGATCAATATGTCACAGCTCAAAGTTTCACAGTTTAATGTGTCACAGATTAAAGCATTACAGCTCAAAATGTCACAGTTTTAAAGTGTCACAGTTTGAAAGTGTCACTGTTTAAAGTGTCACACACGTCTCACCATTTAAAATGTCACACAAAAAATGTCACAGTTCAAAGTGTCACAATTCAAAGTGTCACAATTCAAAGTGTCATAGTTTTAAAGTGTCATTGTTAAAAGTGTCTGACACAAAAGTGTCACCATTTAAAATGTCACAAAAAAGTCACAGTTCTAAGTGTCAGAGTTCTAAGTGTCACAGTTTAAAGTGACATGGTGTAAAGTGTCACAGTTCAAAGTGTCACAGTTCAAAGTGTCACAGTTTAAATTTCACAGAATAAAGTGTCACAGCTTAAAGCATCACAGCTTAAAATGTCACACACAAAAGTGTCACAGTTTAAAGTGTCACAGTGCAATATGTCGCAGCTCAAAGTGTCACAGTTTAATGTGTCACAGTGCAATATGTCGCAGCTCAAAGTGTCACAGTTTAATGTGTCACAGTGCAATATGTCGCAGCTCAAAGTGTCACAGTTTAATGTGTCACAGTTCTATGTTTCAGTTTAAAGTGTTACAGTTCAAAGTGTTACAACTCAATGTGTCACACACAAATGTCTCAACGTTTAAAATATCACACACAAAAGCGTTGCAGCTTAAAGTGTCACAGATTAAAGTGGCACACACAGAAGTGTCACAGTTTAAAATGTCAAACACAAAAATGTCACTGTTTAAAGTGTCACAGCTCGATGTGTCACATACAAATGTCTCAATGTTTAAAATACACAAACAAAAGTGTTGCAGCTTAAAGTGTCACAATATAAATTGTCACAGCTTAAAGCTTCACAGATTAAAATGTCACACACAAAAATGTCACTTTTTAAAGTGTCTCAGCTCAATATGTCACAGCTCAAAGTGTCACAGTTTAATGTGTCACATTTTATTATGTGACAGTTTAAAGCATTACAGCTCAAAGTGTCAAAGTTTAAAGTGTCAAAGTTTAAAGTGTCACAGTTTAAAGTGTCACTGTTTTAAAGTGTCACAGTTTTAAAGTGTCACAGTTTTAAAGTGTCACAGTTTTAAAGTGTCACACACAAAAGAATCACAGTTTAAAATGTCACATGAAAAAATGTCACAGTTTAAAGTGTCACTGTTCAATATGTCACAGCTCAAAGTGACACAGTTTAATGTGTCACAGTTTGAAGTGTCATAGTTTAAAGCATTACAGCTCAAAGTGCCACAGTTTAAAGTGTCACAGTTTTAAAGTGTCACAGTTTTAAAGTGTCACTGTTTAAAGTGTCTCACACAAGTGTCACCGTTTAATGTGTCACACAAAAAATGTCACAGTTTAATGTGTCACAGTTCAAATTGTCATAGTTTAAAGAGTCATAGATTTAAAGTGTCACTGTTTAAAGTGTCACACACAAGTGTCACAGTTTAAAATGTCACATGAAAAAATGTCACAGTTTAAAGTTTCACTGTTCAATATGTCACAGCTCAAAGTGTCACATTTTGAAGTGTCACAGTTTAAAGCATTACAGCTCAAAGTGTCACAGTTTTACAGTGTCACAGTTCTAGGTGTCACGGTTTAAAGTATCATGGTTTAAAGTGTCACAGTTCAAAGCGTCAGTTTAAAGTGTCACAGTTTAAAGTGTCACAGCTCAATATGTCACAGCTCAAAGTATCACAGTTTAAATATCACAGTTGAAAGTGTCACAGTTCAAAGTGTCACAGTTCAAAGTGTCACAGCTCAATATGTCACAGTTCAAAGTGTCAGTTTAAAGAGTTAGAGCTCAAAGTGTCACAGTTTAAAGTGTCACAGTTTTAAAGTGTCACTGTTTAAAGTGACACTCACAAAAGTGTCACCGTTTAAAATGTCACAGTTTATAGTGTCACAGCTCAATATGTCACAGCTCAAAGTATCACATTTTAAATATCACAGTTCAAAGTGTCACAGTTCAAAGTGTCACAGATTGAAGTGTCACAGTTTAGAGTGTCACAGTTTAGAGTGTCACAGTTTAAAGTGTCACAGTTTAAAGTGACACAGTTTAAAGTGTCACAGTTTAGAGTGTCACAGTTTAAAGTGTCACATTTTATCATGTCATTGTTTAAAGTGTCATAGTTCAAAGTGTCACAGTCTAAAGTGTCACAGTTTAAAGTGTCACAGCCCAATATGTCACAGTTCAAAGTGTCACAGTTTAAAGAGTTAGAGCTCAAAGTGTCACAGTTTAAAGTGTCACAGTTTAAAGTGTCACAGTTTAAAGTGTCACAGTTTTAAAGTGTCACTGTTTAAAGTGTCACTCACAAAAGTGTCACCGTTTAAAATGTCACAGTTTATAGTGTCACAGCTCAATGTATCAAACACAAATGCCTCACCATTTAAAATGTCATACACAAAAATGTCACTGTTTAAAGTGTCACAGTTCAAAGTGCCACAGTTTTAAAGTGTCACTGTTTAAAATGTTACACAAAAAAGTCACAGTTTTAAAGTGTCACAGATCTAAGTGTCACGGTTTAAAGTGTCACTGTTTACAAAGTCACTGTTCAAAGTGTCACAGTTTGAAGTGTCACAGCTTGAAGTGTCACGGTTTAAAGTGTCACGGTTTAAAGTGTCACGGTTTAAAGTGTCACTGTTCAAAGTGTCACTGTTCAAAGTGTCATTGTTCAAAGTGTCACAGTTTAAAGTGTCAGTTTAAAGTTTTACATTTTATCGTGTCACTGTTTAAAGTTTCACAGCTCAATGTGTCACAGCTCACAGTGTCACACTTTAATGTGTCACATTTTAAAGCATCACAGTTTAAAGCGTTAGAGCGCAAAGTGTCACAGTTTAAAGTGTCACAGTTTTAAAGTGTCACAGTTTTAAAGTGTCACAGTTTTAAAGTGCCACATTTTTTAATTGTCACTGTTTTAAAGTGTCACTGCTTTAAAGCTTCACAGTTTTAAAGTGTCACTGTTTAAAGTGACACACATAAGTGTCACTGATCAAAATGTCACATGCAAAAATGTCACAGTTTATACTGTCACAGCTTAAAGTGCCACAGTTCTAAATGTCACGGGTTAAAGTGTCACAGTTTACAGTGTTACACTTCAAAGAGTCACAGTTCAAAGTGTCACAGTTGGAAGTGTCATGGTTCAAAGTGTCATGATTCAAAGTGTCACAGTTCAAATTGTCACAGTTTAAAGTGTCACACAAAATTTCACAGTTTAAAGTGTCACAGCTCACTATGTCACAGTTTAAAGTGTCACGGTTCAAAGTGTCACAGTTCAAAGTGTCACAGTTCAAAGTGTCACAGTTCAAAGTGTCACAGTTTAAAATGTCACACACAAAAATGTCAGGGGGAAAAATTCTTAAGAGGGTGCCAAGTGGGACGCAAAGCAACTAGCGCCCGGGCACGGCGATATCTGCGCCTCTCACGAAATTAACTAGACATTTCGCGGCGGCGCTAAACCATACTGCCATGATCTTCTGCGCCAGCAGATCGTGATGTCAGAGGAGTGGCAATGCCCCGGTAGCGCCCCTGACCGGATATTGAGTGGCGCCCCCTGCCTTACCGCCTGCCGCTAGTAACGACAGGTTGAGGATGTGTTCTGCAGTCAGAAAGGGACTGGGGGAGCGCTATTTAAAGGTGACCACTTCCTGCCTTTTTTGGTTGGTGACATTTTTGCACCACGCATTCTGAGAGAGAGAGAGAGAGAGAGGGGCCTCTGGAGAGATTCAATGCTGTGTAAAGGAGTTTAGGGTACTAAGCAGCACTTTGCAGGTTGGTTTTGATTTGCCCTTCCTTGTATCGATTTAGAAGAGACTGTGGGGGTTGCACTGTGAGCTCTTTCCCTGGGTCTCTCCATTGTTCTTTCCAGCAGGTTTGATGTACAGGTCTCTCCAGGCCGAGATTCAAGGCTGCAATGAGCAGGGTGAGGATGGAGAGCAAGATCAACCCTCCCCTTTAAGAACTGGCTGGTGCCATTCTGTCTGTGTTCCATTGCTGACTGACATCACATGAGCTTCGCCCACCCTCGGAGGTAGCACCTCGCTCCTCGGCCTTAGCACCTTAAGAGAGGTGTGTAGCGACTGATTTAGCGCTCCAATCACCTTCGGGGTGATAAAAGCCAAGTTTGCTGTCGGAGGCAATAATTAGCACCAGGCGCTAAACTTTGCGCACCGCCAATAATGGCGCCCCAAATGGGGCGATACCGAATTTTTCCCCCTCACAGTTTAAAGTTGTAATGATCAATAACATGTCATTCTATAGTGGACACTAGGTGGTGCCGTAGAGCTGTATATAGCTGTATGTATAAGACTACACTACCCAGTTGTATGTATATTAAGACTACATTACCCATGAGGCACCAGGCTACCCACAAGGCAGCAGTCAAGATGGAGGCCTCTACAGATACTGTACCTAGTCCACATGTGCTCAATAAAAGTGTCTAGCAAAAGCTAGCTGTGTTCATAATAAGAATGTCTATTTATTAATGAACATAAGAAAAGTGTCACAGCTCAAAGTGTCACAGTTTAATGTGTCACAGTTTAAAGTGTCACAGTTTAAAGTGTCAGTTTTACAGTGTCACAGTTTAAAGCGTTACAGCTCAGTGTCACAGTTTAAAGTGTCACACACAAAAGTGTCACTGTTTAAAATGTCACACAAAAAAGTGACAGTTCGAAGTGTCACAGTTCTAAGTCTCACGGTTTAAAGTGTCATGGTTTAAAGTGTCACAGTTCAAAGTGTCACAGTTCAAAGTGTCACAGCTCAAAGTGTCACAGTTCAAAGTGCCACAGTTTAAAGTGTCACAATTTTAAAGTGTCACAGTTTAAAGTGTCACAGTTTTAAAATGTCACAGTTTTAAAGTATCACAGTTTAAAGTGTCACAGTTTTAAAATGTCACAGTTTTAAAGTGTCACAGTTTAAAGTGTCACAGTTTAAAGTGTCACCGTTTAAAGTGTCACAATTTTAAAGTGTCACAGTTTAAAGTGTCACAGTTTTAAAATGTCACAGTTTTAAAGTGTCACAGTTCAAAGTGTCACAGTTCAAAGTGTCACAGTACAAAATGTCAGAGCTCAATGTGTCACACACAAATATCTCACTGTTTAAAATGCCACACACAAAAGTGTCACAGCTTAAATTGTCACAGTATAAAGTGTCACAGCCTAAAGCATCACAGATTGAATTGTCACAGTTTAAAGTGTCACAGCTCAATGTGTCACAGTTTAAAGTGTCACATTTTATCGTGTCACTATTTAAAGTGTCACAGCTCAAAGTGTCATAGTTTAAAGTGTCACAGTTTAAAGTGCCACACACAAATGTGTCACCGTTTAAAATGTCACACAAAAAAAGTCAAAATTTAAAGTGTCACCGTTCTAAGTGTCACCGTTCTAAGTGTCACAGTTCTAAGTGTCACAGTTCTAAGTGTCACGTTTTAAAGTGTCACGGTGTAAAGTGTCACCATTTAAAGTGTCACACACAAGTGTCACTGTTTAAAATGTCGCACAAAAAGTGACAGTTTAACGTGTCACAGTTCTAAGTGTCACAGTTCTAAGTGTCACGGCTTAAAGTGTCACAGTTCAAAGTGTCACAGTTCAAAGTGTCACAGTTCAAAATGTCAAAGTTCAAAGTGTCACAGCTCAATGTGTCACACAAGTGTCACCGTTTAAAATGTCACACAAAAAATTTCAGTTTAATGTGTCACAGTTCAAAGTGTCACAGTTCAAAGTGTCACGGTTTATAGTAATATAGTTTTAAAATGTCACTGCTTAAAGTGTCACACACAAAAGTGTCACTGTTTAAAGTGTCACAGTTCAAAGTGACACATAGAAACATAGAAACATAGAAGATAGGAGCAGGAGTAGGCCATTCGGCCCCTCGAGCCTGCTCCGCCATTCAATGCGATCATGGCTGATCATCCAAGTTCAGTACCCGGTCCCTGCTTTCTCCCCATACCCCTTGATTCCTTTAGCCTTAAGAAATATATCCAACTCCTTCTTGAATATATTTAATGAATTGGCCTCTACTGCCTTCTGTGGTAGAGAATTCCACAGGTTCACCACTCTCTGGGTGAAGAAATTCCTCCTAATTTCTGTCCTAAATGGCTTACCCCTTCCCTTATCCTTAGACTGTGACCCCTGGTTCTGGATTCCCCGACCATCGGGAACATCCTCCCTGCATCTAGTCTATCCAGTCCTGCCAGAATTTTATAAGTTTCAATGAGATCCCCTCTCATTCTTCTAAACTCCAGCGAGTACAAGCCCAATCGACCCAATCTCTCCTCATACGTCATTCCTGCCATCCCAGGTATCAGCCTGGTGAATCTTCGCTGAAATCCTTCCATGGCAAGAATATCCTTCCTCAGATAAGGTGACCAAAACTGCACATAATACTCAAGATGTGGTCTCACCAAGGCCCTGTACAACTGCAGCAAGACATCCTTGTTCTTGTACTCAAACCCTCGCGCTATGAAGGCCAACATACCTTTTGCCTTCTTAACCGCCTGCTGCACTTGCATGCTTACCTTCAGCGACTGGTGCACAAGGACACCCAGGTCTCGTTGCACTTCCGCTTCTCCCAATTTATTGCCATTCAGATAATAATCTGCCTTCCTGTTTTTGCCACCAAAGTGGATAACCTCACATTTATCCACGTTACATTGCATCTGCCATGCTTCTGCCCAATCACCCAACCTGGAGTTTCTCGGCATCCTCCTCACAGCACACACGCCCACCCAGCTTTGTGTCGTCTGCAAATTTGGAGATATTACATCTAGTTCCCTTGTCTAGATCATTAATATATATTGTGAATAGCTGGGGTTCAAGGACCGATCCCTGCGGTACCCCACTAGTTACTGCCCGCCACTCGGAAAAAGACCCGCTTATTCCAACTCTTTGCTTTCTATCTGCCAACCAGTTCTCTATCCAAGTCAATACCTTGCCCCCAATCCCATGTGCCTTAATTTTACACGCTAATCTCTTATGTGGGACCTTATCGAAAGCCTTCTGAAAGTCCAAATACACCACATCCACTGGTTCTCCCTTATCTATTTTACTGGTTACATCCTCAAAAAATTCCAGTAGATTAGTCAAGCACGATTTACCTTTTGTAAATCCACGTTGACTTTGTCCGATCCTGTCACTGTTTTCCAAGTGCTCTACTATTACATCTTTTATAATAGATTCTAGCATTTTCCCCACTACCGATGTCAGGCTTACCGGTCTGTAATTCCCCGTTTTCTCTCTACCACCTTTTTTGAATAGTGGGATAACACTAGCTACCCTCCAATCCATGGGTACTGTACCAGATTCCATCTCAAAGTATCAATTTAAAGTATCACAGTTCAAAGTATCACAGTTCAAAGTGTCACCGTTTAAAGTGTCACACACAAAAGTGTCAGTTTAAAATGTCACACGCAAAAATGTCACAGTTTAAAGTGTCACAGCTCAATATGTCACAGCTCAAAGTGTCACAGCTCAAAGTGTCACAGCTCAATGTGTCACACACAAATGTCTCAGTTTAAAATATCACACAGAAGTGTCGCAGCTTAAAGTGTCACAGTATAAAGTGTCACACACAAAAGTGTCACAGTTTAAAATGTCACACACAGAAATGTCACTGTTTAAAGTTTCACTGCTCAAATGTCACAGCTCAAAGTGTCACAGTTGAATGTGTCACAGTTTAAAGCATTACAGCTCAAAGTGTCACAGTTTCAATGTCACCATTTAAAGTGTCACAGCTCAAAGTGTCACACACAAAAATGTCACCATTTAAAATGACTACACAAAAATGCCATAGTTTATAGTGTCACAGCTGTAAGTGTCAGGGTTTAAAGTGTCACAGTTTACAATGTTACAGTTCAACATGTCACTGTTTAAAGTATTCCAGCTCAATGTGTCACACACAAAAGTGTCACCATTTAAAATGTCACACGCAAAAATGTCACAGTTCAAAGTGTCACGGCTCAATATGTCACACAAAAGTGTCACTATTTAAAATGTCACACAGAAAAATGTCACAGTTTCAATGTCACAGTTTAAAGTGTCACGGCTCAATGTGTCACACACAAAAATGTCACCGTTTAAAATGTCACACACAAAAATGTCGCTGTTTAATGTGTCACAGTTTAAAGTGTCACAGTTCTAAGTGACACAGTTCAAGGGATCAGGCTTAAAAGTTTTACAGTCACAAAGTGTATATAACACTTGCACCTGAATGGTTCAAATATCAACTGAACAGATAATCAACCAATGAAGAAGTAGCACCTTTGAAAATGTATATTAAAAAAATTAAAAGCCAGTCACTTCCTGCTGGTTTTTCTGACCATTGTATCCTCAGTCAGGGATTTACAAGTAACTGCCAATTTATAGGACAGTTCCTCAATAGCATCAATTAGACTCTACTTTGCCATAGGTTGTGCCTATTTAGAATACCTGCCCCCATGGGGAGTAGTCGAGCGGTGACTTTTAATGAGCAGGTCGAGTTAAATATAGAAACCACCTCAGGAGCGAATCATCACATAGTGGTTCACACTATCCATGAGCAACTCCATGGGAGGTCAGCTAACATTCTTTAAATATTCACGATCTGTGAGAGGACAACCAATTGCTGCTTATTTACCGTTTTCATCAGCTGCACAACTGTGAATATTTTGAACTGTCTGTCTTTAACTGAAGATTTGGCAGCGGTAGAATTGTTCAATCAATCTAACTTTTTAACAGTTCCTTTGGTAAACAAAATCACTTTACTCCACTTCACAATGTCTGCGTGTGGCTCCAGTCGATTTCTGATTATATTGGTATACAATCGCATCACCACCAGAGGGCGGACTTACACCATCCTGCTCGGCCCTTTCAGAGTCTCTGGCTCAGAGAAAGTGTCGGAATCAACTTGATTCCTCAGTGTTGCACCTGCCGCGTTTCACAGTGGACAGTTGAGTCACTAAGTGGGTCATCCAGAAACTTCTAAAATGAAAATGAAAATCTAGTCATTTTTTTATCTTCCCACTTCCCGTTGTGTCTCGTGATGAGCAGAGATTTTTGGTTTGAGGTGAATTTTCAATCGCAGCAAAGCAGACTTCAGAATGAAACCCCTGATCCACCTCCCCCATTTCAGCCTTCGCCCCACCCCACCCTGCTCTCTGACCCACCCCGCCTACCCCACCCCGCCCACCCCACCTACCCCACCCTGCTCTCTGACCCACCCCGCCTACCCCACCCTCCTCTCTGACCCACCCCACCCACCCCACCCTGCTCTCTGACCCACCCCGCCTACCCCACCCCGCCCACCCCACCTACCCCACCCTGCTCTCTGACCCACCCCGCCTACCCCACCCTCCTCTCTGACCCACCCCACCCACCCCACCCTGCTCTCTGACCCACCTACCCCACCCTGCTCTCTGACCTACCCATCTACCCCACCTTGCTCTCTGACCCACCCCACCTACCCCACCCTCCTCTCTGACCCACCCCGTCTACCCCACCCTGCTCTCTGACCCACCCCGCCTACCCCACCCTGCTCTCTGACCCACCCCGCCTACCCCACCCTGCTCTCTGACCCACCCCGCCTACCCCACCCTGCTCTCTGACCCACCCCGTCTACCTCACCCACCCTGCTCTCTGACCCACCCCGCCTACCCCACCCTGCTCTCTGACCCACCCCGTCTACCCCACCCTCCTCTCTGACCCACCCCGTCTACCTCACCCACCCCACCCCACCCCACCCTGCTCTCTGACCCACCCCGCCTACCCCACCCTCCTCTCTGACCCACCCCGCCTACCCCACCCTCCTCTCTGACCCACCCCGCCTACCCCACCCTCCTCTCTGACCCACCCTGTCTACCCCACCCTCAGCACTGCACTGCAGTGTCAGCCTGGCTTTTGCGCTCCAGTCACTGGAGTGGAACTACTGAACTCACAACTCTCTGACTCAGAGGCAAGAGTGCTCCCACTGAGCCACAGCTGACACCTGTCTAGGCTGACACTAGTGCAGTGCTGAGGGAGTGCTGCACTGTCGGAGGTGCCGTCTGTCAGATGAGACGTTAAACCGAGGCCCCGTCTGCTCTCTCAGGTGGATATAAAAGATCCCCCGGCACTATTTCAAAGAAGAGCAGGGGGGTTCACCCCGGTGTCCTGGCCAATACTTATCCCTCAACCAACGCCAATAAAACCAGATGACCTGGTCATTATTACACTGCTGTTTATGGAACCTTGCCTGTCGTCCCCACTAAGGCCGTGCAGTGGTCTGCAACTCCCGCGCCAGCCGCTCACCGGCTTTTACATGGAAGAAACTGCACATGGGTGAAAATTTGAATGGGCCGTGCAGCCAGTTAAAGGGACCACGCACAAAAAAAATTAGAGGGAACGTTGGACCTCACTGTGCGCAAATTGGCTGCCGCATTTCCTGCATTACAACAATGACTACACTTCAAAAATACTTCATTGGCTGTAAAGCACTTGGAGACATCCTGAGATTGTGAAAGGTGCTGCAGAAATGCGAGTCTTTCTTTTTTCTTTTTTGAAATGTATGAACTGCTTTGCATTCAATGTAAGTTCTCTAGTGCCTGTTAACAGCTTGTGCCTTGTGTACTGCAGCCCCATATATTAAGGTGTATCTCCTGGAGAATGGCGTGTGCATAGCAAAGAGAAAAACCAAGTTATCGAAGAAGACTCTGGACCCAGTGTACCAGCAGGCCTTGCTGTTTGATGAGGGCCCACAGGGAAAGGTGCTTCAGGTCAGTGCTGTGATCACTGCTGAATGTAAGTGGGAATGGGCAGTCATTCAATAGGTGGATACACTAGGGTACTGGTCATCCGACTGGACTAGGATTCCAGAAGGTGTGAGTACAAATCCCACCATGGCTGTTTGAGAATTTGAATTCAGTTTAAATATTTTGGAAATAAAAAGCTGGTATTAATAAAAGTGACTATGAAGCTGTCGGATTATTGTAAAAACCCAACTGGTTCACTAATGTCCTTTAGCGAAGGAAGCCTGTTGTCCTTACCTGCTCCGGCCTCTATGTGATTCCTTAAACTTGAGGTCATCCAAAACTCGGCTACCCATGTCCTAACTCGCACCAAGTCCCGTTCACCCATCACCTCTGTGCTCGCTGACCTACATTGGCTCCTGGTTGAGCAACGCCTCAATTTTAAAATTCTCATCCTTGCTTTCAAATTCTTCCATGGCCTCACCACTCCCTATCTCTGTAACCTCCTCCAGTCCTACAACCCTCCGAGATTTCTGCGCTCCTCCAATTCTGGCCTCTTGCACATCCTATATTTTAATCGCTCCATCATTGGCGGCTGTGTCTTCAGCTGCCAAGGCCCTACGCTCTGGAATTCCCTGCCTAAACCTCTCTGCCTTTCTACCTCTCTTTCCTCCTTTAAGACACTCCTTAAAACCTACCTGTTTGACCAAGCTATGTTAAAGGTGCTATATAAATGCACCTCTGAAGTGGCCTAGCAAACCACTCAGCTGTGTCTACATCGATTGCAACAGTTCAAGAAGAAGGCCCACCACCACCAACTCAGGGCAAATAGAGATGGGCAATCGCCCAATCGTCAGCAACGCCCACACCCTGAGAAAGAATTTAGAAAATGCTCTTTAGAATCTCTTAACAAAGAATCACTCGGATTCAAATTCCTCAGTCTCCCCCGTAAGTAGACCTCACATCCCCTATGACCAGGAGTTCACCTTTACTGCCCAGCTTGTGTTACTTTCTGCCACAAGGAGTGGTTGAGGCGAAAAACATGGATCCATTTAAGGGGAAGCTAGATAAGCACATGATGGAGAAAGGAATAGAGGGGTATGCTGATAAGATGAGAGGAAGAGGGGTGGGAGGTGGCTCGTGTGGAACATAAACTGGAGCATGGACTGGTTGGGCCGAATGGCCTGTTGCTGTGCTGTAGGTTCAATGTAATATCTAGTCACATGATAGTTTGACGCGGGGCTGTAACTATGAAGCCCTTGGTGTGATTCTATAGTCTCGTGTGCTCCTCCTCTATTTCCTGGAAGGTGGACTGATGAACACTCGAGTGAGACGAGCCCAATTATAAACCAATAAACTGCTTTATTTTACATGTAATATATGAATGAATAGAATATATTTAATATCTACTGTTCCTTGTAGCATCACAGGTAATAAGTGACACAAACATAGCCCCCGACAGAGGCCTCGCTTCACTGTACAGGTCACCAGGCCATGAACTGACTGGCGCTGACCTCAGGGAGAGGGCGCTCTCTGCCTCCCTCTTTTCGAATTACAACTTCAGCAAAAAAAAGCAAAAAACTGCAGATGCTCCACACCCGAAACAACAGTACCCGGCAGGTTAGTCAGCGCCTGCGGAGGATCGGACCCAGTGGGTTCGCGCTTCTCCTCGCTGACTGCTATCCCGGCCTTTCCTGGTTTCTGTTCCAACTTCTGCAAACCGGCCTTTCTCCCATCTTGACAGCAAGGGGGGCGATGTTAACCTCACTCACTCAGCAGAAACCTGGCGGGTGGGCAGTTAAAATCACCCTGGTTCTTACCTGTCTGAAAGCCGCCACGATCGCAACATCTGCAATTTTAACCTGCTCTCCTGAACAGGCAGCAAGGACACCCGCCCGGAGCCAACGGAGGGGTCCTTCTTTACCCGTGCATGTTGGGGCCCGATGACATCATTGAGACCTGACTGTAATTTTCACTCAGGACTGAGCGGGGAACCCACCTGGAGTAAATTGGAGGCTTCAGTGTCAGTGATTGGCCAGTTCAGCTGCTAATCAAACCTATCACCACCCTCTTGGGCAGGGCCTTGGGCAGCCACCTCCCTCCTGAGCTCAGAGGAATGAAACCATTGGCCTAGATTTTCAGTGTGCTGTGAGGCGGGCTTTTAGGCGGGTGGAGGGCAAAAATCCCGAATTCGGGGGTCCCGACACCATCTCGCCCAAAACCCGCCTCCACGTAAGTTTCAGAGGAGGCGGGTACCCGCCCCGCACTGGGACCCGCCGACCCGAGGCGGGAAGGGATTAGCGCCAATAACTGCCTATTAACAGGTAGTTAACAGGCAGTTTTTAGCCTAATCCCTATTTTGAGGGGTGTCGTGTGGGATTCCCAACGGCTTCAAACCACGCCAGGTTTGAGCAGGCGGGCCGTCGGGTTGAAGGACTTGGAGGGGTCGTGATGTCGGTGTTCAGGTGAGTGATGGGTGCATGAGTGCAAAGGTAAGTGTGTTTGGTGTGCCTAAAGTGTGTAAAGAAGTTTAAATTACCTGTACTTACCTTAACAGCCTTTCTTCCTGTAGGCGTCCGGAGTCCATCACTCAGCCTGCACTGAAAGCAAAATGGCTGCGAGCTGTCAAAAGTGACAGCCTTCAGCTTTCATTGCCGGTGTGATTTCTAACTGAGCCTGCGTAGAAGGACTCAGGTTAGAAGTCAGACTGTCAGTGTTTGACAGCTTCAAACAGCTGTAAAACACTGATATTTCATCTGTCAAGACCTCTTGACAGATGAAATTTCAGTCTGTGATGTCACCTGTTGCCGGGTGGCCCTTAATTGGCCTGCTGAGCCTGCTGGGCGGCCTCAACAAGGTCAATCAAGGGAAAATCGCGTGGATTGGCCGGACGTCGATGTAGGCGGGACTAAAGCCCGAAAGTTGTAGTTCCGCCTCCTTCCCGACAGCTTAATGAAAATCGACCCCATTGTGTGAGTTTCACCAGAATGTACTCATGGTCTCCATTGTCTCAAACTGATATGGTATGGGAGGAGCACTGTTCTGCTGGCTCCTGCCCTTCATGTCCCAGTCACTGAGTTGAATATGCTTCAGATAACGTGTGTGGATTTAACCCCTTGTGTGCTGAATTTAGCTTAATAGCAACATTTTAATTTAAATTAATCACAGAAACAGAATCACAGAAACCCCACAGTGCAGATAGAGGCCATTTCGGCCCATCGAGCCTGCACTGACACATATCCCACCCGATCCTCGTAACCCCTACACCAACACATATCCCACCCTATCCCCGTAACCCCATGTATTTAATCCCCCTAACACGAAGGGTCAATTTATCATAGCCAATCAACCTAACCCGCACATCTTTGGACTGTGGGAGGAAACCGGAGCACCCGGAGGAAACCCACGCAAACACGGGGAGAATGTGCAAACTCCACACAGTCGCCCGAGGCCGGATTCGAACCCAGGTCCCTGGCGCTGTGAGGCAACAGTGCTAACCACTATGCCACCGTGCTGCCTCCTGCAAAATTCCTCCTGGTCGAAAATAGATGTACATCTTGAAATGTGACACAGTCGGTTAATGTAATTAATGTTGCTTATAGCTTAAAACTCTCTCGGTGCCCCATCTGAACTGCAGAGTAGATTCAGTAGCGGAGTGACAGCGCTGTGCACACAATCTGTCACTGTGCTCTTCTGACCAAGGCCCAGGAGTAGGCCAGTGTCGGTCAGCTATGTCCAAATACGTTATGTGCGTACCCCCAGATCTCAGCCAAACCGTGCCCATAATAAACATGGCCAACTGACCAGACGTGCTGGCAGTGGAAGCCGTTGACCTCTCTTGCCCCGCCAGGGCACTGTACAGTACAGGTCGTCAGTGATGCCAGTTATGGGGGGAGGGGTTACGAAGTGTTCACCCACTTTAGAGTCTTTCAGGTGCTGTGTGAAGACTCTGATTGGCTATAATGTGTGCAATCAACTTGGTTAATATACATATGTCAAACCAATTAGAAGCAAGGTTCCAATTGTCCAATTGGATATTTAAATCTAATACTTCACATCACATTCAAGGTGTTACAGGGTTGCAGTGACCGTTGGCAGGCCATGCCTCCCTCCCCTCTTGTTTCCTGAGGGACCCTCGAGGGTACACAAGTGCTGCGTCGAAGGTGTTTTGTTTGATCGCCTGAGCAGACTTACCAATGGCTCAGAGTCTCACAGGCCACTCACCTGGTACAGGATTACTATCGATAGCCAGATCGCTCTGCCCAGGAAGGTCCCAGCTTCAACTCCCAAACAATGCACAGTTAGCTGATCCATCCCTGGGTGCAGTCGGAGGGCTACAGATGGGCTCAATGACTTTGGATGTGGATAGGAAAACCAGGGAGCTTTACTCTGTATCTAACCCGTGCTGTACCTGCCCCGGGAGTGTTTGATGGGGACAGTGTAGAGGGAGCTTTACTCTGTATCTAACCCGTGCTGTACCTGCCCCGGGAGTGTTTGATGGGACAGTGTAGAGGGAGCTTTACTCTGTATCTGACCCGTGCTGTACCTGCCCTGGGAGTGTTTGATGGGACAGTGTAGAGGGAGCTTTACTCTGTATCTGACCCGTGCTGTACCTGCCCTGGGAGTGTTTGATGGGACAGTGTAGAGGGAGCTTTACTCTGTATCTAACCCGTGCTGTACCTGCCCTGGGAGTGTTTGATGGGACAGTGTAGAGGGAGCTTTACTCTGTATCTAACCCGTGCTGTACCTGCCCTGGGAGTGTTTGATGGTACAGTGTAGAGGGAGCTTTACTGTGTATCTAACCCGTGCTGTACCTGCCCTGGGAGTGTTTGATGGGGACAGTGTAGAGGGACCTTTACTCTGTATCTAACCTGTGCTGTACCTGCCCTGGGAGTGTTTGATGGGACAGTGTAGAGGGAGCTTTACTCTGTATCTAACCCGTGCTGTACCTGCCCTGGGAGTGTTTGATGGTACAGTGTAGAGGGAGCTTTACTCTGTATCTAACCCGTGCTGTACCTGCCCTGGGAGTGTTTGATGGTACAGTGTAGAGGGAGCTTTACTCTGTATCTAACCCGTGCTGTACCTGCCCCGGGAGTGTTTGATGGGATAGTGTAGAGGGGGCTTTAATCTGTATCTAACCCATGCTGTACCTGCCCTGGGAGTGTTTGATGGGACAGTGTAGAGGGAGCTTTAATCTGTATCTAACCCATGCTGTACCTGCCCTGGGAGTGTTTGATGGGACAGTGTAGAGGGAGCTTTACTCTGTATCTAACCCGTGGCTAACAAGGGAAATTAGGGATAGCACAAGATCCAAGGAGAGGACATATAAATTGGCCAGAAAAAGCAGTAAACCTGAGGATTTGGAGCAGTTTAGGATTCAACAAAGGAGGACAAAGGGATTAATTAAGAAGGGGAAAATAGAATATGAGAGTAAGCTTTCAGGGAACATAAAAACTAACTGTAAAAACTTTTATAGATATATGAAGAGAAAAAGATTGGTGAAGTCAAGCGTAGGTCCCTTGCAGTCAGAATCATGGGAATTTATAAAGGGGAACAAAGAAATGGCAGACCAATTAAATACATATTTTGGTTCTGTCTTCACAAAGGAGGACACAATTAACCTCCCAGAGATGTCGGGGAACATAGGGTCTAATGAGAGGGAGGAACTGAAAGAAATCAGTATTTGTAGGGAAATGGGCCTAGAAATTCAGTATAGCCGCGTTTGGGGCGCTAGTCCTGACGATGCGCAAAGTTTAGCGCCACCTAGCGCGATATTGGGTTGTAGCGCCCCTAAAGGTGATTGCGGCGCTAAATCAGGCGCTGCACACTACTCTTAAGGCGCTAACCCAGCGGCGCAACCCAATTTCGCGGCGGCGGGGCGCAGCGACAGGGTTGTCAATAATCACTTTCCCTGAGACACACTGGCGCCGGCCAGCTCTTAAAGGGGCAGGTCAATTGGCATCACCAGACACACTCACTGCCTTGTAGGCCTTCAAAGCGGTGGGAGCCTACCTGTGGCGCACCAGCCTAGCAAGACATGGAAAGGGTGAGGCAGAGGGCGGAACGCCTCACTGATGGGGCATTGGATGCTTTGGTTGGCACAGTGGAATCAAGGCCAAGGAAGATGGTCGGAATGTGATTTATGCTTTGGACAGTCTCCCGGGTGTGAGAGCCAGTTATGTGTCAGTGTATTAGTTTTGCTTTCTGTTGCCATAGCTTTCTCATGTTTGAAGGAACCACATTTTGTGTAATGAAACGCTTTCTTCATTTACAATGGCCATGCCTGCTATTTACATGCATCTTGTCCTTCACAGGCTTGGGGGTATCAGACCTCTTCTTGGAATGGCAGCAAGCATTCCGTGAGAGGGGCCTAGAAGCTACTTCTGATCAGCCTCTGACGTGCAGCCTGAGAAGAGCCGCTCGCCTAGAAGTTCAGGCCAGCAGCCATCTTCTCAGCCGCCGACAGAGATGTCCTGCACCTTATCTTAGGCTGCAGATCTGGCTGAAGCAGCTGGCACAGCCCAGTCACCACCTCCTTTCTAAATCGCAACCTTCTGACACACGGCTCCTCTGGCATGTTCATGTAGGAAAACTGCTGTCGGAAAACCCTGCCAGCGTAAGGTCTGCTGTGGCGACGTCTGTTGGCCCTCCTCCATCTGGCCATGCCCGCCCCCCTCTCCCAGCGTCTCAGTGCCCTTTCCAAATGATTCAGCAGCAGGACGTTCCCCTCCAATGCAGCCCCCATAATAAGTGCCCACAGGAAGGTTCCCAGTTGTCAAGGCTCACCAACAGCAAGGTGATGGTCAGAAGGCTGAAGATCGTCTGCCTGCGCTGGCTCAGTGGTCAAATGGCTCTCAGTGTGCAGCTCAGCAACTCTTTGTAGCTCTCGAGGAAGTTGTGCTCCAAAAATGGCTGCCGCTTTTAAACCACACCAGTCCCCTTTAAATAACGCTCCTCCAGCCCGAGAGTGACTTGGTAAGGCCCAGGTAAGCTGTCACTATTAGCGCCAGGCGCTACGGAGGGGGGCGCCACTGAATTTCCGGTCCGGGGCACCCAAAAGGCGTTGCACACTCAAATGACGTCATAATCAGCTTGCGCCCATGAGCGCGCGCTAAGATTTAGCGCCGGCGCTAAATGCATGCTCAATATGGGACGAGGCGCTAGGCGCCTTGCGCCCGCCCGGAAATTGGCTAACGCCCCACTTCTCGGCCTCTTTAGGCGTTAATCGGTGGCGCTAACAACCGAATTTCTCCACCTATGGTGTTAGGGAAATTGACGGGATTGAAGGCCGATAAATCCCCAGGGCCTGATAATCTACATCCTAGGGTACTTAAGGAAGTGGCCCTAGAAATAGTAGATGCATTGCTGATCATCTTCCAACATTCAATGGATTCTGGAACAGTACCCATGGATTGGAGGGTAGCTAATGTTACCCCACTATAGCAGAGCACTTGGAAAACAGTGACAGGATCAGACAAAGTCAACATGGATTTACAAAAGGTAAATCGTGCTTGACTAATCTACTGGAATTTTTTGAGGATATAACTAGTAAAATAGATAAGGGAGAACCAGTGGATGTGGTGTATTTGGACTTTCAAAAGGCTTTCGATAAGGTCCCGCATAAGAGATTAGTGTGGTAAACCACTGTTTGTATTCCACTGTGTACATGCCTGTACATGTCTCGGCTGACTCCTCCCACGAGTCCAGGTATAAAGGTGACTGCTCCACAGTCCCTCTGTATTCCGGACCGGTCGACCACTCGAGGCACACTTTCATTCTCTTGTTAATAAAAGCCTGTTAGTTACTCGCTTAAGCTCAGTCTTTTGAGTTATTGATAGCGCATCAATTTTATTAACAAGATTTTTATAATGGAGAAGATCCTCACACCAGCATGCCTAGACTTAGACCATCGGGAGTCGGACGCATCCACCAAGTTTACTCACTGGCTGAGGTGCTTTGAAAAATTCCTGATCACCTCCGCTGCAACGGTCAAATCGGACGAGGACAAACTGGATGTCCTGACCTCCAAAGTGAACCACCAACTGTACTCGGTCATCCAGGACGCGACCTCATACGCGGATGCTATCAAGCTCCTCAAGGACCAGTACACGCGCCCAGTGAACGAAGTGTACGCCAGGCACCTTCTGGGGAGTCGTAAACAACAACCTGGGGAATCGACCGAGGAATACCTTCAGGCACTGTCTGTGCTTGGCCGGGCCTGTGGTTGTAAGGATGTAAAGGCCGCCGTGTACACAGAGGAACTTATCCGGGATGCTTTTGTAGCGGGCCACAGGTCCAATTACACCCGACAGCGATTGTTGGAGCAGAGTGACCTCGACCTCAACAAGGCCTCTGAACTCACACTATCATTGGACGCAGCCTACCAGGGCATGGATGCCTACTCCTCTGCACCGTGGACGCTGCGGGGAACGACAGCCTGGGACACGGTAGGACCATCTCATAGCGCCATGCCACCCCAGCCACATCCCAGCAATGGCCCAACTACCGCAGCAGTGTCCCAAGGCCAGACAACAGTGCCCCAAGGCCAGAAATGCTACTTCTGTGGCCAGGCCAAACACCCCAGAGCGCGCTGCCCGGCGAAAAATGCGATCTGCTCGGGCTGCGGGAAGAAGGGACACTACGCCAGCATCTGCAGGGCCAAAGCCACCCCGAACCCCAGCAGCGCCGCGTGTGGGCCGTGCGGGCTGCCATCTTGGGCCTCCCCAGCCATGTGCGAACCACCGGAACAGCAGCCATTTTGGACGCCTCCAGCCACATGGGGATCATGGACGCCGCCATCTTGGACGACAGCCGGGACGCAGCAGGCCCCCAACACCGCCTCATCTGATACCCACAGCGACACACCGACCCCTACGCTGGCCTCCGTTACGCTGGACCAAGCGAGACCGCACCAGCTGGCCCGGTCCACAATGGACATTAAGGTAAATGGTCACGAAACAATCTGCCTTTTTGACTCTGGGAGCACGGAGAGCTTCATCCACCCCGACACGGTGCGGCGTTGCTCTCTCCCAGTCTTGCCTGCACACCAGCGGATTTCTATGGCCTCCGAGTCCCAGTCGGCGGACATTGGCAGCTACTGCGTGGTGACACTCGTAGTAGACGGGACTGTGTACGATAATTTTAAACTTCTGGTCCTGCCCCACCTCTGCGCTGCCGTTCTACTGGGGTTAGATTTTCAGTGCCACCTTAAAAGTGTTACGATGGCGTACGGTGGACCCCTCCCCCCACTCACAGTCCGCAGCCAGCAGCTTCCAAATTGCCCGCCGCGCACCAGGTGCAACCTCGCCACACTCAGAGTCACCTCCCCCCCACTGTTTGCTAACCTCACCCCCGACTGTAAGCCCATTGCCACAAAGAGCAGGCGATACAGTGCCGGGGACAGGGTTTTCATTAAAACCGAAGTGGAGCGGCTCCTGAAGTAAGGGATTATTGAGGGCAGCACCAGCCCCTGGCGAGCTCAGGTTGTGGTCGTTAAGACCGGCGAGAAGCAGCGCCTGGTCATCGACTACAGCCAGACAATAAATCGCTACACCCTGCTGGACCACTCCCCCGCATAGCTGATATGGTCAACCAGATCGCGCAGCACCGCGTCTTCTCGACCATTGACCTGAAATCAGCGTACCACCAGCTCCCTATCCGCCCTGAGGACCGCCAGTATACTGCCTTTGAGGCAAACAGCCGCCTCTATCACTTCCTTAGGGTTCCCTTTGGCGTCACCAACGGGGTCTCCGTCTTCCAAAGGGAGATGGACCGGATGGTCGATCAAAATGCGTTGCAGGCCACTTTCCCATATCTGGACAATGTGACCATCTGCGGCCATGACTTGCAGGACCATGACGCAAACCTCGAAAAATTCCTCTGCACCGCCAAACTCCTCAACCTGACGTATAACAAGGAGAAGTGCATATTCCGCACAACCCGCCTCGCCATCCTTGGCTGTGTTGTGGAACACGGAGTCATCGGTCCCGACCCCGACCGGATGCGTCCCCTTGTGGAACTCCCACTGCCCCACTGCCTCAAGGCCCTGAAGAGGTGCCTAGGGTTTTTCTCTTATTACGCCCAGTGGGTCCCCTACTATGCGGACAAGGCCCGTCCGCTGATCAAGTCCACCTCTTTTCCCGTGACGGCAGAGGCCCGCTTAGCCTTCCACCGTATCAAGGAAGACATTGCCAAAGCCACCATGCACGCAGTGGACGAATCCATCCCCTTCCAGGTGGAAAGCGACGCGTCCGACTTTGCCCTGGCCGCTACCCTCAATCAGGCGGGGAGACCCGTGGCCTTCTTTCCACGAACCCTCCAGGGCCCGGAGACCAGACACTCCGCTGTTGAGAAGGAGGCCCAGGTTATTGTGGAGGCTGTGCGTCATTGGAGGCACTACCTGGCCGGAAAACGATTTACCCTGCTCACTGACCAGCGTTCAGTTGCTTTTATGTTTAACAACAAGCAGAGGGGCAAAATCAAAAACGACAAGATCTTGAGGTGGAGAATCGAACTTTCCACCTACAATTACGAGATCTTGTACCGGCCCGGGAAGCTCAATGAACCCCCGGATGCTCTAACGCGTGGCACCTGCGCCAGCGCGCAGATCGATAGACTGCGGGCCCTCCACAATGACCTCTGCCACCCGGGGGTCACCAGGTTCTTCCACTTCATCAAGGCCCGCAACCTGCCTTACTCCATTGAGGAGGTCAGGACCATGACCAGGAACTGCCAAGTCTGCGCTGAGTGCAAACCGCACTTTTATAGACCAGACAGGGCTCACCTGATAAAAGCCACTCGCCCCTTCGAGCGCCTGAGCGTTGATTTTAAACGGCCTCTCCCCTCCTCCGACCGCAATGTGTACTTCCTCAACATTATTGATGAGTACTCCCGTTTCCCATTCGCCATCCCCTGCCCGGACATGACCAGTGCCACGGTCATTAAATGTCTGAGTGACCTCTTCACCCTGTTCGGTTTCCCCAGCTATATCCATAGCGACCGGGGCTCATCGTTTATGAGCGACGAACTCCGTCAGTACCTGCTCGCTAGGGGTATTGCCACAAGCAGGACCACCAGTTACAACCCCCGGGGGAACGGACAGGTGGAAAGAGAGAATGCGACAGTTTGGAAGGCCGCCCTGCTAGCCTTAAAGTCTAGGGGCCTTCCGACCTCCCGCTGGCAGAATGTGCTCCCCGATGCGCTCCACTCTATTTGGTCACTGCTCTGCACTGCCACTAACGCCACCCCTCATGAGAAAATGTTTGTCTTCCCAAGGAAGTCCACATCGGGGACATCGCTACCGCCATGGCTGACGTCCCCAGGGCCGGTCCTACTGAGAAGACACGTGAGGACCCATAAAATGGACCCCCTGGTCGAGAGGGTCGACCTCCTCCACGCCAACCCCCAGTATGCTTACATTGCGTACCCAGACGGGCGGGAGGACACAGTCTCCATACGAGACCTCGCACCCTCGGGGGCCGCAGTAACCCACTACCCACTACCACCCCCCCCACGATCCAATATCCAACCCCAGCAGACGGCAGGCCTGGGCCCCGCGACCTGCTCGACACCTACGAGGACTACACACCAGTGCCCCAGCCTACGCGGGACTCGACGCCGGAAGCTTCACTACCCCTGCCGTTGCCACGTCGATCACAGCGGCAGACAAGACCACCGGAGAGACTCCAATACACTAACTTTTAATACACTTCACCCCGCCGGACTCAATTTTAAACAAGGGGTGAATGTGGTAAACCACTGTTTGTATTCCACTGTGTACATGCCTGTACATGTCTCGGCTGACTCCTCCCACGAGTCCAGGTATAAAGGTGACTGCTCCACAGTCCCTCTGTATTCTGGACCGGTCGACCACTCGAGGCACACCTTCATTCTCTTGTTAATAAAAGCCTGTTAGTTACTCGCTTAATCTCAGTCTTTTGAGTTATTGATAGCGCATCAATTAGCGTGTAAAGTTAAGGCACATGGGATTGGGGGCAAGGTATTGACTTGGATAGAGAACTGGTTGGCAGACAGAAAGCAAAGAGCTGGAATAAACGGGTCTTTTTCCGAGTGGCAGGCAGTGACTAGTGGGGTACTGCAGGGATCGATCCTTGGACCCTAGCTGTTCACAATATATATTACTGACCTAGACGAGGGAACTAGATGTAATATCTCCAAGTTTGCAGACAACACAAAGCTGAGTGGGTGTGTGTGCTGTGAGGAGGATGCCGAGAAACTCCAGGATGATTTGGACAGGTTGGGTGATTGGGCAGAAGCATGGCAGATGCAATGTAACGTGGATAAATGCGAGGTTATCCACTTTGGTGTCAAAAACAGGAAGGCAGATTATTATCTGGATAGCAATAGATTGGGAGAAGGGGAAGTGCAATGAAACCTGGGTGTCCTAGTGCACCAGTCGCTGAAGGTAAGCATGCAGGTGCAGCAGGCGGTTAAGGCGGCAAATGGTATGTTGGCCTTCGTAGCGAGAGGGTTTGAGTACAGGAACAAGGATGTCTTGCTACAGTTGTACAGGGCCTTGGTGAGACCACATCTTGAGTACTGTGTGCAGTTTTGGTCACCTTATCTGAGGAAGGATGTTCTTACCATGGAGGGAGTTCAGCGAAGATTCACCAGGCTGATACCTGGGATGGCAGGAATGACATATGAGGAAAGATTGGGTCGATTGGGCTTATACTCGCTGGAGTTTAGGAGAATGAGAGGGGTTCTCATTGAAACAGACTAGATGCAGGAAGGATGTTCCCAATGGTCGGGGAGTCCAGAACCAGGGGTCACAGTCTAAGGATAAGGGGTAAGCCATTTAGGACAGAAATGAGGAGGAATTTCTTCACCCAGAGAGTGGTGAACCTGTGGAATTCTCTACCACAGAAGGCAGTAGAGGCCAATTCATTAAATATATTCAAGGAGTTGGATATATTTCTTAAGGCTAATGGGATCAAGGGATATGGGGAGAAGGCAGGGACCGGGTACTGAATTTGGATGATCAGCCATGATCTCATTGAATGGCGGAGCAGGCTCGAGGGGCCAAATGGCCTACTCCTGCTCCTATCTTCTATGTTTCTATGTTTATGCTGTACCTACCCTGGGAGTGTTTGATGGGACAGTGTAGAAGGACCTTTACTCTGTATTTAAATCATTCTGTAACTGCCCTGGGAGGGTTTGATGGGAAATTGTAGAGGGAGCTTTACTCTGTATCTAGCCTGTGTTGTACCTGCCCTGAGAGTATTTAATGGGACAGTGTAGAGGGAGCTTTACTCTGTATCTAACCCATGCTGCACCTGCCCTGGGAGTGTTTGATGGGACAGTGAAGAGGGAGCTTTACTCTGTATCTGACCCGTGCTGTACCTGCCCTGGGAGTGTTTGATGGGACAGTGTATAGAGTCATAGAGGCATACAGTTATACAGCCCAGAAAGAGGCCCTTCGGCCCATCGTGTCCACGCCGGCCATCGGGCCCTGTCTATTCTAATCCCATTTTCCAGCACTTGGTCCATAGCCTTGTATGCTATGACATTTCAAGTGCTCACCTAAATGCTTCTTGAATGTTGTGAGGGTTCCTGCCTCTGCCACCCTTTCAGGCAGTGAGTTCCAGATTCCAACCACCCTCTGGGTGAAAAAGTATTTCCTCAAATCCCCTCTAAACCTCCTGCCCCTTACCTTGAAACTATGCCCCCTGGTTATTGACCCCTCTACTAAGGGGAAAAGTTCCTTTCTATTTACCCTATCTATGCCCCTCATAATTTTGTACACCTCAATCAGGTCCCCCCTCAGCTTTCTCTGCTCTAAGGAAAACAACCCCAGCCTGTCTAGTCTCTCTTCATAGCTGAAGCGCTCCAGCCCAGGTAAATCTCCTCTGCACCCTCTCCAATGCAATCACATCCTTCCTATAGTGTGGCAACCAGAACTGCACACAGTATTCTAGCTGTGGCCTAAATAGCGTTTTGTACAGCTCCATCATAACCTCCCTGCACTTATATTCTATGCCTCGGCTAATGAAGGCAAGTATCCCATATGCCTTTTTAACCACCTTACCTACCTGTCCTGCTGCCTTCAGGGATCTATGTACATGCACACCAAGGTCCCTCTGATCCTCTGTCCTTCCTAGGGTCCTAGCATTCATTGTGTATTCCCTTGCCATGTTAGTCCTCCCAAAATGCATCACCTCACACTTTTCAGGGTTAAATTCCATTTGCCACTGTTCTGCCCATCTGACCAACCCGTCTGTATCATCCTGTAGCCTGAGGCTTCCCTCCTCGCTATTTACCACTCCACCAATTTTCATGTCATCTGCGAACTTACTGATCATACCTCCTACATTCATATCTAAATCATTAATGTACACTACAAACAGCAAAGGACCCAGCACCGATCCCTGCGGTACACCACTGGACACAGGCTTCCAGTCACAAAAACAACCTTGGACCATCACCCTCTGCCTCCTGCCACTAAGCCAATTTTGGATCCAATGTGCCAAATTGCCCTGGATCCCATGGGCTCTTACATTCTTGACCAGTCTCCCATGCGGAACTTTGTCAAAAGCCTTTCTGAAGTCCATGTAGACTACATCAACTGCACTACCCTCATCCACACACTTGGTCATCCCCTCGAAAAATTCAATCAAATTGGTTAGACATGATCTTCCCCTGACAAAACCATGCTGACTATCCTTGATTAATCCTTGCCTCTCCAAGTGGAGACGAATTCTGTCCCTCAGAACTTTTTCCAATAATTTCCTTACCACTGATGTTAGGCTCACTGGCCTGTAATTCCCTGGTTTATCCCTACTACCATTCTTGAATAATGGTACTACGTTAGCTGTCCTCCAGTCCTCTGGCACCTCCCCTGTGGCCAGAGAGGATCTGAAAATTTGTGTCAGAGCCCCTGCAATTTCCTCCCATGCCTCACAGAGCAGCCTGGGATACAACTCGTCTGGGCCTGGGGATTTATCCCCACTATGAGGAGTTATATCTAACCTGTGCTGTACCTGCACTGCGAGTGTTTGATGGGACAATTTGAGGGAGCTTCACTCTGTATCTAACCCACGCTGTACCTGCCCTGGGAGTGTTTGATGGGACAGTGTAGAGGGAGCTTTACTCTGTATCTAACCCGTGCTGTACCTGCCCTGGGAGTGTTTGATGGGACAGTGTAGAGGGAGCTTTACTCTGTATCCAACCCGTGCTGTACCTGCCCTGGGAGTGTTGGTTGGGACAGTGTAGAGGGAGCTTTACTCTGTATCTAACCCGTGCTGTACCTGCCCTGGGAGTGTTTGATGGGACAGTGTAGAGGGAGCTTTACTCTGGATCTAACCCGTGCTGTACCTGCCCTGGGAGTGTTTGATGGGACAGTGTAGAGGGAGCTTTACTCTGTATCGATCCTGTGCTGTACCTGCCCTGGGAGTGTTTGATGGGACAGTGTAGAGGGAGCTTTACTCTGTATCTAACCCATGCTGTACCTGCCCTGGGAGTGTTTGATGGGACAATGTAGAGGGAGCTTTACTCTGTATCTAACCCGTGCTGTACCTGCCCTGGGAGTGTTTGATGGGACAGTGTAGAGGGAGCTTTACTCTGTATCTAACCCGTGCTGTACCTGCCCTGGGAGTGTTTGATGGGACAGTGTAGAGGAAGCTTTACTCTGTATCGATCCTGTGCTGTACCTGCCCTGGGAGTGTTGGTTGGGACAGTGCAGAGGGAGCTTTGCTCTGTATCGATCCTGTGCTGTACCTGCCCTGGGAGTGTTGGTTGGGACAGTGTAGAGGGAGCTTTACTCTGTATCTAACCCGTGCTGTACCTGCCCTGGGAGTGTTTGATGGGACAGTGTAGAGAGAGATTTACTCTGTATCTAACCCGTGCTGTACCTGCCCCGGGAGTGTTTGATGGGACAGTGTAGAGAGAGATTTACTCTGTATCTAACCCGTGCTGTACCTGCCCCGGGAGTGTTTGATGGGACAGTGTAGAGAGAGATTTACTCTGTATCTAACCCGTGCTGTACCTGCCCCGGGAGTGTTTGATGGGACAGTGTAGAGAGAGATTTACTCTGCATGGCAAGCATGACGTATGAAGAGAGATGGGGTCGATTTGGCTTGAATTCGCTAGAGTTTAGAAGAATGAGAGTGGATCTCACTGAAACTTATAAAATTCTAACAGCACTAGACAGACTAGATGCAGGAAGGATGTTCCCGATGGCAGGGGAATCCAGAACCAGGGGTCACAGTCTAAGGATAACGGGTAAGCCATTTAGGACTGAGATGCAGAGGAATTTCTTCACCCAGAGATTGGTGAACCTGTGGAATTTTCTACACAGATGGCAGTTGAGGCCAATTCACTAAATATATTCAAGAAGGAGTTAGATATATTTCTTAAGGCTAAAGGGATCAAGGGATATGGGGAGAAAGCAGGGACAGGGTACTGAATTTGGATGATCAGCCATGATCTCATTAAATGGCGGAACAGGCTCGAGGGGCCGAATGGCTTAATCCTGCTCCTATCTTCTATGTTTCTATGTTTCTATGCATCTAACCCGTGCTGTACCTGACCTGGGAGTGTTTGATGAGACAGTGTTGAGGGAGCTTTACACTGTATCTAAATCATTCTGTAACTGCCCTGGGAGTGTTTGATAGGACAGTGTAGAGGGAGATTTAACCTGTAGCTAACCTGTGCTGTACCTGCCCTAGGAGTATTTTAAGGGACAGTGTAGAGGGAGCTTTACTCTGTATCTAACACGTGCTGTACCTGCCCTGGGAGCGTTTGATGACACAGTGTAGAGTGAGATTTACTCTGTATCTTACCTGTGTTGTTTCTGCCCTGGGAGTGCTTGATGGGACAGTGTAGAGGGAGCTTTACTCTGTATCTAACCCGCGCTGTACCTGCCCTGAGAGTGTTTGATGGGACAGTGTAGAGGGAGCTTTACTCTGTATCAAACATGTGCTGTTCCTGCCCTGGGAGTGTTTGATGGGACAGTGTAGAGGGAGCTTTACTCTGTATCTAACCCATGCTGTACCTGCCCTGGGAGTGTTTGATGGGACAGTGTAGAACGAGCTTTATTCTGTATCTAACCTGTATTGTACCTGCCCTGGGAGTATTTGATGGGACAGTGTAGAGCGAGCTTTATTCTGTATCTAACATGTAATGTATGTACCTTTAAGGGAGAGAACTACTTTTTACAGCTCCTGTATACTGTAGTACCGGCAGTGACCACACCTGTATATAAACCCTGAGTAGAGATCTGTACATTTAGTTCTAGAGTAACCCTCATTCAGTAAACACCTGTTGAATCATTCCCTGCAGTCTGTTGTCTGATTATTGAAGGACACAACATTAAGATACACGGATCCAACATTGGCGACGTGGCAGATTCGAACCTACCTGCAACTCTGCATCACCTCCCAGGGATTCACTCCTGGAGAACAGTGGAAGGAGGTCGAGTCCAGAAGCACGGGCGTCGACCACAGGCAACCGCCCAGTCATCCAGCGGAGATTTGAGCATCGCAGGGGAGGCTGTCGAGAGCCAGGCTTGGCTTTGCAGTCACGGTGGTCCAGCGAAACGGGCTGGCAACAGGTACTGCGCAGACCCTTCCCGGGCAGCGGCGGGCTAGAGCCCGACCGATTGGCACAGAAAAAGGCCGAGCAGCGTCGACGGGGGAGAGAGAGAGGGCAGAGCACACAGGGCGCAGCCGGTGTTCAGGACCGAGCGGCGTCAACGGGGGAGAGAGGCGAGAGAGTGCAGAGTGCAGCCGGTGTTCAAGGGCCGAGCAGCGTCAACGGGGGAGAGAGAGAGGGCAGAGCGCACAGGGCGCAGCCGGTGTTCAGGACCGAGCGGCGTCAACGGGGGAGAGAGACGAGAGAGAGCAGAGCGCAGCCGGTGTTCAAGGGCCGAGCAGCGTCAACGGGGGAGAGAGGCGCGCAGGAAAACGCAAGGCGCTTCCATTGCCACGAGGACTGCAGAGAGCGGCGTTGGCAGCAGCGCAGGAGCAGCGCACGAAACCCACAGGGCATCGCCATTTGCCACGAGGACCGCCGAGAGCGGCGTTGGCAGCAGCGCGGGAGACGCCATTTTAAGCCGCAGCAGGGAAGAAAGGAAAGCGCGGGAGACGTCATTTTAAGCCAGTCTAACCACACCCAAAAATGCCGAAGAGTGGCAGTATCACAGCGTTCGACAATGAAGTCGAAGATTGGATGACATATGTCGAACGCATAGAAGTATACTGCAAGGCGAATGAAGTGCCAGATGACAAGAAAGCGCTGGTATTGTTGAATTCAATGGGTGCAAAAACGTATGGCTTACTACGAAACCTAGTAACCCCTGAGAAGCCAGTAGATAAGGATTTTGAAAACATAGTGTCAATCCTACAGGACCACTTAAACCCCACACCGCTGCTGATAGCAGAAAGATTTAAGTTTCACAAAAGGAACCAGCATAAAGCTGAAAGTAATGCTGAGTATTTAACGGAACTGCGCAAGCTATCGAAACACTGCCAGTTTGGAACGGGACTAGCAGATACTTTAAGGGACAAGTTTGTGTGTGGGCTTCAAAGTGAAGGAACCCAGAAACGGCTTCTATCAGAAAAGGATCTTACGTTGGACAAGGCTTTCAGCATTGCAGTATCACATGAAGCAGCAGCACGGGGCGCTGCAGAGATACAACGGAGACCGCAAGAATATGGCACAAATGAAATGTCATACGGAACAGTGAAGTGCTATCGCTGCGGCAGAACAACACACGACCATAATGATTGCTGGTTCAAGGACAAAGTGTGCAGACAGTGTGGAAAAGTAGGACACATAGCAAGAGTCTGCAGGTCGGGAAAGAAAACCAGCAGCAAGAAATCTCCACAGGAGAAGTACAAGAAGGTACATAAGGTGACGGAGAGTAGTTCAGACGAACAGAAGAGTGATACAGACTCCGGAAGCAAGGAGCTGGGTTGTCTGAAACTACATAATGTGATCAAAACGGAGGATCACCAAACTATCTGGGTCACGCTCAAGATAGCAGGAGTCCAAGTGAAAATGGAATTGGACACAGGATCAGCCCTAACAGTCATAAGCCGAAGGGACTACAAGCGGCTATTCTCACATATACCCTTGAGAGATACAAAGATTGTCTTGAAGACGTACACGGGGCAAAAAGTCTACCCCAAAGGAAAAATAAGGGTGAACGTTATATATGACAGCAAGGAAACACCAAAAATGCACCTATATGTATTGCCAGATGGAGGCCCACCACTACTAGGACGTGAATGGATCCGGAAGATACAGCTAGATTGGCATTCCATACAGGCACTGACTGTGGCTTACAAAAAGGACGACGACGTCACACCTGGGCAACTGTCAAAGATCCTAACTGACGTGAAAGAAGTGTTCCAGCAAGGACTCGGAACACGAAAAGGCATGACAGCGATGATTAAAATTGAAGAAAACGCAAGGCCAAAATTTTTTAAGGCCAGACCGGTACCTTATGCGATCCGCCCAGCCGTCGAAGCAGAGCTGGAGAGTCTGGAACATTCAGGTGTACTGTCCAAGGTAGACTGGAGCGAGTGGGCTACACCCATCGTCCCTGTGATGAAAAAGTCGTTGAGCAACGCGCCTGGGGAACCAAGGAAGGTTCGCATCTGTGGGGACTTTAAGGTAACAGTGAACCCGGTCCTTCACACCGTACAATATCCACTTCCGCGGATTGAAGATATTTTCGCCTCGCTATCTGGAGGGAAACGCTTCACTAAGATTGATCTGGCCCAGGCATATCTGCAAATGGAGGTAGAAGAAGCATCAAAAAATACCTCACAATCAACACCCATAAAGGTCTCTACCAATACAACCGGCTGGTATTCGGGGTAGCATCAGCTCCGGCTATTTGGCAGAGGGCAATGGAACAAGTCCTGCAAGGGATCCCAGGGACCCAGTGTTATTTGGACGACATCCTGGTCACGGGCGAAAATGACAGTGATCACCTCGCCAACCTGGAGCAGGTGCTCACTAGATTGCAGGAATATGGACTCCGAGCTAACCGCCCCAAATGTGAGTTTTTTAGAAAACAGATCTCGTATTGTGGCCACGTTATCGATAAAGAGGGGTTACATAAGTCCCCAGAGAAGATTGAGGCAGTAGTCAAGGCTCCAGCACCGGAAAATGTGTCACAACTGAGGTCGTTCCTCGGGCTGGTAAACTACTACCATAAGTTCTTGCCAAATTTGTCTACAATACTACACCCACTGAACACCCTACTGCAAACTGGGGTGCCATGGAAGTGGAGTGACGAATGTAGACGAGCTTTCCAGAAGAGCAAAACACTAATCACATCGAAAGAGGTATTGGCCCATTACAACCCGGCATTACCAATTCGGTTGGCATGTGATGCGTCACCCTACGGCATTGGAGCGGTGCTGTCGCACAAATTCTCGGACGGCTCAGAGAGGCCAATAGCCTTTGCGTCACGATCACTAACCTCAGCCGAGCGTAACTACGCCCAGATTGACAGGGAGGCCCTCAGCCTAGTGTGGGGAGTGAAAAAGTTCAATCACTATCTGCACGGGCAGAAGTTCACCTTGCTGACTGACCACCAACCACTTGTCTCCATCTTTAATCCAAAGAAGGGCGTTCCAGTGATGACTGCGCAACGGCTACAAAGATGGTCCCTTTTTCTAGGGGCGCACCAATATGAAATCGAGTATAAGGGCACGAAACAGCATGGAAACGTTAATGGGCTATCACGCCTGCCACTGCCTACTGCGGAGGAAGCACCAGCAGTGGATCCTGTCGAAATATTTCATTTGACTATAGTTGAATGCTTGCCAGTAACTAACGCTGGTATAGAGAAGGAGACCCGAAATGACCCGACACTGTCTCGGGTATATGATTTGACGGTGAAGGGATGGCCAGCACCTGGCGAGTCACTGTTGCCAGCATTCTCACCCAGAAGAGAACAGCTGTCAGTATGCCAGGGGACCTTGATGTGTGGATCCCGAGTGGTAATTCCACCCAAGTTAAGGGAGAGAGTGCTCAATGAGCTTTACGAAGGTCATCTTGGAGGGGTGAAAATGAAAAGGCTTATGTGTGGTGGCCAGGGATCGATCAGCAAATCGAGGACCTGACAAAGAGCTGCTCAGGGTGCCAGAAGGTCCAAAATACACCACCACATGCCCCTCTACACCCATGGGAGTGGCCCTCATCTCCATGGCAACGGGTGCATAGTGATATTGCTGGTCCATTCATGGACTCAATGTTTTTAATAGCCGTGGATGCGCACTCTGATGTGCCTTCAATAACTCAAAGACAAGTTTAAGGATTCAACTAAAGGCTTTTAATCACTAAGAACATTGCAGCATTACAGGTCTTCCCACATCGGGTTCGTCTGGTAGGAATGACTCATACAGCTTTTGAGACCTTTTTTATGGCAAAAGACAGGGGCGTAGCCAATACACACAATAGGAACAAAAGGGGGCGGTTCACACAATACAAGCAGGTAAAACACATGGGCTGATGAAGGCATATATTTCATCACATTCACCCCTTCTACAGATTTAGTCTGTCCGGGGGTGTGATAGTCCTTCCTGAATGTCGCAACAGTACCTCGGGTTCCGACCGGGAGTCCGTGGTGCCCTCCTGGGCATACCCATGTGCTGGGGTTGTTGCAGGTACTGCTGGGGGTGGTGAGGATACCTCTGGGGATGGTGGAGGTTCTTCTGGGGGTGGTGGTGATGGGTCGTCGTCGTCGCTTCCTGCCGAGGCGAGGCCCTTTATGGACACGGTGTGTTCACGCCCGTCGGCGTGCTTGACGTACGCGTACTGTGGGTTTGCGTGGAGTAGGTGTACTGCCTCCACGAGGGGATCCGTTTGGTGGCCCCTCACGTGCTTCCGTAACAGGACTGTCCCTGGGGTGGAGAGCCACGAGGGTAGGGATACTCCTGAGGTTGATTTGCGGGGAAAAACTAACATCTTCTCGTGGGGAGTGGCGTTAGTAGCAGTACACAGTAGCGACCTTATCGAGTGGAGTACGTCTGGGAGGACCTCCTGCCAGCGGGAGGTGGGGAGGCCTTTAGACCTTAGTGCTAAGGTGACCGCCTTCCACACTGTCGCGTTCTCCCTCTCCACTTGCCCATTAACCCGGGGGTTATAACTAGTGATCCGACTCGTGGCTATCCCCTTCGACAGCAGGTATTGGCGCAGTTCATCGCTCATGAACGACGCCCCCCTGTCAGTGTGGATGTAGTTAGGCATGCCGAACGTGCAAAACAGGTTGCCGAGGCACTTGATGACCGTGGCACTGGTCATATCTGGGCAGGGGTAGGCGAATGGGAAGCGGGAGTACTCGTCCACAATGTTGAGAAAGTACACATTGCGGTCGGTGGAGGGGAGTGGTCCCTTGAAATCTAAGCTCAGGCGCTCGAATGGCTGTGTAGCTTTGATCAGGTGGGCTCGGTCGGGCCTGAAAAAACGGGGCTTGCATTCCGCACAAGTGCGGCAGTCCCTGGTCATAGACCGGACCTCCTCGATGGAATAGGGCAGGTTACGGGATTTTATAAAGTGGAATAGCCGGGTGACCCCCGGGTGGCAGAGGCCATTGTGGAGGCCCTGTAGCCTGTCCCCCTGGATGCTGGCACACATCCCTCGTGATAGGGTGTCGGGGGATTCGTTGAGGGCCCCCGGTCTATATATTATGTCGTACTCAAACGTGGAGAGTTCGATCCGCCACCTGAGAATTTTGTCGTTCTTGATCTTCCCCCTCTGTTTGTTGTTAAACATGAAGGCTACCGACCGCTGGTCGGTAAGCAGGGTGAAGCGTTTGCCGGCTAGGTAGTGCCTCCAGTGTCGCACTGCCTCCACTATGGCCTGGGCCTCCTTCTCTACCGAGGAGTGCCTGATCTCGGGCCCTTGGAGGGTTCTTGAGAAAAAGGCTACGGGCCGCCCATCCTGGTTAAGGGTGGCTGCTAAAGCAAAGTCAGACGCATCGCTTTTGACCTGGAAAGGGATGTTTTCGTCCACTGCCCGCAGTGCGGCCTTCTCAATGTCGTGTTTAATGCTGTTGAAGGCGGCGTGGGCCTCGGCCGTGAGCGGGAAGGACGTTGATTTCAGGAGGGGACGGGCCTTGTCGGAATAATTGGGGACCCATTGGGCGTAATAGGAGAAGAACCCCAGGCACCTTTTCAGGGCCTTGGGAGTGTTTGGTAGGGGTAGCTCCCGTAGGGGGCGCAATCAGTCGGGGTCCGGACCGATTTCCCCGTTTTCCACCATGCAGCCCAGGATACAGAGGTGCGTGGTGCTAAAGACACACTTATCCTCGTTGTAGGTGAGATTGAGTCTGAGGGCGGTTTTCAGAAATCTCGCGAGGTTCGAGTCGTGGTCTTGCTGGTCATGGCCGCAGATGGTGACGTTGTCTAGGTATGGGTAAGTGGCTGTTAACTGGTTCTCATCAACCATGCGGTCCATCTCCCGCTGGAAGACCGAGACTCCGTTCGTTACCCCAAAGGGGACTCTGAGGAAGTGGTAGAGGCGTCCGTTCGCCTCGAAGGCGGTGTATGGACGGTCCTCCGGCCTAATGGGGAGCTGGTGGTATGCCGATTTTAGGTCGATGGTGGAAAACACCTGGTATTGTGCGATTTGGTTAACCATATCCGCTATGCGGGGCAGAGGGTAGGCGTCTAGCTGGGTGAATAGATTAACCGTCTGGCTATAATCTATCACCATCCGCTTCTTTTCGCTACCCTTAACTACTACTACCTGGGCGCGCCACGGGCTGGTACTGCATTCGATGATACCTCCCGCTTGAGCCTTTCTACTTCAGACGCAATGAACCGTCTGTCCTCCCAGCTGTACCGCCTACTCTTGGTCGCTATGGGTCGCCAGTTGGGTGCGAGGTTGGCGAACAGAGAGGGCGGCTTGACCTTCAGGGTAGCCAGACCGCACACTGTGAGGGGTGGGTGGGACCCACCGTAGGTAAGCGTGATACTTTGGTGGTGGCACTGGAAGTCCAGACCCAAGATCACGCTCACACAGAGATCTGGCATTATCAATAGTTTAAAATCTCTGTAATCATTGCCTTTTACCGACAACATAACCGCGCAGAAACCTGTAATTTTTGAGGTATGAGTCTTATTGGCCATGGCGATTTTGCCCTGTGTGGGGACTATCGTTAGTGAAAGTCGTTTTACCAGGCTAGGATGAATAAAGCTTTCGGTGCTCCCGCAGTCAATCAAGCATTTAACCTTGTTCCCGTTTACCTCTATGCCCATCATCGATTTAGACAACGGATGCGGCCTGGATTGATCCACTGTGATCGAGGCCACCAGTGGGTCCTGGAGGTCCGTGTAGTTGGGGCAAGATGGTGGACTCCATGAGGGTGGACAAGATGGCTTCCAAGATGGCCGCTCCCACGGCGCGCACGCAGCGATGGTGGAGTTGGAGGCGGGGTTCCCTCTGCAGACTTTGCTGAAGTGTCCTTTCTTCCCGCATTTAAAACAGGTGGTGCCCTTCGCTGGGCACAGATGCCTGGAGTGTTTGTCCTGGCCGCAGAAGTAGCATTTCGGGCCCCGATGCATCGCGGCAGTAGTGGGGCTCCTGGGTGGAGGCTGGGGCTCCGATGGTGCTGGGCTGGCCTGAGACCTGGGAGGTGAAGATGGCTTCCAAGATGGCGGCCCCCACGGCGCGCACGAGGCGGAGTGGGCCGCGTGGCCTGGGGAGCAGGATTCCGAGTTCTTCTGGGCCATATCCAGCGATCGTGCTATATCTATAGCCTGTTTTAAGTCCAGTCCCTCCTTTTCAAACAGTTTCTGCCGAATGTAATTTGAACTGAGGCCCGCAATAAGGGAGTCTCGAATCAGCTCCTCCGTGTACACGATGGCAGACACGGCCTTACAGTTACAGTCTCTGCCCAGTACTTTTAGGCTTATTATAAAGTCCTCTAGTGACTCACCATGCCGCTGCGTGCGAGTAGTCAGAAGATGCCTGGCGTACACCTCGTTTATTGGCCGCACGTAGTGGGCCTTCAGAATGGTGCAGGCATCCCCGTAGCTGGTGGCATCTTGGATGAGAGGGGAGACCCGATGGCTCACCCAGTTTCGCAGGATTCCCAGTCTCATGTCTCCGGTAGCGGTTGCGGCTGCGATGGTGGTGGATGAGTTTGCAATGAAAAATTCGAAGCATTGGAACCAGTGTCCGAACTGTGTGGCTGCGTCTGAGGCATGGGGGTCCAGATCCAAGCGCTCTGGTTTCAGGAGTCGATCCATCCTGGTGTTTTAGTGATTAAAATTGATGTGCCTTCAATAACTCAAAGACAAGGGCCTAGAAATTCGGTTGGCTTTGCGCCCAGTTTTCGCCCAAAGAGGGCTTTTGCGCCACTTGTTAAACTTCCCCCGATATTCAGCGGTGCGGTAATGGCGGCATTAGCCAGTAGCACTGCGCCGCCACCGATGACGTCATCGGTGTGCGCAGTGCCCCGCTACTGCCCCGCTACCGGCCCGACCGCCATATTGAGTTGTGGCCGCCTCTTCCGCGGCGGCCGCAAACAGCGACCAGAAAACGGGGCCTACCTGATGCGGTAGTGGGGCGAGTTAAGGCGGAGGTGCGGCCGGCCGCTTTTTCGGCGGCCGCCTGCCCGCACCTCCTTCCCCGGCCTCCTCCACCCCCCCCCCGTGGCATTGCCGGCTGTTTTCCGGGAGCCCGGCACTTCTCCGTGGTGCCGGGCTCATTTGCCGGCACTAGCGAGCGGCGATCGCGCTGTTGCAGGCACCTCCCCCTTAAGAGAGGGAGGAAGGCCTGCAGTACCGCAGCCTGCCGCTCCGCAGCGGGTGGCGCTGCGGCACTTAGCGCGCCGATATTCAGTTTCAGCGCCCCAAGCGGGGGCGCCAAAACCCTTGATTTGCGGCCAGCTTCGACTTGGGGCGCTGAAACTGAATATCCGGCGGGCGCAAGTGGCTCCGCGCGCAGCGATAATTTCTGGCCGCAAGCGAGCTGGCCGCCCCAAAGTCAATTTCTAGCCTAAGGAGTTTAAGGATTCAACTAAAGGCTTTTAATCACTAAGAACATTGCAGCATTACAGGTCTTCCCACATCGGGCTCGTCTGGTAGGAATGACTCATACAGCTTTTGAGACCTTTTTTATGGCAAAAGACAGGGGCGTAGCCAATACACACAATAGGAACAAAAGGGGGCTGTTCACACAATACAAGCAGGTAAAACACATGGGCTGATGAAGGCATATATTTCATCACACACTCCAAATGGCCTGAGGTCATCAAAATGTCCTCCACCACCACGGAGAAAACTATTGCAGTCCTACGGAACATTTTTGCCAGGAACGGCTTGCCAGAACAGATTTGCTCCGACAACGGACCATAGTTTGTGTCCGAAGAGTTCTGGAGGTTCTTGAAAAAGAATGGGGTAAGGCATTACACATCCGCCCCGTATCATCCAGCCACAAATGGATTGGCTGAGAGGTTCGTACAAACCTTTAAGAAGGCAATAAAGGCTATGTACAATGACAACATTCCGCTGCAGCACAAGGTGGACAATTTCCTGTTCGCCTACCGGAATGCGACACATGCAGTCACCAACCAGGCCCCAGCCATGATATTCTTTAACCGAAGGTTAAGATCTCGCCTGGATTTGCTCAGACCAAACGTATGAAGAGATGTTGAGAGTAAGCAATTCCAGCACATCCATGAGAAGCCAACAAGGAGCTTCAATGTAGGGCAACCAGTCTTGGCCTGCGACTACCGAACAGAAAAATGGCAGCCAGGAACAATATGCACACGGCAGGGCCCACTAATGTACACAGTGGACGTTGGGGAGAGCATCGTGAGATGCCAGGCTGACCAGATCCTAGAGTCACAGGAACAAGTCAACCCCATGCCTCGCCCATACGTACCTGGTGATGAACCCGACGTACAAGTCGCATTTACCCCAGAAACAGTAGCATCGGAAGCTGATGAACCAACCGACGACAGGGGGCCAGGATCGCCTCCGCGCCAAGAGCAAGACACTCGGGAAAGGCGCTATCCAGAAAGGATCAGGAAGCCTCCCCAAAGACTGAATTTATAAATAGACTATTTTCAGCTAATGTTGCATGTTAAAAGTGTTAATTGTAATTAGTTTGATATTTAATTGTTAAATGAGTGTTATGGTACTGTTAATCTAAAAGGGGAGGAATTGTAATGTATGTGCCTTTAAGGGAGAGAACTACTTTATACAGCTCCTGTATACTGTAGTACCGGCAGTGACCACACCTGTATATAAACCCTGAGTAGTGATCTGTACAGTTAGTTCTAAAGTAACCCTCATTCAGTAAACACCTGTTGAATCGTTCCCTGCAGTCTGTTGTCTGATTATTGAAGGACACAACATTAAGATACACGGATCTAACATAACACGTGCTGTACCTGCCCAGCAAGTGATTGATGGGACAGTGTAGTGGAAGCTTTACTTTGTATCTAACCCGTGCTGTACCTGCTTTGAGAGTCTTTGGTTGGACAGTGTAGAGGGAGATTTACTCTGTGGCTAACCTATGCTGTACCTGCCCTGGGAGTGTTTGATGGGACAGTGTAGAGGGAGCTTTACTCTGTATCTAACCCGTGCCGTACCTGCCCTGGGAGTGTTTCATGGGACAGTGTAGAGGGAGCTTTACTCTGTATCTAACCCGTGCCGTACCTGCCCTGGGAGTGTTTGATGGGACAGTGCAGAGGGAGCTTTACTCTGTATCTGACCCGTGCTGTACCTGTGCTGGGAGTGTTTGATGGGACAGTGTAGAGCGAGCTTTACTCTGTATCTAACCTGTGTTGTTCCTGCCTGGGAGTGCTTGATGGGACAGTGAAGAGGGAGCTTTTCTCTGTTTCTGACCCTTGCTGCAACTGCCCTGGGAGTGTTTGATGTGACAGTATAGAGGGATCTTTACTCTGTATCCGAACCCTGGGGGTGTTACGATGGGACAGTGTAGAGGGAGCTTTACTCTGTATCTAACCCGTGCTCAACCTGCCCTGGGAGTGCTTGATGGGACAGTGTAGAGGGAGATTTACTCTTTCTAACCTGTGTTGTACATGTCCTGCGAATATTTCATGGGTCAGTGTAGAGGGAGCTTTGCTCTGTATCTAACCTGTGTTGTACCTGCCCTGGGAGTATTTGATGGGACAGTGTAGAGGGAGCTTTACTCTGTATCTAACCTGTGTTGTACCTGCCCTGGGAGTATTTGATGGGACAGTGTAGAGGCAGCTTTACTCTCTGTCTAATCCGTTCTGTACCTGCCCTGGAAGTGTTTGATGGGACAGTTTTGAGGGAGCTTTACTGTATATCTAACTCATGCTGTACCTGCCCTGGGATTGTTTGACGGGACAGTGTAGAGGGAGCTTTATTCTGTACCTAACTCATGCTCTACCTGCCCTGGGAGTTTTTGATGGGACAGTGTAGAGGCAGCTTCACTCTGTATCTAACCCGTGCTGTACCTGCCCTGGGAGTGTTACGATGGGACAGTGTAGAGGGAGCTTTACTCCGTATCTAACCTGTGTTGTAACTGCCCTGGGACTGTTTGATGGGCCTCTGTTGAAGGAGTTTTACTGTGTATCTAACCCGTGCTATACATGCCCTGGGAGTGTTTGATGGGACAATGTAGAGGCAGCTTCATTCTGCATCTAAACCGTGCTGTACGTGCCCTGGGATTGTTTGATGGGAATGTGTCGTGGAAACTTTACTCTGTATCTGAGCCGTGCTGTACCTGCCCTGGGACTGTTTGATGGGACTGTGTCGAGGGAGCTTTACTCTGTATCTAAGCCGTGCTGTACATGCCCTGGGAGTGTTACGATAGGACACTGTAGATGGAGCTTTATTCTGTATCTGAACTGTGCTGTACCTGCCCTGTGAGTGTTTGATCGGACAGTTTAGATGGTGCTTTGCTCCGTATTTTACCTGTGTTGTACCTGCCCTGGGGGTCTTTTTTGGGACAGTGTAAAGTGGGTTTTACTCTTTATCTTGACCCGTGATGTACCTGGCCAGGGTGTGTTTGATGGGACAGTGCAGAGCGAGCTTTACTCTGTATCTAACCCGTGCTGTCCCTGCCCTGGGAGTGCGTAATGGGACAGTGTAGAGGGAGCTTTACTCTGTATCTGACCCGTGCTGCACCTGTCCTGGGAGTGTTTGATGGGACAGTGTAGAGGGAGCTTTACTCTGTATCTAACCCGTGCTGTACTTGCCCTGGGAGTGTTTGATGGGGACAGTGTAGAGGGAGCTTTACTTTGTATCTAACCCGTGCTGTACCTGCCCTGGGAGTGTTTGATGGGACAGTGTAGAGGGAGCTTTACTCTGTATCTAACCTGTGCTGTACCTGCCCTGGGAGTGTTTGATGGGACAGTGTAGAGAGAGCTTTACCCTGTATCTAACCCGTGCTGTACCTGCCCTGGGAGTGTTTGGTGGGACAGTGTAGAGGGAGGTTTACTCTGTATCTAACCCGTGCTGTACCTGTCCTGGGAGTGTTTGATGGGACAGTGTAGAGGGAGCTTTACTCTGTATCTAACCCGTGCTGTCCCTGTCCTGGGAGTGTTTGATGGGACAGTGTAGAGGGAGCTTTACTCTGTATCTGACCCGTGCTGTACCTGCCCTGGGAGTGTTTGATGGGACAGTGTAGAGGGAGCTTTACTCTGTTTCTAACCCATGCTGTACCTGTCCTGGGAGTGTTTGATGGGACAGTGTAGAGGGAGCTTTACTCTGTATCTAACCCATGCTGTACCTGCCCTGGGAGTGTTTGATGGGACAGTGTAGAGGGAGCTTTACTCTGTATCTAACCCGTGCTGTACCTGGCCTGGGAGTGTTTGATGGGACAGTGTAGAGGGAGCTTTACTCTGTATCTAACCCGTGCTGTACCTGCCTGGGAGTATTTGCTGGGACAGTGTAGAGGGAGCTTTACTCTGTATCTAACCCATGCTGTACCTGCCCTGGGAGTGTTTGATGGGACAGTGTAGAGGGAGCTTTACTCTGTATCTAACCCGTGCTGTACCTGGCCAGGGTGTGTTTAATGGGACAGTGCAGAGGGAGCTTTACTCCTAACACTCGGTACCTTATGTGGGAATGTGATTTTTTTCCATCATTGATACTTAGATTATTGTGCATACAATTCACAGGATCCATCCCCAGCCCCTTTGAAAAGGGTCCTCCTGTCTTACTAATACTGCTGATTGAAATGTTGCTCTTGCTGTTCTTCCAGGTGATTGTGTGGGGTGATTATGGTCGGCTGGACCACAAGTATTTCATGGGAATGGCCCAAATCCTGTTGGAGGAGCTCGACCTTTCCACCCTGGTTACTGGCTGGTACAAACTTTTCCCCACTTCGTCTCTCGTGGACTCCACAGTGGCTCCAATCACTCGCCGCCTCTCTCAGTCTTCGCTAGACAGTGGCTCAGGCCCAGCCGGCCATTAAAGGTCTCAGACGACAGGACCAGAACGAGTGCATATCATCAGAACGCCAAGAGGTGGCTGTAAATACTGTACGTGCAATTCAACCAACCGCTGCTATTGCTAGTCTTTGTCATTTTATTTATTTTCATTGACCTTGGAAGTATAAGTAACCGCTGCAATCATGTGCACTCATTCAAGTAGCTGGGGAAGTAGCTTTTGTATGTTGGAGGGAGATTGTGCAGCAGAGAGCCTTCCCCCACAGCAGTTTGAAGACAAACCTTCCTGTTTCTGATAGCACACACAAGACAACTAAACCCACCAAAACCTGAAGAATTTGGCAACAATCACCTTAAACAGGCAAAGGGATGGTCAGGGGAAGCCATGATATTCAGACTGTAGCGAAAACGACCCCAGGAGTAGATTGATCGGCAGATGTCGCTCTGCACTCTGTCACCACTGCTATCAGGTTTCCTTACTGGGTTACACGGCTCCCTGTTGTTGTCAAGAAGCCCCAGCCAGATCCAATTCCTTTGGCTTTACTCATAAGACTATTGCGCGTTTGCTTCAATTTAATGCGTTCGGAATGTCCCTGTAATGGTTCTCTCTCAGAAATGGTGGAAGATGTTGGCATTTCGGCCACTTAGCAAGTGTGTTGACCCTTCTTACCAGGACAGTATTCCTTCTTGACCCCGCATTGTTTCAAGTAACAATCCCACGATCCCAACTAAGCCTTACCAAATGTCTCTGAGCATGAGTACCCTCCTATCGAATGAGGTATGAGAAGGCATGTTGAATACCTTTGTATCCTTTGCACTGGCACAGACACCCGTCCTTTGGCACCCTGAACCCTGATAACCAGCTATGTTTCACCCTCCTACAGACTTCCAACAGGCTACTGAGGTAAGATCTCAGGCACGACAAAGCACAGAGCTTATTCCAGGCGCTGCGCTCTCAATGAAGTTGTCATGGCTTGACTGAGACCTAGTGCACAGTCCCAGCCAACCCAGCAATCTCTTCCTCTATTTCCCACTCCTTCTCATTGCATCCTAGAAAATACGCAACAATGGACTTTTGCATGTTCTTTCCATCTTAAACTTTGTTGACTTCAAAAGAATACACGCTGCAATAGTGTATGTTCTGGAGATATGGAACTCTGACCAATGGATTTTGGCGACAGGCAGCCAAGGAATCAGAAGGGCTACTGTTTTTTTTTCTTCAATGAGCTGCACTGTGGGCCTTAGATCCAGAAAATCTCCCAAACTGTCGGTCAAACACAGGGATATTACTTAGCGCTGTCTGTTCAAAAGATACTGAAACCAGCCTTGTTCCAAGTAACGCAAAAGTTCCAAGAGAGTGAAGATACCTCTCGTGCTGTGATTCAGGCCCAGTCACAAACACTGCCCGCCCCACATGCCCCAGAAATGAGCTATTCCAATCACGGACTAGCCAATGAAGAAACAGACCTGGAGCCATTCCGACCCAGGGGAGAAACTAAAAGTTCATGTTAGCAAATTGTTAAAAACATTCTAAATCAGTGTCAGTTTCCTCAGTGGCGATAATGAGGCCAGACTGGAGAGTTCACTGGGAGCTGAAGAGATGGTGCAACCTGCACCCACGAACATACCAGGGGCAATGGATTTCACAGCACCCTAAAAGATGAGAAATTGGACACTTCATGTTACCCAGCGTCTTTCAGGAAGACGTGGGCCTAGATCTGGCCAATGGCTGTCAACCTTCACCATCTGCGGATCCGAAAGGAACAAGGGCCATAATGACTATTAACGGTGGGTCTCTGAGAACCGTGAGGTAAAGTGAAAGGTGATTGGACACCACCAATAAAAAAAGAAACTGGAATAAGACATAAAATCTCAAAGGTAAGCACTTTATGGTTTTGCAGCTGCTCACACTCACCTCCTGTGGAAATCCATGAAGAACTTGAATGGCATCATTGATGAGGAATTCAAGGATCCAAAGATCCAGTTCCCTTCCTCCACCTTCACCTTCAAGATTCCATGGACTCAGAGACTTGACAATGGGCCAACTGATAAGGTACGATTAAATGTGATATTTTGTGTAATTATGGCAGAAATGTAGCACTGTCACTCATGTAGCTGTGATCTCAGCATGTTTTCACATCACTGCAAAAGAGCACGGCCAACTCAGTGTTGGTTCTTGGATCTAAAAGAGGAAAGGTGGACTATGTTAGGAGGTCTTTCTGGCCAAGACACGATGGACCATTGGCTGTTGTCTAAAACAGACCAACTATGAACTGAAGTCGCAAGTGTTTGGACAATTGGATAAATGTCAGGGGAGGTGGGGAATGGTTACCATTATCTGTCTTGCCAATGTTGAGGTGCTGCAGCACAGCAGGATAGACGACTCAATCATCAAAGGAAAACTGCATCCCTTGTTTCAAAAGATGTCCATGGTATTCACACGTTGATGGGAATCATTCTTCATCTAATGCATGGAAGCTGTTTTGTGCATTTTTCCCTGTAGCAAGGCTGGGACTGAAAACCAATTTTGTACGAGCACTGAGATGGTTTTTTAACAAGAAGAACTTTATGCAGTTTTATCATCAAATTAAGATCCAATTCATCAGATGTCTTACTGTTAAAAGGGCATTTCCTTCCTGTATAAGTAACGTGGTTTTACTATCAAACTGTCAGATGTCTCAACATTGGTTTGATATAATAATTAATGACTGTCTTGTAGAGTTTGGTCAGAATATGATGCACTTATTGTTAGCCTTGATTGCACTGTCTTTGTGAAGTATATAAAGTGCATTAAGCATCTCTATATTGTATATTAATGTGACATTTTCAATCAGAATGCTAACCGATAAAAAGAGACAAACCATCTTTTGGGGGCCTCCATCAGTGTTTGAAAAATAAATGTTCAATTGATGGGATGTTTAGCTTTCCAGCTTCATGAAATGTCGTTCTTCTTAATCTTCCGGAATTTTCTCGGCCCCACTCTCTTAAATGTGATGACTGCACTTTGTCCGGGTGTCTGAGCTCAGATAATGTTTTAGGACTGCTCCACAATGATGGGCATCACAGCTGATCCAGTTCCTGCCCTTCCCTGAACTCTGCACACCTTCACACCTTCTGGACCAAGTTCAACCCCCCTTCCTTTCTTAGGAACACCAAAGCTGGTTGGCATGTCTCCATTGTCACCCCACGAGATCAGCTAGCTTAGAATTGATCAGGGACCAAACCTGCCACCTCCCTGGTCTAGGTGCCTCAGATAGTCCATTGATCCACCGAAGCACAGGGGAGTTTGAAGTGGGCAGTGTAAGAATTGTTATGAAAGTAATGGAGCCCAGACATGCACCTAGGCCTCAACAAATGGAGCAGGCCCTGTCTGCCTCTCTAGCTTCAGTTGTGTCTGTTGACATTGTCTTGTTGTACAGAGCAGCACTGATCTGACCTCTCACCTAGGATCATCATGCAGAGAAAAAGTTGAGAAAATAATTTTTTAAAAACTTAAAATTTAAAAAAATGTTTTCTTCTCTCACTGTGATACGGATTTCATTGGAACCTTTTTTTCATTCATTCATGGGATGCGGGTGTCGTTGACAAGGCCAGCATTTATTGCTCATCTCTAGTTGCCCTTGAGAAGGCGATGGTGAGCCGCCTGCTAGAACCGCTGCAGTCCGTTTGGTGAAGGTGCTCCCACAGTGCTGTTAGGGAGGGAGTTCCAGGATTTTGACCCAGCGACGATGAAGGAACAGCCGATATATTTCCACGTCAGGATGGTGGGGAACTTGGAGGTGGTGGCGCTCCCATGCGCCTGCTGCCCTTGCACTTCTAGGTGTTAGAGGTCATGGGTTTGGGAGGTGCTGTCAAAGAAGCCTTGGTGAGTTGCTGCACGGCATCTTGTAGATGGTACACACTGCAGCCACGGTGTGCCGGTGGTGGAGGGAGTGAATGTTTAAGGTGGTGGATGGGGTACCAATCAAGCGGGCTGCTTTGTCCTGGATGGTGTCGAGCTTCTTGAGTGTTGTTGGAGCTGCACTCATCCAGGCAAGTGGAGAGTATTCCATTAGCATGGAAGTGGCGGGGCGGGGGGGGAGGGAGGACAAAAGATGGGGAATAAATTCAAGGGAAGAGAAAGCAGAACTGAGGTAGGGGGAGAACAAGACACTAACCCTTTCACAAGGCTTTTATGTTGAAATACATGATTCATATTTTCTACATATATTAAATGTCTAGATTTCTGCCATCTCTGCTTCTACTAAGTCATCCAGAGACCTTTAAAGAGTTTCAACTTGGCAACAAAAACTCTCAGGACAGTTCTTATTGTAATAACTGACCCAGAGGGTCTGTACTTCAATATGAGTGCATTACTGATCTGACCCGAGATTGAAAACTAGGAGGAGGGTTGCAAGGTATCAGAACCCAGGGTCCAAAACACTTAGATAAAGCGCTCAAGAAGAAATCAATGGGGGAAGGGAGAGGAGTCGTCTCAGGGGTTTAGGTTCCGATCCTAAACAGGATGGTGGGTTGAATCTCCTCTTTCCTGGGTCTGAGTCTTTTGGGAAAGGAGTTGTCACAGTCTTAATCCCGGTGGGTAGGCTCGAGTGTGTGGTGCAAAACTGCCTGATATTTGTTATGAATTGGCAATGGATAGATAAGATCATCAAGGGCATAACTGTCTGAGGATTGGGTTAAGAAATATTGATGGGCAGAGTAAAGGGGCCTTCACTCGGCACATGGCCATGATCTACCTAGTCCAGGGGTGCTTGATGGTGACACAAGACACAAAACTGGGAACAGATGCATCATTCCCCAACTGTCCCGCAGGGTCTGCCAAGAGATCTTTAATTCTTTTTATTTCTGACACCCACACAGACTGCAGCAGTTCAAGAAGGCGGCTCACCACCACCTTCTCAAGGGCAATTAGGGTTGGGCAATAAATGTTGGCCTTGCCAGCGACGTCCACATCCCATGAATGAATAAATCATTTTTTTTTAAATATTCGACAGGCAAATTGAATTGAACAAACAAGGAGGCGATACCCTTTTGCTGAACGTTATGGTATTATCAGCTGGGTTTCTCTGCAGCAGACCAGCACACCCTGCAAAATAGGCAACAGACTCAGCCAACTATTAGAATGGGTGCGTGGAGCTGCAATGGCTTTGACTGGCCTGTAAGAAATCTCCATTTCCCTGATCCTATCTTCCTTGGTGTTGATGCCATCAATACTGATGGTTAGCTGATTAATGAGGACGCAATCGTGGCTGATGGAAGGAATGGCTTCTCGATGGTCTATGCTCCCTCCTGCCTCCGCAGTCCCCCATACTGCTTTGCCTCTCCTCCAGATGGCCAATGGTGGCATTACCAAATATTGGGACTGGCATTTGAGCTCACCTGTTGCATTAACTCCAACCCGTTGTGATAACTTCGCAGAATAACTTCCCCAATGAAAAGGTCCATGTGTTGGTGTCTGAAGGAGGTTGCCTTTGTTGGTAGATGACATGAGCTTGAGAGGATCTCCAAGAGCATCATAGGATTCAGCAAGCATTGCTGTTTATCTGACTAAAATACATGATAGAATTTAACTCTCATCGGTATATGGACAGAGTGCAATGGTGATGGTTTTATCCAACAGTTTTTAATATTTACTTTCAACTATACACTGTTCCACTCCACCACTTGGCTGTAGATTTTAGGGTATGAGAGGAGAGTCTGTGTTAGAACTAAAATAAGGGCTTGAATTATTAAAGTCAAATCCCATACCTTTAGCATAGGGAAACTAAATTAAACAGGCTCTCTCTTCAAGTAATTTAATGTGCCTACAAATCAGATTTTAGTGAATGATTTCAATGTTGGCTGGAGACATTGGCTCTACCCCACCCTTGGAGAGAAGTGATCTGATGGTACGTTCAACCCCAGCACCTATTTGCATTCCATCACTTAGAGAGGCAAAGGCAAATCAAAACACGACTTCCAGATAAACCATGATAGTTAGGACTAACGTCAGGAAGCCCTGCACACAAAGAATGGCCAACATCTGGAATGCACCTCTGGGACCAGTAGTGAAGGGTGAAGTCTAGACTCACTTAAGAAACAGTTGGATACTGTGATGGGAGGAATGTATATTTCTCCAGATGAATGAGCTGAGGTAGGGTGCACCACCTTTCTTGTCCCTTCTTCTTAGGCAGTTCCTCGGAACCGAGGATGACTTGCTTCCACATTAAAAATGAGTTCTCAGGTGACTGATGAGTCCAATGCGGGACCTACAGTCTCTGTCACAGGTGGGGCAGACGGTGGTTGAAGGGGCGGGTGGGTGGGGTGCTTGGGTTGACGTGCGCTCCGCTCCCGGCGAAGAGACTCGAGGTGTTCAGCGCCTTCCCGGATGCTTCTCCTCCACTTTGTGCGGTCTTGGGCCAGGGATTCCCAGGTGTCGGTGGGGATGTTAGATTTTTTCACGGAGGCTTTGAGGGTGTCCTTGAAGCGTTTCCTCTGCCCACCTGGGGCTCTCTTGCCGTGCCGGAGCTCCGAGTAGAGCGCTTGTTTTGGGAGTCTCATATCGGGCATGCGGACAATGTGGCCCGTCCATCGGAGCTGATTGAGCGTGGTCAGAGCTTCGATGCTGGGGATGTTGGCCTGAGCAAGAACACTGACATTGGTGCGCCTATCCTGCCAATGGATTTGCAGGATCTTGCGGAGGCAGCATTGGTGGTACCTCTCAAGTGCTTTGAGGTGCCTGCTGTACATGGTCCATGTCTCTGAGGCATACAGCAGGGCAGGTATCACTGCTGCCCTGTAGACCATGAGCTTAGTGCCGGGTTTGAGGTCCTGGTCTTCAAACACTCTCTTCCTCAGGCGACCGAAGGCTGCACTGGCACACTGAAGGCGGTGTTGGACTTAGTCATCGATGTCTGCCCTTGTTGATAGTAGGCTCCCGAGGTATGGAAAGTGGTCCACGTTGTCCAAGGCCTTATCGTGGATTTTGATAATCGGGGGGCAGCACTGTGTGGCGGGGGCAGGTTGGTAGAGGACCTTTGTCTTACGGATGTTTAGTGTAAGGCCTATGCTCTCGTACGCTTCGGTGAAGGTGTTGACGATGGTTTGGAGTTTGACCTCCGAGTGAGCGCAGACACAAGCATTGTCTGCATACTGTAATTCGACGACAGAGGATGGGACGACCTTGGATCTGGACTGGAGGCGACGGAGGTTGAACAGTTTCCCGTTTGTTCTGTAAATTAGCTTCACTCCAGTGGGGAGCTTACTGAAGGTGAGATGGAGCATTGCAGCAAGGAAGATGGAGCGTTGGTGCGATGACACAGCCTTGCTTGACCCCGGTTCATACGTGAATTGGGTCTGTGGTGGAACCATTGGTCAGGATCACGGCTTGCATGTCGTCATGAAGCAGGCGGAGGATGGTGACAATCTTTTGAGGGCAGCTGAATTTGAGGACACTCCATAATCCCTCACGGTTGACAGTGTCGAAGGCCTTTGTGAGATCAAAGAAGGCCATGTACAGCGGTTGGTGCTGTTCCCTGCATTGCTCTTGTAATTGACGTGTGGTGAAGATCATGTCCATTGTGCCTCTTAGTGGGCGGAATCCACATTGCGACTCTGGGAGGAGCTCTTCAGCCATTGGGAGAAGGTGATTCAGGAGGATTCTTGCGATGACTGGTCTCTTGTTCACACCTCTCGTGGTGAAAGTTTTGGGAGCAGTCCCCTGCTGGTCTTAGATGAAGGGACCAGCATCTTATGTATGGTATTCTGTACATGGATGAATCTGTAACAAGGAATTATCTCCAAAGTGTTGGGTCACAGTTGCTTTTTCCTTTCTCCTATCCCATGTCTACCTACCTGCACCACACCCTCTCCAATGGGGCAGCCCAGGAACCTGCTCTGAAACCCCTGAATTCTCCTAGGAGATGGGCAAGAGCATCCCTGGAGCAAACTCTGCCATTGGTATTTCCGTGAGTCTAGACTTCATATGGCTATCAACAAGGGCATAACCAAGGTACAAGCCAATCACGACACAGCCAACGTTCCCCAACACACTGAATCAGCACAAATAACCATCTGAACAATAACATTAGATGACTGTCTTAGCATAGAAGATAGGAGCAGGAGTAGGCCATTCGGCCCCTCGAGCCTGTTCTACCATTTAATGAGATCATGGCTGATCATCCAAACTCAATACCCAGTCCCTGCTTTCTCCCCATATCCCTTGATTCCTTTAGCCTTAAGAATTATATCCAACTCCTTCTTGAATATATTTAATAAGTTGGCCTCAACTGCCTTCCGTGGTAGAGAATTCCACAGGTTCACCACTCTCTGGGTGAAGAAATTCCTCCTCATCTCAGTCCTAAATGGCTTACCCCTCATCCTGAGACTGTGACCACTGGTTCTGGACTCCCCGACCATCGGGAACATCCTTCCTGCATCTAGTCTGTCTAGTCCAGTTAGAATTTTATAAGTTTCAATGAGATCCCCTCTCATTCTTCTAAACTTTAGCGAATATAAGCCTATTCGACCCAATCTCTCTTCATACGTCATTCCTGCCATCCCAGGTATCAGCCTGATGAATCTTCGCTGCACTCTCTCCATGGCAAGAACATCCTTCCTCAGATTAGGTGACCAAAACTGCACACAATACTCAAGGTGTGGTCTCACCAAGGCCCTGTACAGCTGCAGCAAGACATCCTTGCTCCTGTACTCGAATCCTCTCGCTATGAAGGCCAACATACCATTTGCCTTCTTAACCGCCTGCTGCACCTGCATGCTTACCTTCAGCGACTGGTGCACAATGACACCCAGGTCTCATTGCACTTCCCCTTTTCCCAATCTATTGCCGTTCAGATAATAATGTCTTCCTGTTTTTGCCACCAAAGTGGATAACCTCACATTTATCCACATTATACTGCATCTGCCCAATCACCCAACCTGTCCAAATCATACTGGAGATTCTCTGCATCCTCCTCACAGCACACACACTCACCCAGTTTTGTGTCATCTGCAAACTTGGAGATATTACATCTAGTTCCCTTGTCTAGATCATTTATATTGTGAATAGCTGGGGTCCTAGCACCGATCCCTGCGGTACCCCACTAGTCACTGCCTGCCACTCATTAAAAAGACCCGTTTATTCCAACTCTTTGCTTCCTGTCTGCCAACCAGTTCTCTATTCAAGTCAGTACCTTACCCACAATCCCATGTGCTTTAACTTTGCACGCCAATCTCTTATGCGGGACCTTATCGAAAGCCTTCTGAAAGTCCAAATACACCACATCCACTGGTTCTCCCTTATCTATTCTAGCAGTTACATCCTCAAAAAATTCCAGTAGATTAGTCAAGCATGATATACCTTTTGTAAATCCATGTCGACTTTGTCCGATCCTGTCACTGTTTTCCAAGTGCTCTGTTATTACATCTTTTATAATGGACTCTAGCATTTTCCCCCACTACCGATGTCAGGCTTACCGGTCTATAATTCCCCGTTTTCTCTCTACCACCTTTTTTAAATAGTGGGGTTACATTAGCTACCCTCCAACCCATGGGAACTGTTCCAGAGTCTATAGAATTTTGGAAGATGACCAGCAATGCATCTACTATTTCTAGGGCCACTTCCTTAAGTACCCTAGGATGTAGATTATCAGGCCTTGGGGATTTATCGGCCTTCAATGCTGTCAATTTCCCTAACACCATTTCCCTACAAATACTGATTTTATTAAATTTCTCCCTTTCATTAGACCCTATGTTCCCCGACATCTCTGGAAGTTTTTGTGTGTCCTCCTTTGTGAAGGCAGAACCACAGTATGTATTTAATTGGTCTTCCATTTCTTTGTTCCCCATTATAAATTCCCCTGATTGTGACTGCAAGGGACCTACGCTTGATTTCACCAATCTTTTTCTCTTCACATATCTATAGGAGCTTTGACAGTCAGTTTTTAGGTTCCCTGCAAGCTTACTCTCATATTTTATTTTCCCCCTCTGAATTAATCCCTTTGTCCTCTGCTGAATCCTAAACTGCTCCCAATCCTCAGGTTTGCTGCTTTTTCTGGCCAATTTATATGTCCTCTCCTTGGATCTTATGCTATCCCTAATTTCCCTTGTTAGCCACGGTTGAGTCACCTTTTTTGATTTATTTTTATGCCAAACAGGGATGAACAAATTCTGTAGTTCATCCATGCGATCTTTAAATGGCTGCCATTGCCTATCCACCGTCAACCCTTTTAAATAATGTTCCCCAATCCATCCTAGCCAACTCGCGCCTCATACCATCGTAGTTTCCTTTATTTAAATTCAGGACCCTAATCTCTGAGTCAACTACTTCACTCGCCATCTTAATGAAGAATTCTATCATATTATGATCGCTCCGCCCCAAGGGGCCTCGCACAACAAGATTGCTAATTAATCCTTTCTCATTACATAATACCCAGTCTAAGATGGCCTGATCTTAAGTTAGTTCCTCGACATATTGCTCCAGGAAACCATCCCGTATACACTCCAGGAATTCCTCCTCCACAGTATTGTTACTAATTTGGTTAGCCCAATCTATATGTAGATTAAAGTCACCCATGATAACTGCTGTGCCCTTATTGCACGCGTCTCTAATTTCCCATTTAATGCCATCCCCAACCTCAGCATTACTGTTTGGGGGTCTGTATACAACTTTCACTAATATTTTCTGCCCCATGATATTTCTCAGCTCTACCCATACAGATTCCACATCATCAGAGCTAACGGGCCAGAAATTAGGATCGGGTGCTTGCTGCGCGTGCAAGCCCCCGATGTGCACTCACCCGGCGCGCCGACATCTGAAGCCTGGGTCTGCTTGGAATTCCTGTCAATGGCCCGGTTCAGATGTCAGCGCGATGTGCTTGCCTGATCCAGCGGCATAGTTAGTGCGATGTGCCGGCTGGGATCAGGTGAGCACTGTGCAGCCAATCAGGGGAGGGGAAACTTCATTCATGAGTTTGATAGTAAGAACTGTCAAACTCATGAAAAGTACGGGCGCCCAAAAGACTAGTTTAACTTTAAATAAAATTTTACAAAACATCCCAATAATTAAATAAACTATAAATAACTTTAAAAAAACTATTTTAAACAATTAATCAAATTTTTGAAAAAAATAATTTTTTAAGAAATCGGTTCTAAAAATAAACTTACCTTACTGTAAAGTCCTTAAAAACAATAAAGCTGTGGAAAAAATGTAATAATTTTAAATAATAGACCACTTACCTTCAAGAATCCAGTCCTTACGTCTCCTTTTTATATGTGTAAAAAGTTCAGGCCCTTGCACACGGGCAAACCTGTCAAAAAGAAGGAAGTTCAACGCGTGCGCGCAGAGTCCTGAGCGCACGCGTTGGACCTCTGAACCCCTTGGAGGAAATGCCGGTTTCCCGCGCATGCGCTGTGCATGCTGAAATCCGGCACTTCCAACAGGCCCACGCGTGAGTACCCCGTCCGTACTCACGCGTTGGGACTTGAATTACAATATCCTTCCTTACTATTGTGTTAATCTCTTCTTTAACCAGCAATGCTATCCCACCTCCTTTTCATTTTTGCCTGTCCTTCCTGAACTAAAAACGTGTTTCTCATCCAGAGATAATTAAACCAAATTTTTGAAAAGGAACTGAATACATCCCACTGCACAGTTAGTGCCTCTTAATGATCTTTGGATGGTTTCAAATGGTGATTATGGTAGGCTTGCAAAATGGATACTGTCTCCGTAAGGGAATGGTCACTTTTATACTTGTGCTCTTCAATCATTTTATACCTGTGGCCTTTAACAGGCTCCACTGTACCTGTCTATTATTGTAACTGTTCATGTTGTTTATAAGCAGCAGGAGTCTGCAGATGATAAGAATGCACATGGTAATTTTGTAAAAAAAAACCTAGCAATTTTAATAAGAAATCTGTTAATGGCACAGACACAGCTTGTATTTGCATGGAGTTGTAAAAATTAACTATTAAAAATATCAGCAGCAACTGCCTGCTCATTCTCTGGCAAATACGCTTGCATTATTCCAGATGGTCCTGACTCTTAATCCATGTTGGCTCTTTTTTTCTCAACCTCAAATCTACTTTCTCATTATCTCTCCCTTCTCCTCTTTTAGGTTAGGGCAGGGACAAATAGATCACTTACTCCCAGGCCTCTGTAACCGTGCACAAGCAGTTGAAGTGGAGGGGGTAGAGGCAGAGCACCTCACCATTGGGCTCACAGATCTCCTTAGATTAGGAATCCACAGCTTGCACCCCCATCACGTATGCAACCCAGCAACCTACAGGCAGAAGCCCAGCTTTGTGTGGTACGTCAATTAACATGTTGAGTTATATAGTTCCTCTCCTTCAATATACGGTGTAGCAAACTCAACATATTTTTCCAATGAATCAAAAGCTAGACAAGTCAAGATTCACTGCTTGAGAAATCCAGAAACCAGTTTTGATGATCCATCATGTGGATGTTCCAATGTTGCTCCCTCCTGGTGTGGGCACACAGCTGGGGCAGTGTAGAGCGACCTTTACTCTGTATCTAACCCATGCTGTACCTGCCCTGGGAGTGTTTGATCGGACAGTGCAGAGGGAGCTTTACTCTGTATCTAACCCGTGCTGTACCTGCCCTGGGAGTGTTTGGTGGGACAGTGTAGAGGGAGCTTTACTCTGTATCTAACCCGTGCTGTACCTGCCCTGGGAGTGTTTGATCGGACAGTGCAGAGGGAGATTTACTCTGTATCTAACCCGTGCTGTACCTGCCCTGGGAGTGTTTGATGGGACAGTGTAGAGGGAGCTTTACTCTGTATCTAACCCGTGCTGTACCTGCCCTGGGAGTGTTTGATGGGACAGTGCAGAGGGAGCTTTACTCTGTATCTAACCCGTGCTGTACCTGCCCTGGGAGTGTTTGATCGGACAGTGTAGAGGGAGCTTTACTCTGTATCTAACCCGTGCTGTACCTGCCCTGGGAGTGTTTGATCGGACAGTGCAGAGGGAGATTTACTCTGTATCTAACCCGTGCTGTACCTGCCCTGGAAGTGTTTGATGAGACAGTGTACTGGGAGCTTTACTCTGTATCTAACCCGCGCTGTACCTGCCCTGGGAGTGTTTGATGGGACAGTGTAGAGGGAGCTTTACTCTGTATCTAACCTGTGCTGTACCTGCCCTGGAAGTGTTTGATGGGGCAGTGTAGTAAATGAACTGGAGGTGCTCCTTGTAATGTTGAACTTCTATATTCTGCATTAATTTGTAGTTTTTTGGCCTGAGAGCATTTGCTGCAGTAGCAAATGTTGAAGATAAATCCAGGATTGACATTTTTGTTGCCTATTCTTTTTCTTTTTGGACAGGTGTAGGTAAGAAAACTTTAGTCCAGACAAGAGGTGAACAAAACACCAACTGAAACTGTTTAGCGATTTTTTTTTCTCTTGTGGGCAAGCTGGCTTCCTCGACCAGCAATTAAAAAGCAAAATCTCCTTCAGGAACTCCCACCTTCATCTGAGCTGTTGCACAAGTCTGTGCTGCAACAGTGCGAGTGCAGCCAGCGCGCATCAGGAGTCACAGAGCTCGCTGATGGTTAAAGGAGCGAGAACCTGCTATTCTGACTTGAGCTTTCGCTTGCTCCATCTCCCCTCCATCCACAGGTTCCTGAAGGCACTGGGGTCGATTCTGAGGTTGGGGTGCACTGACCGGCCGCCCATTCCGATGGCGAAGGGGCCCTCGCCAGTTTGAGGATCATTTCGATGTGGCAGGCGAGCAGCTTGGTTATACCTCGGCAGTGGCGCTAAAGGGACAGGCCAAGTGAGCAGATAAACCCCACACTACACGCGAGCCATGCTGGGGGAGGCCAGCTACTGCACCCGTGAAAGACAGAAAGGGGGAGGGAAGGTTTCAGGAACGGGGCAGGAAGTGTCTACACATGGAATGAGTGAAGTGAGATTTCAAATTAGAACACAGTTCCTTTCAATATACAAAGTAAATCTTTAATAAAATCTTTATTTTCAATTTCCCCCACAACAAGCTTTATATTACAATTAGAATATATTTATATATATTATACAGGACAGAGCTGGAAGCAGAAATCCATGATATGGAAAGACATTCACAGATAGGTTGCTCCATTGCTAGCATGCTCACAGCAGTGAAGGGGATTGTGCGACAGTTCAGCTCTTGTGAGGGGGGAAAACACAAAACATCACTTTGCCTCACACTGGATGTGGAGCTGGTCCCAGACAGTTCAGTATACAAACGCTGCCAACAGACTGTCCCTGGGCTGCTGCACAGGAACATTGAGCTCAATAAAAAAAAGGTGAGTGGGTTCAGTATCATCTTCGGACGAAGCATCCGTGACGCTGCGAGTTCTCAGCCCCGAGTGATGGTGGGGCTGGAGATAAAGGCGGCACAGTGGTTCAAGGCTCGGTGCCCTGCACTGCAATCAACCCACCACCGTGGCAAACCCAACCTCCGGCCCAATTCCGCAAGCCGTTTGATTGAGCCGACTGAGAACAATGCTGGAAACAGACGGGACACTCTTCAACCCGGTGAACAGGGACAGCAATCAGAAAGGGAAAGGAGCTCTGGAAAAATAGCTTTTGTGTATTCTAAAAATAAGTTTTCTATTTCCAATCTAGCACAAGGTTAGCCTTTAAAATCCAGTAATCTAAACTGGTGAGTATTCTGGGACAGGACATGTCCTCCAGCCACCCAGGTCAGGTGTGTGGTTCGAACCATGGTGTGAGAGTTCACTAACAATATAAAACCGTGCCCTCCACCCCCTGGGTTCCCTGGAACACTATCTACCACCCTCTCCAGCTCAAAACTCACCTCCCATTTACTGCTCTGGAGCAATGTCCCAGCGGGGCACTGAAGACCATTATTAAACTAGAGCCTCTCTTCATTGGCCACACTCAAGTTGACCTTCCGAAGATATATTAAAAAAAAGTTAATGATCATTTTTTGCAGCATTGTTTATATAGGAATTTGTTCTTATAAGCAAAACAGCCTCGTAAAAATAGCACAAATTAGCTTTATATTAATATATTCGCATATTGATAAATATAACACATTGAAGCTGCGTCCCTGGACTTGTTATAAACATCACCAGGGCCCAGAAAACACAGGAAACTTAATTAATCCCACTGCCCATCTACATCCTGGATGCAAGCTGCCATTCAGTCATTGATGGGGCAGTGCAGAAACTCCAACTGCTTTTATGTTGATGCCGTTTCAATCCAGGCTGGAAGGAGACCAGCCTCTGTGAATCACCCCCAGGAGTGACACCGCTAAATCCCAGCAGAAAACTCGGGGGAACTGCTGGGAGTGAGCTTCATCAATGGAAGAGCAGTTGTGGATTTTGAAATGTGATTGGAGTTTGAAGGCGCAGACGGAGCAGTGATCAGCCGCCTGCTCACTCCAGGGGCAGCCAGTGAGGCACAGCCACCTGCCCACTCCAGGGGCAGCCAGTGAGGCACAGCCACCTGCCCACTCCAGGGGCAGCCAGTGAGGCACAGCCACCTGCCCACTCCAGGGGCAGCCAGTGAGGCACAGCTGGTGGAGGAGCAGCCACTTGCCCACTCTAGGGGCAGCCAGTGAGGCACAGCTGGTGGAGGAGCAGCCACCTGCCCACTCCAGGGGCAGCCAGTGAGGCACAGCTGGTGGAGGAGCAGCCACCTGCCCACTCCGGGGGCAGCCAGAGAGGCACAGCCTGAATGCGGAGCTCACTTTCCCCACACAATATAAAAGCGCCCCAGGAGTTGGGGAAACCAGTGGTTCGTTACACTTCACCAGTACTGCGGGCTGTTTGATTAACAGTGAGTGGGGGAAATATCAGTTTGAAAGACTCTAAAAAGCGACTGTGTGCGAAATCTGATCACCTGCCACCAACATTTTGGTATTATTGTATCAAAAGCAGAGACAGACATGAGAGTCTGGAACATTATTCCTAGAGATGTTGTGGGGAGAAGTGGATTTCTATTTATACTGTAACCTCGGGATATTGCACTCCTTGAACAGCTCAGAGGCTGGGTCCCGCACTGCAGGTTCTTGCCCTTCAACACATGTCTTTGAACCCGAAATGTCTCCTTTTACAGAAGCGGTAAGATTTTAATACATTCACGGACAGAGCCAGCGAAAGGGTGAATATTTATAATCACATAGCAGAGAATTGATGACATCGTGTCTGTCTTTCTACCTCAAGGCACTTGCACCCTCTGCCCCTCGTCCAAGTGAGGATTCCGCGCAGTTGTGGGATAGGGAAGTATCTGTGATCACACACCAGGATTATACACCCGCGATACAAAACTAGTCGCTGGCTGCCACCTCTCGCTAATTGCCCTTCTCCAGAATGAGCTGGCTTCTGCTCACCGAGTATTGGGCCCATCCGACACCCAGCACCCCCTCCCCTCCCCCGCTGTGACTAACCCAGACACCAAGGGGGTAATTTCAAGCTAACCTGGCCAGGCGGGGAACCCACGGGATCGGGTGAAGCGCCCGATTTACACCCTGCCCAATACTACTCTCCGCTGGCTTCAATGGCCGAGCGTAAAACAGGCGTTGTATCCGAGCCAGTTCGGTTCCTGATGGCGGGTTAGTTTAAATTTGCCCCCCAGTGGATTTAGAAGCGCACTCCCGCCATATTTCGCTGTGAGCCACACAGACTGCGGTTTGTGTTTTGACAACTCTGCTGGATGCCATTCTACATTTAAGCTTCAAATGAGGAGACTCTGGTAATGGATTTAAATATAGGCATTTAACCCCCAGTCACTCTCATCCCAGCAGTTTATTTTATGTTAAATTGCATTCTACTCAGTATCCAGAGCAGTTTATATAGGACTCATTAAAGCACAGGGAAAATAACCAGTGGGAACAGCAAATGGGACTCATTCCCTTTTGTCTGGCTCCTCTGGGTAACTCACATTCAGCTTTAGGCTGCGAGTCATTCTCAACCACTCTCCAGCGCGATTGCAGAGTCCAGCCCTCACTGGAGGAAGTAAGTTAATTCAACAGAAATTATAGCAAATATTACAAAATTATAAAGCAAATCTCTAAGCCAGGTTTCAGACAAGCTACAAACCCTGGGTTACTCGGGCTCTCTTCCCCCCAATTCACATCGTTTCCCCTTTGATACCAATGCATGTTTCCAGTTATTCTGTATTGTGCGGTAAATGATCAGAATTTCTGCAGATAACATTTCAGACTGGGCAGGGATACATTCCCCGAAAGTGTGCCGGATTTAGTGAAAACACAAAGTGTCAGATCTAATGTTAGGCCATGTGGAACTAACTGCATCTTCTTCCAGTCCTGATTATTGGCGCCTGTACCATGTGAGCGAATCCACCATCGGAGCCAATGCACTGGGGGCAGCTCCTGTGCTTCAATCACTCAATACCCTTCCGGTTTGTGTGTCTGGACACTGACTCACCAGCCTGACTCTGCCAGGCCAGCAGAATTCGCTCCACTTGCCTGGGCAGCTGAATATTTCCCTTAAGTGATAAAAAATTAAAAAGCCAAAGACGAGCTGCACTCAGCCCCACTCGACAGGTGAATGTTTGCTCAGACAGTGATCTGACCTATTTAGAGCCTTGACTACAGACCGTTCCATCCCTGACGCACAGTCTTACTTACCAGACTTCTACCAGTTAAACACATTACATTTTCAGAATTCCCTATTCAGGTGAAAAGATCCAGCAAAATAATCGTTTCTAAAATTGTAGACAGGACTATTTGCCCCAGTTCTAATCAGGCCACCAATGCCTGAAAAATCCTGCATGTGCAGTGTTGGAGTGGATCTTAACCCTTTACTACCCAGCATCTCTTTCCCCCCCCCCAGACTGCTGGTTAAAGCAGCAATGTTGTTGGCAAGTGCAAAAGGAGTTCTTCTCTTCTCCCCTCCCCAGAAAATAACCATCAGTTACAAGACATCAAAACCCTTGATACTGAAAAGCCTGGGATGGTCTCTCAGTCTCCAGGTAGAAATCAAAGGGCACTCGCCACTCCCACTGGCTGCAGATGGTGATCGGACACCTGTACCAGCAGATGTGCAGTACTTTACTCCCCACAATCACTTCAGCCAGTCCCCACTATTTCACAGTATCTGTTAGAAGCCCTGTGTTCCACACAGTTACTGCTCTTGGGCAATCCGACTCTCAGACATGCAGCTGCTAATCTATGGGCAGACACTTCACTCACAGATAGGCCGGGGTGGGGGGAGAAAGCAGCACGCGCAGATCCTGCACCCAACACAACGTATTCTTCCTCCCAGGCGTAGTGCTGGGCGTCACTAATTCAAGTATCTTTCGTGTGGGTCAACCCAGACTCAAGTACTTCGATCTGGCAATAGAGGGTCTTAAACCCGCCCCAGTATCAATGCAAGATGCAACCTGGCTTTACAACGTACATCGAGAAGGCCGCCCCAAGTCCTGCCTGTCCTCAGCCACCCTACAAGATGGAGGAAAGTGCCAGAGCTGTGTGTTTGAATGTTCTCCCTCTACCAAAGAACAGTTATAAAGTGCCAGAGGCAAAGAGCCTCACTAGATCAAAGGCTTCATTCTTCAGCTCAATTATATAAAGTAAGTGGCTTGGCCAATGCTGTATGGGGATGTTAGCCCTCTCTGACCTCATTCTGCGCCATCTGGGAAACCCTGTGCACACAGCCCATGTACACCAGCCTCACCCACTCACTGATCTCTGCTCTGATTCCCTTCCTTTATCCCTCTGGTATCTCACACCCGTGCACCCATTTAAAAGCAACTTTGCTTGGAGTAAAAAGTAGACTTTTGTGCTGGAATGAGATGGCCTGGGCAATGAGTAGATTGAACCTGGATGGTTGGTGAGATACTAGGTGGGACACCCCACCCTCAGAGAGGCGAGGGGGGCCAATACAACAGCCGTTTTGTGCCTTATACCGGATACTGTGGTACACAAGTTTTGGAAATCCGAGTTCTCCATCCCACGTGTGCCGTCTCATTCCTCCAACCAGGATTTACTGATGGGCAACTACGTAAATATCAAGCCCGTTGCTGCGGTGTAAGCGGAGTGCTGCCACTGATCAACAGATAAACAGCAACTGTTTAAAAAAATCTAGCGGCACTACGTTAACTACTGTAAACGAATACCAGTTATTTAATAGTTATCACCAAGACAATTAACCCGATGAGATAGCTATAAGAGCTGGGTATTTACCAGGGGTTTTCAACCCGGCATCAGGTGAAGGCCCCTGTTAAATGGAGGCACATATATGCTTCAGTTCATACACTTTCCTGCTGTGTAATGAGGCTCAATGGCTGATTAACTGGACACAGGCACTTCCCTCTACGCTACCCACACTTCTCCCAAAGCTGAAGGGCTCTCCTCATCACTTGCTCACAGAGCCCAATCTTAACAATTCTAAACCAGCACCATTAACAAGAAGGCATCCTGCGCGCCTGCTGTCGTGTCACCCGCCGAAAGGACAAAGAGAAAGTTAAACAGAAATGAGTGGCCGAAGCTGTACCGAGAGCACAAAGTTCAGGATCACACACCCCTCCCGGACTCATCCTTTGAGGAAATCAGGTTCCCAAAGAATCCTCCTTTGGGAGAAAAGCATTTGTTTTAAAAGTTGACTTTGGTAATGAAGGCTGCCATTTTGATGGTGAAATTCTCGCCAAGTCCGTGTAAGATCTACAGGGCAAAATGGAGTTGAAATCAAACTGGCCGGAGTAAAGAAGCCAAAATGTCTTCCGCACGGTTGTGAAACATGGAGCGATTGTTGTTTCTGTGTTGCTTATTTCCACATCTGGGTGCCGAGGGATTGACCAGCAGCTGGAGCAACTCCTGCTCCCATGGAAACAGACGACTGTCCATAATTCACCATCCCATTGGCACCGTAGAAATTCATCCCCGCCATGTGCTGAGTCATCTGAAAACAAGGGCGGGCAATTGGGGCACAGAATACAACATCTTTAGACAGGGTCTCTATCCAACCAGACCCCTTCTACAAATGAACTGAAGTGGGGGCCATACAGGGTATAGAGTCAATACAAGTTAGTGTCAATATAAGGGATGAAAATCAAACCGGCGTTGCTGAAGCACATCAGGTTAGTAATTTCAGGTGTGCTGATGTTTGATGGGGAGCTGAACTGCCAGCCTCTGGACCAGGGGCAGGAAACCGGAGTCCTTTTTAAATTAAAGACACCAGTGGATTTCCTCACAGGCTCAGTCGGTAGTCAGCGTATAAGTCAACCATTCCAACCAGAAGATGCCAGGCCCAATTCCTGGCCCTGTGCTGAGATAGACAAGCTCAGCCGGCGCTGGAGCTGGGATCATAGAATGTTACAGCACAGGAGGCCATTCGGCCCATCGTGCCTATGCTGGCTCTTTGAAAGAGCTCTCCAATTAGTCCCATACCACTACTCATTCCCCAGAGCCCTGCAAAATTATTATATATATGTTTCAAGTATTTATCCAATTCCCTTTTGAAAGTTATTATTGAATCTGCTTCCACCGGCCTTTCAGGCAGCGCATTCCAGCTCACAACAACTCGCGTAAAAAAAATTCTCCTCGTCTCCCCTCTGGTCATTTCGCCAGAGGGTGGGATATGACCCTTGGGCTGGGAATAGAGGCAGGACTCCTGCACCTGATCCTTGCTGGAAACTGCCCAGGAGGAGGCAGGACTGGGCTGAGCTGTGACACACACAGCATTGGAGAATAGTCACCAACACTCACTCACTCTCGCTGCTCATATCACCACAGGCTCCAAATCTGATACGGCTCCTCTGTATGTTGTGAAATTCAATACACGGATCGGATTAGTCAGTGGTGACATGACCCAATATCATGCAATTAAAATGAGCCAGTAAACATGTCTGCTTCTCTAAAATCAACCCCTACATGGTCAGACAGATAAGGTATTAGTAAAGAGACAGCTGACGCTTAAGGAGGAAGTACAGACAACCAAATTGCCCCATAACCTAAAAGGTTTTAAATCTGTGATCTCGCTGGTGTGTGTCTCTGTCATACTTGGTACCCTGTTGCTGGGTGGAGGAGGATGGAAGCAGACAGGCAACGCTTTGCGCCTCATCCTCAACACTGTAGCAGGCAGCACGAGAGGGATGGACACACCAGCACAGCTCCCTTACCATTCAGGGTCGGGTGGCAATTCAGTGCATTGTGCTTCTCCTCGAATCCTAGGTATTGAGATGGGGAATGAAGGCATGGTTCCAGAAGTGGGCTGATAGTGTAATGGCTGTTACAGGACTAGTAATCCAGAGAGGATCAGTGTTACAGGACTAGTAATCCAGAGAGGATCAGTGTTACAGGACTAGTAATCCAGAGAGGATCAGTGTTACAGGACTAGTAATCCAGAGAGAATCAGTGTTACAGGACTAGTAATCCAGAGAGGATCAGTGTTACAGGACTAGTAATCCAGAGAGGATCAGTGTTACAGGACTAGTAATCCAGAGAGGATCAGTGTTACAGGACTAGTAATCCAGAGAGGATCAGTGTTACAGGACTAGTAATCCAGAGAGGATCAGTGTTACAGGACTAGTAATCCAGAGAGGATCAGTGCAAATCGCACCACGGCAGCTTGACAATTTGAATTCAGTTCAAAAATATCTTCAAATAAAATCAGTAAAAGTGGCCATGAAGCTGTCGGATTGTTGTGAAAACCCAACTGGCTCACTAATGTCCTTTAGGGAAGGACACCTGCCGTCCTTACCCAGCCTGCCCTCTGTGTCCCCCACACTAAAATGGTTGACACTGAACTGCCCCCTGAAGTGGCCGAGTAAGTTCCTCAGTCGTATCAAACCCAGACAGCGGCTCACCACCATTCTCAGGACAACTGGGGAGGGCCAGTAAATGTCAGCCTTGCCAGTGACGCTCACATAAAACAACAACTGCGACAAGCTCAGCTATTAGTGATGTTTTTATATATAAGGACCCCCCCACCCCCACCAATGTGGTTCACGATGGGCAAGGGGCTGTGAGGCGCAATCCCCCCTTGCTCATCACCACATGTTTGCCCAGATCACCGCATGCTTGGCTAAAGTGAGAATGTTGTGCTGAGACAGCAAGGAGCAGGCAGGAATGCTGCTTACCTGTGTGATGTTCCACTGCAGCTGCTGTGCCTGTTGGACTCCGTACGCTGGCTGGGGCATGGCCATTCCACTCACGTAGGCTCCCTGCTGTGTCATCATCCCATTGGGCATGCCCATCACCCCCGCCTGCATACCGCCCACGAATCCTGCTGGCAGTGCCACTGGGGCCATCATTCCCACCGACTGCCCCACATTCCCCATCATGCCACTGGTCGGCGTCACTGCACCACACATAGGCGGGAAATTCGCGTAGCCGGATGGCAGACAGGGAGCGTAGGGCACCTGTGCAGAGGCCATGAACATCGCGCCTGTGAAACACACAGAGGAGGCAGTCACTCATTCGGTTTCTAAATGGGTCGTTCTTTACCCCCTTCCGTCACACAGGATTAAAAAGAACACATTTGTAAAATCACCAATTAAACATCCCCAGACTCTTCAAAGACACAGAATGGGCCAGCAGGCAGTGAGAGCATGAGGAGAGGTGACTGAAAGCACAGTCTGCAAATGCTGGAGATCAAGTTAAAACAGCAAATAATGGAAATACAAAGCATCTGACTGAGAAAGACAGGTTATTGATTCAGGTGGGACTCTGCATCAGAGCTGGTAGCTGAGTGGCTCCTCTGTCTGATGGCACTGGGTTAGATGCAATGGCCAGGCTGAAATGTTAAACTCCCTTATCTCTTCAGAGACTGGCCCACCTGATATCCATTTCCAGCTTTTATTTTGGTCACAAGTTGCTAGCGTTCCAAAAGTGTGCTGCTTTATCGAACACACAATACTCTGGAAGCGAGGGTCTGTGGCCAATCCTGGACTGTAGGGGCTGGGCCGGCCCTCCAGGTGTGAACGCCAGTCAGCAGGACTTGGGCTGAAGGCAGCTGGACTGACCGGAATACGTGGAATGGAAAGGGTCGGAAATAAGCGGAGCAGTTAAAATCAGAAAGCTCACCTCATGCAAAGCCTTTAAGGGCACAACATTTGAAAGACGGGGACATAGCGGTTATGTTACTGGACTAGTAATCCCAAGTTCAAATCCCACCATGGCAGTGTGAGGATTTGAATTCAGTTGTTTAAAAAATCTGGAGATAAATGCATCAGTAAACATGACCATGATTGTCATAAAACCCAAATGGTTCGTTAATGTCCTTTATGGGAGGAAACCTGCTTTCCAGTCTGGTCTACCAGCGGCCGACTCTGAACTGCCCTCTGACGTTGCCTGGCAAGCCACTCAGCTTTATCGAACCGCTATCTGCTGCGGTTCAAGCAGAAGGCCCACCACCACCTTCTCAGGGAAGCTAGGGATGGCCAATAAACGCCGGCCTTGCCAGTGACACGAACACGAATCACCTTTAGCAACAATGAGGAACAGAATTCCTCAGCACCGACAGCACGTTGTGCCTAATCGCCAATGGCACAGTAACTGTTCACTGTAACAAAAGCTTTATGCTGTGATCCTCACACTGAATCAACATGCCCTCAATCTGCCACAACTCAAATCACAGCACCGGGTGCAGCACAGAAGTTAAAGGAGGCTGTGCCATTCACTCAGTGACTGCCATCACAGTTCACGTTTACCAATAACCTCTGTTCTGGTTATCAGTGGCTGTACACAAAGCTGGAGATAGTGCCAACAGGCAGAAGAGAATGGGGTAGAGGAGCATGCGTTTCCCTGGAGTTTAGAAGATGGAGGTGAAGCTTCACATCCACATGGCAAGTTACCAATTTCAGCCCCATTATTGGGGCAAATGGGGAGGCAATAGCTGATTAGTGTACTTAACGACGAGTGAATGCGATACACATTCCTATTATCTGCTTGAATTTTTTTGGGTAATGGGGAACCAGCAGGAGTCAGGGCTTTAGGTCTGGAAGAAATTTTTAAAAATGCATATGCACAAAATCTGGTGCTCTGCTCATTTGTACCTGGTGTTTAATAGCCCTGTTTCTTCAGTTAATTTGGAGTGTCAGCTTCAGTTATACAGCCTGAGAATAACTGCAAACGTGGGCAATGATAGAGTGTATAAAATATTTCCAGATGACCTCTTTTCATCTGGATTTTAGCCAGACTAATGTTCAGGGATTTTAAAATGGGGCTATGTCTCCTGTAGCTTGCTCCTTGCTTCAAGACCCTGGGTGGAGTGAATGCACGATAACGGACAGGGATGGGTGGGAGCCAATTGCCTAACATTGCCAGAGCCACTAAAGGGGGTGCTGATCCAGACAAACACTCCAGTGGGATGTGTTCCAGGGCAGTGAGCCAAGGGTTGTTTGACACTTTCGATCCACCTGGGCGATGGGAATAATGAATACTTATTACCAGCTTGTTGGAAGGGGGTTTCTGCACCGCTGTTTGCTTATTATGACAAGGTCTACTTTAACAGCGGAGTGTTCAGAGAGCCCTCAGTCTGACGGGAACACTGGAGTCTTTTGCAAGTTCTTTAGTGCACTTGTTCTCACCATTTAACTTCACATCACGTGGAGAGACAGAGCTCCATGGAACTGTAGTGTCTGTGCTACACTTATCAAGGACTCAGTCAAGGACTAAACGCCTGTGACATTTCAGTTCACTGATAATTAGCTCAGTCACCACAAGTTTAAGTGCTGCATTGCTCTTCGTCTTCAGATTAAAAATGTGATTTTTAGTTTAGCCCAAAATATATGGTCTGTCAGACTGGCACTTTGATATCTAGTGTCAGCTGTGGCTCAGTGGCGGCACTCTCGCCTCGGAGTGAGAAGGTTGTGGGTTCAAGACCCACTCCACTGAACACAATCTAGGCCGACACTCCAGTGCAGTACTGAGGGAGTGCTGCACTGTCGAAGGTGCCGTCTTTCAGATGAGTTGTTAAACCGAGGCCCCGTCTTCTCTCCTGGGTGACTATCCGATGAAGAGCACGGGAGCTCTCTCGGTGTTCTGGCCAAGGTTAAGTTTTAGTTCATGGGAATCGTGGGTTTGCCTATGAAGACATCACTCTGTGGTGAGCCGAGGTAAATAGTTAATGGTCATGAAGACGGCAGTAAGTCAGTTCAGACTCAAACTCTGCTAGCACTCAGTTTTACGTTACATCCCAGATATAGTCCAGGAAGGGAGAAAGTCTTTGTTGTTTAAAAGGAGTAACTGGTGAAAGAATTACCAGAATTCAGGGTCGCACAGAAAATGTCCTGATTGGACACTAAGAGGACACTGGGGTCGATATTAACTCTCCAACGGCTTGTTGAAGGTTAAAAATTTAAGGTCGGAGAATGTGTCCCTTGCCCCCATCTTCACGGAGGTGGGTTTTGAGCCGTGCGTCTGCCCTGTCTTGCAAAGGTGCTACGCTTCATTATAATATTTAAATCAGGCTCCTGATTGCAGTGTAACAGTTGCCGCGCGGGCTTCTAGGGTTCGGGGAAATCGGCAGTGAAAGGGGGGCGGGAGCTGCCGGCTCCAGAGCAGGAGTGCTCCCCCCCAGCCCCTCCCCAAACGTTCGGCCTCCCCCCACCGCCGATCGCACCTCTCCTCGCCGCCACAATCGGCCAACATCCCCCCACCGATCTAAGGCCTGCCCCAAGATCAGCCAACACTACCCCCCTGCCCGATCTAAGGCCTGCCCCATGATCGGCCAACATCCCCCCGCCCGATCTAAGGCCTGCCCCACGATTGGCCGATCACCCACCCTCCAAGCTCCGATCTAAGGCCTGCCCCACGATCGGCCGATCCCCCACCCGCCAAGCTCCGATCTAAGGCCTGCCCCACGATCGGCCGATCCCCCACCCGCCAAGCTCCAATCTAAGGCCTGCCCCACGATCGGCCGATCCCCCACCCTCCAAGCTCCGATCTCTCCTGATTGCCGGGGCTGTCTCCAACAGTCCCCGGATGGAGCCTCCTGCCGCTGGCTTTCCCGCCCAGCAGCTGGCCAGTGGGAAATGGTAGAAAAAACTTAGAATGAGGTCCTGCAGTTAAATCCGGCAGGACATCTGCGTCCCGGGATTTCTGTCCCACGACTGCGCTCCCTCTCGGTGAACATCGGGGCCAGTGTGATTTTCTCTACCCCGAGGTTTGGTGATAACCGTGGTTCTGTTGTGTACCTTGGGCGGGTACTTGGGGAGTCTGTGACCCGTAAAGTGACAGGATGGAGTCCTTCGAAAGCTGCTTCTTCCCAGAATCCTCCAGTTTCACGCTGGGCTCAGCGAAGAGGTTCAAGTTTTCAGCTCCTTCCTGTGGAGTGGAGGCCAAAGCCTGCGAAACACAAGGTTAACGCTCTGAAGCTGTGCGTCACGCTCACTGAAGGCTTTCCTCGACATGTTACTGTTAGTGACAGAATGAGCTCACTTACACTCAGACTCCCGGTGTCTGTCTCAGCTCCGTGGGCAAAAGCATCCACTGGAGCGAGTGCAACTTGTACACCGTCCCTTGCCACGCTGCTGGCACTGTATCCCTGCCATATATATAATTCACATTCATACACAACACCCCCGCCCTATCCAAACACACAGACTTCCGCAGTGGAGATAGACATTGAACACTGAAATAAAGACAGAAGTTGTTGGAGGCACGGTGGCATAGTGGTTAGCACTGTTGCCTCACAGCGCCAGGGACCCGGGTTCAAATCCGGCCTCGGGCGACTGTCTGTGTGGAGTTTGCACATTCTCCCCGTGTCTGCGTGGGTTTCCTCCGGGTGCTCCGGTTTCCTCCCACAGTCCAAAGATGTGCGGGTTAGGTTGATTTGGCTATGATAAATTGACCCTTAGTGTTAGGGGATTAAATGCGTGGGGTTACGGGGATAGGGTGGGATATGTGTCGGTGCAGGCTCGATGGGCCGAAATGGCCTCTATCTGCACTGTGGGGATCCTGTGATTCTGTGATAAACAGCAGGTCCACCCACATCCGTAGAAGAGAGAGGTGGCGACCCTTCCTCAGAACTGGGTACCCGCCCAAAGCACCAATCGGTCTTTTCTCTTTCAGATGCTGGGATTCACTGAACAGTTCCAGTGACCCTGCTCCCCACCCACCCCGCCACCACTTTCAGTGGTCTCCTCCACGCACATGCTCAACAGACACTGGCTTGTTAACTGCCAGCTTCAAAGAAGGGGCTTTTATGTAACCAGAGGTTTCAAGTACAATCCAGGGGCACTGGAGGGCTGAACGAGGGGGCGATATAACAACAGAAAATGCTGCAAACACTCAGCAGGTCAGGCAGCATCGAGGAGAGAGAAACAGAGTTAAAGTTTCGGGTTGAGCGGGTGATGTATCTCCACTTGTGGCCCAAGTCACTCACTCACTCTGGCCCACAACCCCCAAATTACAGATTGTGTATAATTCTGCAACTCACCCAACAAATACCATCCTGTACACAAGCATCTAGCACCCAGCCCTGTGCTCGCAAAATCTCAATACATACCGTGTTTGGGAATGGGGTGGATCCAGGCAGTGGGTTGGACACCATGGGTCCAAAGAGGTCCAGGTCATGAGCGAGTGCTGTGGTTAGGCTAGAGGTCCCATCGGAGGCAGGAGCTGCAGCAGGTGCATCTGGGAAAACACAGAGGGCTAGAAATTCAGTAAGGCCCCGCCAGCTTTGCGCCCAGTTACCGCCCAAAGAGGGCTTCTGCGTCAATAGAGGAGTTTGCGCTGATATTCAGCGCAGCAGTAATGGCGGCGGTAGCCGGTAGCGCTGCGCCGGCACCGATGACGTTATCGGTGTGCGCAGTGCCCCGGTTCCGCCCCGACCACCATATTTAGTTGCGGCCGCAAACAACGTTCTGCAACCGTGGCCGTCCTGCAGCCTTAGTGGCGCTAGTTAAGGCGGAGGCGCGGCCGGCCGCTTTTTCGACGGCCGCCTGCCCGCACCTCCGTCCCCGGCCTCTTCCACCACCCCCCCCCCCCTCGCGGCATTGCCGGCTGCTTTCCGCGAGCCCGGCACTTCTCCGTGGTGCCAGGCTCATTTGCCGGCACTATCAAGCGGCGATCTCCCCGTTGCAGGCACCTCCCCCTTAAGAGAAGGAGGAGGCCTGCAGTACCGCAACCTGCCGCTCCGCAGCAGGTGGCGCAGCGGCACCTACAGCGCTGAAATTCAGTTTCAGCGCCCCAAGCGGGGGCGGGCACACCCTGGAATAGCGCCCGGTTCCGACTTGGGGCGCAAAAACTGAATTTCTGATGGTCACAACTGGCTCCGCGCGCAGCGCTAACTTTTGGGCGCAAGCGAGCTGGCGGGGCCTTACTGAATTTCTAGCCCAGAGGATTCAGAACAGCAGCCAGAGTCCAGGTTGTGGACTGAAAGCCCTTCACACAGAGAAAACTCAACTCCAGCAAGACCACAGGAAAAAGCTCACACAAGACATCACAGAGGAGAGAGATTGTACTGGAGTATTACATAGCTCGGAATTAAAAGAAAACATGGGCAGGGAACACAAGTATTGTTCCGCAAATTACTGCTGCTTCTCACCACCAATGCAAAGTGAGGCTAACCTTACAAGTTTTACAAAATGCAATGATTTACAGAGTGACCTCGGCACTGTTCTTAACAGCTGTGGTGTCCCTTTGTATTTAAGCTAACCAGGTGAAGGTCGAGTATTTCATGTGTCTGTGGGGTCACGTCTATTATGTACTTGTTTAAGAAAAGTGGAATACAGTATAAACTTCTATGTTGAAATGCTAAGCGACGTGACTTTGCACTAACTTCTGGAAAATGTGTAATAAATGCAGGGGAAAAAAGAGACAATCAGAACTGAGCAGAGAAAGAGGCCAGACTTCCTGGTTGCAGTATGTCATAGAATCTTTAGCATGAGCATTGAGGAAAGGTCACTCACTGGCACTGCGCACAGTTCCCCATAACTCTCTTGTGGCATTAGCTGCAGCTAATCCCATCCAGAAGTGCGGTTTGCGCCTCTGTACAGGGCCTGTTTAAACATAGGGCAGATTGCCCGATCGTTCCAAGAGGGGGTAAAGAGGGAGAAGGTAAACAACAAACAGGGAATAGGCCCAGGAAACGTGCGGGCAGCTGATTCCTCTGGCAAGTCACAGAAGTAACGACAGCACCCTGGGAGCAGGAGGTTTCCTCTCAGCCAGTGAATACAGAACGTCAGGAAAATGCAAGTTACAAAAAAGCTTCAGAGTGGGACTTAAATTAAACCCTCTGCTTCACCTTAGCCTGATCCCCCCAATAACTCATCACCTTCCCCAGTCTCTCTACAGAACTCACAGACTACACTCAGCATCGTGACACGTCGATCTCCTTGAGCCTCCAGCTCTTCAGTGAAGGGAATTAAACAAGGGTCCTGAGCTCAGATGTACTCTCGGAAATTTAAAGCAATGTCAAGGACTTTCTTGGATCTGTATTCTGCTCAGGCACTTCCCTCGAACGTTAAGATACCAAGTTAAGGAACAATATAGGTAAGAACATGGAAGGACGACACTGGCAGTGGCTGCTGTAGAGCCGGGAGGGGCCTCTTGTTGACAGTCTAAGGATACTCGGCCTTACCCAGTCCCAGCAGGTCAATCGCAGGGCCAGCAGGTATCGATGGGCTCATTTTCAACTGTTGCTGTTCGTCCTTCTTTGGTGGCTTCACAGGGAAAAGGAAGAATTCAAAGCAGTTTATTACACATCACCAAAGACAAGCTTAACACAGCAAAGTCTGAAAGGCCACTCTTGGAGCTGGACTTGCTAGCTATGAACAGACAGATGACAAAGGCCAAATAACTAGCTTCAGAGCTGGGGCAGCGAGTACAGCGTACAGCCATCGGAGGCTGCACATTTGTTCCAATATTTGTTCAGGGTTGCTGAAAGCAGAGACACAAATCTACTCTGAAATGCTTCCCTTTACAAGTTTTAGATTTCTTCCCCTGGCCTCCCCATTTTATTTCGATTACAGGGTTACATTGTAGAATTCCCCACCCATAGGTTCCCTAGTTTTGCTGCAACTCTCCAGTGGGCCTCCAATACGGTTCTGCACCAGATCCCAGCGGTCACAGCCAGGACAGGAAAGACACTCTCTCCCACCCGGGGATCAAACCCAGTTGCTGCACTTGTACTTTGACCAGCCTCACTCGCTTGGTTACTCCCCACATTCTGAGACAAGGTTACAGACAAAGCACAAACTCACCACTTTAACTTTTTCAAAGATAATTGGTGCGGGTTTGCTCTCCTTTGCTTCGCTCTCTTTCTTCCATTTGTTATTTTCTTTCTGGAAGAGAAAAAGTTGTAAGTTTAAGCAGACTGGGGAGAAAAAACTCTGGAACTGTAACCCCTCGAGACAAGAGAGTTTGCATAATGGGTGTGTGCGGCAGGCAGTAACCAATCAGGAAAGGTTCACTGAAGCAAGTCTTCGTGAATCTTGTAGAATGCCTGACTCTCAACTTTCTGATCCCCCACACACCAGACATGCATCTACGTATCTCCAGCACTCTCAAACATCGGATAAAGCCGCCTCCTTTCTGAGTGCAACAAACACAACTGCACTTTGGAAGTAAAAAGCTGGACAGGAAGAATGGCCATTCGCGGCCTAGCCAGGACTTGCTGATTTCAAGCCCTGTATGATGATGGCCGTGCCAAAGACAAGGCTGTGAATGGTTCTCTGTATAAAACCAAAGCGTGAACTTTATCTGAGGTAACCGACATGAAAAGAAACATGTCAGCCACTACGTCCAAGGGATTCTTTAGTTATGCAACTACAACAGTTGTTTGCAGATTTTAGTCTTTGGTATGAGAGGGACAAATTTATTTACTTACTGCTGGTAAGGAAAATATTATTTCTTGTCCAGGAACTACGCACTTACTTCACTGAGCGCATCTTATAACCTTCCGTCCAAATCCTTTCAGCGGTCATGCAACGCACAACCCCCTCCCCTCGTGACACATAATCGTGTAACCTCCGAGCGCAACAACACAGATCTGCTACTCTCTAGAACATGTTTTAAACAGCACGGCATGTCCGCTGTATAACAAACGCCTCAAACGTAGCGGCGCCTCCAAGTGGATTCGTCTGTAGAGGATGAAGTGTGGAGGCTTCTGAAGAGTTTCTGTAAAGTAGGCAATGAACTAGAGGTGTTTTTTTTTTATAGAAGTGGCGGAGGAGGAGTGGATGGCAACAATCCATTGAAAATAACTCCTCTTTTATATATAAGCAGTAAGTAGAGAATGACTTGAAAAGGACAAAGTGCAATATTTCAGAAGTTTAAACACACTTTATCCCAAGTCCAAAAACCCCTCTGATTTCCAATGAAGAGGAGGAAGTTGCCGAATTCTCCAGGTGAGGGTGGAAGGACAGGTAGCCTGGCTCAGCCCTGCGCAGGGGCCGCATTCCCTGAATGAGCCTTCCATTCTTACCCAATGCTCGTGATTTGCAGGATTTCCATGATTGTTGCTGGGGGAAGAGTCACTCACCCTGAAAGCAGCAATATCAATACTTCTATCCAAATACTTCTTCTTTTCATATTTGTCTCTTATGAAGCTCTCCACAGCTCTGAGTAACAAGTTAAGGGTGTAATTAAAAGACAAGTGGATTTCAAACGCCCGAGGCGATACGATGACGTGGCTCCACACCACGAGGGGAGTGAGGGAGGGCGCTGGAATCAATCCAGTGCGAGTGTGCCGCGGGGTGACCTGAGCTGACCCCATACCCTCTCCATCACCAAGACTGCCTACTTCTACCTTCATAATATCGCCCGTATCCGACCCTGCCTCAACCCGACCCTGCCTCAACCCATCTGCTGCTGAAACCCTCACCCAGGCCTTTGTTACCTCCAGACTCGACTATTCCAACGCTCTCCTGGCCGGCCTCCCAGCTTCCACCCTTCATAAACTTCAGCTCATCCAGAACTCTGCTGCCCGTATCCTAACATGCACCAAGGCTCGAAGTTGATTTTTTTTTGTCTGGTAAAGCTCCTTGGGACCATTTAATACATTAAGGGTGCTATATAAATGCAAGTTGTTGTTGCTGGAGGGAGAGGAAGGGAAGACCACCTTCATCTTTCCCTGAGGTGGTTGAGAGGATCACTGCCCATTGGCAGAGGTCCGAGAGATAGTGGCCTGCCCGCTCACCTACACATATGGCACGGCACATGGATAAAATACAAGATTAGATCAAAATAAACTGACTACATTTTTATATCAAATGTTTACAAAAGCAGAAGGAAATTTTTAAAAATCCAACATTAACAAACGCCTTTAATTAAAAATTCATCATCAACAGTAAAACAAAATATTTTCCTTTATGTATCAGTAAACACTAGACTCAGAGTGGTTCCAGCACAGGAGGTGGCCATTCGGCCCATCGAGCCCGTGCCGGCTCTCTGCAAGAGCATTTCAGCTAGTCCCACTCCCCCGCCCTTTCCCCGTAGCCCTGCAAAGTTTTTTCCTTCAGGTACTTTTCCAACTCCCTTTGAAAGCCGTGATTGAATCTGCCTCCACCACCCTTTCAGGCAGTGCATTCCAGATCCTAAACACTTGCTGAGTAAAAAGTTTTCCTCATGTCGCCTTTGGTTCTTCTGCCAATCACCTTAAATCTGTGTCCTCTGGTTCTCGACCCTTCTGCCAATGGGAACAGTTTCTCTCTCTCTACTCTGTCCAGACCTCTCATGATTTTGAACACCTCTATCAAATCTCCTCTCAACCTTCTCTGCTCTAAGGAAAACAACCCCAGCTTCTCCAGTCTATCAACGTAACTGAAGTCCCTCACCCCTGGAACTATTCTTGTGAATCTGTTCTGCACCCTAAGTTCATCTTCCATCCTCCATAAACCTGTCATCCAAAACTCTGCTGCCCGTATCTTAACTCACGCCAAGGCTTCCTTGCTTTTGTACTCTGTACCTCTATTTATGAAGCCCAGGATCCCGTATGCTTTTTTTAACCACTTTCTCAACCTGCTCTGCCACCTTCAACGATTTCTGCACATATACCCCAGGTCTCTCTGTTTATACACCCCCTTTAGAATTGAAGCCTGCAGTTTGCACTTTTCTGGGTTAAATTTCATCTGCCACGTGTCCACCCATTGCACCAGCCTGTCTATGACCTCTTGAAGTCTATCACTATCCTTCTCACTTTTCACTGTACTTCCAAGTTTTGTGTCATCTGCAAATTTTGAAATTGTGCCCTGTACACCCACGTCCACGTCACTAATATATAAGAAAGGCAGTGGTCCTACTGCCGAACCCTAGGGAACACCACTGTATAGATACATAGAAGATCGGAGCAGCAGTTGGCCATTCGGCCCCTCGAGCCTGTTCCGCCATTTAATGAGATCATGGCTGATCATCCAAGTTCAGTACTCTGTCCCTGCTTTCTCCCCATATCCCTTGATCCCTTTAGCCTTAAGAAATATATGTAACTCCTTCTTGAATATATTTAATGAACTGGCCTCAACTGCCTTCTGTGATAGAGAATTCCACAGGTTCACCACTCTCTGGGTGACGAAATTCCTCCTCATCTCAGTCCTAAATGTCTTACTCCATATCCTTAGACTGTGACCCCTGGTTCTGGACTCCCCCGCCATCGGGAACATCCTTCCTGCATCTAGTCTGTCTAGTCCTGTTAGAATTTTATAAGTTTCAATGAGATCCCCTCTCATACTTCTAAACTCTAGCGAATATAAGCCTAATCGACTCAATCTCTTCTCATACATCATTCCTGCCATCCCAGGTATCAGTCTGGTGAATCTTCGCTGCACTCCCTCCATGGCAAGAACATCCTTCCTCAAATAAGGTGACCAAAACTGCACACAATACTCAAGGTGTGGTCCCACCAAGGCCCTGTACAACTGCAGCAAGACATCCTTGCTCCTGTACTCGGAGCACGGTGGCATAGTGGTTAGCACTGTTGCCTCACAGTGCCAGGGACCCGGGTTCGAATCCGGCCTCGGGTGACTGTGTGGAGTTTGCACATTCTCCCCGTGTTTGCGTGGGTTTCCTCCGGGTGCTCCGGTTTCCTCCCACAGTCCAAAGATGTGCGGGTTAGGTTGATTGGCTATGATAAATTGACCCTTAGTGTTAGGGGGATTAAATACGTGGGGTTACGGGGATAGGGTGGGATATGTGTTGGTGTAGGGATTACGGGGATCGGGTGGGATATGTGTCGGCGCAGGCTCGATGGGCCGAAATGGCCTCTATCTGCACTGTGGGGTTTCTGTGATTCTGTGATTGATTCTGTGAACATACCATTTGCCTTCTTAACTGCCTGCTGCACCTTCAGTGACTGGTGCACAAGGACACCCAGGTCTCGTTGCACTTCCCCTTTTCCCAATCCATTGCCATTCAGATAATAATCTGCCTTCCTGTTTTTGCCACCGAAGTGGATAACCTCGCATTTATCCACATTATATTGCATTTGCCATGCATCTGCCCAATCACCCAACCTGTCCAAATCATACTGGAGTTTCTCTGCATCTTCCTCACAGCCCACACGTCCACCCAGCTTTGTGTCGTCTGCAAACTTGGAGATATTACATCTAGTTCCCTCATCTAGATCATTTATATATATTGTGAATAGCTGGGGTCCTAGCACCGATCCCTGCGGTACCCCACTAGTCACTGCCTGCCACGCGGAAAAGGACCCGTTTATTCCAACTCTTTGCTTCCTGTCTGCCAACCAGTTCTCTATCCAAGTCAATACCTTGCCCCCAATCCCATGTGCCTTAACTTTACACGCTAATCTCTTATACGGGACCTTATCGAAAGCCTTCTGAAAGTCCAAATACACCACATCCACTGGTTCTCCCTTATCTATTCTACCAGTTACATCCTCAAAAAATTCCAGTAGATTAGTCAAGCATGATTTACCTTTTGTAAATCCATGTTGACTTTGTCCGATCCTGTCACTGTTTTCCAAGTGCACTGCTATTACATCTTTTATAATAGACTCTAGCATTTTCCCCACTACCGATGTCAGACTTATCGGTCTAGAATTCCCCGTTTTCTCTCTACCACCTTTTTAAAATAGTGGGGTTACATTAGCTATCCTCCAATCCATGGGAACTGTTCCAGAGTCTATAGAATTTTGGAAGATGACCAGCAATGCATCTACTATTTCTAGGGCCACTTCCTTAAGTACCCTAGGATGTAGATTATCAGGCCCTGGGGATTTATCGGCCTTTAATCCTGTCAATTTCCCTAACACCATTTCCCTACAAATACTGATTTCATTCAATTCCTCCCACTCATTAGACCCTATGTTCCCCGACATCTCTGGGAGGTTATTTGTGTCCTCCTTTGTGAAGACAGAACCAAAGTATGTATTTAATTGGTCAGCCATTTCTTTGTTCCCCATTATAAATTCCCTGATTCTGACTGCAAGGGACCTACGCTTGACTTCACAATCTTTTTCTCTTCACATATCTATAGAAGCTTTTACAGTCAGTTTTTATGTTCCCTGCAAGCTTACTCTCATAATCTATTTTTCCCCTCTTAATTAATCCCTTTGTCCTCCTTTGCTGAATCCTAAACTGCTCCCAATCCTCAGGTTTACTGCTTTTTCTGGCCAAATTATATGTCCTCTCCTTGGATCTTATGCTATCCCTAATTTCCGTTGTTAGCCACAGTTGAGTCACCTTTTTTTGTTTTATTTTTATGCCAAACAGGGGTGAACAAATTCTGTAGTTCATCCATGCGATCTTTAAATGTTTGCCATTGCTTATCCACCGTCAAACCCTTTAAGTAACGTTCCCCAATCCATCCTAGCCAACGCCTGCCTCATACCATCGTAGTTTCCTTTATTTAAATTCAGGACCCTAGTCTCTGAGTCAACTACTTCACTCTCCATTTTAATGAAGAATTCTATCATATTATGATCGCTCCTCCCCAAGGGGCCTCGCACAACAAGATTGCTAATTAATCCTTTCTCATTACATAATACCCAGTCTAGGATGGCCTGATCTCTAGTTGGTTCTTCGACACATTGGTCCAGGAAACCATCCCATATACACTCTAGGAATTCCTCCTCCACAGTATTGTTACTAATTTGGTTAGCCCAATCTATATGTAGATTAAAGTCACCCTTGATAACTGCTGTGCCCTTATTGCACGCGTCTCTAATTTCCCGTTTAATGCCATCCCCGACCTCAGCATAACCGTTTGGGGGTCTGTATACAACTCCCACTAACGTTTTCTGCCCCTTGGTATTTCTCAGCTCTGCCCATACAGATTCCACATCATCAGAGCCAATATCCTTCCTATTGTGTGAATCTCCTCTTTAACCAGCAATGTTACCCCACCTTCTTTTCCTTTTTTCCTGTCCTTCCTGAATATTGAATACCCCTGGGTGTTGAATTCCCAGTCTTGGTCACCCTGGAGCCATGTCTCTGTAATCGCAATTATATCATATCCGTTTACATCTATTTGCGCAGCTAATTCATCCACCTTATTACGAATGCTCCTCGCATTAAGACACAAAGCCTTCAGGCTTGATTTTTTAACACTCTTAGTCCTTTTAGAATTATTATTTACTGTGGCCGTTTGATTTACACCCTTGATTTCTCTGCCTTCCACTACTGCTTTTCTCCTCCCTGTCTTTTGTTTCTATCCTTGCTTCCCTTTCCTCTGTCTCCCTGCACAGGTTCCCAACCCCCTGCCATTTTAGTTTAAACGCTCCCCAACAGCACTAGCAAACACTCCCCTTAGGACATTGGTTCCAGTCCCGCCCAGGTGCAAACTGTCCAGTTTGTACTGGTCCCATCTCTCCTAGAACCGGTTCCAATGTCCCAGGAATTTGAATCCCTCCCCCTTGCACCATTTCTCTATAGCCACGTATTCATCTGAAATATCCTTCTATTTCTACTCTGACTAACACGTGGCACTGCTAGCAATCCTGAGATTACTCTCCTAACTCCCTATATTCAGCTTTTAGGACCTCATCCCGTTTATTACCTATATCGTTGGTACCTATATGCACCACGACAACTGGCTGTTCACCCTCCCCTTCCAGAATGCCCTGCAGACGCCCCGAGACATCCGTGACCCTTGCACCAGGGAGGCAACATACCATCCTGGAGTCTCGTTTGCGGCCGCAGAAACGCCTATCAATTCCCCTTACAATAGAATCCCCTATCACTATAGCTCTCCCGCTTTTTTTTCCTCCCGTCCTGTGCAGCAGGACCACCCATGGTGCCAGGAAGTTGGCTGCTGCTGCCTTCCCCCGATAAGCCATCCCCCTCAACAATATCCAAAGTGGTATATCTTTTTGAAAGTGGGCTGGCCACAGGGGACCCCTGCACTACCTGCCTGCGCCTACTACTCTGCCTGGTGGTCACCCATTCCCTTCCTGCCTGTGCAGCGTTTACCTGCGGTGTGACCAACTCCCTAAACGTGTTATCCACAATGTGCTCAGCATCACGAATGCTCCAGTATGCACCCATTCGCAGCTCCAGCGCCGCAATGCGGTCCGTCAGTAGCTGCAGCTAGATAAACTTCCCGCACACATGGTCGTCAGGGACACAGGAAGTGTCCCTGATTTCCCACATAGCGCAGGAGGAGCATGCCACGGGGCCGAGCTGCACTGCCATGAATTACCCTTTAATAAATTCAAATTAAATTAAAATCAATACCACTAATTACACTACAATTAAATGATATACTCAAGGGCCCTTGTTAACCAGCACTCCCCGCTACACAACAGAGACCCTAGAAACTATAATCCACAAAAATTAAGTTTGGAAAAAAGCGAGAAAGAGTATTTACTCACCAACCAATCACATACCTGTTTTCTGGTGATGTCACCTTCCTCCAGTCCGAAAAACAACTGTTCACCACAACTCTGTTTCCTGTCCCTTAGCCAATTTCATATCCATGCTGCCACTGTCCCTTTTATTGCATGGGCTTCAACTTTGTTGGCAAACCTATTATGTGGCACTTTAATCAAATGCCTTTTGGAAATCCATGTGCACCACATCAACTGTATTGCCCTCATCAACCCTCTCTGTTACCTCATCAAAAAACTCAATCAAATTAGTTAAACACGATTTGCCTTTAACAAATCCGTGCTAGCTTTCCTTAATTAATCCACACTTGGCCATCAATCTGACTTTCCTTAATTAATCCACACTTGTCCAAATGACTGTTAATTTTGCCCGGATTATCATTTCTAAAAGCTTCCCCACTACTGCGGTTAAACTGACTGGTCTGTAGTTGCTGGGTTTATCTTTACACCCTTTTTTGAACAATGGTGTAACATTTGCAATTCTCCAGTCCTCTGACACCAGCCCCAAGGAGCATTGGAAGATTATGGCTAGGACCTCTGCAATTTCCACCGTTACCTCCCTCAGCATCCTAGGATGCATCCCATCCGGTCCTGGTGACTTATCTACTTTAAATACAGCCAGCCTTTCTAGTACAGGAAACTCTCGATTTACCAGCACCTAAATAACCGGAAATCTCTGTTAAAAATTCAGGAGTAGGTTCAGGTAAGTTTTACTTCATATTAGTGGCCGTTCCTGGATCTGTGGTCGTGTAACCGGGGCTCCTGCACCTGTTGCATAGCAACAGGGACGCCTGGATCTGTGGCCGTGTACGGGGCTCGCGTACCTTTTACAATACCTCTCTGTAATCCGGACTTTTTGATAAACCGGCACCATGCCGGGCCCATCGGTACCAGATAAAAAGTTTCCTGTACCTCCACTTTATCAATTTTTAGCCCATCCAGTATCTCCACTACCTCCTCTTTCACTGATTTTGGCAGCATCTTCTTCCTTGGTAAAGACAGATGCAATGTACTCATTTAGTACCTCAGCCATGCCCTCTGCCTCCATGCGTAGGTCTCCGTTTTTGTCCTTAATCGGCCCCATCCCTCCTCTTACTACCCGTTTACTATTTATATGCCTATAGAAGACTTTTGGATTCCCTTTTATGCTAGCTGCCGGTCTATTCTTATATCTTTCTTTGCCCCTCTTATTTCCTTTTTCACTTCTCCTCTGAACTTTCTATATTCAGCCTGGTTCTCACTTGTAACCTGACATCTGTCTTACGCCCCCTTTTTCTGCTTCATCTTACTCTTTCTCTCTCTTTCGTCATCCAGAGAGCTCTGGCTTTGGTTGCCCTACCTTTCCGCGAACCATCTCCTCTTTAAAGGCAGCCCATTGTTCGATTTCAGTTTTGCCTGCCAATCTTTGATTCCAATTTACCCGGGCCAGATCCGTTCTCAACCTACTGAAATTGGCCCATCTCCAATTAAGTATTTTTTACTCTAGATTGCTCATCCTTTTCCATAGCTAATCTAAACCTGCTCCCTAAATGTTCCCCTACTGACACTTGCTCCACTTGATTCCCCAGAACCAGCAATGCCTCCTTCCTCGTTGGGCCACAAATGTACTGATCAAGAAAGTTCTCCTGAACACACTTCAGAAATTCATCCCCCCTCTGCCCTTCATACTATTACTATCCCAGTCTATATTAGGATAAGTAAGTCGCCATTATTACTATAGTTCTTGCACCTCTCTGTAATTTCCCTGCAAATTTGCTCCTCTATATCCTTCCCACTAGTTGGTGGCCTATAGAATACATCTAGTAGTGTATTGTTTCTTAACTCTAACCAAATAGATTCTGTCCATGACACCTCCAGGACATCCTCTCTCTCCAGCACTGTAATATTCTCCTTTACCAATATTGCCACCCCACCTCCTTTATTTCCTTCCCTATCTTTCCTTAACACCTTATATCGAGGAATTTTTAACACCCAATCCTGCCCTTTTTGAGCCAGGTCTCTGTTATCACCACGACATCATATTCCCATGTGGCTATTTGCTCCTGCAGCTCACCAACCTTATTTACCACACTTCGTGCATTTACACACATGCACTGTAAACCTATCTTAGATCTTCTTGTATTCTCTCTTAGTCTGACCCATCTAATACCGCACTAATTCTTACTTTAGTGCTATCTGTCTCTTCCAATCCTTTGTACATCTTGTTTCTCCTTTCTAATGCTACATCCTGGTGCCCATCTCCCTGCCAGATTAGTTTGAACCCTCCCCAACAGCACTAGCAAACCTCCCCGCAAGGATATTGGTTCCGGCTCTGTTGAGGTGCAACCCGTCTGGCCTGTACAGGTCCCACCTCCCCCAGAACCGGTCCCAATGTCCCAGGACTCTACAGCTCTCCCTCCTGCACCATCACTCCAGCTATGCATTCATGTGCTCTATCCTCCTATTTCTATACTCACTACCTCATGGCACCAGGAGTAATCCAGAGAATACTACCATTGAGCTCCTGCTTTTTAATCTCTTTCCTACCTCCCTAAAATCTGCCTGCAGGACCTCATCTCTCTTTCTACCTATGTCATTAATACAGATATGGATCACGACCTCTGGCTGTTCACCCTCCTCCCCTCAGAATGTAGCCGCTTGGTGACATCCTTGACCCTGGCAACAGGGAGGCAACATATCATCCTGGAATCATGTCTGCGGCCGCAAAAACGCTTGACTGTTCCCCTAACAATTGAATCGTCTATCACTATTGATTTCCCCCTTGTACAGCTGAGCCCACCCGTGGTGCCGTGTACTTGTCTCTGGCTGTTCTCCCCAAAGGAACCATCGCCCTCACTCGTATTCAGTATTAAATACCGGTTAGAGAGTGAGATGCACTCAGGGGACTCCTGCACTACCTGCCTGGTCCTCAAAAGTGGCCAAGCGACTGCTAGATACAGCAGCCCTGGGGTGTAGACAAAATAACACATTGATAAGTGAGGCTATTGAACTAGTGCCTGGCCTCACTGAGACCCAGAATGAGCTGCAAAAAGGATACTGGTTCATCTTCGGCCGCCTGAAGTCATCAGGGAGGTGGGCTTCGTACAGTATCTTGGCCTTTGGGTTTCCCATCTCCTGAATGCACTATTCCACAAAAACACAAGAATCCAGAAAGTTATTGAAACATCACAACTCCCCATGAACACTAAACTAACAACAGGACTGAAAACTCCGATACACCGCTGAAATCAAACTCCAACCAAACCTATCATAAAAAGTACATCCCATTTACTTTCAAACCTCTTCCAAATCCCAGTACTTGGAACGGTAACAACAGACCAGACAGCAGATTGAATAAGCCCCTTTCATTAACCTACCGGGAGATGGAGTGAGCACCGTGCGGATCCCAGCAGGAGGATGGAGTGAGCACCGTGCGGATCCCAGCAGGAGGATGGAGTGAGCACCGTGCTGATCCCAGCAGGAGATGGAGTGAGCACCGTGCTGATCCCAGCAGGAGATGGAGTGAGCACCGTGCTGATCCCAGCAGGAGGGTGGAGTGAGCACCGTGCTGATCCCAGCAGGAGGGTGGAGTGAGCACCGTGCTGATCCCAGCAGGAGGGTGGAGTGAGCACCGTGCTGATCCCAGCAGGAGGGTGGAGTGAGCACCGTGCTGATCCCAGCAGGAGGGTGGAGTGAGCACCGTGCTGATCCCAGCAGGAGGGTGGAGTGAGCACCGTGCTGATCCCAGCAGGAGGGGGGAGTGAGCACCGTGCTGATCCCAGCAGGAGGGTGGAGTGAGCACCGTGCTGATCCCAGCAGGAAGGTGGAGTGAGCACCGTGCTGATCCCAGCAGGAGGGTGGAGTGAGCACCGTGCTGATCCCAGCAGGAGGGTGGAGTGAGCACCGTGCTGATCCCAGCGGGAGGGTGGAGTGAGCACCGTGCTGATCCCAGCGGGAGGGTGGAGTGAGCACCGTGCTGATCCCTGCAGGAGGGTGGAGTGAGCACCGTGCTGATCCCAGCGGGAGGGTGGAGTGAGCACCGTGCTGATACCAGCGGGAGGGTGGAGTGAGCACCGTGCTGATCCCAGCGGGAGGGTGGAGTGAGCACCGTGCTGATCCCAGCGGGAGGGTGGAGTGAGCACCGTGCTGATCCCAGCGGGAGGGTGGAGTGAGCACCGTGCTGATCCCAGCGGGAGGGTGGAGTGAGCACCGTGCTGATCCCAGCGGGAGGGTGGAGTGAGCACCGTGCTGATCCCAGCGGGAGGGTGGAGTGAGCACCGTGCTGATCCCAGCGGGAGGGTGGAGTGAGCACCGTGCTGATCCCAGCGGGAGGGTGGAGTGAGCACCGTGCTGATCCCAGCGGGAGGGTGGAGTGAGCACCGTGCTGATCCCAGCGGGAGGGTGGAGTGAGCACCGTGCTGATCCCAGCGGGAGGGTGGAGTGAGCACCGTGCTGATCCCAGCAGGAGGGTGGAGTGAGCACCGTGCTGATCCCAGCAGGAGGGTGGAGTGAGCACCGTGCTGATCCCAGCAGGAGGGTGGAGTGAGCACCGTGCTGATCCCAGCAGGAGGGTGGAGTGAGCACCGTGCTGAGCCCAGCAGGAGGGTGGAGTGAGCACCGTGCTGATCCCAGCAGGAGATGGAGTGAGCACCATACTGATCCCAGCAGATGGAGTGAGCACCGTGCAGATCCCAGCAGCAGATGGGGTGAGCACCGTGCAGATCCCAGCAGCAGATGGGGTGAGCACCATGCAGATCCCAGCAGCAGATGGGGTGAGCACCGTGCAGATCCCAGCAACAGATGGGGTGAGCACCGTGCAGATCCCAGCAGGAGGGTGGAGAGTGCACCGTGCTGATCCCAGCAGGAGGGTTGAGAGTGCACCGTGCTGATCCCAGCAGGAGGGTGGAGAGTGCACCGTGCTGATCCCAGCAGGAGGGTGGAGATAGCACCGTGCTGATCCCAGAAGGGTGGAGTGAGCACTGTGCGGATCCCAGCAGCAGATGGAGTGAGCACCGTGCGGATCCCAGGAGATGAAGTGAGCACCGTGCTGATCCCAGGAGATGGAGTGAGCACCATACTGATCCCAGCAGATAGAATGAGCACTGTGCGAATCCCAGCAGGTGGAGTGAGCACCGTGTGAATCCCAGCAGGAGATGGAGTGAGCACCATGCTGATCCCAGCAGAGGGTGGAGTGAGCACCGTGCTGATCCCAGAAGGAGGGTGGAGTGAGCACCGTGCTGATCCCAGCAGGAGATGGAGTGAGCACCGTGCTGATCCCAGCAGATGGAGTGAGCACCGTGCTGATCCCAGCAGATGGAGTGAGCACCGTGCAGATCCCAGCAGCAGATGGGGTGAGCACCGTGCAGATCCCAGCAGCAGATGGGGTGAGCACCTTGCAGATCCCAGCAGGAGGGTGGAGAGTGCACCGTGCAGATCCCAGCAGGAGGGTGGAGAGTGCACCGTGCTGATCCCAGCAGGAGGGTGGAAATAGCACCGTGCTGATCCCAGCAGGAGGGTGGAGTGAGCACTGTGCGGATCCCAGCAGCAGATGGAGTGAGCACTGTGCTGATCCCAGCAGGAGGGTGGAGTGAGCACCGTGCGGATCCCAGGAGATGGAGTGAGCACCGTGCTGATCCAAGGAGATAGAGTGAGCACCGTGCTGATCCCAGCAGGAGATGGAGTGAGCACCGTGCTGATCCCAGCAGATGGAGTGAGCACCGTGCTGATCCCAGCAGATGGAGTGAGCACCGTGCAGATCCCAGCAGCAGATGGGGTGAGCACCGTGCAGATCCCAGCAGCAAATGGGGTGAGCACCGTGCAGATCCCAGCAGGAGGGTGGAGAGTGCACCGTGCAGATCCCAGCAGGAGGGTGGAGAGTGCACCGTGCTGATCCCAGCAGGAGGGTGGAAATAGCACCGTGCTGATCCCAGCAGGAGGGTGGAGTGAGCACTGTGCTGATCCCAGCAGGAGGGTGGAGTGAGCACCGTGCAGATCCCAGGAGATGGAGTGAGCACCGTGCTGATCCAAGGAGATGGAGTGAGCACCGTGCTGATCCCAGCAGGAGATGGAGTGAGCACCGTGCGGATCCCAGCAGGAGATGGAGTGAGCACCGTGCTGATCCCAGATGGAATGAGCACCGTGCGGATCCCAAGAGATGGAGTGAACATCCTGCTGATCCCAGCAGCAGATGGAGTATCATGCGGATCCCAGCAGGCGGGTGGAGTGAGCACCGTGCTGATCCCAGCAGGAGATGGAGAGAGCACCGTACTGATCCCAGCAGATGGAGTGAGCAGTGCGGATCCCAGCAGGAGGGTGGAGTGAGCACCGTGTGAATCCCAGCAGCAGATGGGGTGAGCACCGTGCAGATCCCAGCAGCAGATGGGGTGAGCACCGTGCAGATCCCAGCAGATGGGGTGAGCACCGTGCCGATCCCAGCAGGAGATGGAGTGTGCACCGTGCTGATCGCAAGAGGGTGGAGTGAGCACCGTGCTGATCCCAGCAGGAGGGTGGAGAGAGCACTGTGCTGATCTCAGGAGATTGCGTGAGCACCGTGCAGATCCCAGCAGGAGATGGAGTGAGCACCGTGCTGATCCCAGCAGGAGATGGAGTGAGCACCGTGCTGATCCCAGCAGGAGGGTGGAGAGAGCACTGTGCTGATCTCAGGAGATTGCGTGAGCACCGTGCAGATCCCAGCAGGAGATGGAGTGAGCACCGTGCTGATCCCAGCAGGAGATGGAGTGAGCACCGTGCTGATCCCAGCAGATGGCGTGAGCACCGTGCAGATCCCAGCAGATTGAGTGAGCACCGTGCTGATCCCAGCAGTAGATGGAGAGAGCACCGTGCGGTTGCACCCTGCGTGTTTAACTGTCAGTAGTCTGCCCTTGAACAGAACCCACACAAGTAACTGCGCTGTGCATTTCAAACACCGTAAACAGAACTGAACATTCACTGGGATCAGCTTCTTTGAGGTTTTTCCATAAGACATTGTAGTGTATGTACCTTTAAGAGGAACTATGTTTTTGAAGCCCCTGTATACTGTAGTACCAGTAGTGACCACTCGGGTATATAAGCCTGTGTAGCGTCTTGTGTAGTTAGTTCACCTCCAGACTTTGTTCAGTAAACACTTGTTAAATCAACTCCTGCATTCCGTGTCTCCATTAACACACGGATCTAATAGTGGCGACGAGTTAGAAACGAACTTACCTGCAATTCGGCAGCACCTGAAGGGGATCGATTCCTCAGACGAAGGTCGAAGCCAGAAGCAAGAAAAAAAAAACTCGAAGAAACTCGAAAACGAGGGCCGGGCTTGGTCTCCAGTCTGTGGTTTCCCCAGCTAAACGGGCTGGTGGCAGGTAGTGCACTGATCCTTCCTGGGCTGCGGCGGGCTAGAGCTCGATCGGGTGGCTCTGCAACGGGGCCGGGCAGTGAGTCGGGAAGCAGAAGCAAAGAGAGAGAGAGGGTGGAGCACTCAGGGCGTGTCCGGTGCTGCAAAGCAGGTCGGCGTTCGGACCGAGCAGAGGGAAGGGAAAGTCCCAGAGGGTCCGCTCCACGACGGGAACGGTTCTCCAAGTAACAGAGAAACTATTGAAGCGATACATTTTAAAAAATAGAAATACCGCGAAAAGCTGCAGGTCGCAACGGGAACCGCGGAGAACAGCGTTGGCAGCAGCGGCAGCGGCGGGAAAGCGCGGGAGGCGCCATCTTAACTTGGCGGGGAAGAAAGAAAAGCGCGGGAAGCGCCATTTTAGATTTTCAAGATGCCGAAGACTGGCAATATTATTGCTTTCGATAGTGATATAGAAGATTGGACCACATATGTGGAAAGAGTGGAGGTATATTGCAAGGCGAATGAAGTAGCGGATGATAAAAAGGCATCGGTACTTCTAAATCTGATGGGCGCAAGGACATACGGGCTGTTACGAAACTTGATCACTCCAGCCAAACTGATGGACAAGAATTTTAAGGAGATTGTTGATACCTTACAGGAGCACTTAAACCCAACACCGCTGCTGATAGCAGAACGATTCAAATTCTTCAGGAGGAATCAGCACAAGAATGAAAGTAACGCTGATTACCTCACCGAATTACAAAAGCTGTCAAAGCACTGCCAATTCGGGGCAGGACTGGCAAATTCTCTACGAGACAAATTCGTCTGCGGTCTCCTAAGCGAAGGAACACAGAAAAGACTACTTTCTGAGAAAGATTTGACACTGGACAAGGCTTTCAGTGTGGCTGTATCATGCGAAGCAGCAGCAAGAGGAGCTGCAGAGATACAGCAAAAGCCACAGGACTTCGGCACCCAAGAAATGACACAGGGTTTCGAGAGATGTTATCACTGCGGCAGATCCACCCATGACCAGAAGGACTGCTGGTTCAAGGACAAAGCATGCAGGCAATGCGGAAAGATGGGACACATTGCACGTGTATGCAGATCTGGAAAGAAATCCGCTGACAGTAAAAAGGTCAATAAGGAAAAGTACAGAAAGGTACAAATGATGACGGACAGTAGCTCCGAAGACCAGAAGAGCGATAGCGACTCCGGAAACAAGAGACTAAGCTATCTCAAATTACATAATGTAATTGCCAAAGAAGATTACCAGACCATTTGGGTTACCCTCACAATAGCGGGGTCCCCAGTCAAAATGGAGCTAGATACAGGATCAGCTCTGACCGTCATGAGTCGACGGGATTACGAGCGGCTATTTCCGCATATACCTTTGAAAGACACATCCATTGTCTTGAAGACATATACGGGGCAGAAAGTATACCCCAGAGGGAAAATAAGGGTGCCTGTTGTATACAACGGCAAGGAAATACAGAAGTTGTATTTATACGTTCTGCAAGATGGTGGTTCACCGTTGTTGGGACGTGAATGGATCAGAAAGATACGTTTAGACTGGCACTTCATTCAGGCACTGACAGTGACCAGTAAGAAAAAAAACGATGATGACGTCATACCTGGACGATTAAAAGAAATCTTGGCTAACGCCAAAGAAGTGTTTCAACAGGAACTAGGAACCCTGAAAGGCGCCACCGCCTCAATAAAAGTGGAAGGTGCGGCAATTCCCAAGTTTTTTAAGGCAAGGCCGGTGCCATACGCAATTCGTCCAGCCGTCGAGGCAGAGCTGGAGAATTTGGAAAAAGCAGGCGTGTTATCCAAGGTAGATTGGAGCGAGTGGGCAACACCCATCGTCCCGGTCATGAAGAAAACGTTGAATAATGATAAATCTGAAGAACAGAGAAAAGTTCGCATCTGTGGGGACTTCAAGGTGACTGTAAACCCGGTTCTTCACACAGTGGGGTTACAGGGGTTACAGGGATAGGGTGGGATATGTGTTGGTGTAGGGGTTACGGGGAATCGCGTGGGATATGTGTCGGTGCAGGCTCGATGGGCCGAAATGGCCTCTATCTGCACTGTGGGGTTTCTGTGATTCTGTGAGTACAGTATCCTCTTCCGAGGATAGAAGATATTTTCGCCTCACTATCCGGAGGGAAACGTTTCACCAAAATTGACTTAGCACAGGCATATCTACAGATGGAGGTTGAGGAGGCCTCTAAAAAGTATCTCACGATAAACACAAAGGCCTGTACCAGTACAATCGACTGGTTTTCGGAGTGGCATCAGCTCCGGCTATCTGGCAAAGAGCTATGGAGCAAGTCCTGCAAGGGATTCCGGGGACTCAATACTACCTAGACGACATCCTTGTAACAGGAGAAAACGACAACGAGCACCTTGCCAACTTGGAGCAGGTGCTCACGAGGCTGAGAGAACGGGGCCTACGAGCAAATCGCCCCAAATGCGAATTTTTCCAGAAACAAATATCATATTGTGGCCATGTCATTAACGAAGAAGGGTTGCACAAGTCACCTGAAAAAATTGAAGCGGTCGTAAAGGCCCCAGCGCCTGAAAATGTCTCACAATTAAGGTCGTTCCTGGGATTAGTAAATGATACGCTTATCAATTACACCATAAAAGGCGATGAATTAGGAAAGTAATGAAAAGGTTTACCACATTCACCCCTTGTTTAAAATTGAGTCCGGCGGGGTGAAGTGTACGAAGAGTTCGTGTAGGTAAGTCTATCGGGGGCCTTGTATGCCGTCCTGATCGTCGTAGCAGCGGCGGCGGTGCTGCAGTATCCAACGTCGAATCTGGTGTCTGAGTGGTCGACGAAGGGTCCTGTGGCTCCGGCATGCCGTCTACAGGGGTTGGGTTGGGAGAAGTGGTGGATAATAACGGTGGTGGTTCAGGGGCGCCCGAGGGTGCGAGGTCTCGTATGGAGACCGTGTCCTCCCGCCCGTCTGGGTATGCCACGTAGGCACACTGGGGGTTGGCGTGTAGGAGGTTCACCCTCTCGACCAGGGGGTCCGTTTTATGGGTCCTCACGTGCCTCCGCAGTAGGACGGGCCCAGGAGAAGTCAGCCATGTCGGTAGCGAGGTTCCCGATGTGGACTTCCTGGGGAAAACGAACATTTGCTCATGAGGGGTGGCATTAGTGGCAGTACAAAGCAGTGACCGGATGGAGTGGAGCGCCGCAGGGAGGGCCTCCTGCCAGCGAGAGGTCGGAAGGCCCTTAGATTTTAAGGCTAAGAGGACGGCCTTCCAAACCGTTGCGTTCTCTCTTTCCACCTGAGCGTTCCCCCGGGGGTTGTAGCTGGTGGTCCTGCTCGTAGCAATACCTCTCGCGAGCAGGTACTGACGAAGTTCGTCGCTCATGAAGGATGAGCCCCGGTCACTATGTATATAGCTAGGGAACCCGAACAAGGCGAAGAGGTCATTCAGACATTTGATGACCGTGGTACTGGTCATGTCTGGGCAAGGGATGGCGAACGGGAAACGGGAATACTCATCAACAATGTTGAGGAAGTACACATTGCGGTCAGAGGAAGGGAGGGGCCCCTTAAAGTCGATGCTCAAGCGCTCGAAGGGGCGAGTGGCCTTGATCAGGCTTGCTCTGTCTGGCCTATAAAAATGCGGCTTGCATTCGGCACAGATTTGGCAGTTCCTGGTCATAGTCCTGACCTCCTCGACGGAGTAGGGCAGGTTGCGGGACTTAATGAAGTGGCAGAATCTGGTGACCCCGGGGTGGCAGAGGTCATTGTGGAGGGTCCGCAGTCTATCAACTTGCGCGTTGGCGCACGTACCTCGTGATAGAGAATCTGGGGGCTCATTGAGTTTCCCGGGCCGGTACAAGATATCGTAATTGTAGGTGGAGAGTTCAATTCTCCACCTCAAGATCTTGTCGTTCTTGATTTTGCCCCTCTGCTTATTATTGAACATAAAAGTAACTGAACGCTGGTCAGTGAGAAGGGTAAATCGTTTTCCGGCCAGGTAATGCCTCCAGTGTCGCACCGCTTCCACAATAGCCTGGGCCTCCTTTTCGACAGAGGAGTGTCGAATCTCGGGGCCCTGGAGGGTCCTTGAGAAAAAGGCCACGGGTCTCCCCGCCTGGTTAAGGGTTGCAGCTAGGGCGAAGTCGGACGCATCGCTCTCCACTTGGAAAGGGATGGACTCATCCACTGCGTGCATTGTGGCCTTCGCAATATCACTCTTGATAAGAGTGAAGGCTGCACCCGCCTCTGATGTCAGGGGGAAGGAGGTGGACTTGATGAGGGGTCTGGCTTTGTCTGCATAGTTGGGCACCCACTGAGCGTAGTAAGAGAAAAACCCCAGGCATCTCTTCAGTGCTTTTTGGCAGTGGGGGAGGGGGAGCTCCATAAGGGGGTGCATTCTGTCGGGGTCGGGCCCAATGACTCTGTTCTCCACTACGCAGCCGAGGATGGCAAGGCGCTTGGTGCGAAACATACATTTCTCTTATTGTATGTTAGATTCAGCCGCTGGGCCGTACGGAGGAATTTCGCTAGATTAACGTCATGGTCCTGCTGGTCGTGGCCGCAGATGGTGACGTTATCCAGATAGGGAAAGGTGGCCTGCAGCGCGTTCTGGTCGACCATCCGGTCCATCTCCCTTTGGAAGACCGAAACCCCGTTGGTGACGCCGAAAGGAACCCTAAGAAAGTGGTAGAGGCGGCCGTTTGCCTCGAAGGCAGTATACTGGCGGTCCTCATGGCGGATAGGGAGTTGGTGGTATGCTGACTTGTCAATGGCGGAGAATACCTTGTATTGCGCAATCTGATTGACCATATCAGATATGCGGGGAAGGGGGTATGCGTCCAGCTGGGTGTACCGGTTTATGGTTTGGCTGTAGTCAATGACCAGGCGGCGTTTATCGGCGGTCTTAACGACTACAACCTGGGCTCGCCAGGGGCTGGTGCTCCCTTCGATAATGCCCTCCTTCAGGAGCCGCGCCACCTCAGCGCTAATAAAAGCTCTGTCCCCGGCGCTGTACCGCCTGCTCTTGGTAGCGATGGGTTTACAGTCGCGGGTGAGGTTAGCGAACAGGGGAGGGGGGGGGGACTTTGAGTGTGGAAAGACTGCAAGTGGTGCGCGGCGGGTGATTTAAAAACTGTTGGTTGCAGACTGTGAGTGGGGGGAGGGGTCCACCGTATGCCAATGTGACACTTTTGAGGTGGCACTGAAAATCCAACCCTAGCAGAACGGCAGCGCAAAGACGGGGCAGGACAAGAAGTTTAAAATTTTTATATTCGGTGCCCCTAACCAAAAGGGTCACCACACAGTAGCCGCCGACGTCCGCTAAATGGGACTTGGACGCCATAGAAATCCGATGGCGCGTTGGCAGGACCGTGAGGGAGTGGCTATGCACCGTGTCGGGGTGAATAAAACTCTCCGTGCTCCCGCTGTCAAACAGGCAAGTAGTGGCGCGGCCGTTTACCGTAATGTCCATCATGGACCTGGACAGATGATGAGGGAGAGCTTGATCCAGCGTAACGGAGGCCAGTGTATGGCTGAGTGAGCCGATATGGTCGTCAGACGAGACGGTGGTCGAGTCCGGAGACAAAATGGCGGTTGAGTGCGGCGGGCAAAATGGCGGCGGCCATGATTCCGATCCCCATGCGGCCGGAGGTGCACAAAAAGGCGAAGAAGATGGCTGCCCCCACGGTTCAGACGCGGCGCTGCTGGCGTTCGCGGGTTTCCCTCTGCAGGCGTTGGCGTAATGGCATTTCTTCCCGCAGCCAGAGCAGGTAGCAGTCTTCGCCGGGCAGCGCGCTCTAGGGTGTTTTAACTGGCCACAGAAGTAGCATTTTTGGGCCTGGTTACGGGACATCGTTGCAGTAGTTGGTACCGGGGGCGGCGGTCCCAGTTGATTTCGGGACATCGCTGCAGTAGTTGGTACCGGGGGCGGCGGTCCCATGTCCCAAGGTCGCGATGGCCATGGCGCGGCACCATTACGTGAGTATGCTTCGAGGTTTCAGTGGGCCGCATCTAGTGAGAGCACGAGGGCTACGGCCGTCTTCAGGTCGAGCTCCTTGCTTTCGAGCAGTCTCTGCCGGGAGTAGTCGGACTGGAGGCCCTTAACGAAGGCATCACAGATTAGTACCTCCGCGTGCGCCGCAGCCGTTACGGCTTTACAGTCGCAGTCCCTGCAGAGTGTCTGTAACGCCCGTAAAAATGTCTCTACCGATTCCCCCGGTTGCTGCCTGCGGGATCCCAGGAGGTGTCTGGCGTAAATTGTATTCACTGGGCGCTTGTATTGTCCTTTTAGCAGGTCGAGAGCCGCCGTGTACGTAGTAGCGTCCCGGATGAGTGTATATACTTGAGGGCTCACCTGGGCGGTCAGAACTTTTAATTTGTTCTCCTCTGATGTCACGGCGGAGGCTTCTAGGAAGGATTCAAAGCAGCTCAGCCAGTGTTCGAAATTGGTAGATGAACCCGCCGCTTGAGGGTCGGGGTCCAGACATGCTGGTCTGAGGGCTCGCAGCAACGCCTGCTGGTCTGAGGGCTCGCAGCAACGCCTGCTGGTCTGAGGGCTCGCAGCAACGCCTGCTGGTCTGAGGGCTCGCAGCAACGCCTGCTGGTCTGAGGGCTCGCAGCAACGCCTGCTGGTCTGAGGGCTCGCAGCAACGCCTGCTGGTCTGAGGGTCGCAGCAACGCCTGCTGGTCTGAGGGCTCGCAGCAACGCCTGCTGGTCTGAGGGCTCGCAGCAACACCTGCTGGTCTGAGGGCTCGCAGCAACGCCTGCTGGTCTGAGGGCTCGCAGCAACACCTGCTGGTCTGAGGGTCGCAGCAACACCTGCTGGTCTGAGGGCTCGCAGCAACACCTGCTGGTCTGAGGGCTCGCAGTAACGCCTGCTGGTCTGAGGGCTCGCAGCAACGCCTGCTGGTCTGAGGGCTCGCAGCAACGCCTGCTGGTCTGAGGGCTCGCAGCAACGCCTGCTGGTCTGAGGGCTCGCAGCAACGCCTGCTGGTCTGAGGGCTCGCAGCAACGCCTGCTGGTCTGAGGGTCGCAGTAACGCCTGCTGGTCTGAGGGTCGCAGTAACGCCTGCTGGTCTGAGGGCTCGCAGCAACACCTGCTGGTCTGAGGGCTCGCAGTAACGCCTGCTGTTGTTGCTGCTCAGTTCCGGACATTTTACTTTGAGTTAATAAAATTGATACGCTTATCAATTACTCCATAAAAGGCGATGAATTAGGAAAGTAATGAAAAGGTTTACCACAGTAAATTACTATCATAAATTTTTACCAAACCTGTCGACGGTTCTGCACCCTCTTAACGCACTGCTACAAACGGGAGTAATTTGGAAATGGAGCGAAGACTGTAAACGTGCCTTCCATAAATGCAAAGGCTTGATCACGTCCAGGGAAGTGTTGGCTCATTACAACCCATCACTGCCAATCAGACTGGCGTGCGATGCATCCCCTTACGGCGTGGGAGCGGTATTATCGCATAGATTCCCTGATGGCTCGGAGCGGCCAATAGCTTTTGCGTCACGCTCATTGAACTCAGCTGAGCGTAACTATGCCCAGATCGACAGGGAAGCACTCAGCCTGGTGTGGGGGGTGAAGAAATTTAACCATTACCTACACGGACAAAAGTTTACCTTGTTGACTGACCATCAACCCCTCGTCTCCATATTCAACCCTAAAAAGGGCGTTCCCATTATGACAGCGCAAAGGCTACAGAGGTGGTCCCTTTTCCTAGGGGCACACCAATATGACATAGAGTACAAAGGAACAAAACAGCATGGGAATGCTGACGGTTTATCACGCCTACCGTTGCCAACGGTGGAAGAGGCGCCTACAGTGGACCCAGTGGAGATATTCCACTCGACCATAGTGGAATGTCTACCAGTGACAAATTCTACCATTGAAAAGGAAACGCGAAATGACCCGACTCTCTCACGAGTCTACGATTTAACGGTGAAGGGATGGCCAGCACATGGCGAACCACTGTTGCCAGCATTCTCGCAAAGAAAACAGCTGTCAGTGTGCCGAGGAACCTTGATGTGTGGATCCAGAGTGGTGATTCCACCCAAACTCAAGGATAGAGTGCTAAAGGAGCTTCACGAGGGGCATCTGGGTGGAGTGAAAATGAAGAACTTAGCCAGAGCGTTTGTGTGGTGGCCAGGTATCGATGGAGACATCGAAGAAATGACCAAGAGCTGTCTAGGATGCCAGAAGGTCCAAAACGCCCCACCACATCCATGGGAGTGGCCCTCATCTCCCTGGCAAAGGGTACATATCGACTTTGCTGGTCCATTTATGGACTCAATGTTCTTAATCGCGGTGGATGCACACTCCAAGTGGCCGGAGGTAATAAAGATGTCCTCCACCACCACGGAAAAAACCATCACAGTATTAAGGACCATATTCGCCAGGAATTGGCTGCCTGAACAGATCTGTTCTGATAATGGACCGCAATTTGTATCCGAAGAATTCAGGAAGTTCTTAAAAAACAATGGGGTTAAGCACTACACGTCCGCCCCATACCATCCCACCACCAATGGATTGGCTGAAAGGTTTGTCCAGACCTTCAAGAAGGCCATAAAGGCTATGGGTAATGAAGACATAAATCTACAACATAAGGTAGATAACTTCTTGTTTGCGTACAGGAATGCAACACATGTGGTTACAAACCAAACCCCGCCATGATGTTTTTCAATAGAAGACTAAGATGCCGGCTGGATTTGGTCAAGCCAAATGTCAGAAGGGATGTAGAGAACCGGCAATTTCAAAGCATGAATGAAAAGCCAACTAGAACCTTCCAGATAGATCAACCAGTTTTGGCCCGGGACTACCATACCGAGAAATGGCAGCCTGGAACTATTTGCACACGACTAGGACCGCTGATGTATACCGTGGACATTGGAGAAAGCATAATAAGGCGCCATGCTGACCAGATCATAGTCTCATCCGAAAAAGGACAACCTACACCACAACTCTATACGCCTAGTGATGAAGCAGAGATACCCATAGTATCTACCTCCGATCCGGTGATACTGGAACCAGATGAACCCGACACTAGAATTGAAGCCAAATCGACCTTGCCAAAAGAACCTACTACACCACCGAGGCGTTATCCAGACCGAGTCAGGAAGCCTCCAGAGAGACTGAATTTGTAATTGATTAACTTCAGTAAATGTGTATATTATTGTTCTTGTAAAAATGTTATTTAATGATTACTTAAAATGTTATGTACTATTTATTTAAAAGGGGAGGAATTGTAGTGTATGTACCTTTAAGAGGAACTATGTTTTTGAAGCCCCTGTATACTGTGGTACCAGTAGTGACCACTCGGGTATATAAGCCTGTGTAGCGTCTTGTGTTGTTAGTTCACCTCCAGACTTTGTTCAGTAAACACTTGTTAAATCAACTCCTGCATTCCGTGTCTCCATTAACGCACGGATCTAACAGACATAAATTAACACAAATTTCTGTCCTCATTTATTATTTAAAAGCTAATTTATGTAGGTCAACAGAAGAGAAGCATTCTTTCATTGACCAGATAATTTGCTTCAGTGACACTGGCTCAGACTTAAATGTTGACCCAGGCCTTTGGGAGAAAGCCCCTGCTCTTCTTTTAGTGCCGTGGGATCTTTTTTACTGAACATGGTCTCAGTTTCAAGAAACAGCACCCACAACGGTTCGCCACTCTCTCAGCACTGTACTCAAGTGCCCACCCAGATTGTGCTCCAGTCCCGGAATGGGGCTCAAAGCTACAGCCTTCCGACTGAGCGAGAGTGTGATCACTGAGCCAAGTGAGAGTTACTGCCCCCCTCCCACGCCCACCCACACACACAAACCACCCCTCACCACTCACACTCTTCTTCCCACTCCACACACAATGCGTGCAGTACCTGTATCTGTTCTGGTGTCCACTGGTCCAGATTGACTGACTTCACCTTGGAGATGTGAACTCCAAGGTTTCTGTGAATACCAGCACAGCGAATGCACACAAACACTCCCAGGTTCCACGAAGCCCATCTTGGCCCTACACAAGGGACAGAGAAAGTTAGAACCAAAACTAATAGGTCACACTCGAAAACAACAGGTGCGAATGAAGACAAGCAACTTGGGCTTCAAGGGAACAAGGTATACTAACTGAAATAACAACAGAAAATGCTGGAAATACTCAGCAGGCCAGATTTCCAGCATCCGCAGTATTTTGCTATCGTAAGGTATACAGTACAGGTACTAACTACTGTTTCTCTCTCCACAGATGCTGCCTGACCTGCTGAGTATTTCCAGCATTTTCTGTTTTTATTTCAGATTTCCAGCATACGTAGTATTTTGCTTTTGGATAAGTTATTCTAACAGTTCAGCAGATGTACGAGCCGTGCATCTTTCTTTACCTCCCCCATTTTTTCCCTCTCTCTCCTGCTGTGGTAAAGTCCCGTGGTCTCCAGGTGGTTTCCTGTACATTGCCCCAAGTAAACTAGTCGCAACAGCAGTGAAGTGCAATAATAAAAAACCCAAAGCAAGTGTTTCACCACTGACACACATCACTGAAATGAAACGGCGCAGATTAACCCTTTTGAGTGCTGAATGTCTTTTGGAACTTGCACATTTTGTTAACTGCCAAAAATGATTATTTCTGGACAGAAACGGTGAGCGGGCCGTTCAACCATGGGGGCCACCACATCTGATCCTGCCCGATCCTCACCCAATGCCCACACACAGGCACGTACCAGCAGGAGCTGCTCTACCCTGGCCGAGCAGCCCTGCGACTACTGCCACGGCTGAGATTAGGTAACTCCACAGTGACTGGGATGTAAGCCGAGATGTTCTTGGTTTGTATAGCTCAGTTCTACACTGTCCAGCAGTGTTGGCAAATGAGGCACCATAACTAGATTACAGATTAATGGCAGCGAGAGTGCCCAGTCCTGCCCTGCCAGTGAAATATACATAGATTCAGTTTCATGAACCAGTATTAACATAAGAAATAGGAGGAGTCGGCCATACAGCCCCTCGAGCCTGCTCCGCCATTCAATAAGATCATGGCTGATCATTGACCTCAACTCCACTTTCCCGCCCGATCTCCATATCCCTTGATTCCCCTAGAGTCCAAAAATCTATCGATCTCAGCCTTGAATATACTCAACGACTCAGCATTCACAGCCCTCTGGGGCAGAGAATTCCAAAGATTCACAACCTTCTGAGTGAAGAAATTCCTCCTCATCTCAGTCTCAAATGGCCGACCCCTTATCCTGAGACTGTGCCCCCTAGTTCTAGACACTCCAGCCAGGGGAAACAACCTCTCAGCATCTACACTGTCAATCCCCCTCAGAATCTTGTATGTTTCAATGAGATCACCTCTCATTCTTCTAAACTCCAGAGAGTATCGGCCCATTCTACACAATCTCTCCTCATAGGCCAGCCCTCTCATCCCAGGAATCAATCTAGTGAACCTTCGTTGCACCGCCTCCAAGGCAAGTATATCCTTCCTTAGATAAGGAGACCAGAACTGTGCCCAGTACTCCAGGTGTGGTCTCACCAAGGCCCTGTACAATTGGAGCAAGACTTCCTCACTCTTATACTCCAACCCCCTTGCAATAAACGCCAACATGCCATTTGCCTTCCTTATTGCTTGCTGTCCCTGCACACTAGCTTTCTGTGTTTCTTGCACGAGGACACCCAAATCTCTCTGAACACCAACATTGGAAAGTTTCTCACCATTTAAAAAATATTCTGTTTTTCTATTCTTCCTACCAAAGTGAATCACCTCACATTTCCCCACATTATACTCCATCTGCCACCTTACTGCCCACTCACTCAGTCTATCTATATCCCTTTGCAGACTCTGTGTTCTCCTCACAGCTTACTGTCCCACCTAGCTTTGTATCATCAGCAAACTTGGATACATTACACTCGGTCCCTTCATCTGGGTCATTAATATTGATTGTAAATAGCTGAGGCCCCAACACTGATCCTTGCGGCACCCCACTAGTTACAGCCTGCCAACCTGAAAAAGATCCGTTTATCCCTACTCTCTGTTTTCTGTCCGTTGACCAATCCTCTATCCATGCTACTATATTACCCCAACCCAGGAGCCCTAATCTTGTGTAATAATCTTTTATGTGGCACCTTATCGAATGCCTTTTGGAAATCAAAATATACTACATCCACTGCTTCCCCTTTATCTACCCTGCTAGTTACATCCTCAAAAAACTCAATAAATTTGTCAAACACGATTTCCTGTTCCTAACATGAATAGGCAGAGTCAACATGGTTTTATGATTTTCTAAGTGACTTGAGACCTTAACAATGGATTCCAGCATTTCCCCGACGGCTGATGTCAGGCTAACTGGCCTGTAGTTCCCTGTTTTTTCTCTCCCTCCTTTCTTGAATAGCGGTGTTACATTTGCGACCTTCCAATCCACTGGGATCATTCTAGAATCTAGGGAATTTTGGAAGATCAAAACCAATGCATCCACTATCTCTTCAGCCACCTCTTTTAGAACCCTAGGATGTAGGCCGTCAGGTCCAGGGGATTTGTCGGCTTTTAGTCCCATTAGTTTCTCTAGTACATTTCTCTACTTGTATTAATTACGTTAAGTTCCTCGCCCTCATTAGACCCTTGGTTCCCAACCATTTTCGGTTTGCTTTTTGTGTCTTCTACTGTGAAGACAGATACAAAATATTAGTTTAACATTTCTGCCATTTCCTTATTCCCCATTATAATTTCTCCTGTCTCAGCCTCTAAGGGACCAACGTTTACTTTTGCTACTCTTTTCCTTTTTATATACTTGTAGAAACTCTTACAATCTGCTTCTTTATTTCTTGCTAGTTTTCTCTCATTCTATTTTTTCCCTTTTCATCAATTTTTTGGTCAACCTTTGCTGGTTTCTGAAACTCTCCCAAAATCTCTCACTTTCAGTACAACACTCACTTCAAAGAGCCAGCACAGGCCCGACAGGCTGAATGGCCTCCTCTGTTGTATGATTAGATGACTATCCACGGTAAATGCCACAATATCAGTACAAGTGGACAAAAAATTCAGTCCAAATTCCTGAGCGAATGTCAATACTGTTAGTTTTCCATTGCACCCGCTTCCCCTACACACTGTACAATGCTCGATTCATGTCCACAACGGACTTTATGCCTCACAGCAGTGGATGCCCTGGAGAAGGTTCAGAGAAGGCTTTGTCAGTGAGGCGAGGTTATTTGTTTAGATAGGTTAGGAAGGAGCAGGGAACGAGTATAGTGTAAAATGCTGGAAATCCTCAGAATATGAGATTTCATATTCTAGTTTATCAGCATCTGTGCCTGCCAAGTACTCTGCCCTCCAAGCCGGCCCGGCCTTGTACTCTCTCCTCCCAGCTGTGTACCCCATCCTCCCAGTCTGTCCCAGCTGTGTACCCCATCCTCCCAGTCTGTCCCAGCTGTGTACCCCATCCTCCCAGCTGTGTACTTGAACCTACTATCCTAACAGACATGCCTGGCACTTCTGTAACATTTGTCGAATTGGTCATGCTGCTTGTCCGACATCGAGTACTGGCCTCTTGATTATCCCTGATTTTAATCACTCCACCACTGGTGGCCGTGCCTTCAGCTGCCAAGGCCCCAAGCTCTGAATTCCCTCCCTAAACCTCTCCGCCTCTCTCTCCTCCGTTAAGACACTCCTTAAAACATTTCCCTTCAACCAAGCTTTTGGTCACCTGTCCTCATATCTCGTGTCAAATTTAGTTTGCTTACATTCCTGTGAAGTGCCTTTTACTATGTTAAAGATGCTATATAAATACAAGTTGTTGTTATTGTACATTGAGGAATACAGCACTGACATGATATGTAACGCCACACACATTTAGTTTTTCTTAAATTCCCTTTGCCATACCTCAGAGCCCTAGCTGAAACGATGAACCTGCATCCTGTTCTCACAATGTGTCTCAAACCAGCCTTAAGCACACAGCACCAACAATGACCAGTGCACACACGCACACAATCCATTTATTAACATTTACATCAAACAGGACAGATGTGCTGGAGTGCCAATCAGCAGCACCCATTCCCACAACTCTGTGTTGATGAGAGGCTTTGTGTTTGTTGCTACTCTGCATCCATTAGTGACTTTATGGAGCCCGATTGTGACCAAGAAATAGGATGTGATGTTTCGACCGCACATGGTGAAGCCAGCTATGGGCTTTTCCTGTTCCAAGTCCATGGACGCATACAACCAAGAGGATGAACAGCTTCCTTGTGATAAATCAAACCCATTCATATAAAGAAACAGGAAGATTACACTGAACCTCTAAAGTCCAAGTTAACCAATGTTACGGCAAATTACTTTGGAGAGGATCTGAACTTAAACTAAGCAATGCAACAGGTCTGTCGCTGTATAACACTGGGGTACAGTAATGGTGGGTACACGTCCGTCACTGTATAACACTGGGGTACAGTACAGGTCTGTCACTAACACTGGGGTACAGTACTGGTCTGTCACTATAACACTGGGGTACAGTACTGGTCTGTCACTGTAACACTGGGGTACAGTACTGGTCTGTCACTATAACACTGGGGTACAGTACTGGTCTGTCACTATAACACTGGGGTACAGTACTGGTCTGTCACTATAACACGGGTACAGTACTGGTCTGTCACTAACACTGGGGTACAGTACTGGTCTGTCACTAACACTGGGGTACAGTACTGGTCTGTCACTAACACTGGGGTACAGTATTGGTCTGTCACTATAACACTGGGGTACAGTACTGGTCTGTCACTAACACTGGGGTACAGTACTGGTCTGTCACTATAACACTGGGGTACAGTACTGGTCTGTCATTATAACACTGGGGTACAGTACAGGTCTGTCACTATAACACTGGGGTACAGTACTGGTCTGTCACTAACACTGGGGTACAGTACTGGTCTGTCACTAACACTGGGGTACAGTACTGGTCTGTCACTAACACTGGGGCACAGTATTGGTCTGTCACTATAACACTGGGGTACAGTACTGGTCTGTCACTAACACTGGGGTACAGTACTGGTCTGTCACTATAACACTGGGGTACAGTACTGGTCTGTCATTATAACACTGGGGTACAGTACAGGTCTGTCACTATAACACTGGGGTACAGTACCAGTCTGTCACTATAACACTGGGGTACAGTACTGGTCTGTCACTATAACACTGGGGTACAGTACAGGTCTGTCACTATAACACTGGGGTACAGTACTGGTCTGTCACTATAACACTGGGGTACAGTACTGGTCTGTCACTAACACTGGGGTACAGTACTGGTCTGTCACTAACACTGGGGTACAGTACTAGTCTGTCACTAACACTGGGGTACAGTACTGGTCTGTCACTAACACTGGGGTACAGTACTGGTCTGTCACTATAACACTGGGGTACAGTACTGGTCTGTCACTAACACTGGGGTTCAGTACTGGTCTGTCACTATAACACGGGTACAGTACTGGTCTGTCACTATAACACTGGGGTACAGTACTGGTCTGTCACTAACACTGGGGTACAGTACTGGTCTGTCACTAACACTGGGGTACAGTACTGGTCTGTCACTATAACACTGGGGTACATTACTGGTCTGTCACTATAACACTGGGGTACAGTACAGGTCTGTCACTAACACTGGGGTACAGTACTGGTCTGTCACTATAACACTGGGATACAGTACTGGTCTGTCACTAACACTGGGGTACAGTACTGGTCTGTCACTATAACACTGGGATACAGTACTGGTCTGTCACTATAACACTGGGGTACAGTACAGGTCTGTCACTATAACACTGGGGTACAGTACTGGCTAATTCACCTATTGCCCAAAGTGCTGACGCCAATGATAATGTCTCACTGACTCTTGCAGTTGAGATCTGCCACATGGGCCAGTAATGGAACTCGAGATCTGGTCTGTGTGGCTTAGTGACATCCCAAGTAGTGCCCTTACCTGCTGGGCCATGTGGGGAATGAGGCTCTTCCACAGACACACTGCCTGACTCATGCTAAAACCAGCTGGTCTGTACTGCAGTAAACGCAAACTTGGTTATACCAGAGGTGGCTCACGATCTGTGCGCCAGAGAGATCTGACTACTGCTGCACAAAAACAGATGCAACAGGATTATGAAACATGTAGAAATCTGATAAAAATGGAACAAGAACTAATATCCAAGGGCAACAGGAAACATCCCTCACACTGCCAGGACTGTGGCGTGAGATAGAGTTCGAGTAATTGCCACCACACACCATGGCAGGCAGCTTGTCTTATGTGACCTCGCTGGCTGATAACTGCACAGGAGTGGGCACTTATTGTGAGTGGGAGATCAGTAAGAGTACTGCGCTCTGGGTGACGCACGGAGAGATTTGGACCCTGACCTCAGCAATGGTAACTTGAAAGGACATTTAGGGTTAAATAGCAACAGGGAGTCAGAAGCGCTCTATCCTCAACAGAGACAGACCTTTATTCCTTCAATGTAGTGCAGTGATGAATCCTACTGGGGTGGGAGCAGAAGACCAACAGGACTCTGTTCTTTAGGGAATGCGCAGGCTTGTCAATCCCAATGAAAAGAGGAACGCCTCGGGAACATACATCATTTCTTTTGAAAGGAGTAGGTAGAGTGAGCCGAGTCAAGGAATAAAGTATAGAACAGGGAGAGCCCAGTGTGTCGGTCAGAGGGAGAGCCCAGTGTGTCGGTCAGAGGGAGAGCCCAGTGTGTCGGTCAGAGGGAGAGCCCAGTGTGTCGGTCAGAGGGAGTGCCCAGTGTGTCGGTCAGTGGGAGGGCCCAGTGTGTCGGTCAGAGGGAGGGCCCAGTGTGTCGGTCAGTGGGACAGCCCAGTGTGTCGGTCAGAGGGAGAGCCCAGTGTGTCGGTCAGAGGGAGAGCCCAGTGTGTCGGTCAGAGGGAGAGCCCAGTGTGTCGGTCAGAGGGAGAGCCCAGTGTGTCGGTCAGAGGGAGGGCCCAGTGTGTCGGTAAGTGGGAGGGCCCAGTGTGTCGGTCAGAGGGGGGGCCCAGTGTGTCGGTCAGAGGGAGAGCCCAGTGTGTGGGTCAGAGGGAGAGCCCAGTGTGTCGGTCAGAGGGAGGGCCCAGTGTGTCGGTCAGAGGGAGGGCCCAGTGTGTCGGTCAGAGGGAGGGCCCAGTGTGTCGGTCAGAGGGAGAGCCCAGTGTGTGGGTCAGAGGGAGAGCCCAGTGTGTCGGTCAGTGGGAGAGCCCAGTGCGTGGGTCAGAGGGAGAGCCCAGTGTGTCGGTCAGAGGGAGAGCCCAGTGTGTCGGTCAGAGCGAGAGCCCAGTGTGTGGGTCAGAGGGAGAGCCCAGTGTGTCGGTCAGAGGGAGAGCCCAGTGTGTCGGTCAGAGGGAGGGCCCAGTGTGTCGGTCAGAGGGAGAGCCCAGTGTGTCGGTCAGAGCGAGAGCCCAGTGTGTGGGTCAGAGGGAGAGCCCAGTGTGTGGGTCAGAGGGAGAGCCCAGTGTGTCGGTCAGAGGGAGGGCCCAGTGTGTCGGTCAGAGGGAGGGCCCAGTGTGTCGGTCAGAGGGAGAGCCCAGTGTGTCGGTCAGAGGGAGAGCCCAGTGTGTCGGTCAGAGGGAGAGCCCAGTGTGTCGGTCAGAGGGAGAGCCCAGTGTGTCTGTCAGAGGGAGAGCCCAGTGTGTCGGTCAGAGGGAGGGCCCAGTGTGTCGGTCAGAGGGAGGGCCCAGTGTGTCGGTCAGAGGGAGAGCCCAGTGTGTCGGTCAGAGGGAGAACCCAGTGTGTCGGTCAGAGGGAGAGCCCAGTATGTCGGTCAGTGGGAGAGCCCAGTGTGTGGTTCAGTGGGAGGGCCCAGTGTGTCGGTCAGAGGGAGAGCCCAGTGTGTGGGTCAGTGGGAGAGCCCAGTGTGTCGGTCAGAGGGAGAGCCCAGTGTGTCGGTCAGTGGGAGAGCCCAGTGTGTCGGTCAGTGGGAGGGCCCAGTGTGTCGGTCAGTTGGGGAAGCCCAGTATGTCGGTCAGAGGGAGAGCCCAGTGTGTCGGTCAGAGGGAGAGCCCAGTGTGTCGGTCAGAGGGAGAGCCCAGTGTGTCGGTCAGTGGGAGAGCCCAGTGTGTCGGTCAGAGGGAGAGGCCAGTGTGTCGGTCAGAGGGAGAGCCCAGTGTGTCGGTCAGAGGGAGAGCCCAGTGAGTCGGTCAGAGGGAGAGCCCAGTGTGTCGGTCAGAGGGAGAGCCCAGTGTGTCGGTCAGAGGGAGAGCCCAGTGTGTCGGTCAGAGGGAGAGCCCAGTGTGTCGGTCAGAGGGAGAGCCCAGTGTGTCGGTCAGAGGGAGGGCCCAGTGTGTCGGTCAGAAGGAGAGCCCAGTGTGTCGGTCAGAGGGAGAACCCAGTGTGTGGGTCAGTGGGAGAGCCCAGTGTGTGGGTCAGAGGGAGAGCCCAGTGTGTCGGTCAGAGGGAGAACCCAGTGTGTCGGTCAGAGGGAGAGCCCAGTATGTCGGTCAGTGGGAGAGCCCAGTGTGTGGTTCAGTGGGAGGGCCCAGTGTGTCGGTCAGAGGGAGAGCCCAGTGTGTGGGTCAGTGGGAGAGCCCAGTGTGTCGGTCAGAGGGAGAGCCCAGTGTGTCGGTCAGTGGGAGAGCCCAGTGCGTGGGTCAGAGGGAGAGCCCAGTGTGTCGGTCAGAGGGAGAGCCCAGTGTGTCGGTCAGAGCGAGAGCCCAGTGTGTGGGTCAGAGGGAGAGCCCAGTGTGTGGGTCAGAGGGAGAGCCCAGTGTGTCGGTCAGAGGGAGAGCCCAGTGTGTCGGTCAGAGGGAGAGCCCAGTGTGTCGGTCAGAGGGAGAGCCCAGTGTGTCGGTCAGAGGGAGAGCCCAGTGTGTCGGTCAGAGGGAGAGCCCAGTGTGTCGGTCAGAGGGAGGGCCCAGTGTGTCGGTCAGAGGGAGAGCCCAGTGTGTCGGTCAGAGGGAGAGCCCAGTGTGTCGGTCAGAGGGAGAGCCCAGTGTGTCGGTCAGAGGGAGGGCCCAGTGTGTCGGTCAGAAGGAGAGCCCAGTGTGTCGGTCAGAGGGAGAACCCAGTGTGTGGGTCAGTGGGAGAGCCCAGTGTGTGGGTCAGAGGGAGAGCCCAGTGTGTCGGTCAGAGGGAGAACCCAGTGTGTCGGTCAGAGGGAGAGCCCAGTATGTCGGTCAGTGGGAGAGCCCAGTGTGTGGTTCAGTGGGAGGGCCCAGTGTGTCGGTCAGAGGGAGAGCCCAGTGTGTGGGTCAGTGGGAGAGCCCAGTGTGTCGGTCAGAGGGAGAGCCCAGTGTGTCGGTCAGTGGGAGAGCCCAGTGTGTCGGTCAGTGGGAGGGCCCAGTGTGTCGGTCAGTTGGGGAAGCCCAGTATGTCGGTCAGAGGGAGAGCCCAGTGTGTCGGTCAGAGGGAGAGCCCAGTGTGTGGGTCAGAGGGAGAGCCCAGTGTGTCGGTCAGAGGGAGAGCCCAGTGTGTCGGTCAGAGGGAGAGCCCAGTGTGTCGGTCAGAGGGAGAGCCCAGTGTGTCGGTCAGAGGGAGAGCCCAGTGTGTCGGTCAGAGGGAGAGCCCAGTGTGTCGGTCAGAGGGAGGGCCCAGTGTGTCGGTCAGAGGGAGAGCCCAGTGTGTCGGTCAGAGGGAGAGCCCAGTGTGTCGGTCAGAGGGAGAGCCCAGTATGTCGGTCAGTGGGAGAGCCCAGTGTGTGGTTCAGTGGGAGGGCCCAGTGTGTCGGTCAGAGGGAGAGCCCAGTGTGTGGGTCAGTGGGAGAGCCCAGTGTGCCGGTCAGAGGGAGAGCCCAGTGTGTCGGTCAGTGGGAGAGCCCAGTGTGTCGGTCAGTGGGAGGGCCCAGTGTGTCGGTCAGTTGGGGAAGCCCAGTATGTCGGTCAGAGGGAGAGCCCAGTGTGTCGGTCAGAGGGAGAGCCCAGTGTGTCGGTCAGAGGGAGAGGCCAGTGTGTCGGTCAGAGGGAGAGCCCAGTGTGTCGGTCAGAGGGAGAGCCCAGTGTGTCGGTCAGTGGGAGAGCCCAGTGTGTCGGTCAGAGGGAGAGCCCAGTGTGTCGGTCAGAGGGAGAGCCCAGTGTGTCGGTCAGAGGGAGAGCCCAGTGTGTCGGTCAGAGGGAGAGCCCAGTGTGTCGGTCAGAGGGAGGGCCCAGTGTGTCGGTCAGAGGGAGAGCCCAGTGTGTCGGTCAGAGGGAGAGCCCAGTGTGTCGGTCAGTGGGAGAGTCCAGTGTGTCGCTCAGAGGGAGGGCCCAGTGTGTCGGTCAGTGGGAGAGCCCAGTGTGTCGCTCAGAGGGAGGGCCCAGTGTGTCGCTCAGAGGGAGGGCCCAGTGTGTCGGTCAGAGGGAGAGCCCAGTGTGTCGGTCAGAGGGAGAGCCCAGTGTGTCGGTCAGAGGGAGAGCCCAGTGTGTCGGTCAGAGGGAGAGCCCAGTGTGTCGGTCAGAGGGAGAGCCCAGTGTGTCGGTCAGAGGGAGAGCCCAGTGTGTCGGTCAGTGGGAGAGCCCAGTGTGTGGGTCAGAGGGAGAGCCCAGTGTGTCGGTCAGAGGGAGGGCCAAGTGTGTCGGTCAGAGGGAGAGCCCAGTGTGTCGGTCAGAGGGAGAGCCCAGTGCGTCGGTCAGAGGGAGAGCCCAGTGTGTCGGTCAGTGGGAGAGCCCAGTGTGTCGGTCAGAGGGAGAGCCCAGTGTGTGGGTCAGTGGGAGAGCCCAGTGTGTGGGTCAGAGGGAGAGCCCAGTGTGTCGGTCAGAGGGAGGGCCCAGTGTGTCGGTCAGAGGGAGAGCCCAGCGTGTCGGTCAGAGGGAGAGCCCAGTGTGTCGGTCAGAGGGAGGGCCCAGTGTGTCGGTCAGAGGGAGAGCCCAGTGTGTCGGTCAGTGGGAGAGCCCAGTGTGTCGGTCAGTGGGAGAGCCCAGTGTATCGGTCAGTGGGAGAGCCCAGTGTGTGGGTCAGTGGGAGAGCCCAGTGTGTCGGTCAGAGGGAGAGCCCAGTGTGTCGGTCAGAGGGAGAGCCCAGTGTGTCGGTCAGAGGGAGGGCCCAGTTTGTCGGTCAGAGGGAGAGCCCAGTGTGTGGGTCAGAGGGAGAGCCCAGTGTGTCGGTCAGTGGGAGAGCCCAGTGTGTCGGTCAGAGGGAGGGCCCAGTTTGTCGGTCAGTGGGAGAGCCCAGTGTGTCGGTCAGAGGGAGGGCCCAGTGTGTCGGTCAGTGGGAGAGCCCAGTGTGTCGGTCAGTGGGAGAGCCCAGTGTGTCGGTCAGAGGGAGGGCCCAGTGTGTCGGTCAGTGGGAGAGCCCAGTGTGTCGGTCAGTGGGAGAGCCCAGTGTGTCGGTCAGTGGGAGAGCCCAGTGTGTCGGTCAGTGGGAGAGCCCAGTGTGTCGGTCAGTGGGAGAGCCCAGTGTGTCGGTCAGTGGGAGGGCCCAGTGTGTCGGTCAGTGGGAGGGCCCAGTGTGTGGGTCAGTGGGAGAGCCCAGTGTGTCGGTCAGAGGGAGAGCCCAGTGTGTCGGTCAGAGGGAGAGCCCAGTGTGTCGGTCAGAGGGAGAGCCCAGTGTGTCGGTCAGAGGGAGAGCCCAGTGTGTCGGTCAGAGGGAGAGCCCAGTGTGTCGGTCAGTGGGAGAGCCCAGTGTGTCGGTCAGAGGGAGAGCCCAGTGTGTCGGTCAGAGGGAGAGCCCAGTGTGTGGGTCAGTGGGAGAGCCCAGTGTGTCGGTCAGAGGGAGAGCCCAGTGTGTCGGTCAGTGGGAGAGCCCAGTGCGTGGGTCAGAGGGAGAGCCCAGTGTGTCGGTCAGAGGGAGAGCCCAGTGTGTCGGTCAGAGCGAGAGCCCAGTGTGTGGGTCAGAGGGAGAGCCCAGTGTGTGGGTCAGAGGGAGAGCCCAGTGTGTCGGTCAGAGGGAGAGCCCAGTGTGTCGGTCAGAGGGAGAGCCCAGTGTGTCGGTCAGAGGGAGAGCCCAGTGTGTCGGTCAGAGGGAGAGCCCAGTGTGTCGGTCAGAGGGAGAGCCCAGTGTGTCGGTCAGAGGGAGGGCCCAGTGTGTCGGTCAGAGGGAGAGCCCAGTGTGTCGGTCAGAGGGAGAGCCCAGTGTGTCGGTCAGAGGGAGAGCCCAGTGTGTCGATCAGAGGGAGGGCCCAGTGTGTCGGTCAGAAGGAGAGCCCAGTGTGTCGGTCAGAGGGAGAACCCAGTGTGTGGGTCAGTGGGAGAGCCCAGTGTGTGGGTCAGAGGGAGAGCCCAGTGTGTCGGTCAGAGGGAGAACCCAGTGTGTCGGTCAGAGGGAGAGCCCAGTATGTCGGTCAGTGGGAGAGCCCAGTGTGTGGTTCAGTGGGAGGGCCCAGTGTGTCGGTCAGAGGGAGAGCCAAGTGTGTGGGTCAGTGGGAGAGCCCAGTGTGTCGGTCAGAGGGAGAGCCCAGTGTGTCGGTCAGTGGGAGAGCCCAGTGTGTCGGTCAGTGGGAGGGCCCAGTGTGTCGGTCAGTTGGGGAAGCCCAGTATGTCGGTCAGAGGGAGAGCCCAGTGTGTCGGTCAGAGGGAGAGCCCAGTGTGTGGGTCAGAGGGAGAGCCCAGTGTGTCGGTCAGAGGGAGAGCCCAGTGTGTCGGTCAGAGGGAGAGCCCAGTGTGTCGGTCAGAGGGAGAGCCCAGTGTGTCGGTCAGAGGGAGAGCCCAGTGTGTCGGTCAGAGGGAGAGCCCAGTGTGTCGGTCAGAGGGAGGGCCCAGTGTGTCGGTCAGAGGGAGAGCCCAGTGTGTCGGTCAGAGGGAGAGCCCAGTGTGTCGGTCAGAGGGAGAGCCCAGTATGTCGGTCAGTGGGAGAGCCCAGTGTGTGGTTCAGTGGGAGGGCCCAGTGTGTCGGTCAGAGGGAGAGCCCAGTGTGTGGGTCAGTGGGAGAGCCCAGTGTGCCGGTCAGAGGGAGAGCCCAGTGTGTCGGTCAGTGGGAGAGCCCAGTGTGTCGGTCAGTGGGAGGGCCCAGTGTGTCGGTCAGTTGGGGAAGCCCAGTATGTCGGTCAGAGGGAGAGCCCAGTGTGTCGGTCAGAGGGAGAGCCCAGTGTGTCGGTCAGAGGGAGAGGCCAGTGTGTCGGTCAGAGGGAGAGCCCAGTGTGTCGGTCAGAGGGAGAGCCCAGTGTGTCGGTCAGAGGGAGAGCCCAGTGTGTCGGTCAGTGGGAGAGCCCAGTGTGTCGGTCAGAGGGAGAGCCCAGTGTGTCGGTCAGAGGGAGAGCCCAGTGTGTCGGTCAGAGGGAGAGCCCAGTGTGTCGGTCAGAGGGAGAGCCCAGTGTGTCGGTCAGAGGGAGGGCCCAGTGTGTCGGTCAGAGGGAGAGCCCAGTGTGTCGGTCAGAGGGAGAGCCCAGTGTGTCGGTCAGTGGGAGAGTCCAGTGTGTCGCTCAGAGGGAGGGCCCAGTGTGTCGGTCAGTGGGAGAGCCCAGTGTGTCGCTCAGAGGGAGGGCCCAGTGTGTCGCTCAGAGGGAGGGCCCAGTGTGTCGGTCAGAGGGAGAGCCCAGTGTGTCGGTCAGAGGGAGAGCCCAGTGTGTCGGTCAGAGGGAGAGCCCAGTGTGTCGGTCAGAGGGAGAGCCCAGTGTGTCGGTCAGAGGGAGAGCCCAGTGTGTCGGTCAGAGGGAGAGCCCAGTGTGTCGGTCAGTGGGAGAGCCCAGTGTGTGGGTCAGAGGGAGAGCCCAGTGTGTCGGTCAGAGGGAGGGCCAAGTGTGTCGGTCAGAGGGAGAGCCCAGTGTGTCGGTCAGAGGGAGAGCCCAGTGCGTCGGTCAGAGGGAGAGCCCAGTGTGTCGGTCAGTGGGAGAGCCCAGTGTGTCGGTCAGAGGGAGAGCCCAGTGTGTGGGTCAGTGGGAGAGCCCAGTGTGTGGGTCAGAGGGAGAGCCCAGTGTGTCGGTCAGTGGGAGAGCCCAGTGTGTGGGTCAGTGGGAGAGCCCAGTGTGTCGGTCAGAGGGAGGGCCCAGTGTGTCGGTCAGAGGGAGAGCCCAGCGTGTCGGTCAGAGGGAGAGCCCAGTGTGTCGGTCAGAGGGAGGGCCCAGTGTGTCGGTCAGAGGGAGAGCCCAGTGTGTCGGTCAGTGGGAGAGCCCAGTGTGTCGGTCAGTGGGAGAGGCCAGTGTATCGGTCAGTGGGAGAGCCCAGTGTGTGGGTCAGTGGGAGAGCCCAGTGTGTGGGTCAGAGGGAGGGCCCAGTGTGTCGGTCAGAGGGAGGGCCCAGTGTGTCGGTCAGTGGGAGAGCCCAGTGTGTCGGTCAGTGGGAGGGCCCAGTGTGTCGGTCAGTGGGAGGGCCCAGTGTGTGGGTCAGTGGGAGAGCCCAGTGTGTCGGTCAGAGGGAGAGCCCAGTGTGTCGGTCAGAGGGAGAGCCCAGTGTGTCGGTCAGAGGGAGAGCCCAGTGTGTCGGTCAGAGGGAGAGCCCAGTGTGTCGGTCAGAGGGAGAGCCCAGTGTGTCGGTCAGTGGGAGAGCCCAGTGTGTCGGTCAGAGGGAGAGCCCAGTGTGTCGGTCAGAGGGAGAGCCCAGTGTGTCGGTCAGTGGGAGGGCCCAGTGTGTCGGTCAGAGGGAGAGCCCATTGTGTCGGTCAGAGGAAGGCGTTCCTGGGACGTGTGACGGGGAAGCTGCTTCGGGTAAGCAGGGTGTTTCCACCTAAGTGTACAGGCAGTCCTGACTCTTGAGAGAGAGACTGGAGTAGAACAGACTCTTCAAATGTAGAGAGCAACCTTTCCGATTGGTCGGACACCCAAGTGTCTGATAGACAGGACCATCGTTTGATGGTGGCTGAAAAAGCCCAATCCAGTTTGTACTGCATGGTTTCAGAGATGTTTACTGTGTTTTGTGGCTCCATCTATTTCTGTGAAAATCAGCACTAGTTTCAAATCTCTTATCTCGATTTTATTATCATGTAACTACCTCTCTAAACATTCCGCTGCATTGTCCAAAGTCCCAAATGCACAGCCCTCCATCGTGTTGAACTCGAAACTCTGGTTGTATTTACGCTACATGGTGGATATTCCTTCTCACTGCGCCTGGGATATCAGTGCTCCCTCTGTGGAGAAAGGGGCAGAGACCCATTTCATCAGGTCTCCGTCCCCACGGTGCTGCATGGGCACTTCCCAGCTTGACGTCGGTGGGCCTGCGCCTGGGGCTGGGAGCCACCCCAGCGTTAGTAATGGAATGCAAATCCTTTCCGGCTTTCCACGGACACTGATCTTGTGTAAGCCAGCTGTTAGGGCCCGAAATGACTCCAGACTGAAGGGGCACATTGCTTTCCCAGGGAGTGTCACTCCTCTCTGTTGTCAGTTAGTCCCATCACCAGGTTCAAGCAGTACGTACACCACAACTGCAGTGTCAGTGTGAAATTAAACCACTTCACACCAATGTCACAACTGCAGAGTCAGTGTGAAATTAAACCACTTCACACCAATGTCACAACTGCAGAGTCAGTGTGAAATTAAACCACTTCACACCAATGTCACAACTGCAGTGTCAGTGTGAAATTAAACCACTTCACACCAATGTCACAACTGCAGTGTCAGTGTGAAATTAAACCACTTCACACCAATGTCACAACTGCAGTGTCAGTGTGAAATTAAACTACTTCACACCAATGTCACAACTGCAGTGTCAGTGTGAAATTAAACCACTTCACACCAATGTCACAACTGCAGTGTCAGTGTGAAATTAAACCACTTCACACCAATGTCACAACTGCAGTGTCAGTGTGAAATTAAACCACTTCACACCAATGTCACAACTGCAGTGTCAGTGTGAAATTAAACTACTTCACACCAATGTCACAACTGCAGTGTCAGTGTGAAATTAAACCACTTCACACCAATGTCACAACTGCAGTGTCAGTGTGAAATTAAACCACTTCACACCAATGTCACAACTGCAGTGTCAGTGTGAAATTAAACCACTTCACACCAATGTCACAACTGCAGAGTCAGTGTGAAATTAAACCACTTCACACCAATGTCACAACTGCAGAGTCAGTGTGAAATTAAACCACTTCACACCAATGTCACAACTGCAGTGTCAGTGTGAAATTAAACCACTTCACACCAATGTCACAACTGCAGTGTCAGTGTGAAATTAAACCACTTCACACCAATGTCACAACTGCAGTGTCAGTGTGAAATTAAACCACTTCACACCAATGTCACAACTGCAGTGTCAGTGTGAAATTAAACTACTTCACACCAATGTCACAACTGCAGTCAGTGTGAAATTAAACCACTTCACACCAATGTCACAACTGCAGTGTCAGTGTGAAATTAAACTACTTCACACCAATGTCACAACTGCAGTCAGTGTGAAATTAAACCACTTCACACCAATGTCACAACTGCAGTGTCAGTGTGAAATTAAACCACTTCACACCAATGTCACAACTGCAGTGTCAGTGTGAAATTAAACTACTTCACACCAATGTCACAACTGCAGTCAGTGTGAAATTAAACCACTTCACACCAATGTCACAACTGCAGTGTCAGTGTGAAATTAAACCACTTCACACCAATGTCACAACTGCAGTGTCAGTGTGAAATTAAACCACTTCACACCAATGTCACAACTGCAGTGTCAGTGTGAAATTAAACCACTTCACACCAATGTCACAACTGCAGTGTCAGTGTGAAATTAAACCACTTCACACCAATGTCACAACTGCAGTGTCAGTGTGAAATTAAACCACTTCACACCAATGTCACAACTGCAGTGTCAGTGTGAAATTAAACTACTTCACACCAATGTCACAACTGCAGTCAGTGTGAAATTAAACCACTTCACACCAATGTCACAACTGCAGAGTCAGTGTGAAATTAAACCACTTCACACCAATGTCACAACTGCAGTGTCAGTGTGAAATTAAACCACTACACACCAATGTCACAACTGCAGAGTCAGTGTGAAATTAAACCACTTCACACCAATGTCACAACTGCAGTGTCAGTGTGAAATTAAACCACTTCACACCAATGTCACAACTGCAGTGTCAGTGTGAAATTAAACCACTTCACACCAATGTCACAACTGCAGTGTCAGTGTGAAATTAAACCACTTCACACCAATGTCACAACTGCAGTGTCAGTGTGAAATTAAACCACTTCACACCAATGTCACAACTGCAGTGTCAGTGTGAAATTAAACCACTTCACACCAATGTCACAACTGCAGTGTCAGTGTGAAATTAAACTACTTCACACCAATGTCACAACTGCAGTGTCAGTGTGAAATTAAACCACTTCACACCAATGTCACAACTGCAGTGTCAGTGTGAAATTAAACCACTTCACACCAATGTCACAACTGCAGTGTCAGTGTGAAATTAAACCACTTCACACCAATGTCACAACTGCAGTGTCAGTGTGAAATTAAACTACTTCACACCAATGTCACAACTGCAGTGTCAGTGTGAAATTAAACCACTTCACACCAATGTCACAACTGCAGAGTCAGTGTGAAATTAAACCACTTCACACCAATGTCACAACTGCAGTGTCAGTGTGAAATTAAACCACTTCACACCAATGTCACAACTGCAGTGTCAGTGTGAAATTAAACCACTTCACACCAATGTCACAACTGCAGTGTCAGTGTGAAATTAAACTACTTCACACCAATGTCACAACTGCAGTCAGTGTGAAATTAAACCACTTCACACCAATGTCACAACTGCAGTGTCAGTGTGAAATTAAACCACTTCACACCAATGTCACAACTGCAGTGTCAGTGTGAAATTAAACCACTTCACACCAATGTCACAACTGCAGTGTCAGTGTGAAATTAAACCACTACACACCAATGTCACAACTGCAGTGTCAGTGTGAAATTAAACCACTTCACACCAATGTCACAACTGCAGAGTCAGTGTGAAATTAAACTACTTCACACCAATGTCACAACTGCAGTGTCAGTGTGAAATTAAACCACTTCACACCAATGTCACAACTGCAGTGTCAGTGTGAAATTAAACCACTTCACACCAATGTCACAACTGCAGTGTCAGTGTGAAATTAAACCACTTCACACCAATGTCACAACTGCAGAGTCAGTGTGAAATTAAACCACTTCACACCAATGTCACAACTGCAGTGTCAGTGTGAAATTAAACCACTTCACACCAATGTCACAACTGCAGAGTCAGTGTGAAATTAAACCACTTCACACCAATGTCACAACTGCAGAGTCAGTGTGAAATTAAACCACTTCACACCAATGTCACAACTGCAGTGTCAGTGTGAAATTAAACCACTTCACACCAATGTCACAACTGCAGTGTCAGTGGGAAATTAAACCACTTCACACCAATGTCACAACTGCAGTGTCAGTGTGAAATTAAACCACTTCACACCAATGTCACAACTGCAGTGTCAGTGTGAAATTAAACCACTTCACACCAATGTCACAACTGCAGTGTCAGTGTGAAATTAAACCACTTCACACCAATGTCACAACTGCAGTGTCAGTGGGAAATTAAACCACTTCACACCAATGTCACAACTGCAGTGTCAGTGTGAAATTAAACCACTTCACACCAATGTCACAACTGCAGTGTCAGTGTGAAATTAAACCACTTCACACTAATGTCACAACTGTCGTGCACTACATCCTGCTTTTTAATTAATTTTTTCCCAGGACTTCCAAATTCCCTCAGTCCTCTCTCCCTCCTCCAGTCCCCAGACTCCAGCTTGCTGCCCTACTTCCCGATTCACTTTGTCTGGGCCCCAGGTGGTTTGCTGGCCCTACACCGAAATCTCACAGTAAATGCTGCCACCTCACAGAACTTTCACTTCCTCATACTTAGTTTCAGTTTAAATGGCTTCCTCCTCCCCAGCTTAAAAAAGCCAATGATTTGCATAACGATACTGAATAGGCTCCAGATCGGTGCTTGACTGCACTCTCAATGGCTGTAGTTTTGCGACAGGCCAATCTTCAAACAGACCAAGATTACTCCAACCCAAGATCAAGGGAATTTACCCCCCAGCTCCGTAAACGTACACTGCCAGTAAACTCTTACATCAAGCACCACAAAACTCCATGGTGCCAGGCCATCATTCACAGAGGAACAACTGGGCAAAATATTCTTACACAACAGGCCTTCTACAAAGTTCTGATGAAGGGTCATCGACCTGAAACGTTAACTCTGTTTCTCTCTCCACAGATGCTGCCTGACCTGCTGAGTATTTCCAGCATTTTCTGCTTTTATTTCAGATTTCCAGCATCCACAGTATTTTGCTTTTCTTCTGCAAACAGCACAAATTCATCCAGGTTGTGCGTACAGCTGCCAGCCAGGGCTCAGTGGTAGCACATTGCCCGAGTCACAAGGTTACATCTTATTTACAGCACAGAAACGGCTCATTCGGCCCAGCTGGTCGATGCTCCACAGGAACCTCGTCCCACTCGACTTCATCTCACCCTATCAGCATATCCTTCGATTCCTTTCTCCCTCATGTGTTTATCCAGCTGCCCTTTAAATGTATCGATACGATTCGCCTCAACCACTCCCTGTGGCAGCGAGTTCCACATTCTCGCCACTCTCTGGGTAAAGAAGTTTCTCCTGAATTCCTTATTGGATTTATTCGTGATTATCTTATATTTATGGCCCTTAGTTCTGGTCTCCCCCACAAGGGGAAACATCTTCTCCACAGCTACCCTTCATCATTTTAAAGCCCTCTATCAGGTCACCCCTCAGCCTTCTCTTTTCTAGAGAAAAGAGCCCCCGCCTGTTCAGCCTCTCCTGATAGTTAGAACCTCTCAGCTCTGGTATCATCCTTGTAAATCTGTTTGCACTTTCTCCAGCGCCTCTATGTCCTTCTTGTAATATAGAGACCAGAACTGTGCACAGCACTCCGAGTGTGTGGGTTCAAGCCCCACTCCAGAGATTTGAGCACATAATCGAGGTTAACACTGAGGGAGTGCTGCACTGTCGGAGGTGCCGTCTTTCAGGTGTGATGTTAAACCGAGGCCCCGTCTGCTCTCTCAGGTGGACGTAAACAATCCCATGGCACCATTCGAAGAAGAACAGGGGAGTTCTCCCCGGTGTCCTGGCCAAAATTTATCCCTCAACCAACATCATTAAAACAGATTAATTGCTGTTTGTGGGACCTTGCTGTGTGTAAATTGGCACCTGCGTTTCCTACATTACAACAGTGACTACACTTTAAATATAGTGAAGATTGTCGAGCGCTTTGGGATATCGGAGGTTACAAGGGGCGTTGTAGAAAAGACTTTCTTTCTTAAACTACTCAGCAGCCAGCCGGAGTGCAGTAGCTCAGTCCCCTTTGGAAAGGAGGAAATCTTGCCCTCCAGGATTTTCAGACACACATTTTGAACACGCTGGTGTTCAAACTCCACTCAAGCCTCCTCCCACCCCACTGCATTTATCCCCATCAACGTATCCTTCTATTCCTTTCCCCCTCATGTACTTCTCCAGCTTCCCCTTAAATACGTCGGTAAACCTGGGTGAAATGCATCACCCCCTCTCCCTATGCCATAGCCTGACAACAGCGTTTCAGTGCAGTGGGTTAGGAGCTGGGTGTCGAATCGGAGAGCTAGCGGGCTGGCAGAAGGCGCACTCACCCCGGATCCAGTAACAAAGGTCTCATCAGTCAACAGAAGCTCAATCCCAGTCCAGGAAGGATCGGCTGTCTCATTTACACTCACTACCCTCAACAGAAAGAAACACAAGTCAGCACAACCTCGCTCACTACACAAACGGATTTTCCATTACTTTCATAAATAACTGCTCACTGTCCTGTCACATGGCTGAGACAACAATTAAAACATTCTCTCTCCCCCTGCTCGTCTCCCACTTTGATTCTTCCTGTTCTTGCTCCTCGTTCTCTTGGTGACTCTCTCGCACTTTGCTGCTGCGGCTCTCTCGCACTTTGCTGCTGCGGCTCTCTCGCACTTTGCTGCTGCGGCTCTCTCGCACTTTGCTGCTGCGGCTCTCTCGCACTTTGCTGCTGCGGCTCTCTCGCACTTTGCTGCTGCGGCTCTCTCGCACTTTGCTGCTGCGGCTCTCTCGCACTTTGCTGCTGCGGCTCTCTCGCACTTTGCTTCCCTCTATTTCCTCACATAGCAACAGTTACTACACTTTGGCTGTGAGGTACTTTAGGATGCCCCAAGGATGTGAAAGGCACTAATTAAAAGCAACTCTTTCTTTTTATGCAGGTCTCTCCTCACCTGGTCTCTCTGCTGTCATGCACACACTGCACAACTGTCACACACACGGCTTCACTACACGATTCAATTTGTATCTTTAACTTTATTTAAAGTCAAGAGCCACACAGCAAAATGGCAGCCACATTGGGAGTGAGCACTGGACTGCCTGGGGACAGAAGGGAAGAGCCTGTTCAGGAGCTGTTCTAACAGATGTGGCCAAGAGGAGCAGGGGCCCAGTGATTGCGTGGCAGGCAGGCCCAAGGCTGGGAGGGAGCTGGGAATGCAGTGAAAGGGAGGCTATAGGCTTAGCCCGAGAGTGAGTGGGGCTGTGTAAGGAGGTAATGTGGCCCCATGAGCGAGCCTCTCAATGCAGGCCTGAGCCTGGAGATGCTAGTGTCTCAGCAGGACCAAGTGGGGGAGTTTACAGCAAGAGAATGCCCAGGCATAACATTACTGGAGGCGCATGAGCCAGAGCACTCGGGGTAGGCCTCACCGAGACAGAGTGGAAATGGAGCACTCAAACTAGGAGCAGAGTAGAATCCAGACAAACTAGGTTACATACCCAGGGTGGAGGGGGTGAGAGAGTGTGAAGAACAGAAAACTTCTTCCATCAATCCAACTGGCTCATGGTGTCACGATTTGCATAGACGAATCAGCATCATTAGTGGTTGACTATATGGAGCATTTCAAGGCCTCAGGATATCACAAAGCACTGTACAGCCAATGAAGTATGTTTGAAGTGTAGTCACTGTTGTAATGTGGGGAAATACAGCAGCCAAATTGCACACAGCAAGCTCCCACAAACAGCAATGTGATAATGGCCAGATAATCTGTTTTTTAGTGATGTTGGTGGAGGGATAAATATTGGCCCCAGGACACCGGGGACAACTCCTCTGCTCTTCCTCAAAATAGTGCCATGGGATCGTTTACATCCAACTGAGAGAGCAAACGGGGCCTCGGTTTAACGTCTCATTCGAACGCGGCACCTCCAACAGTGCAGCATTCCCTCGGCACTGCACTGGAGTGTCAGCCTAGGTTATGTGCTCAAGACTTTGAAGTAGGGCCTGAACTCACGACCGAAGAGAGTGCTGCCACCTAGCCGACAGAGGGAATAGATCACTTCGCACTTTGTCTGCACTGCAGCAAACCTGTTTTCAGACAGGTACGTGCATTGAGTTTGAAGATAAAAGGCTCAATGTGATACTGTGAGGGTTATGCGCGACTCAACACTCACAGGGCAGCATCACTCCTGTAACATGAACCTGGCTCGGGGTTGTTGGACCGGAAAAACAGGCTGCTGGACCGGAAAAACAGGCTGCTGGTTCCATGAGCAGCAGAACGAGTGATAGAAATGCAAGAATGGACTTCCGCTCAGAGACTCCGCAGCAAACCCGGCTGAGCAGCGGTTCTGCCTTATCGTCTCCCGTGTTCTGTGGCCACTGATCCATGTCCTCACTTCCCGTCTGAAGGCTTTCAGGTGAACACTTGATCGTGCCCTTCCAGAACTCCAACCCTACCGTCCTGTAGCTTTCTGCCAGGTCGCAGTGAAAGTGCGGGGTTCAGACGCTAATTTAATCTCCCATTAGCATCCTGTGCAGACCCAAGGGAGCACTTTTGGGATGAAAGGGGCAAAGGAGATGGTAGGTTGGGTTTGATTAACAGCAAGTTATTTATTAATAATGAATCATCATATACCATGACAACAGTCCGTCTCGAAAGACGATGGTGTAAGTGCCAGAGCAGTCAGTTGCTTTGCTACACTGCGAGTGGCTGGAGTCCAATTCTCCAGCCACAGTCTGTGCCATCGATGGTACAAGTGTAAATCACAGGGCCACACAGTATTAACGCGAGACCTGATGCTCTTTCCCCTCTCTCATCCACCTCTCTTCAGCCTCTTTGGCTCCACGATACAGCACAGTCCGCCAGTGTGGCCTGTTGTTAGCCACATCTTCCCAGCATGTTGTATTGATGTTGAAGGTTTTCAAGTCCCTCTTGCAAACGTTGCTAAACCTCAGCCTAAGTTGACTCAGCGGCCCTGCAGCATCTCCATACAAGAGATCCTCTGGAATACGACCATCTTCTATCAGATAGGGATGACCAAGCTACCAGAGGCATCATTGTTTGAGAAAAGTTATTAGAGTTGGGGCCCTAATTTCAAGTACTTCAGTATCAGGAACTTTATCTTCCCATTTGACATTTGGAATACGGCTGAGCAGGTGGGTGTGGAAAGGGTGTAACCGTGGCCCATGCCTGTTGTAGGTGGCCCAGGTCTCACTGCCATACTGCAGTGTGCTCAGAATGAGAGTCTGGTAGACCTGTATCTTTGTGTTCAATGTTACTCTATTATTCCACATACACTTCATCAATTGGCCAAATGTTGTAGCTGCCTTTCCGATGCGAGAGTTCAGCTCGGCCTCTAGAGAGGTTATCCGCGGGAGCAGAACTTGTGTACGGTTTCTAGCATGGTGTTAGCTGTAGAATTATCATGTAGCCCCACATCTTCTCCAGCACAAAGAGCACCTACTTCTCCCTCCATAACATTACCCACCTCATCATTCTGTTAAAACCCCTCCATGGCTTCGCCCATCCCTACCTCTGTAATCTCCACCATCATTATAGTCACCCCACAACTTTCCGTTGCTCTGATGCCAGCTTGTGTATCCTCCTCCTTTGGCCCCACCACTGGCGGCCACAGCTGCATCGACTTCGCCCCACAGCTGCAATTCAGTTTCACCAAAACCACTGTCCAACCTTCATTCCGAAGTATTGGTCAACAGTTATACATTCCTACAACAAAATAAAAGCAAAATACTGTGGATGCTGGAAATCTGAAATAAAAACACTAAATGCTGGAGACACTCAGCAGGTCAGGCAGCATCTGCGGAGAGAGAAACAGAGTTAACGTTTCAGGTCGATGACCCTTCATCAGAACTGGAGAAAGCTGGAGATGGAGCAGGTTTTTAAGCAAGTGTCGGGGCAGGGAGAGGGGGGAGGGGAGGAAAGAGCAAAAGGGAAGGTCTGTGATAGGAGGGAAGGCAGGAGAGACTAAGAGAGATTAAGAGAGGTTAAGAGGTGGTGAAAGGCAAAAGGAGATGGTAATGGGACAAGTTAAGAAACAAAAGATGGCTCTCGATGAAGTGTAAATGGCTCTGGCAGAATAAAAGACAGCTGCCATGTGGGAGAGAGAAAAATAAATAAATAAATAAATGGGAAAAAACAGATAGGGGCCGAGGTTATGATCTGAAATTGTTGAAGTCTATGTTGAGTCCAGAAGGCTGTAAAGTGCCTAATCAAAAGATGAGGTGCTGTTCCTCGAGCTTAGGTTGAGCTTCACTGGAACAGTGAGAGGCCGAGGATGGTGAGGTCAGAGTGGGAGTGAAGCGGTGAATTAAAATGACAGGCGACCGGAAGCTCGGGGTCACCCTTACAGACTGAACGGAGGTGTTCCGCAAAGCGGTCACCCAATCTGCGTTTGGTCTCCCCAGTGTAGAGGAGACCACATCGTGAGCAGCGAATACAGTATACTAGATTGCAAGAAGTACAAGTAAATCGCTGTTTCACCTGGAAGGGGTGTTTGGGGCCCTGGACAGTGGGAAGGGGGGAGGTATAGGGGCAGGTGTTACATCTCCTGTGCTTGCACGGGAAGGTGCCAGGCGAAGGGGAAGGGCTGTTTGGGGTGATAGAGGAGTGGACTAGGGCGTCTCGGAGGTAGCGGTCCCTACGGAATGCTGAAAGGGGAGGGGAGGAGAAGATGTGTTTGGTGGTAGGATCATGCTGGAGCTGGCGGAAATGGCGGACTATGATCCGTTGAATGTGGAGGCTGGTGGGGTGAAAGGTGAGGACAAGGGGAACCCTATCGTGGTTCTGGGAGGGAGGGGAAGGGGTGAGAGCAGAAGTGCGGGAAATAGAACGGACACGGTCGAGGGCCGTGTCAACCACAGTAGAGGGGAATCCTCGGTTGAGGAAAAAGGAAGACATGTCGGAAGCACTAGTATGGAAGGTGGCATCGTCAGAGCAGATGTGGCGGAGACGGAGAAACTGGGAGAATGGAATAGAGTCCTTACAGGAAGTGGGTTGGGAGGAAGTGTAGCCCAGGTAGCTGTGGGAGTCAGTGGGTTTGTAGTGAATGTTGGTCAATAGCCTATCGCCAGAGATGGAGACAGAGAAGTCGAGGAAGGGAAGGGAAGAGTCGGAAATGGACCATGTGAAGGTGAGGGAAGGGTGGAAATTGGAAGCAAAGTGAATGAAATTTTCTAGTTCAGGGCGAGAGCAGGAAATGGCACTGATACAGTCATCAATGTACCGGAAAAAGAGGTGAGGGAGGGGACCCGAGTAGGACTGGAACAAAGAATATTCCACATATCCCACAAAAAGGCAGGCATAGCTGGGACCCATGCGGGTTCCCATAGCAACACCTTTAATTTGGAGGAAGTGAGTGGAGTCAAAGGAGAAGTTGTTCAATGTGAGAACAAGTTCAGCCAGTCGGAGGAGGGTGGTTGGGCCTCTGTTCAAGGAAGAAGCGGAGCGCCCTCAGGCCATCCTGGTGGGGGATGGAGGTGTAGAGGGATTGGATGTCCAAAGTGAAAAGGAGATGGTTGGGGCCAGGAAACTGGAAACTGTTAAGTGGCGGAGGGCGTCGGAAGAGTCGCGGATGTAGGTGGGAAGAGACTGGACAAGGGGAGAAAAAATAGAGTTGAGATAGGAAGAGATAAGTTCTGTGGGGCAAGAACAGGCTGAAACGATGGGTCTACCAGGGCAGTCCTGTTTGTGGATCTTGGGAAGGAGGTAGAAGCGGGCCGTGCGGGGTTGGGGAACTATGAGGTTGGCGGCCGTGGAACCTACTGGAGTATTTTGAGGATGTAACTGGTAGAATTGATAAGGGAGTGCCAGTGGATGTGGTGTATTTAGATTTTCAGAAGGCCTTTGATAAAGTCCCACATAAGAGAAAATTAAAGCACATGGGATTGGGAGTAATATACTGGCATGAATTGAAAATTGGTTAACAGACAGGAAACAGAGTAGGAATAAGTGGGTCTTTTTCGGGGTGACTAGTGGGGTACCGCAGGGATTGGTGCTTGGGCCCCAGCTATTCACAATATACATCAATGATTTGGATGTGGGAGCCAAATGTAATATTTCCAAGTTTGCTGACGAAACAAAACTAGGAGGGATTGTGAGTCGTGAGGAGGATGCAAAGAGGCTTCAAGGCGATTTAGACAAGTTGAGTGAGTGGGTAAATACATGGCAGATGCAGTATAACGTGGATAAGTGTGAAGTTTTCCACTTCGGTAGGAAACACAGAAAGGCAGAGTATTATTTAAATGGTGATAGATTGGGAAATGTTGATGTACAAAGGGAGCTGGGCCTTGTACACCAGTCACTGAAAGCAAAGATACAGGTGCAGCAAGCAGTTAGGAAGGCAAATGGTATGTTGGCCTTTACTGCAAGAGGATTTGAGTAAAGGAGCAAGGATGTCTTACTACAGTTATACAGGGCCTTGGTGAGACCACACCTGGAGTACTGTGTGCAGTTTTGGTCTTCTTACCTAAGAAAGGATATACTTGCCATAGAGGGAGTGCAGCGAAGGTTCAACAGACTGATTCCTGGGATGGCAGGACTGTCGTATGAGGAGAGATTGGGTCGACTAGGCCTGTATTCACTCGAGTTTAGAAGAATGAGAGGGGATCTCATTGAAACATTTACAATTCTGACAGGGCTAGACAGACTGGATGCAGGGAGGATGTTTCCCCTGGCTGGGCGTCTAGAACGAGGGGTCACAGTCTCAGGCTATGTGGTAGGATATTTAGGACCGAGATGAGGAGATATTTCTTCACTCAGAGGGTGGTGAACCTGTGGAATTCTCTACCACACAAGGCTGTGGAAGCCAAGTCACTGAATATATTCAAGGAGAGAGATAGATTTCTAGACACCAAAGGCATCAAGGGGTATGGGGAGAGAGCGGGAATATGGGAGATAGCGGATCAGCCATGATCACATTGAATAGCGGAGCAGGCTCGAAGGGCCGACTCCTGCTCCTATTTTTCTGTTTCTATGAATGACAGGTTGCTGTTATTGACACTGATTTAAAAGCACAAAGTTTCCGTTAGTCCTCGCTGCTCCTGTTAGCACTTCGGCACAAGACAAACGTGTTAAAGCCAATTTTAAATGATAAAATAGTAACTTTCACGTTCTACTTCAGTCCTGCCTGCGGTACCTCAATGTACAAACATACTGTGAGATGATATGGGTTCGACCCCAACATTCAGACCAGTCAGCCAGCTCAGTCTGTGCTGCTCCTACAACAAGAGGGTCAGAATCACAGAGCAACTGAGCTCAGGCCCTCAATGTAGGGCTCTTCTTTTGGTGTTCGGGGAATTTACACTCGATTCAGTCGGCAGGTTGTCGGAGTTTACGGCACTGTTTTCACAAACACACACAGTACCACTGGACTGGGCCGAAGGATTATTTTCAAAAACTGAGAACCAGAGCTTTCACACATTTCTTTATCCCTCTGCTTTTCAGAGCTCTCTCTCTCTCTCAATGATGAATGCAGGAAGTTTATGAAATGTTTATGCTCCTGCTCTGTCGTTACATCATTAAAGCTTTAATCTGAATAACAAGCTGTGCGGTGTGAAGTCAAACCATTCGTCAACTTTGTCCTCACTCTGTGCTAGTGTTTCATGTACCGCAGCCTAGTAAAGAAGGGGATGCTATCTCACTGCAAGGAAACAGCTGCAGGAAATAACGCAGGACGAAAACAAAATCACAAGAACTGAGCAGATCTGCGGGCCTGAGAATGCAGAAGGAGGTAGTGCTCATCAGCACATCACAGCAAGCACGCAGACAAGTCAGAAACCAAGAGTCAAACACAACACAGTTAAAACACACGACGACACCCCGCATTCCAGGTCGGGGATTAAAGAACCGTCTTCCTTTTTACAAAGGATTATGTCTGAAGAAAGTGGCAGCAAAGTATTGCAATGGTTCATCCTGCAGTTACAGCAATAGACCTGGCAGCCTATTCAACCATGGCGCCATCAGAGCCCAGTCCGATACTGTCATCGTGTGAAGGATGGCTGCTTGGGCGAGGCGGTCGGCAGTGAGGAACTGGATCCAGGCGGGAGCCAGCACCTCACGGACAGGAAGGGGGAAAATTGGGCAAATTTTCTTAAGCATTATAACAGCTTCGCGCACAGGCAAATGGGGTGTGTAGAGGAAACGTAATTCAGGATAATTATTGCACTATTGTGAGGGAATGCCCTTCACTTCCTGCCACTGTACCTTGTTGGGTAAGGGCATCAAGGGACATGGAGCGAAGGTGGGTACAGTAAATGGAATCGAGGTACAGATCAGCCATGATCTAGATAATAGAATGGCGGAATAGGTGAGGGGCTGAATGGCCAACTCCTGGCCCTATGTTCCTGGAATCTGAAACACCTCAATCATTGCTAGTGAACAAGAACAGGAGGAAACTGTAACATTCTCAATCTCCACAAGTCATAAGCTGATGTTCTACTTCCCCATTGTGCAGCAGATGACCTTTTCTCCGACCGTTTTAAACGGTTGCAAAGGATTGGAAGGCCAAGTCATGTCTGTGTGCCAATGTTAGCACCTTCTCTCTGGACGGTGCTGGTCCTGGCTAGGCTCTGACTCCATGGCTATGTCGGGGTAGAGAGGTCATTCTCCTGGTGCACGCCTACATGGGCGGCACACGGCCTACCTCAATCTTCACCCACCCAACATCTACACGCGCAATCACTGGAGATTGAACCCGGCCGATTCTTCTCCTTCCTGGCCTCAGGCGGCCGAGTCCAATAGTGACACACACGTTGCTCCCTTGGCTAAGAGCAGCAAACCTGGAACAGCCCAGGAACTGAATCTAGAAATAGCCATTTCATTTCCAACAAGGGTCTAACAGCAGGACTTGGCTTCAGAATAGTCTTCTTTTAGATGCTCACATTCCTGTTTTCAGGCGAGGGAAGAACGTACATCAATAGAATTCTAATTAAGTACAGATATAAACATCAAAGGCACAGTACAGCAGCTGCCTGCACTAACCACCAAATGCAAAAGACACTGCCAACTGATCGATAAGCACAGGCAGCTCACTGTGCAAAATTAATTCAGCCGGAGTGCATGGGTTAGCCATCAAACATGATGCCAACACTGCTGGAAGCCAACAGCTGGGAAAAAATATAACCCAAGGTTTTCCCCAGCATGTACCAAAAGAGAACTGAAGAAATTAAAATGGAGGGCAGCACAGACGTGTAGGAGAACAGGTCCACTGGCTCATCAGCCCCCGTCCTCGCTCACAGACACTGGCTCCATGACTCCCAACACTTTAACTATAAAATTCCCATTCTTGCATTTACATCCCACCTTGGCCTTATCCCTCCCCATCTCTGTAACCTCCTCCAGCCCTACACCTCCCCCGAACTCTCCATTCCTCTGGCTCTGGCTTCTTGTTCAACCTCCCCACCCTTGCCCACCATTGGCAGCTGTGCCTTCAACCACCTGGATCTCACTCTGGAATTCCCCTCGCCAAGCCCCTCTGCCACTCTTTAAAATTCTCCATAAACCGACCTCTGACCAAACGTTTTGGTCACCACTCTAAGTCGCTTCCTATGCCTTGATGCCCGTTCTCCCTCATGCTCTGTAAAGCACCTGGGAGGTTTTCCCACATTAAAGACGCTATATAAATGCAAATTGCTGATCCCCCTCAGGTATGAAGTAGCAGTTTGGTATGTCTCCAGAGATGGTGGTTGTGACATTGCACAATAAGAGATTGAAAGAATCGTTTGTCTTACATTCAACTAAAACATCCAGGATCAGTCTTAGACTCCAGCCAAGCAGTGAGGTGATATACAGGGTCGATGAGCCATGCAGGGACAGAGACTCCATTAAACACTGCCTCCCACTGAGGAGCCAGAGAGTCACAGACCCCATAGGCAGACAGTGTCCAGCCTGCCAAACACAGACCCCATAGGCAGACAGTGCCCAGCCTGCCAAACACAGACCCCATGGAGTCCAGCCTGCCAAACACAGACCCCATAGGCAGACAGTGTCCAGCCTGCCAAACACAGACCCCATAGGCAGACAGTGTCCAGCCTGCCAAACACAGACCCCATAGGCAGACAGTGTCCAGCCTGCCAAACACAGACCCCATAGGCAGACAGTGTCCAGCCTGCCAAACACAGACCCCATGGAGTCCAGCCTGCCAAACACAGACCCCATAGGCAGACAGTGTCCAGCCTGCCAAACACAGACCCCATAGGCAGACAGTGTCCAGCCTGCCAAACACAGACCCCATGGAGTCCAGCCTGCCAAACACAGACCCCATAGGCAGACAGTGCCCAGCCTGCCAAACACAGACCCCATGGAGTCCAGCCTGCCAAACACAGACCCCATAGGCAGACAGTGTCCAGCCTGCCAAACACAGACCCCATAGGCAGACAGTGTCCAGCCTGCCAAACACAGACCCCATAGGCAGACAGTGTCCAGCCTGCCAAACACAGACCCCATAGGCAGACAGTGTCCAGCCTGCCAAACACAGACCCCATAGACAGACAGTGTCCGTCCCCAGACACAGACCCTAGGGACAGACAGTGTCCGTCCCCAGACACAGACCCTAGGGACAGACAGTGTCCGTCCCCAGACACAGACACCATGGACAGACAGTGACCGTCCCCAGTCACAGGCCCCATAGACAGACAGTGTCCAGCCTGCCAAACACAGACCCCATGGAGTCCAGCCTGCCAAACACAGACCGCATAGGCAGACAGTGTCCGTCCCCAGACACAGACCCTAGGGACAGACCGTGACCGTCCCCAGTCACAGACCCCATGGACAGACAGTGTCCGTCCCCAGACACAGACCCTAGGGACAGACAGTGTCCGTCCCCAGACACAGACCCCACGGACAGAAAGTGTCCGTCTCCAGACACAGACCCCATGGACAGACAGTGTCCGTCCCCCAGACACAGACCCCATGGACAGACAGTGTCCGTCCCCAGACACAGACCCCACGGACAGACAGTGTCCGTCCCCAGACACAGACCCCACGGACAGACAGTGTCCGTCCCCAGACACAGACCCCACGGACAGACAGTGTCCGTCTCCAGACACAGACCCCATGGACAGACAGTGTCCGTCCCCAGACACAGACCCCATGGACAGACAGTGTCCGTCCCCAGACACAGACCCCACGGACAGACAGTGTCCGTCCCCCAGACACAGACCCCACGGACAGACAGTGTCTGTCCCCAGACACAGACCCCATGGACAGACAGTGTCCGTCCCCAGACACAGACCCCACGGACAGACAGTGTCCGTCTCCAGACACAGACCCCATGGACAGACAGTGTCCGTCCCCAGACACAGACCCCACGGACAGACAGTGTCCGTCCCCAGACACAGACCCCATGGACAGACAGTGTCCGTCTCCAGACACAGACCCCATGGACAGACAGTGTCCGTCCCCCAGACACAGACCCCACGGACAGACAGTGTCCGTCCCCCAGACACAGACCCCACGGACAGACAGTGTCCGTCCCCAGACACAGACCCCACGGACAGACAGTGTCCGTCCCCAGTCACAGACCCCATGGACAGACAGTGTCCGTCCCCAGACACAGACCCCACGGACAGACAGTGTCCGTCCCCAGACACAGACCCCACGGACAGACAGTGTCCGTCCCCCAGACACAGACCCCACGGACAGACAGTGTCTGTCCCCAGACACAGACACCACGGACAGACAATGTCCGTCCCCAGACACAGACCCCATGGACAGACAGTGTCTGTCCCCAGACACAGACCCCACGGACAGACAGTGTCCGTCCCCAGACACAGACCCCATGGACAGACAGTGTCCGTCCCCAGACACAGACCCCATGGACAGACAGTGTCCGTCCCCAGACACAGACCCCGCGGACAGACAGTGTCCGTCCCCCAGACACAGACCCCACGGACAGACAGTGTCCGTCCCCCAGACAGACCCCATGGACAGACAGTGTCCGTCCCCAGACACAGACCCCATGGACAGACAGTGTCCGTCCCCCAGACAGACCCCATGGACAGACAGTGTCCGTCCCCAGACACAGACCCCATGGACAGACAGTGTCCGTCCCCCAGACAGACCCCATGGACAGACAGTGTCCGTCCCCAGACACAGACCCCATGGACAGACAGTGTCCGTCCCCAGACACAGACCCCATGGACAGACAGTGTCCGTCCCCAGACACAGACCCCACGGACAGACAGTGTCCGTCCCCAGACACAGACCCCATGGACAGACAGTGTCCGTCCCCCAGACACAGACCCCATGGACAGACAGTGTCCGTCCCCAGACACAGACCCCATGGACAGACAGTGTCCGTCCCCAGACACAGACCCCATGGACAGACAGTGTCCGTCCCCAGACACAGACCCCATGGACAGACAGTGTCCGTCCCCCAGACACAGACCCCACGGACAGACAGTGTCCGTCCCCCAGACACAGACCCCGCGGACAGACAGTGTCCGTCCCCAGACACAGACCCCATGGACAGACAGTGTCCGTCCCCCAGACACAGACCCCATGGACAGACAGTGTCCGTCCCCAGACACAGACCCCATGGACAGACAGTGTCCGTCCCCCAGACACAGACCCCATGGACAGACAGTGTCCGTCCCCAGACACAGACCCCATGGACAGACAGTGTCCGTCCCCCAGACACAGACCCCATGGACAGACAGTGTCCGTCCCCAGACACAGACCCCACGGACAGACAGTGTCCGTCCCCAGACACAGACCCCACGGACAGACAGTGTCCGTCCCCAGACACAGACCCCATGGACAGACAGTGTCCGTCCCCAGACACAGACCCCATGGACAGACAGTGTCCGTCCCCAGACACAGACCCCATGGACAGACAGTGTCCGTCCCCAGACACAGACCCCATGGACAGACAGTGTCCGTCCCCAGACACAGACCCCATGGACAGACAGTGTCCGTCCCCCAGACACAGACCCCACGGACAGACAGTGTCCGTCCCCAGACACAGACCCCATGGACAGACAGTGTCTGTCCTCCAGACACAGACCCCATGGACAGACAGTGTCCGTCTCCAGACACAGACCCCACGGACAGACAGTGTCCGTCCCCCAGACACAGACCCCACGGACAGACAGTGTCCGTCTCCAGACACAGACCCCATGGACAGACAGTGTCCGTCCCCCAGACACAGACCCCACGGACAGACAGTGTCCGTCCCCCAGACACAGACCCCACGGACAGACAGTGTCCGTCCCCAGACACAGACCCCATGGACAGACAGTGTCCGTCCCCAGACACAGACCCCATGGACAGACAGTGTCCATCCCCAGACACAGACCCCATGGACAGACAGTGTCCGTCCCCAGACACAGACCCCACGGACAGACAGTGTCCGTCCCCCAGACACAGACCCCATGGACAGACAGTGTCCATCCCCAGACACAGACCCCGCGGACAGACAGTGTCCGTCCCCAGACACAGACCCCGCGGACAGACAGTGTCCGTCCCCAGACACAGACCCCAGGGACAGACAGTGTCCGTCCCCAGACACAGACCCCGCGGACAGACAGTGTCCGTCCCCCAGACACAGACCCCATGGACAGACAGTGTCCGTCCCCAGACACAGACCCCATGGACAGACAGTGTCCGTCTCCAGACACAGACCCCATGGACAGACAGTGTCCGTCCCCAGACACAGACCCCATGGACAGACAGTGTCCGTCCCCAGACACAGACCCCATGGACAGACAGTGTCCGTCCCCAGACACAGACCCCATGGACAGACAGTGTCCGTCCCCCAGACACAGACCCTAGGGACAGACAGTGTCCGTCCCCCAGACACAGACCCCATGGACAGACAGTGTCCGTCCCCCAGACACAGACCCCATGGACAGACAGTGTCCGTCCCCCAGACACAGACCCCATGGACAGACAGTGTCCGTCCCCAGACACAGACCCCATGGACAGACAGTGTCCGTCCCCCAGACACAGACCCCATGGACAGACAGTGTCCGTCCCCAGACACAGACCCCATGGACAGACAGTGTCCGTCCCCAGACACAGACCCCACGGACAGACAGTGTCCGTCCCCAGACACAGACCCCATGGACAGACAGTGTCCGTCCCCAGACACAGACCCCATGGACAGACAGTGTCCGACCCCAGACACAGACCCCATGGACAGACAGTGTCTGTCCCCAGACACAGACCCCATGGACAGACAGTGTCCGTCTCCCAGACACAGACCCCACGGACAGACAGTGTCCGTCCCCCAGACACAGACCCCACGGACAGACAGTGTCCGTCCCCAGACACAGACCCCACGGACAGACAGTGTCCGTCCCCAGACACAGACCCCATGGACAGACAGTGTCCGTCCCCAGACACAGACCCCACGGACAGACAGTGTCCGTCCCCAGACACAGACCCCACGGACAGACAGTGTCCGTCCCCAGACACAGACCCCACGGACAGACAGTGTCCGTCCCCAGACACAGACCCCACGGACAGACAGTGTCCGTCCCCCAGACACAGACCCCACGGACAGACAGTGTCCGACCCCAGACACAGACCCCACGGACAGAAAGTGTCCGTCCCCAGACACAGACCCCACGGACAGACAGTGTCCGTCCCCAGACACAGACCCCATGGACAGACAGTGTCCGTCCCCAGACACAGACCCCATGGACAGACAGTGTCCGTCCCCCAGACACAGACCCCATGGACAGACAGTGTCCGTCCCCCAGACACAGACCCCATGGGCAGACAGTGTCCGTCCCCAGACACAGACCCCACGGACAGACAGTGTCCGTCCCCAGACACAGACCCCACGGACAGACAGTGTCCGTCCCCCAGACACAGACCCCACGGACAGACAGTGTCCGTCCCCGAGTCACAGACCCCACGGACAGACAGTGTCTGTCCTCCAGACACAGACCCCACGGACAGACAGTGTCCGTCCCCAGACACAGACCCCATGGACAGACAGTGTCCGTCCCCCAGACACAGACCCCATGGACAGACAGTGTCCGTCCCCCAGACACAGACCCCATGGGCAGACAGTGTCCGTCCCCAGACACAGACCCCACGGACAGACAGTGTCCGTCCCCAGACACAGACCCCACGGACAGACAGTGTCCGTCCCCCAGACACAGACCCCACGGACAGACAGTGTCCGTCCCCGAGTCACAGACCCCACGGACAGACAGTGTCTGTCCTCCAGACACAGACCCCACGGACAGACAGTGTCCGTCTCCAGACACAGACCCCATGGGCAGACAGTGTCCGTCCCCCAGACACAGACCCCATGGACAGACAGTGTCCGTCCCCAGACACAGACCCCATGGACAGACAGTGTCCGTCTCCAGACACAGACCCCATGGACAGACAGTGTCCGTCCCCAGACACAGACCCCACGGACAGACAGTGTCCGTCCCCCAGACACAGACCCCATGGACAGACAGTGTCCGTCCCCAGACACAGACCCCACGGACAGACAGTGTCCGTCCCCAGACACAGACCCCATGGACAGACAGTGTCCGTCCCCAGACACAGACCCCATGGACAGACAGTGTCCGTCCCCCAGACACAGACCCCATGGACAGACAGTGTCCGTCCCCCAGACACAGACCCCATGGGCAGACAGTGTCCGTCCCCAGACACAGACCCCACGGACAGACAGTGTCCGTCCCCAGACACAGACCCCACGGACAGACAGTGTCCGTCCCCCAGACACAGACCCCACGGACAGACAGTGTCCGTCCCCGAGTCACAGACCCCACGGACAGACAGTGTCCGTCTCCAGACACAGACCCCACGGACAGACAGTGTCCGTCTCCAGACACAGACTCCATGGACAGACAGTGTCCGTCCCCGAGTCACAGACCCCACGGACAGACAGTGTCCGTCTCCAGACACAGACCCCACGGACAGACAGTGTCCGTCTCCAGACACAGACCCCATGGACAGACAGTGTCCGTCCCCGAGTCACAGACCCCACGGACAGACAGTGTCTGTCCTCCAGACACAGACCCCACGGACAGACAGTGTCCGTCCCCAGACACAGACCCCATGGACAGACAGTGTCCGTCCCCCAGACACAGACCCCGTGGACAGACAGTGTCCGTCTCCAGACACAGACCCCATGGGCAGACAGTGTCCGTCCCCCAGACACAGACCCCATGGACAGACAGTGTCCGTCCCCAGACACAGACCCCATGGACAGACAGTGTCCGTCTCCAGACACAGACCCCATGGACAGACAGTGTCCGTCCCCCAGACACAGACCCCATGGACAGACAGTGTCCGTCCCCAGACACAGACCCCATGGACAGACAGTGTCCGTCCCCAGACACAGACCCCATGGACAGACAGTGTCCGTCCCCCAGACACAGACCCCATGGACAGACAGTGTCCGTCCCCAGACACAGACCCCACGGACAGACAGTGTCCGTCCCCCAGACACAGACCCCATGGACAGACAGTGTCCGTCCCCCAGACACAGACCCTAGGGACAGACAGTGTCCGTCCCCAGACACAGACCCCATGGACAGACAGTGTCCGTCCCCAGACACAGACCCCACGGACAGACAGTGTCCGTCCCCCAGACACAGACCCCATGGACAGACAGTGTCCGTCCCCCAGACACAGACCCCACGGACAGACAGTGTCCGTCCCCAGACACAGACCCCACGGACAGACAGTGTCCGTCCCCAGACACAGACCCCATGGACAGACAGTGTCCGTCCCCAGACACAGACCCCACGGACAGACAGTGTCCGTCCCCCAGACACAGACCCCACGGACAGACAGTGTCCGTCCCCAGACACAGACCCCATGGACAGACAGTGTCCGTCCCCCAGACACAGACCCCACGGACAGACAGTGTCCGTCCCCCAGACACAGACCCCATGGACAGACAGTGTCCGTCCCCAGACACAGACCCCACGGGCAGACAGTGTCCGTCCCCAGACACAGACCCCACGGACAGACAGTGTCCGTCTCCAGACACAGACCCCACGGACAGACAGTGTCCGTCTCCAGACACAGACCCCACGGACAGACAGTGTCCGTCCCCCAGATACAGACCCCACGGACAGACAGTGTCCGTCTCCAGACACAGACCCCACGGACAGACAGTGTCCGTCCCCCAGACACAGACCCCATGGACAGACAGTGTCCGTCCCCGAGTCACAGACCCCACGGACAGTGTCTGTCCTCCAGACACAGACCCCATGGACAGACAGTGTCTGTCCTCCAGACACAGACCCCATGGACAGACAGTGTCCGTCCTGTTCACTCAGATGAATGGAGAACATGTGGGCAAATCTTTCAATCTCATGGATTCTCACTGAGCTCACCAGGTGCAATACTCAGAGGTGTGCTTTACGGCTAAATATACAAATGACATCAATAGATAGGAAAATTAATCTTCAAAACAACCCGACTCCCAGCTGTTACAGCTAAACTCGGGCCATTGGCGGAGTGGCTGTTACACACCGCAACCACGGGATGAGCAGGCAGAAGGCCGTGTCGAGGTTCGGGGGGAGAGAGGGAAGGGCTGGATGGAGAGGAAAAGGTGCCAGCTCGTTCACTCCCCCCGCCCCACCAGGTGCTCTTTGACCCTCACACTCCTGCCATGCCAGCGGGCAGCTCCACGGAGATCAAATTCTATGCAGCAAACCCTGGGGGGAGCCATGTTTTAGCACTCTGTGGAGCAGTGGTTTAGCATCCATTCACTGTACACTGATCAAAACACATCTCCATATGGAAATGAAACAACAACTTGCATTTACACATCGAGTCTAACGTAGTAAAAAATCACTTCACAGGAGGTTAGCAAACAAAAATTGACAGCGAGCCAAAGCAGGAAATATTAGGACAGATGATGAAAAGTTTGGTGAAAGAGGAAGGTTTTAAGGAGCGTTTTACAGGGAGAGGTGGAGACGTTTACGGCGGGAATTCCAGGACCTAGGGCCCAGACAGCCAATGGTGGAGTGAAGGATGCACGATAAGCCAGAGTTGGAGGAACACAGAATGCTCAGAGGGCTGGAGGAGATTACAGAGATAGAGAGGGGTGAGTGCATGGAGGGATTTGAACATGAGGATGACAATTTAAAATCAAGGCATTGCTGGACCGGGAGCCAATGTAGGTCAGTGAGCACAGGGGGTGATGGGTGAACGGGACTGGGTGTGAGTTAGGACACGGGGCAGTGAGCACAGGGGGTGATGGGTGAACGGGACTGGGTGCGAGTTAGGACACGGGGCAGTGAGCACAGGGGGTGATGGGTGAACGGGACTCGGTGCGAGTTAGGACACGGGGCAGTGAGCACAGGGGGTGAGGGGTGAACGGGACTCGGTGCGAGTTAGGACACGGGGCAGTGAGCACAGGGGGTGACGGGTGAACGGGACTCGGTGTGAGTTAGGACACGGGGCAGTGAGCACAGGGGGTGATGGGTGAACGGGACTGGGTGCGAGTTAGGATATCAGCAGCCGAGTTTTGATTTTCACTGTCCTCTGAAGCACTCATGCCCCCCTCATGTTACAGGGTGTCTCAAACTTCACTGAGGGCAAGCCTGGAATGAAGGGACCAACACCAGAGACACCAAAATGCTGGCTGGGAAGGGGTTGCACTGGCCGCTTCTGACAGCCTTTGCCATAGGGCCCACCTGGTTGGTTCTGAGACCTCTGTGCCCACTGAAAATAACCAGTGATATGCATCGGTTATTGCTGGTCTGTCCAGTCTGCACACCTCTCTCCACCCCCCCCAAAACAGGACTCGCTGACCCAGCTTTGCAACAGTGGAGTAACTTCTCCATGGAATACTGTCAGCAATCCGGAGGGATACCACGTGATTCAGTATCACGCTGCCCATCACTAACCATTCAAGTTTCAGTGAGGCGGGAACAGTTTCTCAGACAGCAACAGAAAAATGCTCAAATAAAGCGAGAATCTCAAAACCCTCAAAGGTGAACCCTTCAGGAACTCACCACCTATAACCTCCAACCCCCATTAGTCTGCATGAATCGCACAGCTTTGCCGCACGATGCACATGAACAAAGTTGGTTCTACAAATTTTCATAAAGAAGTTTAAAAGAAAAATACACAAAACAAAGTTGTTTGCCCGCTGTACAAAAGAGCTCACACAGGACCGAGTGCGATAGTGCGGGGGACCTTTCTGGTTTACAGTGCCCTGCATGTACAAGTACGTCACACTGCTGAGCCGGAGATGGGAAAGGTTATGGGGAGAAAGCAGGGACAGGGTACTGAGTTTGGATGATCAGCCATGATCGCATTGAATGGCAGAGCAGGCTCGAGGGACCGAATGGCCTACTCCTGCTCCTATCTTCTATGTCTATGTTTCTATGTTAAAGGGGGTGGGGAAGAAGGGAATTTAAAGCATAGTTGGAGATTGAAGGTTTTTGAACAAAGGGAGGGAGGTAGCAGAATGGAGGTGCTTAGGAAGAGCGCCCAAGAGAGCAGGAGCCAGTGAGTGAAGGAGTGGCTTCTGCTGAGGACAGAGAGCTTGGGAGTGCGGGCTGGGGCTTACAGCTGAGGAGAAAGTCACAGACAAAGCAGATCGAGGCCTCGAAGATGATACACTGGGGAAAGCAGAGCCAGTGGAATCTGGCAAGGGTGGAGTGACAGGGGTGTGGGACTTGGTGCGAGAGGGGACACAGGCCACAGCATTCTGGATTCATTGAAATGTGTTGTAAATGGAGAGAAATCGATTCTGAAGGTAACAAGGGCGTGGATCGAGGGGTTTGCAGCAGGAAGAACGAGACGGGGCAGCAGTGGGCAATGCTGCAGGAAGGCCAGCTCGGGGGCGGGCACAACGCTGAGGTTCTGCACCAGTTGGCAGCACCGGGACTAGGGAGTGGGTGGGATACGAGGGTACTGACAGGAATTCGAAAGGGTTGCTTTGGGTTTGATGATGTTGAAATTGCAGCTTGTCCATGAGGATGTTGGATAGGGGACTGGAAAACACAGCCAAGCCTCGGGGTCAGAGGGTGAGACGGAGAGGCAGACACAACGTACTTGTGCAATATTTGCTGATCGGCTCTGCTACACTGAACTGTACCGGCAGCTCCCTGGTATCTCCCAGTCCACCTCCACAAGGTAGGGATACACCAGGGCACAATAAAGTGGATGCTTTCAATATTTGGTCGATTGCAACACCTTCAGCTAAAACCACAAGGCTCTCTCGAGTCTACTTTTGTAAATCTATTGATTGAACTTTTCAGAAAGATGCCAACTGACTGCCCGGTGCCAAACATCAGGCAGGACAATCTTCGATGAAATCACGGCAACTGCTTATTGCATCGACATTGAAACAAAACACGTTTTCTCAGCACGCCCCTCAACATGGTGGAATGGGTGGCCAAACTGTGACACAGGTTTCCCAAAAAGGTGCTAGTTTTAATTTAAAAAACTAACTGTGGGGAAAGAGAAAGAAATGCATCCGGCACGGAGGATGCAGCACTGGCAACAAATCACCTCTGTTCCCTTGCTGATCCATTCACAGGCCCTTCGAAAGAAAAAGAATTTACATTTAGCGCACAGCAAGCTCCCACAAACAGCAATGTGACAATGACCAGATACTCCATTATAGTGATGTTGGTTGAGGGATAAATATTGACACCTTATAACCCAAGGGCAGAATCCTGTGATTATTTTTTGCCCTAACATCAAAAAAAAATCCCATTTCCCTGCAACACAGGACAGTTGTGCAGCTTCTGCTGACTGTATGCGTAAAAGGGTTCTAGTAAGGCAGCGTCAGAGCCTGTGACTGGTGAATACATACACAGGAAACCGAAAAGGGAAGCTAGAGTGCATCATACTGGCCATTTCCACCTAGCCTTTCACATTAAGTCTCAAAAGGTGCATCAGTCCTCCAGTGGCACATTGCGATGAGACACCGAGCCAGAGACCAAGGTGGTCCCCGGTGAGTTCGCTAATCTCACTCAACACCAGCAGGGATGCCACCAGCATCCACAGGGAAGCGAGAAAGAAATCACCCAGACGCCAAGAAGCAAGGTCACTGATTTACACATTTGTAGAAAGTGGACAGAATCCGATCCCCAAAGACACTGGCCAAAATCCCAGAATCTGCGGCGATTAAAAGCAAAATTCGACGAATCAACGACCCCGGGAACAGCTGCTTCCTGCCGGCTACCAACTGTGGGCGAGTGGGAGGCCAGCGTCAGCGGAGAAAGCTCCCAGGGTCAAACAGCGGACCCTCACTGTCCACCCTCATGTCACCTGGACGAGGTGATGGAGGGCCATGGAAGGGTCTCCGGGCAAAAGTCGCCACTTTCAGTAGGGATGGGGGTAGGGAAGATCAGGAATGGGAAAACTGTAATGAAGAAGCAGGAGAAATTAAATCCTTACAGCACCAGACTGGATAACAGCTTATTTGTATTCAAAAACACTGTAGACTGAGACCAGCTCCCTTAATATTCTTCATGCATTTCAAACTCCTCTCATTCACAGCCCACTAACTTTTTTGATACGCTGGCTGGAGCTGCCGACAGATTGTTAATCCAAAAAACTCTCCATAAAAATATTTTAAAAGTTGTTACTGTACTGCTGAACAAATTTACATATGCCGTTACTCCATCCAACGAGATCACAGTTTGTTCTGTAATGTCATGCTGGGTGATAGTTTGCAGCCTCAGGGAATGAACCAAAACTGGCCATTACCAACCCAGGTAAAACCCAGCACAGATTCTCTCCCTGGCTCAACAACAGGGCAAGTTTTCACTGGTCCTGAATTGGCAAGTCTCTGGTCCATTTCCAGGTTCCAGACCCTGACTGGTTTTCAGGTCCCATTGTCACTGTGCAGACAGATCACTGGACTCGTTCCCACGTTTCAGACCAGTTCTCGAGAGCAGGAGGCCACATCTACAGGTCAGATGTTAGGAACATAGGAATTGCTGGACGGAGAAAGACCACGGTCCATCGAGTTCACCTTCGACTATCCTGGGAGTCCCATGATCCAACGATAATGGAGTTGTTGACTAATCACAGCGATCAATCTTTGTCAATTAGTCTCCAACAGCCCCAGACACGAGGCGAGGAAACCCCCAGTGGTGGAGAGCTTTGGGAACCAGAGGTCCAAAATCACCTGTTCCTCCCGAGCTCGCTACACTCACCACACCTCATGTCTCAAATTACTCAGATACTGGATCCTAAAATGTTATTTCCTGAAAGAAATCGATCACATTTGAATGAATCAACACTAACTGTTTCCAACGTTCTACAGACTGACCACTCGCTCACTGAAATATTGTTTCCGCAGACTAGTTTTGAATTTAAACCCCTTAAAGCACAGGCCATGTCCTCGGGCTTTACTGTTGTGGACACGGAGAAACAGCTCGTTATAGTCGACATTATCTATTCACATCACCGAGCTGTGCAAAATGAGAGAGGGAGTGAAAAAAACACCTCTGTGCAATTTCCTCTCCCCATCACAACAGCCGTTGCGACTGCTCACATCCACACTCGTGTTCAATGATAGACGGAAAAGACGCAGCCGAGGGTTGAGTTAGAGTGCAAATCAGAAGGGGTTGGTTGTCACCAAACCAGGTCTGTGATCACCTGAAACCAGAGGCTGAGTTACAGCCTTTCACAGAAACTCTGGGCGTTTGCCGTTTGTGGAAAAGCTCCCTCGCCGCAGGGAGCAGCTGCTCGAGGCAGTTTCTGCACTGGTAGCAGAGTGATGTTAACTGTGTGGTGCGGTTTCCCAAAACCAGCACGTTGCTGGTGCGCGGTGTGAATCCGGTATACGGCCATCGCCAGCGGCCCCTCCCCATAACAATGGTCACAAAGAATTGCGTGCACTGCAGCACAGTAAGATGCAGCTCGTCATTTTAGTGAGGAAACACTTCTCGCAATCAGCCACACGGCCTTTATTAACTTCCTTGCCTCAGATCCTTAATCTAGGCCGACATTCCCAACGCTGTGCTGAGGGAGTGCTGCACTGTCGGAGGTGCCGCCTTTCAGATGAGGCGTTAAACCGAGGCCCCGTCTGCTCTCTCAGGTGGATGTGAAAGATCTCCCGGCACTATTCGAAGAGCAGGGGAGTTCTCCCCGGTGTCCTGGCCAATATTTATCCCTCAACCAACATCACTAACAAAAAAAAGCAAAATACTGCGGATGCTGGAAATCTGAAATAAAAACAGAAAATGCTGGAAATACTCAGCAGGTCAGGCAGCATCTGTGGAGAGAGAAACAGAGTTAACGTTTCAGGTCGATGACCCTTCGTCAGAACAGTTCATCGACCTGAAACGTTAACTCTGTTTCTCTCTCCACAGATGCTGCCTGACCTGCTGAGTATTTCCAGCATTTTCTGTTGTCATTAAAAAACAGATTATCTGCACATTATCACACATGGGAGCTTGCTGTGCACAAACTGGCTGTCACGTTTCCTACATTACAACAGTGACTACACTTCTTGCTTGTGAAGCACTTTGGGACATCCTGAGAATGTGAAAGGTTCTATATAAAAGCAGGTTCTTTCTTGTTTTATATATAATGTATACACCCACATACACACACACATTCCTTCAATTATAAATACATCCTTTTAAAAATTAATCTCAAAAAGGACAGACTGAGAAAGTATGACGGCACTCTACACGAGACATGAGTTGCACAGACCCACATTCTTTATGTAGCTCGTGACTGCCTCGATCCCATGGCACTTACATTATTAATTCTCTTCATTTACTCTCCAAAATGAAGATACTGCATTTGATTTTTATTTCGAACACACGAAGATAGATCCTGAGCTTGGCGTCACTCTTTTCCCCTGCCAGTGGTGACATGAGCTTCCATTTTCCCCTTCAAATACACGAAGTGCTTTCCCTCCTTCCCTCGCCCAGTTTTTGATTCACTTTCCTCCACTCTAGTCATCTCTCACTCCACTGGCTGTTGCAGGGTGCGGTTCCACGGGCCCCGACAGCCCTCGGGGACCTCACCCGAGTTGGTGACCTTTTATGTACGAGTCCAGGCAACGAGCGTTGACAGGCTATTTAACCGTAGATGGCATCACAGTGAGTCCAACTGGTCCTCTCTCGATGCCCACACCCCCTCTTCCCAGCAGATCCCGGGATAGTAATTAGAGATAGAGCTGCAAGCTGACCCCCTCTCTCTCTCCAGCGGAGACCGAACTGCTGTGCCAGCTGAAATCAGTTAACTCAGCCTAGGGAATTGAGGCAGACAACTTTTATGGGCTGCTGCTATACTCGGCAGTGCACTGACCCACTGCACCACAGGGACAGTTCCAGCACAAGGTTGCACTGCTTTGTATTCTGTATGGAACAGGCTGCTAATTCGGAGTAAAAGTGCATGGGATCCGGGTACACTGTGAAGGGGAAAACAACCCCGTCCCCAAACGACTGGGTTTTGTCTTCAGCATTCAGCATGTTGCACACACAGGCTGGAGGGGCAGAGAACCCACTATAATCAGAATAATACTCCACAGCACCTCCTAAACCCGCGAGCTCTTCCACCTAGAAGGACAAGGGCAGCAGGCGCATGGGAACACCACCACCTCCAAGTTCCCCTCTAAGTCACACACCATCCTGACTTAGAAGTATATCGCCGATCCTTCATCGTCGCTGGGTCAAAATCCTGGAACTCCCTCCCTAACAGCACTGTAGGAGTACCTTCACCACACGGACTGCAGCGGTTCAAGAAGGCGGCTCACCACCACCTTCTCAAGGGCAACTAGGGATGGGCAATAAATGCTGGCCTTGACAGCGACACCCACATCCCCAGAATGAGAAAAAACTATCAGCCAGGAAACTGCTGCTGACTTCTAAAACCATTGTTCATTTTTTTTTAAACAAAGGCTACAGTGCCAGAAAATAAAATGATTCCACACTTAACCTATTCAGAAGGGAAACAGAAAAAGGAAGTGAGAGGCACACAGCAACAGGCTGCTTGTTAAGAGATGAAAGGGCCATAGTCTGACAGAGCAGAGTACAGTACACACCTCTACCATTCCAGTTTGTCACTAACTGAAACTACGAGCTACAAAGCTTCATAGAACCGAGACTGTGGAATCAAATCTACTGCTTTTATCAATCTGGCCTTGGGGCGCAGCAGAGGTGACAGAACATTATTCTCCCCCCAACCCCGTTCACTCACAGGAATCATGGCTTTAAACTGAGCCCGGGGGCTTGCAGCCTAGCCTCTTACACTTGCGCAATCTCAATGAGACAGTTCCTGCGACCTTTCCTAGCAACACAGCAGTGTCTAATCACAGCCTATTACCATCTCGTCTAGCTTCTAATCTCTTTTACTTCTTTTGGTTCTTTTATTCTTTTGTCCGATCGCAGCCCTGCCTTCGATCTAGTTCCTTTTCTCTCCAGTTTTGAAGAAGGGTCAAACCCGAAACGTCAACTCAAATTTCTCTCCACGGATGTTGCCTGACTTGCTGAGTTTTTCCAGCATTTTCTGTTGTTATCTAGGTATCCCTGCCCTGTTCCAAGAAACAGGCAAAAAAAAACACTATTGCACTGACTCATCCTGTTGTTAACCAATGCAGTTATCAGATGGTCACCATGTACAGGATGTGTGTGGGCTGTACGGAACAGCCAAACTACTAACTTCAGGCAACAGATGGAGCAGGCCCTGTAACATTATACATTACAGATAATCTTGTGCTTCCAATATTCACAAACTAGCGAGTGCCAATCCCGACCTCACATCCGAACATGCTGCCTGAATAGCTAAGTCGGTGAAGGGTCTGTGCAAGAGATAGGTGGTCCCAACAAGACTGTCCCAGTAGCTCTGGGACCGGGTTCCCTGCTGGAAACTGAACAATTCCTGAAACAGCTGTGTGTACAGATGCCCAGCGAGGCAGACACAGGGCTTGGCCGTGATGCACACCACAGTCAAATAGCCCACCTGATACTCTCACTCTCGCACTGCGAATGAAATCCTTGGGAAAGGAATATTGAATGGGATTTTTTCAAAGGGAAAATGATGAGAAGCCCTCCTCCAAATACACAACAGTCTTATCGAAACACACTCTAACTCCACAACAGCTCCATTCAGAGGCTTGCGAAACAAATTTGCATTGCTGACTGAGGCAAGGCAAGATCAGGAATGCCCGATACTCAGCTCACAAACCGACTTCCTCCTCAAAGCAAGTGCAAAACTACAATGTCCCAGAAACAAGGCACATTGACCAGCATCAACAGCAGCAAACCCGGGGAAAAGGCACAGGCTGACTGCTTCATAACTCCGGGCTTACAGAGCCAAGCTCAGGATGATTCAATCCACATGCAGAGACAGGACATGCAGACTGAGTTACACTGATAGCTGGCTGTTGTCAGATTCCAGGAATCTGATCCCCAGCTGGTTACTGGGAAACGGCTCGACGTGTAACATGGGCCAGGACAAGACTCACACACCCGACCCGTAACTCGGACTGACACCGGGAGTGCCCGTTCCCCTGCCCGTAACCTGGACTGACACCAGGAGTGCCCGGTCCCCCTGCCCGTAACCTGGACTGACACCAGGAGTGCCCGGTCCCCCTGTCCGTAACACGGACTGACACCAGGAGTGCCCGTTCCCCTGCCTGTAACCCGGACTGACACCAGGAGTGCCCGGTCCTCCTGCCCGTAATCTGGACGGACACCAGGAGTGCCCGATCCCCCTGCCCGTAACCTGGACTGACACCGGGAGTGCCCGGTCTCCCTGCCCGTAACCCGGACTGACACCAGGAGTGCCCGGTCCCCCTGCCCGTAACCTGGACTGACACCAGGAGTGCCCGTTCCCCAGACTGACACCGGGAGTGCCCGGTCCCCCTGCCCACAAACCAGACTGACACCGGGAGTGCCCGGTCCCCCTGTGCCCAGACCGACACCGGGAGTGCCCGGTCCCCCTGTACCTGGACTGACACCGGGAGTGCCCGGTCCCCTGCCCGTAACCTGGACTGACACCGGGAGTGCCCGGTCCCCCTGCCCGTAACCTGGACTGACACCAGGAGTGCCCGGTCCCCCTGCCCACAACCCGGACTGACACCGGGAGTGCCCGGTCCCCCTGTACCTGGACTGACACCAGGAGTGCCCGGTCCCCCTGCCCGTAACCTGGACTGACACCAGGAGTGCCCGGTCCCCCTGCCCGTAACCTGGACTGACACCAGGAGTGCCCGGTCCCCCTGCCGGTCCTCCTGCCCGTAATCTGGACGGACACCAGGAGTGCCCGGTCCCCCTGCCCGTAACCTGGACTGACACCGGGAGTGCCCGGTCTCCCTGCCCGTAACCCGGACTGACACCAGGAGTGCCCGGTCCCCCTGCCCGTAACCTGGACTGACACCGGGAGTGCCCGGTCCCCCTGCCCACAACCCAGACTGACACCGGGAGTGCCCGGTCCCCCTGTGCCCGGACCGACACCGGGAGTGCCCGGTCCCCCTGTACCTGGACTGACACCGGGAGTGGCCCGGTCCCCTGCCCGTAACCTGGACTGACACCGGGAGTGCCCGGTCCCCCTGCCCGTAACCTGGACTGACACCAGGAGTGCCCGGTCCCCCTGCCCACAACCCGGACTGACACCGGGAGTGCCCGGTCCCCCTGTACCTGGACTGACACCAGGAGTGCCCGGTCCCCCTGCCCGTAACCTGGACTGACACCAGGAGTGCCCGGTCCCCCTGCCCGTAACCTGGACTGACACCAGGAATGCCCGGTCCCCCTGCCCACAACCCAGACTGACACCAGGAGTGCCCGGTCCCCCTGCCCGTAACCCAGACTGACACCGGGAATGCCCGGTCCCCCTGCCCACAACCCGGACTGACACCAGGAGTGCCCGTTCCCCCTGCCCGTAACCCGGACTGACACCGGGAGTGCCTGGTCCCCCTGTGCCCGGACCGACACCGGGAGTGCCCGGTCCCCCCTGTGCCCGGACCGACACCGGGAGTGCCTGGTCCCCCTGCCCACAACCCGGACTGACACCAGGAGTGCCCGGTCCCCCTGCCCACAACCCGGACTGACACCAGGAGTGCCCATTCCCCTGCCCGTAACCCGGACTGACACCGGGAGTGCCCGGTCCCCCTGTACCCGGACCAACACCAGGAGTGCCCGGTCCCCCTGCCCACAACCCGGACTGACACCGGGAGTGCCCGGTCCCCCTGCCCACAACCCAGACTGACACCAGGAGTGCCCGGTCCCCCTGCCCACAACCCGGACTGACACCAGGAGTGCCCATTCCCCTGCCCGTAACCCGGACTGACACCGGGAGTGCCCGGTCCCCCTGTGCCCGGACCGACACCGGGAGTGCCCGGTCCCCCTGTGCCCGGACCGACACCGGGAGTGCCCGGTCCCCCTGTGCCCGGTCCCCCTCTCTCCCCGCGGACCCCCGGTACCTGGGCTGCCGCAATCGGCGCACTCCCGGCTGCTCTGCAGGAGGCCGCTCAGCACCGCCTGCTGCCGCTCGCTCTCCCGCTCCCGCCCGGCCCGCGCCATCATCACCCGGAAAGACAAGCCGCTTCCGGAGTGGGCGGGTAAGAGACAGAGAGAGAGAGAGAGATTGGAGAGAGAGACAGAGAAAGACTGGAGAGAGAGAGACTGGGGGAGAGAGAGAGAGAGAAAGACTGGGGAGAGAGAGACTGGGGGAGAGAGAGAGAGACTGGGGGAGGGGGGAGAGAGAGAGAGACTGGGGGAGGGGGGAGAGAGAGAGAGGGATTGGAGAGAGAGACAGAGAAAGACTGGGGGAGAGAGAGAGACTGGGGGGGAGGAGAGAGAGAGACTGGGGGGGGGGAGAGAGAGAGACTGGGGGGGGGGGGAGAGAGAGAGACTGGGGGGGGGAGAGAGAGAGACTGGGGGGGGGAGAGAGAGAGACTGGGGGGGGGAGAGAGAGAGAGACTGGGGGGGGGGAGAGAGAGAGACTGGGGGGGGGAGAGAGAGAGACTGGGGGGGGGGGAGAGAGAGAGACTGGGGGGGGGGGAGAGAGAGAGACTGGGGGGGGGAGAGAGAGAGACTGGGGGGGGGAGAGAGAGAGACTGGGGGGGGGGAGAGAGAGAGACTGGGGGGGGGGAGAGAGAGAGACTGGGGGGAGAGAGAGAGACTGGGGGGGGGAGAGAGAGAGACTGGGGGGGGGAGAGAGAGAGACGGGGGGGGGAGAGAGAGAGACTGGGGGGGGGAGAGAGAGAGACTGGGGGGGGGGAGAGAGAGACTGGGGGGGGGAGAGAGAGAGACTGGGGGGGGGGAGAGAGAGAGACTGGGGGGGGGGAGAGAGAGAGACTGGGGGGGGGGAGAGAGAGACTGGGGGGGGGGGGAGAGAGAGACTGGGGGGGGGGGGAGAGAGAGACTGGGGGGGGGGGAGAGAGAGACTGGGGGGGGGAGAGAGAGACTGGGGGGGGGGGAGAGAGAGACTGGGGGGGGGGGGAGAGAGAGACTGGGGGGGGGGGGGAGAGAGAGAGACTGGGGGGGGGGGGGAGAGAGAGACTGGGGGGGGGGGGAGAGAGAGACTGGGGGGGGGGGGAGAGAGAGACTGGGGGGGGGGGAGAGAGAGACTGGGGGGGGGGGAGAGAGAGACTGGGGGGGGGGGGGGAGAGAGAGACTGGGGGGGGGGGGAGAGAGAGACTGGGGGGGGGGGGGGAGAGAGAGACTGGGGGGGGGTGGGAGAGAGAGACTGGGGGGGGGGGGAGAGAGAGACTGGGGGGGGGGGGAGAGAGAGACGGGGGGGGGGGGGAGAGAGAGACTGGGGGGGGGGGGGAGAGAGAGACTGGGGGGGGGGGGAGAGAGAGACTGGGGGGGGGGAGAGAGAGACTGGGGGGGGGGGGAGAGAGAGACTGGGGGGGGGGGAGAGAGAGACTGGGGGGGGGGGAGAGAGAGACTGGGGGGGGGGGGAGAGAGAGACTGGGGGGGGGGGAGAGAGAGACTGGGGGGGGGGAGGGAGAGAGAGACTGGGGGAGGGGGGGGGGGGAGAGAGAGACTGGGGGAGGGGGGGGGAGGGAGAGAGAGACTGGGGGAGGGGGGGGGAGGGAGAGAGAGACTGGGGGAGGGGGGGGAGGGAGAGAGAGACTGGGGGAGGGGGGGGGAGAGAGAGAGACTGGGGGAGGGGGGGGGGAGAGAGAGAGACTGGGGGAGGGGGGGGGAGAGAGAGAGACTGGGGGAGGGGGGGGAGAGAGAGAGACTGGGGGAGGGGGGGGGGGAGAGAGAGAGACTGGGGGAGGGGGGGGGGGAGAGAGGGAGGGGGGGGGAGAGAGAGAGACTGGGGGAGGGGGGGGAGAGAGACTGGGGGAGGGGGGGGAGAGAGAGAGACTGGGGGAGGGGGGGAGAGAGAGAGACTGGGGGAGGGGGGGGAGAGAGAGACTGGGGGAGGGGGGGGAGAGAGAGACTGGGGGAGGGGAGAGAGAGAGAGAGACTGGGGGAGGGGGGGAGAGAGAGACTGGGGGAGGGGGGGAGAGAGAGAGACTGGGGGAGGGGGGGGAGAGAGAGAGAGACTGGGGGAGGGGGGGGAGAGAGAGACTGGGGGAGGGGAGAGAGAGAGAGAGACTGGGGGAGGGGGGAGAGAGAGAGAGACTAGGGGAGGGGGGAGAGAGAGAGAGACTGGGGGAGGGGGGAGAGAGAGAGAGACTGGGGGAGGGGGGAGAGAGAGAGAGACTGGGGGAGGGGGGAGAGAGAGACTGGGGGAGGGGTGAGAGAGAGACTGGGGAGGGGGTGAGAGAGAGACTGGGGGAGGGGGGAGAGAGAGACTGGGGAGGGGGGAGAGAGAGAGAGAGAGAGAGACTGGGGGAGGGGGGAGAGAGAGAGAGAGACTGGGGGAGGGGGAGAGAGAGAGAGAGACTGGGGGAGGGGGGAGAGAGAGACTGGGGGAGGGGGGAGAGAGAGACTGGGGGAGGGGGGAGAGAGAGAGACTGGGGGAGGGGGGAGAGAGAGAGACTGGGGAGGGGGGAGAGAGAGACTGGGGGAGGGGGGAGAGAGAGAGAGAGAGACTGGGGGAGGGGGGAGAGAGAGAGAGAGAGAGACTGGGGGAGGGGGGAGAGAGAGAGACTGGGGGAGGGGGGAGAGAGAGAGACTGGGGGAGGGGGAGAGAGAGAGACTGGGGGGGGAGAGAGAGAGACTGGGGGGGGGGAGAGAGAGAGACTGGGGGGGGGGGGAGAGAGAGAGACTGGGGGGGGGGGAGAGAGAGAGGACTGGGGGGGGGGAGAGAGAGAGACTGGGGGGGGGGGAGAGAGAGACTGGGGGGGGGGAGAGAGAGAGACTGGGGGGGGGGGGAGAGAGAGACTGGGGGGGGGGGAGAGAGAGACTGGGGGGGGGGGAGAGAGAGACTGGGGGGGGGGGGAGAGAGAGACTGGGGGGGGGGAGGAGAGAGAGACTGGGGGGGGGGGGAGAGAGAGACTGGGGGGGGGGGGAGAGAGAGACTGGGGGGGGGGGAGAGAGAGACTGGGGGGGGGGGAGAGAGAGACTGGGGGGGGGGAGAGAGAGACGGGGGGGGAGAGAGAGAGACTGGGGGGGGGGGAGAGAGAGAGACTGGGGGGGGAGAGAGACGGGGGGGGGAGAGAGAGACTGGGGGGGGGGAGAGAGAGACTGGGGGAGGGGGGAGAGAGAGAGAGACTGGGGGAGGGGGAGAGAGAGAGAGACTGGGGGAGGGGGGAGAGAGAGACTGGGGGAGGGGGGAGAGAGAGAGAGAGAGAGAGAGAGACTGGGGGAGGGGGGAGAGAGAGAGAGAGACTGGGGGAGGGGGGAGAGAGAGACTGGGGAGGGGGAGAGAGAGACTGGGGGAGGGGGGAGAGAGAGACTGGGGGAGGGGGGAGAGAGAGACTGGGGGAGGGGGGAGAGAGAGAGACTGGGGGAGGGGGGAGAGAGAGAGACTGGGGGAGGGGGGAGAGAGAGAGACTGGGGGAGGGGGGAGAGAGAGAGAGAGAGACTGGGGGAGGGGGGAGAGAGAGAGAGAGAGACTGGGGGAGGGGGGAGAGAGAGAGACTGGGGGAGGGGGAGAGAGAGAGACTGGGGGGGGAGAGAGAGAGACTGGGGGGGGGAGAGAGAGAGACTGGGGGGGGGGGAGAGAGAGAGACTGGGGGGGGGGGAGAGAGAGAGACTGGGGGGGGGGAGAGAGAGACTGGGGGGGGGAGAGAGAGACTGGGGGGGGGGAGAGAGAGACTGGGGGGGGGGAGAGAGAGACTGGGGGGGGGGAGAGAGAGACTGGGGGGGGGGGGAGAGAGAGACTGGGGGGGGGGGGAGAGAGACTGGGGGGGGGGAGAGAGAGACTGGGGGGGGGGGGAGAGAGAGACTGGGGGGGGGGAGAGAGAGACTGGGGGGGGGGGGAGAGAGAGACTGGGGGGGGGGGAGAGAGAGACTGGGGGGGGGGGAGAGAGACTGGGGGGGGGGGGAGAGAGAGACTGGGGGGGGGGAGAGAGAGACTGGGGGGGGGAGAGAGAGACTGGGGGGGGGAGAGAGAGAGACTGGGGGGGGGGAGAGAGAGACTGGGGGGGGGGAGAGAGAGACTGGGGGGGGGGGGGAGAGAGAGACTGGGGGGGGGGGGGAGAGAGAGAGACTGGGGGGGGGAGAGAGACTGGGGGGGGGAGAGAGACTGGGGGGGGGGGAGAGAGACTGGGGGGGGAGAGAGAGACTGGGGGGGGAGAGAGAGACTGGGGGGGGGGAGAGAGAGACTGGGGGGGGGGGGAGAGAGGACTGGGGGGGGGGAGAGAGAGAGACTGGGGGGGGGAGATAGAGAGACTGGGGGGGGGGAGAGAGAGACTGGGGGGGGAGAGAGAGACTGGGGGGGGGGAGAGAGAGACTGGGGGGGGGGAGAGAGACTGGGGGGGGGAGAGAGAGACTGGGGGGGGGGGAGAGAGAGACTGGGGGGGAGAGAGAGAGACTGGGGGGGGAGAGAGAGAGACTTGGGGGGGGGGGAGAGAGAGAGACTGGGGGGGGGAGAGAGAGAGACTGGGGGGGGAGAGAGAGAGACTGGGGGAGAGAGACTGGGGGGGGGAGAGAGAGAGACTGGGGGGGGAGAGAGAGAGACTGGGGGAGAGAGACTGGGGGGGGAGAGAGAGAGACTGGGGGGGGAGAGAGAGACTGGGGGGGGAGAGAGAGAGACTGGGGGGGAGAGAGAGAGAGACTGGGGGGGGGAGAGAGAGACTGGGGGGGGGAGAGAGAGACTGGGGGGGGGGAGAGAGAGACTGGGGGGGGGAGAGAGAGAGACTGGGGGGGAGAGAGAGAGAGACTGGGGGGGGGAGAGAGAGAGACTGGGGGGGGAGAGAGAGAGAGACTGGGGGGGAGAGAGAGAGAGACTGGGGGGGGAGAGAGACTGGGGGGGGGAGAGAGAGAGACTGGGGGGGGGAGAGAGAGAGACTGGGGGGGAGAGAGAGAGACTGGGGGGAGAGAGACTGGGGGGGGGAGAGAGAGAGACTGGGGGGCGGAGAGAGAGAGAGACTGGGGGGGGGAGAGAGAGAGACTGGGGGGGAGAGAGAGAGAGACTGGGGGGGGGAGAGAGAGACTGGGGGGGGAGAGAGAGACTGGGGGGGGGGAGAGAGAGACTGGGGGGGGGAGAGAGAGAGACTGGGGGGGAGAGAGAGAGAGACTGGGGGGGGAGAGAGAGAGACTGGGGGGGGAGAGAGAGAGAGACTGGGGGGAGAGAGAGAGAGACTGGGGGGGAGAGAGACTGGGGGGGGGAGAGAGAGACTGGGGGGGGGGAGAGAGAGACGGGGGGAGGGGGAGAGAGACGGGGGGAGGGGGAGAGAGACTGGGGGGGAGGGGGAGAGAGACTGGGGGGGAGGGGGAGAGAGACTGGGGGGGAGGGGGAGAGAGACTGGGGGGGAGGGGGAGAGAGACTGGGGGGGAGGGGGAGAGAGACTGGGGGAGGGGGGAGAGAGACTGGGGGGGGGAGAGAGACTGGGGGGGGAGAGAGACTGGGGGGGAGGGGGAGAGAGACTGGGGGGGGAGAGAGACTGGGGGGGAGAGAGAGACTGGGGGGAGGGGGGAGAGAGACTGGGGGGAGAGAGAGACTGGGGGGGGAGAGAGAGACTGGGGGGGGGAGAGAGACTGGGGGGGAGGGGGAGAGAGACTGGGGGGGAGGGGGAGAGAGACTGGGGGGGAGGGGGAGAGAGACTGGGGGGGAGGGGGAGAGAGACTGGGGGGGGGGAGAGAGACTGGGGGGGGGGAGAGAGACTGGGGGGGGAGAGAGAGACGGGGGGGAGAGAGAGACTGGGGGGGAGGGGGAGAGAGACTGGGGGGGAGGGGGAGAGAGACTGGGGGGGAGGGGGAGAGAGACTGGGGGGGGGGAGAGAGACTGGGGGGGAGGGGGAAGAGAGACTGGGGGGGAGGGGGAGAGAGACTGGGGGGGGGGGGAGAGAGACGGGGGGGGGGGAGAGAGACTGGGGGGGGGGGAGAGAGACTGGGGGGGAGGGGGAGAGAGACTGGGGGGGAGGGGGAGAGAGGACTGGGGGGAGAGAGACGGGGGGGAGAGAGACTGGGGGGGGGGAGAGACTGGGGGGGGGGGGAGAGAGAGTGGGGGGGGGAGAGAGAGTGGGGGGGGGGAGAGACGTGGGGGGGGAGAGAGAGTGGGGGGGGGGAGAGAGACTGGGGGGGGAGAGAGACTGGGGGGGGGAGAGAGACTGGGGGGGGGGAGAGAGACTGGGGGGGAGGGGGAGAGAGACTGGGGGGGAGGGGGAGAGAGACTGGGGGGGGGAGAGACTGGGGGGGGGAGAGACTGGGGGGGGGAGAGAGAGACTGGGGGGGGAGAGAGAGACTGGGGGGGGAGAGAGACTGGGGGGGAGAGAGACTGGGGGGGAGGGGGAGAGAGACTGGGGGGGGGGGGAGAGAGACTGGGGGGGGGGAGAGACTGGGGGGGGAGAGAGACTGGGGGGGGAGAGAGACTGGGGGGGGGGGAGAGACTGGGGGGGGGGAGAGAGACTGGGGGGGGGAGGAGAGAGACTGGGGGGGGAGGAGAGAGACTGGGGGGGGGAGAGAGACTGGGGGGGGGGGAGAGAGACGGGGGGGGGGGGAGAGAGACTGGGGGGGGGGGGGAGAGAGACTGGGGGGGGGGGGAGAGAGACTGGGGGGGGAGAGAGACGGGGGGGGAGAGAGAGAGAGACTGGGGGGGTGGAGAGAGAGACTGGGGGGGGGGGAGAGAGAGACTGGGGGGGGGAGAGAGAGAGACGGGGGGGGGGGGAGAGAGAGAGACGGGGGGGGGGGAGAGAGAGAGACGGGAGGGGGGGAGAGAGAGAGACGGGGGGGGGAGAGAGAGAGACGGGGGGGGGAGAGAGAGAGACTGGGGGGGGAGAGAGAGGACTGGGGGGGGGGAGGGAGAGAGAGACTGGGGGGGGGGAGGGAGAGAGAGACTGGGGGGGCGGAGGGAGAGAGAGACTGGGGGGGGAGAGAGACTGGGGGGGGGAGAGAGAGAGACTGGGGGGGGGAGAGAGAGAGACTGGGGGGGGGGAGAGAGAGAGACTGGGGGGGGGAGAGAGACTGGGGGGGAGGGGGAGAGAGACTGGGGGGGAGGGGGAGAGAGACTGGGGGGGAGGGGGAGAGAGACTGGGGGGGGGAGAGAGACTGGGGGGGGGTAGAGAGACTGGGGGGAGGGGGAGAGAGACTGGGGGGGAGAGAGAGACTGGGGGGGAGAGAGAGACTGGGGGGGAGGGGGAGAGAGACTGGGGGGGAGGGGGAGAGAGACTGGGGGGGAGGGGGAGAGAGACTGGGGGGGAGGGGGAGAGAGACTGGGGGGGAGGGGGAGAGAGACTGGGGGGGGGGAGAGAGACTGGGGGGGAGGGGGAGAGAGACTGGGGGGGAGGGGGAGAGAGACTGGGGGGGGAGACTGGGGGAGGGGGAGAGAGACTGGGGGGGAGGGGGAGAGAGACTGGGGGGGGAGAGAGACTGGGGGGGGGAGAGAGACTGGGGGGGGGGAGAGAGACGGGGGGGAGAGACTGGGGGGGGGAGAGAGACTGGGGGGGAGGGGGAGAGAGACTGGGGGGGGGGGAGAGAGACTGGGGGGGGAGAGAGACTGGGGGGGGGAGAGAGACTGGGGGGGGGGAGAGAGACTGGGGGGGGGAGAGACTGGGGGGAGAGAGAGACTGGGGGGGGAGAGAGACTGGGGGGGAGAGAGAGACTGGGGGGGGAGAGACTGGGGGGGGAGAGAGAGACTGGGGGGGAGGGGGAGAGAGACTGGGGGGGGAGAGAGAGACGGGGGGGAGGGGAGAGAGACTGGGGGGGGAGAGAGAGACTGGGGGGGGGGAGAGAGACTGGGGGGGGGGAGAGAGACTGGGGGGGGGAGAGACTGGGGGGGGGGAGAGAGACTGGGGGGGGGAGAGAGACTGGGGGGGGGGGAGAGAGACCTGGGGGGGGAGAGAGACTGGGGGGGGGGGGAGAGAGACTGGGGGGGGGGGAGGAGAGAGACTGGGGGGGGGGGGAGGAGAGAGACTGGGGGGGGAGGAGAGAGACTGGGGGGGGGAGAGAGACTGGGGGGGGGAGAGAGACTGGGGGGGAGGGGGAGAGAGACTGGGGGGGGGGAGAGAGACTGGGGGGGGGAGAGAGACTGGGGGGGGGAGAGAGACTGGGGGGGGGAGAGAGACTGGGGGGGGGGGAGAGAGACTGGGGGGGGGGGAGAGAGACTGGGGGGGGAGAGACTGGGGGGGGGGAGAGACTGGGGGGGGGAGAGAGAGACTGGGGGGGGAGAGAGACTGGGGGGGAGAGAGAGACTGGGGGGGGGAGAGAGACTGGGGGGGAGGGGAGAGAGGACTGGGGGGGGAGAGAGACTGGGGGGGGGGGGAGAGAGACTGGGGGGGGAGAGAGAGACGGGGGGGGGGGAGAGAGACTGGGGGGGGGGAGAGAGACTGGGGGGGGGGGAGAGAGACTGGGGGGGGAGAGAGACTGGGGGGGGGGAGAGAGACTGGGGGGGGGAGAGAGACCTGGGGGGGGAGAGAGACTGGGGGGGGGGGGGAGAGAGACTGGGGGGGGGGGAGGAGAGAGACTGGGGGGGGGGGGAGGAGAGAGACTGGGGGGGGAGGAGAGAGACTGGGGGGGGGGAGAGAGACTGGGGGGGGAGAGAGACTGGGGGGGTGGGAGAGAGACTGGGGGGGGGGAGAGAGACTGGGGGGGGGGAGAGAGACGGGGGGGGAGAGAGACGGGGGGGGGGGAGAGAGAGAGAGACTGGGGGGGGGAGAGAGAGACTGGGGGGGGGGAAAGAGAGAGACGGGGGGGGGAGAGAGAGAGACGGGAGGGGGGGAGAGAGAGAGACGGGGGGGGGAGAGAGAGAGACGGGGGGGGGAGAGAGAGAGACTGGGGGGGGAGAGAGAGACTGTGGGGGGGGAGGGAGAGAGAGACTGGGGGGGCGGAGGGAGAGAGAGACTGGGGGGGGGGGAGAGAGACTGGGGGGGGGAGAGAGAGAGACTGGGGGGGGGGAGAGAGAGAGACTGGGGGGGGAGAGAGAGACTGGGGGGGGAGAGAGAGACTGGAAGCCACACATAGTCCCCCTACCATTCCCAGCTCACCAAGAGAAGAGCAGCATAGCCAGGAAGTGAGTGAGCCCTCCAGGGCCGACCAGCCTAGCCAGGAAGTGAGTGAGCCTACCAGGGCCGACCAGACACATACCCCGGGATCACACAGCCAGATACAACCAAAAGATAAATTTAATCAATTAGAGATAGAGATGGTTAAACTTAGAGAGGACTTCCTCAAAATGAATGACAATCA